>NC_042960.1:17910455-18570455 GCF_901001165.1 Salmo trutta | reverse complement strand
GTATTTATAAACAATTGCAACCTGCCGCGTTGAGTTGAGGTTTGTGGTTGGAAAACTACATTAGTGTCCGACTTTCGGCCGTTGCAGATGCACCTCCCCCTACCTCACTCCTTCACAACCCCCTAAAGGCATTAAAAACCTATTTAAAAATGTGAACCTGGTAACCCGTTCAACCACCAGGTGCATGGTTGAACATCGTGCAATGAGAGAGAAGTTGGACTCTCGTTTTTTTAAAGGATTTTTAAAAAACCTATGAAAATGACCTGTGCCGCCTCCCATTGACTGTGCCCGGGTGGGGGGGTGTGTTCACAACCCAGCTATCATCTACAATCGGTTTATTTAGCCTTACCAAACACACCCAACATACAGTATGCAGTGCTGCTTGTGGGAATGTCATCTCCCTGAGTCTTGTAAAGTTAATCTCAACGTGACCCGCCAGATTCAGAAGCTTGAAAACCCATTACAAAAAAAAGTTTGTAATGAATTACTTTAATTTCATGAATAAATAAATAGGCGATGCTATTTGGAAAAAAATAGGCCTACAAAAGAAAGTCGAAGGACAAAAGTGTTCCCCGCGTAGGCCGAAACAACTTGTAAAACGATTATACTTATTGGGGGTTTTATGGTCACTATGATTATGAAAACACACACACACATATATATATATATATATATATATATATATATATACATATACACACACACACATACATATATATATATATATATATATATATATATATATATATATATAGATAGATAGATAGATAGATAGATAGATAGATAGATATAGATCTATATATATATGTTTTTTTTTTTTCAATAATTTGTTTTATGTGGTCGGATATAGCCTAATAAATAACAATGTCCCGTGGAAGGGACAACGATCCCGAAGAAGTTTTAAATAGCAGCCGCTGCACTACTTCCACTTCTTCCTTTTCTCTGCACATTCCAGGAAGGGCTCACTTGCAAAGAGCTCAATGTTAGAGTGTATAAGCGCAGAAGTATAGGCTACCAGAATCTATTCAATAGCTTGGAGCAGCAAGCAAGCTAGCCTCCATCAGGGTGCTCTGCTGTCCCCCCGCTCGGTGTCGCTTGTGCCGTCATTTGGGTTGTGCCCTTGTTTTTATTACTTCTGACAGTGTACCAACCTGGGTGCTACCAGTATTGCGGTGCTGAGGATTTGTTGTCCTTGTGACTTGCTTTCGGTTTCGTAGACCGTGCCTACACCGCAAGATCACGAGGCTGTATGTTTCGCTCCAGCGGGCTTGCAGTTCTCCCCTGAGACCTAGGTGTAGCGAGGCGCACCATGTTTAACGACGCTCCTACTAAGGTTCCAACAAAGAACTTAAGATGCCTTTGAGAAACCGGACCCTGGTTGCTGTGGAAATTGACCCACTACTACAGTTTACTTTGTGCGCGTACTTCATCTGGCTGAGTCTACCTTTAAACTTAACCTAACCTATGACCTGACCCATCACCTCATGCGTTACTGCCCCACAAAGACAAGAAGTGACATCCCCAAAAACTATACAACACATAAATGCACGTCTTTCTGTCCCTAACACTAAAATTAAATAATATACAAACAAAGAAGTGTTTCTATAAATCTTAAACTAAATAAAAACTAGTCAAGTGGATCTGAAAACTAACTGAAAGTAAACTGAATTTCAAGTAAAAATCTTAAAAACAAATGCTAATAAAAACCTAATATAAAAACACTAAACACACAGTATGATTTGTGCCATTTGTCATTGCTACTGAGCAAAGATTATTTTCGGGAGCTGTCGGGAGCTGTGAATGCTGAAGTGAATACATTGACAAAGACAGAGAGGCAGTCTGTCACTCTACACACTGGACTAACTGGACTACAGGCTGATAAGATATTTTGGTTCTTTGGTCCAGTCATTCGAAACACCTCAATAGTTGAGAGTCAGGTCATCAGAGGAGAGAACATCACAGAATTCAAAGGAAGATTCCCAGACAGACTACAGCTGGACAGAGAAACTGGATCTCTCACCATCAGAAATCTCACCCTCAACAACTCTGGAGTTTATCAGCTAAACATTTTCACTACACACAAAACACCTCAGAGATTCTATCTACCGTAATTTCCAGACTATAAGCCGTAACTTTTTCCCAGGCTTTGAACCTCGCGGCTTAAACAATGACGCGGCTAATATATGGATTTTTCCCGCTTTCACATTTAAAAAAAAAAAAAAAAAAAACACATTCTGTGACGTGCTCAGTTTTTTGGCGGCATGAAGCTTTCATTAGACCAATGAAATTGCCGAACGGGTTAAGGTCAAACAACTTTTTTGTTTACTGTTTAGATTAAATCGAGTGAGCTCAAACTTCCCATCATTCTGATTACGGTAGTCATTTTGTCACCCTGATTCCTGGGGGCACAACAAAGTATTTGCAGCCACTCGCCATCAGTGTAAATCATGCATTTAAGGTGGCGCTCCGTGTTCAGTGGGAGGCTTGGATGACAAGTGGGGAGAAATCCTTCACTAAAACGGGCCGTATGCGAAGACCAACTTATGGTCAAGTCTGCCAGTGGGTCCTGACAGCGTGGAGCATTGTCAAAAAATCCACTATCATCAACAGGTTTCGAAAGGCTGGACTGCTGCGTGTTGAAGAGGGCTCAGCGGGGGATTTGCCTCCGGATGAAAGTGACGAGAGCGACAATGAAAACGATCCAATATCGGATGAAGCAATTCTGAGGCTATTCAACTCCGAGTGGTTTCAGTGGTTCAGTGGTTTCAGTGCACAGGAGGAGGAAGATAGTGACCAATGACTTTCTTGGTAGGCTACTGTTTACTGCTAATTTTTTGTTTTTTGTTACAAGCCGTGTTTCGATAAAGCCTATTTATTTTTGTTACAAGCCGTGTTTCGTTAAAGCCTATTTATTTTTGTTACAAGCCGTGTTTCGTTAAAGCCTATTTATTTTTGTTACAAGCCGTGCTTCGTTAAAGCCTATTTATTTTTGTTACAAGCCGTGTTTCGTTAAAGCCTATTTATTTTTGTTACAAGCCGTGTTTCGTTAAAGCCTATTTATTTTTGTTACAAGCCGTGTTTCGTTAAAGCCTGTGTAAAGTTCATTTGTTTCAATGTACCGGTAGGCACCTGCGGCTTATAGACATGTGTGGCTTATTTATGTTCAAAATAATATATTTTTTAAAATTCAGTGGCTTATATTCAGGTGCGCTTAATAGTCCGGAAATTACGGTAACTGTCTATGGTGAGTGTTGGTTTTATATACAGTTGAAGTCGGAAGTTTACATACACTTAGGTTGGAGTCATTAAAACTTGTTTTTAAACCCCTCCGCAAATTTCTTGTTAACAAATTATAGTTTTGGCAAATCTACTTTGTGCATGACACAAGTAATTTTTCCAACAATTGTTGACAGACAGATTATTTCACTTTTAATTCATCGTATCAAAATTCCAGTGGGTCAGAGGTTTACATACACTAAGTGGACTGTGCCTTGAAACAGCTTGGCAAATTCCATAAAATTATGTCATGGCTTTAGAAGCTTCTGATAGGTTAATTGACATAATTCGAGTCAATTGGAGGTGTACCTGTGGATGTATTTCAAGGCCTACCTTCAAACTCTTGCTTGACATCATATAGGCTATATTATATAAAAGACTTGTAATGCCCTCTGTCTTATGTTCTGAACATTTGATTGGGGATTCACTGGATGTCAACATTTCTTTCACCCCTTAGTTATTCATGAAAAACCCACGTTTTTCAGAAAATGCAAGAGAACATTTAATTTAGTCACCAATATATCAGCTAATGTTATTGGCTCACCATTTAGTCATCTTAACATAACATTTAATCTAATAGCACAAAATACATGATACAATTTTCAAAACAGATCTTTTTGATGTGCTGAATAGAAGGAATAATAGAGGGTAAATACCATTTTCCATACAGTTTTTAGCTATGTACCAGTTCTCAAGTTTACTGCAAATCTTTTCTTTTTTATCAAACTTTAGGGCATGTTGAGAAGAAAATGTCAGTCTTACAGAAACAGTTTCCTTATACAGTACATACATAGAAGATATCGTCAGATATAGGAGTATTGTGGCATGTATTGTAAAACAGAAGCCTACATTAAAAGGTATTGATGTCGTATACTGTATGCCATTTCTGCCCCAAGCAACATTGCACAATATCAACTTATCTATGTGACTTGTTACTGTAAGTGCTACAGTATCACCTGCTAAAATGATCAGCTTACAGTGTATCAATTAAATTCAGACATTTACAACCCAAGTGTGGCGATTCGTTATGTCCTCTTAGTGCATTATTATAGGGTAAGCATTAGAATAAGCCACCTCCATATATGCAGGCATAGGTGATAATATGTTTCTAGGAGCTGATCAGTTGTCAGTATTGTGAAATAATTCAAATGTTAAGGTAAGTTTTGAATGGAGAAATCTGATCCAAGAGCAGCGTTCCCTTTCTTTCGATCCTATCAGTATCGACACTTGCATCAACCAAGCACTTAGTGAACATTCTCTCTGCGTGGTGTTTTGTAGGAAATATACATTGTTAAAACACTTGTAAGCCGAAGTTCCATCACTATCGGGAAACCGGGCCCTGGAGCATTGCAATCGGAAAGTATTCAGACCCCTTGACTTTTTCCACATTTTGTTACGTTACAGCCTTAGTCTAAAAATAAAATAAAAAATTGTAGAGCTCCAAGACGACAGGATTGTGTCGAGGCACAGGTCTGGGGAAGGGTACCAAAAAATGGATGCAGCATTGAAGGTCCCCAAGAACACCATGGCCTCTATCATTCTTAAATGGAAGAAGTTGGGACCCGCCAGGACTCTTCCTAGAGCTTTCCTCCCGGCCAAACTGAGCGATTGTTGGAGAAGGGCCTTGGTCAGGGAGGTGACCAAGAGCCCGGTGGTCACTCTGACAGAACCTTCCAGAAGGACAACCATCTCCCCAGCACTCCACCAATCAGACCTTTAGGGTAGAGTGGTGAGACGGAAGCCACTCATCAGTAAAAGGAACATGACAGCCCACTTGGAGTTTGCCAAAAGGCACCTAAAGGACTTGCAGACCATGAGAAAAAAGATTCTCTGGTCTGATGAAACCAAGATTGAACTCTTTGGCCTGAATCCCAAGCATCACATCTGGAGGAAACCTGGCAGCATCATGCTGTGGAGATGTTTTTCAGAGGCAGGGACTGGGAGACTAGTCAGGATCGAGGGAAAGATGAACGGAGCTAAGTACAGAGAGATCCTTGATGAAAACCTGCTCTAAAGTGCTCAGGACCTCAGACTGGGGCGAAGGTTCACCTTCCTACAGGACAAAGAACCTAAGCACACAGCCAAGACAACGCAGGAGTGGCTACGGGACTGAATGTCCTTGAGTGACCCAGCCATAGCCTGGACTTGAACCAGATTGAACATCTCTGGAGAGACCTGTAAATAGCTGTGCAGCGACACTCCCCATCCAACCTGAAAGAACTTGAGAGGATCTGCAGAAAATAATGGGAGAAACTCCCCAAACACAAGTGTGCCAAGCTTGTAGCATCATACCCAAGAAGACACAAGGCTGTAATCGCTGCCAAAGGAACTTCAACAAAGTACTGAGTAAAGGGTCTGAATACTTATGTAAATGTGATATAATGTTTTGTTTTTGTTTTATCATTATGTGTCGAGATTGATTGATGAGGGGAAAAAACAATTGAATACATTTTAGAATAAGGCTGTTGCAGTGAATGTTTCAATTAGGGGACAGAGTGGCGCCGTGGTCTAAGGCACTGCATCGCGGTGTTAGAGACGTCACTACAGACCTGAGTTTGAACCTGGGCTGTATCACGGTGCACAGTTGGCCCAGCGTCGTCCGGGTTCGGCCGGGGTAGGCCATCATTGTAAATAAGAATTTGTTATTAACTGACTTGCCTAGTTAAATAAAGGTTCAATATTTTTTTAAGACGCTGTAAAGTCTAGTGTTATTGTGCTTGTTGTTGTCTATTTCACAGCAAATGGGAGATCGTTTGAAAACTTAACACATATCTCTGCCCGTTAGTGCATGCCAACCACCCCTCACTCACACTTTCAAATTCCGGTTAAGCCCTGCCAATCATTACCACATGGTGCCAGGCAACACATAAAGCACTTTGGAATCGTATGGCTAATGCTTTTTTATTGATCCAACATGGTGTGCTCTCTGCTAACCCAAGACAGCAAGATAATAAATGCCATGTCAGACACTATTAGTAAAATATCAACCATATTGTGCATACAGTATTCCTGTAGTGACACAGTCTTATGACTTTGCATACATGTTTTATTATATTCTCCTCTGACAGAGAACAGAGGGATGTTTTATCAGGTGAGGTTAGCTACAGTTAAACCTAGTGTGATAAAGGCACAGCAAAACTAAGATGGAGGTGAAAATACACTGTGACCTATTACTCTTAAAGTCTGAGAAAGTCACATCCAGACCTGAAATAGAAAGGAGGAGTGGGGGTAAAGGAGATTGAGAGCATGGTTTGTGGTTTTAGCTGTATGGCGTAAGAGAAGCTGTACGGTGCTGGAGGAAGGTACCACATCTCTCCTATAAGCATGTGAGAATGAGAGTGACTGACCCATATAGGCTACTGACTACAAAGAGAACAGACAGAGAAGTAATAACCACACGCTATGGTGAGAAAGAAGCTCATTTCTACACAGCATGCAATGCAATCGCACATGCACACTCACCATACTCTGGGGATGATGAAGGGGTTGATGGAATCCATGTGGGTTGACATGTTCATTTTGATACATGTGTATTTGTAGTCTTAATTTAGAAACCACAAGAGTCTCCCTCTCTCTCCATTTGTTGGTGTTGTTATGAGACTAACGTCAGGGGCTTATTCAAAGAACCTTGCAGATAGAACTGTGTTATACAGAAGATCAGAAGTCGTCTGTGTAGGCCTATATTCTGTAAAACACATTCCTATCAGCTATGCTTCTGATCACATGTAAATAAAATAACTACACCACAGTCATAGAAAGAGAAATGCAACTCTGATGGTAGCTGCAGAATGCTGAATAACTTTCAAATATAGTGTTCTTTAATCCTGCATAGTGTTGAAAAGATATAGCATCTGACAACACACATTTATATTTCTACAAAGGCCATTTGCTTTTCAATTGTTTTCACACTGCAGTTCTGGATGTATTTATTCCATTTTCTTCTGTACTGCGTTGTTTTGTCTTCCATTCTCTCACAATGGACATTAACATTCAGTAACCTTCATTGTAAATGTACACAATACCTGGCCTGATCCTGTTTTTTGGGCCTTCAGGCAGTTTACATTCTGTTTATCTATTGGTTCATTCCTTGTCATTTCAGCAAGCCATGACACCCACCATCTCAGATTGTTCTGAAATCATTTCTGTAGTTAGAAACAGATAATATTAGCATTCCTAGATTTAAAAAATATATATATATTATTTGGTCTCTGAGAAAATAAGCTAACTGATTGCATCTAAATTGGCCATTTTCATCTATAGGATTAATTCACATTAACCATAAGCACTCCGTTACATTGTGCAGGATGTCACTCATTTGACGTCCACAGCGGAGTGGAAATGCAATGCCCCCTTGTGGTTGAAGGATCCATTGTGGTTGAAGGATCGAAACCATGCGTCTTCTTCAGTCCGGCCAGAGAGTCATAGAACAGGAAGTTACCAAACCACAGAAGAAGATGAAAATATGTAGTTTTCGACAATGGGTTTATGGGATAGCTAGCAACTTGTAAACAATTACCCATTCCTATAAGTGAGTACTATTTTTATGACTGTTACCTCCCGTTTTACTTTATTGTAAAGGTAATGACGTTTGTTTTTGATGATCATTATAAACAGGTCGCTAACTAGAGTATAACGTAGCTTTTAGCTAGCTAGTTAGATGCTCTGTAGGCTTGCTTGACTTGCTAGAAAGTTACAAAAACAAGTTGATGAAAAAGTAACTAAACTAAACATGTTTTATTATCAACTGAAACAATATGTTTCTACTGTATTGAATGAAAAGGTCATATTTTTCAGTCTCCAAAAATAAATAAACCCCCTGATGAGAGACTAGGCTATATTTTGTCTTGCGTGTTGTGAAACCCTCCAAGAGCTCTTTGTCCAGTACCGGAACGAGATTGCATGAAGATGATGTACGGCATTATTAAATACGTCACGATGGATGTTGTATTGCAGTAGGTTTGTAGTAACTGCAATATATACATTCCTTCTGCACTGCAATATATTTGCAGCGAAGGGATGGCTTATCTGAAGATGGCTTAGCCTACTCTCTGAATAGCCATCAATATTTCAAGATCAATGCATGTGTTGTCAATGTAAGAATTCAAGATTGATGTATTTTCAGATAGGCCTAACAGGAATCAGGTGTTACAATTATACAGCAGTCCCAACGACGCTCTGTGTAAATATTTTGGAAACATTTGAAACTTTCAAATCATCGAGAAATCATTTTCAAAAGCAAAAAGGATCCCACGGCCATATTTCCATATTACACCAACTCTGTGTGTGATTGTTTATGGAACAGAAAGACGACCAAAATTAGCAATACAGCATTTCAGAACACCTGTGTGGAACAGAAGAGGGAAGCCAGAAAAGTGCTGTAACTGAAAATACTCGCAGACTGTTTTGGCTGCCAGAGCCCATTCACCTCTGGACATAAAATATCAAATTTGTGGACGGTAAAGGAGTAGACTAGCCATCATGGGGTAGGCTACCAGTTGCTTGCCTATCAGCAGATTAATTTCTTTCCACTGCTGTTATAGAGACATCCTCTTGTTTATCCTATCTGAGCATAGGCCTCTCTATGGCATTTTATTACACAAATATTTACAGAGGAGGGTGAGACGGCGGGTGAGAGAGAGCATGGGTGGTGGTGTGTGAGTGCAAGGGTGGTGGTGTGTGTGAGGGCAGGGCGGACTTGGTGACTTGGAGGCCATGTCTGAGGCACCCGCCCATGTCTATTTAAACACAATCATGGTTGCTGAACGAAGGGCAGTTCAGAGCTGGCTCTTTTAGGTGAATGAAGCAGAATGAAAACACTAGCTGATAATACTTTTTCTGACAGATTTGTATGTTAAAAGCTGTTTGCAGTCCAGAGAAAGGGCAGTTATTTTAAAATATATAGGTCCATTATCATTTCTACATATTTTCTATCTGTTCTCTTTCAGTCGGTCACTTGGTATAACGACCAATCATATTTACCTGAAGAAAACTCAAATCACTCCCAATGGGTCAATGGATGCCGAGCCCGCACTCGAAAGCCCTGTCTTCCTGGTGCTAATACCGGGGCACGCATTCATTTCTTCAATTCTTTGCTCTTCAGATCGCCTGAAGGAAGAATGTGTCAAGGAATTTACAAAATGTTCATTCACACAAAGACTACAAAATTTGGCTCTGACTTAGGTCTATGTTAGTGGGTTGAGCGTACTCGTGCCCCTAGATGTTGCAAGTTTGGGGTCTTGGTATCGATTTTTGTGTTTGCGAAAAGCCGACTATTTTCTGCTCTGCTTAAGTAGCTAATGCTTCCTTGCTTGGGTAGGATTTGTGTCTGCTAAAAACCCACTACTTTCTGCTCTGCTTGTGTAGCCAGTGCTTCCTTGCTTGAGTAAGATGGCCAGTGGTAAGATTAAGTTCACAAAGGCTACCCAGCCGAGTTTGAATCTCCGGCCATACCCTAGGGCATGTAGTTTGACAATGCAAATGAAAGATACTCAGGAGTGCTGTCCTGTTTGCCTGGAGTAGAAACACACACAGGAGGCTTTGGCTCATACCAGTTTGTGTGACCATTGTCTCTGGCTGCGTTCAACTTCCATTGAGCGTTGGGCTGACTTTGTGAAAGAGATTGGGGCTGCTGGCAAAGGGTCTTCCGGTGAAGCAACCTCGGGAATGGGGTTGTCTGAGGCCGGGAGAGAGCAGAGACGATTTCTCTGGCAGTGTTTAGAGCACGGATTCCGGGATGATAAACTATCCATGGTTGGCTCTGGAGGATTTTCAGAGTGTGAATAGGATTAACTCAGTCCGGGGCAGCCTAAAGCCCCGGCTTTGAATTCGGTGGGGGAGAGTGAACTATTGGTCTTCTCCGCCGCAGCAGAGTTCCACCAGCTTTGTGGGAAGGTATTTACCTCCTGTCCCTGCAGTGGTGAAGCGTTGCTAACCAATGTTTTAAGATTTTGCCGATGAGCTATAGGCGACCTGGGATACCCCTCTTTTGGCCAGGCTGGTGAAATTGTGTGCCGCTCTATGGGACTCCCAATCACTGCCGGATGTGATACAGCCTGGATTCAATCCAGGGACTGAGATGCAGTGCCTTAGACCGCTGTGCCACTCAGGAGCCCTGTAGAGGGTATAGAGGAGGCTGGGCTCATTTGCACACCGCTGATGGATGGAAAGCTGGCAAGTTACTTAGCCCCAGAGGCTAACAAGGATGATAATACTAGCGCGGTGCTTCCGAATAAACAGTGCCGGTTCTCAGAGGATCAGCTGGACAAAGTGTTGCTGTCAATCAGGATCTCAGCAATCACTGCCTCATTGCTTGCATCCGCTATGGGTCCACGGTCAAACGATCACCCCTCATCACTGTCAAACGCTCCCTAAAACACTTCTGCGAGCAGGCCTTTATAATCGACCTGGCCCTGGTATCCTGGAAGGATATTGACCTCATCCCGTCAGTCGAGGATACCCGGTCGTTCTTTAAAAGTAGTTTCCTCACCATCTTAAATAAGCATGCCCCTTTCAAAAAATGTAGAACTAAGAACAGATATAGCCCTTGATTCACTCCAGACCTGACTGCCCTTGACCAGCACAAAAACATCCTCTGGCGGACTGCAATAGCATCGAATAGTCCACACGATATGCAACTGTTCAGGGAAGTCAGAAACCCCACCTCTTTAAGGAATACCTGGGATAGGATAAAGTAATCCTTCTAACCCCCCCCCCTTTAAAAGATTTAGATGCACTATTGTAAAGTGTTTGTTCTACTGGATATTATAGGTGAATGCACCAATTTGTAAGTCGCTCTGGATAAGAGCGTCTGCCAAATGACTTAAATGTAAATGTAAATGCAATACACACAGTCAGTCAGGAAAGCAAAGGCTAGCTTTTTCAAATTTGCATCCTGTAGCTCTAACTCCAAAAAGTTTTGGGACACTGTAAAGTCCATCGAGAACAAGAGTACATCCTTCCAGCTGCCCACTGCACTGAGGCTAGGTAACACTGTCACCACCGATAAATCCATGATAATCGAGAATTTCAAGAAGCATTTCTCTACGGCTGGCCATGCTTTCGTCCTGGCTACCCCAACCCCGGCCAACAGCTCCGCACCCCCCGCAGATACTTGCCCAAGCCTCCCCAGCTTCTCCTTCACCCAAATCCAGATAGCAGATGTTCTGAAAGAGCTGCAAAACATGGACCCATACAAATCAGCTGGGCTAGACAATCTGGACCCTCTCTTTCTAAAATTATCCGCCGCCATTGTTGCAACCCCTATTACCAGTCTGTTCAACCTCTCTTTCATATCGTCGGAGATCCCTAAAGATTGGAAAGCTGCCCCTCTTCAACGGGGGTGACACTCTAGACCCAAACTGTTACAGACCTATATCCATCCTGCCCTTCCTTTCTAAAGTCTTCGAAAGCCAAGTTAACACTTTCACACGTACCATCACACGGGGTGTGGTCGTTCTACAGTGGTCCCTGAAGCATATGATCACACCCGTGTGATTACAACGCTCATGTAGAACGCTCATTTAGAACGGCCAGTTTCGAATGACGCAACAATCAGCATTTGAGCTGGCCACACTTTTTTTCAGAAACTATTTACACAAACACAGTCCTTACAAAGTTATGTCCAGAATGTGAGCAGTTTATTTTTGGAGCAATGTTTAGATATTCACAGAAGTGTATATATATAGCACAACACAATCATCCGAACCGGAAAAATGTAGGCTACATTTGTCCTAGCGCTAACTGAGGAAAGATTGACCCAACACAAGCAGTCATATTTTCTAACTCTCGGCTGACATAAACTACAATATGAATTAGCTAATAGCAATTACTATGTATAATTAATCACATCACGGGTGAGCTCACCATTGATGGAAATAATTAGGTAAAACACTTTCTAGAAATCGAAAGTAATCTGACGATTAGTTTCAGCGTGCAGCCATGCATTTTTTCCTCACAGAAACCGAAGATAATAAGAGAAGACAAGATGAGTTTGGTCTGTTTATAGTATGCATGTTGAAGGGGTGTGTCATCTACCGTCGTTCACATCCCACCATTCATTTCCAGAAGTCCTCAAAAAATGAGTGAACTCTTACTCACCTCATTTTGTTATAACATCTTTGGTGAAACCCAGAATGCATTGTATGTCAACAAACATGGCTACACAGCTGGAATTAGCTTAGCTCATCATAATCAGTACAACCTTCAAAAAAGTATTTTACACTCATATTATGTGCCCATTACAATCTATGCAAGAATGGGAATGCATGATTTGTCACCTAGAATTGAAAACATGTGAATAAAACAGTAAATACACAAATAATTACCACACAAAACATTTTCTGATAGTGATTTATTGATACAAATGGCGGTGCAGGCAGTCAATCATGGTAACCTCTCACTCCCACTCTGAGTCATTCAGTGTTGTTCTTTATGTAACAATCACATTCTGGAATGGAGAGAACATTCTAACATCACGTGCATAAAAAAACTCACGCTGGGGCGACCGTTAGAGATATTTGGAACTCACGCATGAAAGGGTTAATAAACAGATCACTAACAATTTCAAATCCCACCGTAACTTCTCCACTGTGCAATCCAGTTTCCGAGCTGTTCATGGGTGCACCTCAGCCACGCTCAAGGTACTAAACGATATCATAACCACCATCGATAAAAGATTGTACTGTGCAGCCGTCTTCATCGACCTGGCCAAGGCTTTCAACTCTGTCAATCACAACATTCTTATCGGCTGACTCAACAGCCTTGGTTTCTCAAATGACTGCCTCGCCTGGTTCACCAACTACTTCTCAGACAGAGTTCAGTGTGTCAAATCGGAGTGCCTGTTGTCCGGACCTCTGGCAGTCTCTATGGGTGTACCACAGGGTTCAATTCTCGGGCCGACTATTTTCTCTGTATATATCAACGATGTCGCTCTGGCTGCGGGTGATTCTTTGATCCACCTCTACGCAGACGACACCATTCTGTATACATCTGGCCCTTCTTTGGACACGTCCAAATGTTCTGACTTCGAATATGTGGACAACTACAAATACCTAGATGTCTGGCTAGACTGTAAACTCTCCTTCCAGACTCACATTAAACATCTCCAATCCAAAATTAAATCTAGAATCGTCTTTCTATTTCGCAACAAAGCCTCCTTCACTCACGCGGCCAAACATACCCTAGTAAAACTGACTATCTGTAACGCCCTGGCCATAGAGAGGGGTTTTTGTTCTTTATTTTGGTTAGGCCAGGGTGTTACATTGGGTGGGCGTTCTATGTTCTTTTTCTATGTTTTTGTATTTCTTTGTTTTGGGCCGTGTGTGGCTCCCAATCAGGCACAGCTGAAGTTCGTTGTTGTTGATTGGGAGTCACACATAAGTGCATGTTTTTCCGTTGGGGTTTTGTGGGTAATTGTTTCTGTTCAGTGTTTCACCTGACAGGACTGTTGGCTGTCAGTTTCTTATTTTGTATTTGTATAGTGTTCCATTTAATAATTAAATATGATGAACACTAACTCCGCTGCGTTTTGGTCCACTCTCTCTTCAGACAGCCCTTACACTATCCGACCGATCCTTGACTTCGGCGATGTCATTTACAAAAAAGCCTCCATCACTCTACTCAGCAAATAGCATAAGTCTATCACAGTGCCATCCGTTTTGTCACCAAAGCCCCATATACCACCTACCACTGTGACCTGTATGTTCTAATCGGCTGGCCCTCGCTACATATTCGTCGCCAGACCCACTGGCTCCAGGTCATCTATAAGTCTTTGCTAGGTAAAGCTCCACCTTGTCTCAGCTCACTGGTGACGATAACAACACCCACCCGTAGCACGCGCTCCAGCAGGTATATCTCACTGGTCATCCCCAAAGCCAACACCTCCTTTGGCTGACTTTCCTTCTACTTCTCTGCTGCCAATGACTGGAACGAATTGCAAAAATCGCTGAAGTTGGAGACTTATATTTTCCTCACTAACTTTAAACATCAACTATCCGAGCAGCTAACCGATCGCTGCAGCTGTACATAGCCCATCAGTAAATAGCCCATCCAATCTACCTACCTCATCCCCATATTGTTTTGATTTACTTTTCTGCTCTTTTGCGTATTGTTTTTATTTCTACTTGCACATCATCATCTGCACATCTATCACTCCTGTGTTAATTTTGCTAAATTGTAATTACTTGCTTCTATGGCCTATTTATTGCCTTACCTCCTCACACCATTTGCACACACTGTATATAGACTTTCGATTTTTCCTATTGTG
The DNA here is from genome assembly GCF_901001165.1 of Salmo trutta. Lineage (NCBI taxonomy): Eukaryota > Metazoa > Chordata > Actinopteri > Salmoniformes > Salmonidae > Salmo > Salmo trutta. The sequence continues at coordinate 18,555,916 of NC_042960.1, read as the reverse complement.
TTATTGACTGTACGCTTGTTTATTCCATGTGTAACTCTGTGTTGTTGTTTGTGTCGCACTGCTTTGCTTTATCTTGGTCAGGTCGCAGTTGTAAATGAGAACTTGTTCTCAACTAGCCTACCTGGAGAAAAAAATTATAATAATAAAATATAATAAGTGTACCAGGCTGCGGGTGTCGTGGCCCGGTTGTTGATTGTGGTCACAATGCTGCAGATGTATCATATCGATTTGCTGCAAGACTTGAACAAGAACATGAAGGCGGGGTTCTCATGGGCCGGGTTGTGACCACAGGGTGATCATGACCGAAGTATCCATACTGGGATGGGGAGCGCTGTGTGTGCGCTACTCAGAAAAGGGATTTGGTAAACAGCGCAAAGGATGCTGCATATTAATTACCTAGAGCTACAGACAGTTTTGTTAGCGCTGAGGCATTTTCTTCTGATGTTGGAGGGCCATCATGTGTTGGTAAGGTCTGACAACAGGACAGTGGTGGCATACATCAACAGGCAGGGGGGGGTGTGGTCTCTTTTATTTTACCTTTACTTAACTAGGGAGATCAGTTAAGAACAAATTCTTATTTTCAATGACGGCCTTGGAACAGTAGGTTAACTGTCTTGTTCAGGGGCAGAACAACAGATTTTTACCTTGTCAGCTCAGGTATTCAATCTAGCAACCTTTCGGTTACTGGCCCAACGCTCTAACCACCAGGCTACCTGCCGCCCCTCTCTCACCCCTCTCTCTCCTAAACCTGGCACATTATCTGTTCTTAAGGAGCATTGTGCATTTCCTGTTGCTCAGGGCGACGTATCTTCCCAGATATCTCTATGGAGTGGAGACTGCACCACTCCGTGGTTGAGTTTCTCCTTTTCAGAACTCTTTGGTGGACATTTTGATGTTCTTGCAAGAACTTTTTAAGTAGGGCCTTTCTTTTTCCACATTGAAGCTTTATATGGCAGCCATCTTGGCGTGTCATGTAGGGATTGATGGCTCTACCCCGGGGTTTTATCCTCTTGTGTGCAGTTCCTGAAAGGCGTGCGTCAGCTCAGACCAGTGTCTAAGCCTATGGCACTTATTGGACTCTGTGGATCTGAAGATCCTTTCCTACAAGATTGCCCTGCTCATGGCCTTGGTGTCGGCCAAGCGTGTTCGGGATCTCCACATGCTATCAGTACACCCTTCCTGTTTGGAGTTCGCACCTGGTGACTCCAAAGTGATGTTACATCCTAATGCAGCTTTTGCTCCCATTGTTTTGCCTATGTCTTACAGGTCCCAGCTTTTAAACTATTCCCTTTCTCATTTCCTCCATGTGGGTGTGGCAGCTTCTTGACCATTGTTCAGGGGCATGACGATTGGTGATATCTGTGCAGCAGTGAATTGGGGTTCCACACACACCTTTGTGAGGCTTTAACACTTGGATGTAACTGCTCCCAGTGTTGCTCAGTGTTCTTATGGCTGGGTCCGGGAGTGGGTGTTAGGCAGCGTACAGGTTTTGCATCTATCCTGGTTACCACAGATCCCTGTGAGTTTGAGCCTTGTGCTGCCTTGGGGTGTGGCAGCACTTAAAGTGCACATTATCAGGGTTACCTCAGTTTCCTGTGGATTTGAGCCTTTGGCTGCCGTGGCAGCGTGCAAGTATACCGTTTTCAGGTTATTGCAGATTTCCTGGGTGTTTTAGCCTTGGGCTGCCATGGTTCATCGACTATAGTCGATGCTATGCAGCGCACGTGTGCATTTTACCAAGTCACGACAGGTGTTCTAATGTTTTGGACTTAAGGTTCTGACATTTTAGACTCGCAAGGTGAGTATTGTTTTTGAAACCATGGGGTCTATGGAATTGGGCTGCAGTGACAGCGTGTCACTGTGCCTAGCCAAGTTGAAGCAGGTTCTGGTTCCCTACATGTGGCTCTGACAGTTCAGGCTTCTCGGGTAAATATTAGGGAAAAAGGTGGCTTCTGTAACTAGGGCTGCACGATATAGGCCAAAAATCATATTGCGATTTTTTTAACCAAATTTTACAATTGCAATTTGACTTTCAATATATATCAAAACTCTTGGGTGATCTGTTGGAATAATAGAAGTAGGATGATTTATATTAAGAAGCAAAGTGGAAAGCAGCATCATTCTTGTTTGGAACAATCTGTTGACTGAATTTGACCTAACAGAACAGCATGCAAACTTATAGTAAATCTTACAGCGAGGAGGAGGAATTGTGCTGGTTGAGTGACGGGGTGTGTGTGAAAAGCAGCCGCAAGAGGGGAAAAAAATGGAGTAAGAAAAAAGGATGCGATACACGGCCGGGTGCCGTTTCAAAATATTGCATGCCATATGGATCTCTTGTGATATGGATATGTGAATTCAATTAATTGTGCGGTCTTATCTGTAATCCCTTTTTGGAGCCGGTGGAACCTGTGTGTGCTTAGACTGCCGTGGGCCTCCTAGTTTGGTACCCTCTAAACCGGCTTGGGGTGTGACCATTATCCCAGAAACCCTTGACCCACTCCAATTTGCATACTTCCCAACAGATGCACAGATGATGCAATCTCTATTACACTCCACACTGCCCTTTTCCACCTGGACAAAAGGAACACCTACATGAGAATGCAATTCACTCACTACAGCTCAGCGTTCAACACCATAGTGCCCTCAACACTCATCACTAAGCTAAGGACCCTGGGACAAAACACCTTCCTCTGCAACTGGATCCTGGACTTCCTGATGGGCCGCCCCCAGGTGGTAAGGGTAGGTAACAACATATCTGCCTTGCTGATCCTCAACACTGGGGCCCCTCAGATGTGCGTGCTCAGTCCCCTCCTGTACTCCATGTTCACCCATGACTGTATGGCCAAGCACAACTCCAACACCATCATTAAGTTTGCTGACAACACACAGCCTGATCACCGACAATGACACACCATAAAAAAAATAAAAAAATTACGTAGCAGACATACATTTCAATTACAGAAACATACAATCGTCATAGATAAACAATTCTGTCATGTGTACTACCGCATCAAGTCCGAATGACAATCACATTCCTCAGTAAAATGTGAGTCAACCACACGTTCACACTCCTCCAAGGAAACCAGATCCTGGAGTTTCAAGCTGGTCTGGAGAGAATTACAAAACCACAGAGCTTAGTTGCTAAAACCGTTCTGATTTTAGGAACCATTAAAAGTAAGTAGTGAGACCGTAACTGGTATTTATTTCCTGACCTTATCAAAGAAGAACAGCGATAAAGTGGCAGTTTTCCCAAAATGGCCTTATAAATCATAGTATATCTAGACTTGGTTTTCTCTATCGTAATCGCTTCTCTTTCACCCCAGCTGCCAAACTAACTCTGATTCAGATGACCATCCTACCCATGCTAGATTACGGAGACATAATTTATAGATCGGCAGGTAAGGGTGCTCTCGAGCGGCTAGATGTTATTTACCATTCGGCCATCAGATTTGCCACCAATGCTCCTTATAGGACACATCACTGCACTCTATACTCCTCTGTAAAATGGTCATCTCTGTATACCCGTCGCAAGACCCACTGGTTGATGCTTATTTCCCTCCCCCCTATCTGAGATATCTACTGAAGCCCTCAGCCTCCACATACGACACCCATTCTGCCAGTCACATTATGTTAAAGGTCCCCAAAGCACACACATCCCTGGGTCGCTCCTCTTTTCAGTTTGCTGCAGCTAGCGACTGGAACGAGCTGCAACAAACACTCGAACTGGACTGTTTTATGTCAATCTCTTCATTCAAAGACTCAATCATGGACACTCTTACTGACAGTTGTGGCTGCTTTGTGTGATGCATTATTGTCTCTACCTTTTTGACCTTTGTGTTGTTGACTGTGCCCAATAATGTTTGTACCTTGTTTTGTGCTGTTACCATGTTGTGTTGCTACTATGTTGTTGTTATGTTGTGTTGCTGCCATGCTATGTTGTCATGTGTTGCTGCCTTGCTATGTTGTTGTCTTAGGTCTCTCTTTATGTTGTGTTGTCTCTCTTGTTGTGATGTGCGTTTTGTTCTATATTTATATAGTATTTTTATTTTTAATCCAAGGACCTCGTCCCAGCATGAGGCCTTTTGCCTTTTGGTAGGCCGTCATTGTAAATAAGGATTTGTTCTTAATGGACTTGCCTAGTTAAATAAAGGTTCAATAAATAAATAAAAAAAGAACAATGTGTAAGCCTAAGTAGAGTCAACGACGAACAGCCAACAGCACTATAGAGATCACAGTGATGTGTCAGATGCTTTTGGTTGGTAATAAACCTAAGAGCTGCATGACCGACAAAATCAATTGCCTTCAGGGTAGTGCTTGAGGTCTGTATATACATTACATCACTATAGTCCAAGACAGACAGGAATGTACTCCGTACCAGCTATTTTCTGCTCTCCAAAGAAAAACAACACTTATGCCGTTAATAAAAACCTATTCTCAACTTGATCTTCTTTACCAGGTTCTCAACATGATTAGGGAGACTCAGCTTCACTTGCTCTATGGAATTTCCTTCCAAGGTAGTAATGACATGGTTTTCAGAGTGTTTAGTATTGGAAAATACAATGTATTTGGTTTAGAGGAATTCAGAAGAAGCTTCAAATCATACTGATTCTGTTGAAGGATGTCAAAAGCTGTTTGAGCTTTTCAAAAGCCAAAGTCAAACTGCTGCCACTTGAATAGAGAACAGTGTCATCCACATAGAAATGTACTGTACATCAAATCAAATGTATTGGACACATACACATATTTAGCAGATGTTATTGCAGGTGTAGTGCAATTCTTGTGCTCCAACAGTGCACCAGTATCTAACAATACAATACACACATCTAAAAGTAAAAGAATGGAATTAAGAAATATATAAATATTATGACAAGCAATGTCTGAGTGGCATTTTCGGAAAATACAGTATGTACATATGAAATGAGTTAAACAGTATGTAAACATTATTAAAGTGACTAGTGTTCCGTTTAAAGTGTCCATCAGCTGTGTCAATAAGTCTTCCAATGTTGTTGGGTTCACCAACAAAATGAATATCCCTAGTATAGATCAAATTAAAAGTATGGCAAGTATTTAAGATGCATTTAATGGTATCAGACTGTTGTTCTTTAAAAGGAAATGTCTGTCACATAGAGAAGCTAGATAGCAGAGCGAGAGACAAGTGGTTGTGGAAACAGGCAGTGGGCTTCACGTAAAACGTCAATGTGGTCAGAGCAGTAAATGAGATGGGGAAGATGGTTGAGAATGCTGTGAATGTCTCAATAGTGATACTGTTATAGCGTGAGAAGAAAAAAACCTGTGGGTTATGAGGGTGTCGCAGTTATCATAGTGTCACAGTTGAGTGTCTGAACGTGGTGAACTGTTCTTGTTCTGGTTGAAAACACTCCTGTAGAACAAGAAAGGAGACTTCTTTAGTGCCATTAGTACATCTGAATTAACTGACAACTGCTAAATGGTTTAACTAGCTAACATAAACCTCTCACAATAGGTTTCTAAGAACAACAGTCTGGTTAAAGGATAAATAAATACAATATTTATCTTTAATTGGTAATCATTTTTTCATAAATGTGTTTTTTAGAGATGTTGTAATCAGCCAATATCAAAACTGTTTACTGGTAACATATCCATGTTCCATTCAATGTAGCCTAGTATTTACCAACTATCCTGTATGTGAATGACTGCCTTGGATGTCAAAATGATGGTGGTATTAATTTCAAGATTCAAGATATTAAAGGTTTAAGATTTACAATATTTCTTAGCGTTAAAAGTTATACTTACTTACTCAGTCCTCTTATTCCCGTGTGGGACATTAAGCCGCAACAATATTGTACCACTGGAGTATGTCTTTGACCACAGCTTGTGCCGTCTGTCCCATGACAATGAGAGACCCATCTCATCCAGCTCAGCAGCCACCACTGTCCGTCGACATGTCGTTTATGGCCGGTGTATCTTATAAAAGTTATAATTCACCCTATTATAGAAATGTGTCCATTGTTGTCTTACCTCGGTCTTGTCCTGATTCCAAGGGGTCTACTCCACAATCTGTCATAAGTCCGAAACTACAGGATCTGCTCCAAAATTTATAGGAAAAGAAAATACTATACAATGTCCCATTACTAACGTCACAAAAGTTCAGAAAACCAATCAGAACGCAGGTGAAACCTGTCTGTCCAGCTAACTTTCACAAATGTGTCAGTTCAGGCGTTATAAGAAAGCATTTATCGAGCTGTGAGGAATGTGAAGAATAAATGAAAGTGTCTGTGACAAAGCTTATCTACAGTGAGGGAAAAAAGTATTTGATCCCCTGCTGATTTCGTACGTTTGCCCACTGACAAAGAAATGATCAGTCTATAATTTTAATGGTAGGTTTATTTTATTTGAACAGTGAGAGACAGAATAACAACAAAAATATCCAGAGAAACGCATGTCAGAGGGAAATAAGTATTTGACCCCCTCTCAATCAGAAAGATTTCTGGCTCCCAGGTGTCTTTTATACAGGTAATGAGCTGAGATTAGGAGCACACTCTTAAAGGGAGTGCTCCTAATCTCAGTTTGTTACCTGTATAAAAGACACCTGTCCACAGAAGCAATCAATTAGATTCCAAACTCTCCACCATGGCCAAGACCAAGGAGCTCTCCAAGGATGTCAGGGGCAAGATTGTAGACCTACACAAGGCTGGAATGGGCTACAAGACCATCGCCAAGCAGCTTGGTGAGAAGGTGACAACAGTTGGTGCGATTATTCGCAAATGGAAGAAACACAAAAGAACTGTCAATCTCCCTCGGCCTGGGGCTCCATGCAAGATCTCACCTCGTGGAGTTGCAATGATCATGAGAACGGTGAGGAATCAGCCCAGAACTACACGGGAGGATCTTGTCAATGATCTCAATGCAGCTGGGACCATAGTCACCAAGAAAATAATTGGTAACACACTACGCCGTGAAGGACTGAAATCCTGCAGCGCCCGCAAGGTCCCCCTGCTCAAGAAAGCACATATACATGCCCGTCTGAAGTTTGCCTATGAACATCTGAATGATTCAGAGGACAACTGGGTGAAAGTGTTGTGGTCAGATGAGACCAAAATGGAGCTCTTTGGCATCAACTCAACTCGCCGTGTTTGGAGGGGGAGGGATGCTGCCTATGACCCCTGGAACACCATCCCCACCGTCAAACATGGAGGTGGAAACATTATGCTTTGGGGGGGTTTTCCTGCTAAGGGGACAGGACAACTTCACCGCATCAAAGGGACGATGGACGGGGCCATGTACCGTCAAATCTTGGGTGAGAACATCCCTCAGCCAGGGCATTGAAAATGGGTTGTGGATGGGTATTCCAGCATGACAATGACCCAAAACACACAGCCAAGGCAACAAAGGAGTGGCTCAAGAAGAAGCACATTAAGGTCCTGGAGTGGCCTAGCCAGTCTCCAGACCTTAATCCCATAGAAAATCTGTGGAGGGAGCTGAAGGTCCGAGTTGCCAAACGCCAGCCTCGAAACCTTCATGACTTGGAGAATATCTGCAAAAAGGAGTGGGTCAAAATCCCTCCTGAGATGTGTGCAAACCTGGTGGCCAACTACAAGAAACATCTGACTCTGTGATTGCCAACAAGGGTTTTGCCACCAGGTACTAAGTCATGTTTTGCAGTGGGGTCAAATACTTATTTCTCTCATTAAAATGCAAATCATTTTATAACATTTTTGACATTCGCTTTTCTGGATTCTTTTTTTTTGGTTATTCTGTCTCTCACTGTTCAAATAAACCTACCATTAAACTTATAGACTGATCATTTCTGTCAGTGGGCAAATGTATATAATCAGCAGGGGATCAAATACTTTTTTCCCTCACTGTAGATAAGCTTTGTCACAGACACTTTTTTCCCCTCACTGTAGGTAGACATATTTGCTTGATATTATTTAAGAGTAATAATAATACATTTCATTTTTAATCTGCTTTCAATTAAAAACAATCTCAAAGTGCTAAAAAGTAAGTATATTGTTACTATTGAGTCTACAGTGTACAGTAACTGATTTTTAAATTGCTATTATTAGCTTTAGGTGTTGGGTTAGGTAGTTTAGATCTTACAGGCTCTGATTCAGACGGAGATACATTGACAAAAATTCCCTTAAGTACATTTTGGGGGGCTTAAGTCCATTTTAAAACAACTTCTCTCAAGTCTGAATAGGGTCCCCGTTTAATTTTTTTTTTTTTTACCTCTATTTAACTAAGCAAGTCAGTTAAGAACAAATTCTTATTTACAATGACGGCCTAGGAAGAGTGGGTTAACTGCCTTGTTCAGGGGCACTTCGACAGATTTTTACCTTGTCAGCTCGGGGATTCAATCTAGCAACCTTTCAGTTACTGGCCAAACACTCTAACCACTAGGCTACCTGCCGCCCAACATACTGTTGCGCAGTTTTCACATTTTGCCGCCTTAAATTCAAATATTAAAAGGGATTAAATTGGGATTTTTTTAAACACAACCTACAACACATTTTCAAACTAAAAGAACAATTGTAGAAATGTCACAATACTTTTGGTCCCCTAAAATGGGGGAACTATGTACAAGAAGTGCTGTAATTCCTAAACGGTTCTCCCAATGTGGATGAAAATACCTTAAAATTAAAACTTTGTTCAAATTGATCATTATTGTGTCACCTGTGTTGGTTTCATCATATTTTATTTGACGGTGAACCAGCAAAAAACAAAATAATAAACACAACGAACGAAAAGTCTTGCAGGCTACTAACAGCAATACAAAAACAAGATCCCACACAGAAGGAGGGAAAAAGGGCTGCCTAAGTATGATTCCTAATCAGAGACAACGATAGACAGCTGCCTCTGATTAGGAACCATACTCGGCTCAACGCAAAGGAATAGAAAACATAGACTGGCATAGAATGCCCACCCCACATCACACCCTGACCTAACCCCAAAAAAGGGAAAATAAACAATAAACAGCAATCTAAGGTCAGGGCGTGACAGTAGTACCCCCCCCCCCCCCCCCCCCAAAGGTGCGGACTCCCGGCCGCAAACCTGAACCTATAGGGGAGGGTCCAGGTGGGCATCTACTCTTGGCGGCGGCTCTGGTTTGGGGCGTAGCCCCCACTCCGCCCACTGATCCCTCCGTTCTTGCGTCTCCGGAGGAACCAGACCGTGGATCATCGCCAGAGGCTCAGAACTGGAACCCCCCGCGGGAGGTTCTGGACTGCAGACCACCGCTGAAGGTTCCGGACTGCAGGCCGTCTCAGGAGGTTCCAGACTGGGAACTGTCGCCGGAAGCTCCGAACTGGGAACTGTCGCCGGCAGCTCCGGACTAGGAACTGTCGCCGGAAGCTCCGGACCGGACTGGGAACTGTCGCCGGAAGCTCCGGACTGGGAACTGTCGCCGGAAGCTCCGGACTGGGAACTGTCGCCGGAAGCTCCGGACTGGGAACTGTCGCCGGAAGCTCTGGACTGGGCAGGCGCACTAAAGGCCTAGTGCGTGGAGCCGGGACAGGTGGCACCAGACTGGTGACACGCATTTCAGGGTGAATGCGAGGAGTAGGCACAGGACATACCGGGCTGTTGAGATGTACTGGAGACCTGGTGTGTATAGCTGGTATCAATTGTTCCGGAACTTCCACACACTTCTCAGGACGAGTACGGGGAGCTGACTCATGTGGCACCAAACTGACGACAGGTTCCTTTGGGAAAAACTTGTGCATCCTCCACCAACTCAACAACTCTCCCATTTCTCTCTTCTCCAAATTCTCCCTCTTCTCCCGGATTGGCTCTGGTTCACTCCTCAGCTCCGTCGACTGCTCCATGTGCCCCCCCCCCAAAAAAAATGGGGGGGGGCACATGGGGTTTCTGTAGCCTTCTTGGGGTTTCTGTAGCCTTCCTTCCCGACTTCGTAGCTGTCCCTCCTTCGCTGCTTCTGCCTGCTTCCCTGGCAGGCTCTTTTCTCCTGCCACTATTTCTTCCAAAGTCCACGATATATTCCTCCTAATTTCCTCAAAAGTCCACTGGTCCACCCCACGCTGCTTGGTCATATTGAGGTGGGATCTTCTGTAACGTTCGTCATTAAAGGTAGACCAAGGCGTAGCGTGTGTTGGGTTCATCATATTTTATTTGACGCTGAACCAGCAAAAAACAAAACAATAAACAACACAACGAACAAAAAGTCTTGCTGGCTACTAACAGCTATTCAAAAACAAGATCCCACACAGAAGGAGGGAAAAAGGGCTGCCTAAGTATGATTCCTAATCAGAGACAACGATAGACAGCTGCCTCTGATTAGGAACCATACTCGGCTCAACACAAAGAAATAGAAAACATAGACTGGCATAGAATGCCCACCCCACATCACACCCTGACCTAACCAAAAAAAAGGGAAAATAAACAGCAATCTAAGGTCAGGCCGTGACAGGATGGTGAATCCTCACAAACATACAATATCCTTTAAATATATGCACGTCGCTACACCCGCAATAATATCTACTAAATATGTGTATGAAAACACAGCAAATATTCCTGGGTACACCACCAAGGCTGCTGCTGGGATAACAGGATAATATCTCCCTCCATGCCCCTCCTCTTTTTTGTGTTGTGTGTGTGAAAAGCAAATACAGCTGTAGATGGAGTTGTAGTTGTTTCAAAATGAATGCAAAAATGTTTTTACCCCTCGCAAACTCCACCCACCCGGCCCCTGGGACAGCTTAAAAGAACGAAGTCAATGTCTGGGCGCTCTTGTCGACTATCTCAGACTATGTCATGTTATTTGTAGATGATTGAGTGGAACCAGTTGGATGATTGGATGGACTGTAGGCTACAATGCTGTTTTCTCAAAGAAAAAAACTGAAGGTGACGCTACTGTATCTCTTCGGTATGTGCCCCTTGATTTTTTGTGACTGTGGTTGTAGAGACTTGACAGCTGTCTTTAAACTCATTTCTGACACCTTTAGTCATTTTTCCATGTTATATAAAAACGTCATATATATATATATATGTATATGTATATGTATATGTATGTATATGTATATATATATATATGTATATGTATATGTATATATATATATATATATATATATATATGTGTGTGTATATATATATATATGTGTGTATGTATATATATATATATATATGTGTGTATATATATATATATATATATGTGTGTATATATATATATATATATATATGTGTGTATATATATATATATATATATATATATATGTATATGTGTGTGTGTGTGTAAGCTATACATGTAAGCTTATTAGTCTTATTAGTTATATTCCCAAATGTAATTACTATATCTGCAGGCTAAGCTACCTGATGCTTTATACAATTTTATGGGACTTCCACTGTTGTTCCCGGCATAGCGTACACCCTCAAATTACACAACTGATATAAAAGGAGGCATCGACCCATTTGCTAAGGTTGTAGGGAGTTTTTCTGTGCAAAAGCATTTACACAAGTATTGCCGCAGAAAGCAGTTTGATGGTGGGGGCTGTGCGCTGTTTTTTGTTAGTTTTTTCCCTTATTTTTTATTTTTTAGGGGGTGCTACAGCACCCCTATTTCCCGTGGCTAAGTTCACAAGCGTTGATGGCTACACCTAACAACAGTTGTGTAAAAAAATGTGTGCAGACAAACTGTTTTGTCTGTTTTTATCAACTTGTGTAACTCATTTAAACAGGCAGGTGACTTATTTATTTCTCTGAGACTAATGATCTGATTGCAACCAATTAGCCTCTTATTTGAATGTTGGGCTTGAATGTGAACTCACACAAGTCATTCCCCTCTGTGTTCAGGATGGAGAAGAGAGAGCATTTTCTCTTCTGGTAATGATATTTTATCAACTCAATGCATTAGATGTTTGTCAAACTTGCTTAAAGCGCTGATCTCGAACAGCTTCCCTTTTCTGAAACGGTATTATTTTTTATAACATTATTGTCATTATAAGAACTAGAGTTGGATATCTCCTCCATGGTGTTCTATCATTGAATGACAATGAGCATACTGTAGGTCCATCAACAAAATGAAGAACCCCCCTAGATCAAACATTCAGGACCTGTTTCCTGTACACAGATTAAGCCCTGGACTAAAAACTATGCACAATGTAGAATCTCCATTAAAATAGGGTTTTAGTCCAGGACTAGGCCTAATCTGTGTCTGGGAAACAAGCCCTCAAAGTATTTAAGACGTAGTGTGAGAAGGAAAAGATGTGGGTTTTCAGGTTTGGGTTTTGTCTGTCAGATCTAGCTTGAGTTTCTTGACTGAGGTGCTTGTGAACTGTTAAGGGACTGTACGTTATTGATAATGAGGGATACCTGGATAAAATCGGACCTCTCTGAAATTAAAATGGATGGCCCTTCATATTTTTACCCTCCCTGAATGCTTGAAAAAAAACAAGTGACCCCCCTATACCCCAAATAATAATTAAAACAATGTGGATAGCAGAGAACCTGCCTACCTAGGAAAGACCAGAGCCTTTAGATATGCAGTTTCAGAAAAGTTGTCAGAAAATTGTGGATTCACATTCCACCACGAACAAGGGTAGGGGTGAAAATATCTCCATTATAATAAATGCACTGAATAAATCTATCATATTATTTGAATTCTGAGAAAAAAATTGCCTTTTATAGACGCATTTTATGCAATTCTACATCATTTTAAATGATTGAAGAAAAGCAGAATCTTTTAATACCTCAACAGAGCATGACAACGAATGAGTGCACTCCTTCCGTGGCCTCCAACTGCTCTTAAATGCAAGTAAAATTAAATGCATGCTCTTCAACTGATCGCTGCCCGCACCTGCCCGCCCGTCCAGCATCACTACTCTGGACGGTTCTGACTTAGAATATGTGGACAACTACAAATACCTAGGTGTCTGGTTAGACTGTAAACTCTCCTTCCAGACTCACATTAAACATCTCCAATCCAAAATTCAATCTAGAATTGGCTTCCTATTTCGCAACAAAGCATCCTTCACTCATGCTGCCAAACATACCCTCGTAAAACTGACCATCCTACCAATCCTCGACTTCGGCGATGTCATTTACAAAATAGCCTCCAACACTCTACTCAACAAATTGGATGCAGTCTATCACAGTGCCATTCGTTTTGTCACCAAAGCCCCATATACTACCCACCACTGCGACCTGTGCGCTCTCGTTGGCTGGCCCTCGCTTCATACTAGTCGCCAAACCCACTGGCTCCAGGTCATCTACAAGTCTCTGCTAGGTAAAGCCCTGCCTTATCTCAGCTCACTGGTCACCACAACAGCACCCACCCGTAGCACGCGCTCCAGCAGGTATATCTCACTGGTCACCCCCAAAGCCAATTCTTCCTTTGGCCGCCTCTCCTTCCCGTTCTCTGCTGCCAATGACTGGAACGAACTGCAAACATCACTAAAGCTGGAGACTCTTACCTCCCTCACTAGCTTTAAGCAGCTGTCAGAGCAGCTCAACGATCACTGAACCTGTACATAGCCCATCTGTAAATAGCCCATCCAACTACCTCATCCCCATACTGCATTTATTTATTCATCTTGCTCCTTTGCACCCCAGTATCTCTACTTGCACATTCATCTTCTGCGCATTCTACCATTCCAGTGTTTAATTGCTATATTGTAATTACTTAAATTGTAATTATACCATGGCCTATTTATTGCCATACCTCCCTTATCCTACCTCATTTGCACATGCTGTATATACACTTTTTCTACTGTATTATTGATTGTATGTTTGTTTATTCCATGTGTAACTCTGTGTTGTATGTGTCAAACTGCTTTGCTTTATCTTGGCCAGGTCGCAGTTGCAAATGTGAACTTGTTCTCAACTAGCCTACCTAGTTAATTAAAGGTGAAATAAATAAAAAATATTTAAAAAATTGCTGCAGCACCAGAGAGGTTTTGATTTCTATACAGGCTACTGTTAAAAAAGAGGATAGTCTAAGTTTGGAACCGTGCTAACAGCGTAAAAATGTTGCGCAACAGCCATTTGCTTTTTAACACAGAGCCGCATATCATCAGGTAGGCCTACAGTATATGCACTTGGAACTTTTTTTACATTCAGGAAACAATCTTCTAATTTATTATATTTTTTTCCATGATATTGTTGTTACAAAATAGATTAGTGTTGACTGTGATTAGGTTATGGGAATATAAGAGCATCTGCTATGCTAAATTAACAAACTGCATGCATAGCTCAAACCAAAGAATGTCCAAACTCGTGTTTCTAAAATTAATTCAAAGGCACTGTAGAATGACTGTATAGCTTAATAAGGCATTTTTTGTTTCATTATTATTTAATTCTAAGTAAATGTTTTTGGAAATGTCTATTTATACAACCTAAATGCATGTTGTTAAGGATCGATTTTGCCCTAAAATGACATACCCTAATCTAACTGCCTATAGCTCAGGACCAGAAGCAAGGATATGCATATTCTTAATACCATTTGAAATGAAACACTTTGAAGTTTGTGGAAATGTGAAATTCATGTAGAAGAATATAACACATTAGATCTGGTAAAAGATAATACAATAAAAATAAATGTCATCTTTGAAATGCAAGAGAAAGGGCATACATTGTAGATTGAGACACTGTAGAACTCTAGGTGTAATTTAGATGCTGTTCACAGGATGGCAGCAGTGTGTGAAAAGTTTCAGACTAATCCAGTGAATAATTAATTCACTACACAAAATGTTGTATCAAGTCTGCCTTGAGTTTGCCAAAATGTGCCGAATTGGTCAATTTATACATTTTCAAGTACATAACTATAGAGAACATACAACAATGCTATGGTAATAAAAATTGTAAGTTTACACACTCTGGGTGTTGCCAGAGACAGCTGTGGGGTCAAACTGTAGATCCCAGTTTCTACATTTCAATATAAACATTTATTCTATCAAACAAAACTATGCTACATTTTATCTCTGTGACCCTCTGGATGACAAATTAGAGCAAGATTACTGAATGTAAGTACATTACCAGTTGCCGTGATAAAAGTGTTTTATCCTCAAACAATAGCATGGTATTTTTTTCTGTAATAACTACTTTAAATAGGACACTGCAGTTAGGTTAACAAGAATGTAAGCTTTCTGCCCATATAAGACATGTCTATGTCCCGGAAAGTTGGCTGTTGTTTACAATGTCATTCACATTATCGCATATCGATCAACAACAGTCCCGTTTCAGGCACACCGATGACATAGAGGTTTTAATGTGCTGTTGTTGATGTGTTGTTGAAATGCTGAGTGCTCCTTCCTACCTGTAGTGTGTCACAAATGCTTCACAATTAATTTCTTAAATGGCAGGCTATAGCCTTGAAATAATATTAATAAAGCCTAAATAATTAATTTCCATTCCTTCCTAGGCTACCTGGCTTACTCCTGACTGATTTAGAGACAGTATGTTGTTTAATAGCCTGTTGAAATGTTGAACTTCAATTGATAGTGACAGATTTTCATGTCAATATCCTAGAATCCACATTAAGAAAATATGCGCATTTTCCCACCTGTGGTGTGTTTCCACCAAATTTACTTTTTGCGGTTAAAAATCAGTGTGTGATGACTTAACGCACACAAAATGTACTTTTTCGCTCAAGTTTAAATGTAAATAGAATGTTCAATAAATTTACATTGCATTTTAAACTATACCAATAGTATTGTCATGAGCAAATGTGTACTATGGTCTTGGCATGTGCACTAAAGCCAACAGATCACAGATATAGTGTTTCAGCTGTGCGGGTAAAGTCTACATCAGGGGTAGGCAACCCTGGTCCTGGAGTGTTGCAGGCACCCAGGTGTGTTAAATTTAGGCAATCACTGAACTGCTGAATTACCTCAGTTGGTCAGGTATGGTGCCTAGTCGGAACAAAATCCTGCAGTACCTGCAGAACTCCAGGAACAGGGTTCCCTACCCCTGGTCTACATGATGAGATTATTATGGATTTATTTATTAGTAAAACGGCATTCAAGTAGTGATCATAATGTCACCAGAATCAGATCCTCGATATTTATTGGAAAGGAGCATCAAGATCACTGTACAATTTCAACAGCCTGTGAAGTTCATCGTAAGTTATTTCATCTGTAGCCTAATAAACTGCATGGTTTCCCGAGTCATAGTGGGAGGACCACACACTATATCATTGTGTGACTCCAAGTTTACTTCGATATGATGGTATTTATAACAATATTTGCGTATAAAAGGTGTTTCCACCATTTTTTCTTCCATAATTTATTTTACCGACACAAAAAGATCCCACCATGTCGAACGAACAAATGATTGTCGGCATTTATAAAACACTTTTTTTTATTATTCAGTATGACTTTATTCACATAAAACTGCAGATAGATACGTGGTTAGAGAGACAAACCAAAGATATCCCATATGCTGAGAGTCATGTCTTTACCCGGCATTTTACAGCTTGTTTCTAGCATACAGCATTGCGGAATAAAATATTGGTATAGATCACTTTATATAATCCGGTCCATTCTTTTTTCTAAATCTTAAACTAACAAGGGGTAGGCCTAAGCCACAATACCCTCACACACACGTCCTCAATTTGAGTTCTGGTTTTAACTTAACACACCAAGCCTTTCACTCACTGACACAGATATTTAATATTTACATTTTAGTCATTTAGCACTCTTATCCAGAGCGACTTACAATTTTTGCATGTATCTCAAGTTAGCTAGGTGAGACAGCAACACATGACAATCGTATCAAGTACATTTTCCCTAACAAAGTATTTATCAGCAAAGTCAGTGCTAGTGGGAAAAGATAAGTGTTCTTTTTTCGTGAGGGAGGTGCCGGAGGCACCGTGAGAGTTATTTAAGACACTCTCCTAAAGAGGTAGGGTTTGAGATGCTTTTGAAAGATGGGCAGGGACTCCGCTGTGCGGACTTTAGGGGGAAGCTTGTTCCACCATCGGGGTGCCAGGACAGAGAAGAGCTTTGACTGGGCTGAGTGGGAGCTGCCCTACCATAGGGGTGGGAGGGGCAAGAGACCAGAGGTGGCGGAACGGAGTGCTCGGTTTGGGATGTAGTATTTGAGCATAGCCTGAAGGTAAGGAGGTGCAGTTACATTTACATTTAAGTCATTTAGCAGACACTCTTATCCAGAGCGACTTACAGTAGTGAATGCATACATTTCATTTCACACATTATTTATATATATATATTTTTTGTACTGGCCCCCCGTGGGAATCAAACCCACAACCCTGGTGTTGCACACACCATGCTGGCATTGCAAACACCATGCTCTATCAACTGAGCCACAGGGAAGACAGTTCCCCTTGCTGCTCCATAGGCAACCACCAGGGTCTTGAAGATGATTCAAGCTTCAACTGGAAGCCAGTGGCGTGTGTGGAGGAGCGGGATGACATGGGATAACTTAGGAAGGTTGAACACCAGGTGGACTGCAGGATTCTGGATAAGTTGCAGGGGTTGGATGGCACAAGCATGGAGCCCAGCCAACAAAGAGTTGCAGTAGTCTACACGGGAGATGACAAGTGCCTGGATTAGGACCTGTGCCGCTTCCTGTGTGAGGAAAAGTTGTACCCTATGGATGTTCTATAGCATGAACCTTCAGGAGCGAGTCCCTACTTTGATGTTTACAGAGACCTACAGGGTGTTGTCCAGGGTCACACCAAGGTTCTTTGCACTTTGGGAGGGGGAGGTCCTGGAGCAGGCAGGCTTTCCCGGGAGGAAGCTCAGCTCCGTTTTGTCAAGTTTGAGCTTGTGGTGGTTGGCCGACATCTAAGCTTAGATGCATGTTGCCACTTGGGTGTCAGAAGGGGTGAAGGAGAAGAGCAGTTGTGTGTCCTCCGCATAGCAATGATAGGAGAGACCATGTGAGGATATGACAGAGCCGAGTGACTTTGTGTGAAGAGAAAAGAGGAGAGGGCCCAGAACCGAGTTATATCAGCTTAAAACGGGTGTAATTACAACCTCTGGGGTATAAGATAGTGTGATAAGGAGGATAATTGGTCAGGTTGGATGGGTGGGTGTGTAACGTGAATGTCTAGCAACTCAAAGATTAATTCAAAAGTGTTATTACTAAAATCGTGTACATCGAAACTGAGATACAACTAATTGCCAGTTGGAGTTCAGAATTAAAACCATCTAGTAATAACCTGGAAAATGATTTTTCCCTACTGTAAAGATTGCACTACGCAATCACAGTATGAATTGGAGATGCACGTGGGTCAAGTGGGTCAGTGGGTGCCCTTCAGGCTGATTTATATATATTTTTCATGCATTTAACCAGGTAAGTCATTTAAGAAGAAATTCTTATTTACAATGACAGCCTAGGAACAGTGGGTTAACTGCCTTGTTCAGGGGCAGAATGACAGAATTTGTTACCTTGTCACCTCAGGGGATTTGATCTTGCAACCTTTCAGTTACTGGCCCAACACTCTAACCACTAGGCTACCTGCCACCCCAGTGTTTTAACGATACAAATACAATATATTTTTCTATTATACAGATCAACTGATTTATTCTGTATGGGGTGCCAAATCAGTCAGTCAACCCTAACACATGTTGAGAGAATCATGCAGTTTTTAAAGTGTATTCAAGAAACGTTGCAAAGCTTAGTACGTCAAAATAGAACCTATAAATCCCATCTACAGTGTCAAGGACATAATTTCCCACCGACACACCGGTCAACCAGGTATGCGCCCAGGTAGGATGCCAGGTGGCGCACCTGGGGGGGGATCACACCCTGATCTGTTTCACCCGCCTTGTGCTCGTCTCTTCCCCCACCAAGTGTCTCCCATTTGTTCCCGTTATTCCCTGTGTATTTATACCGGTGTCTTCTGTCTGTCTGTTACCAGTTCGTCTTGTCTGGTCAACCAGCATGTTTTTCCATGCTCCTGTTTTCCTAGTCTCTGTTTTTCTAGTCCTCCTGGTTCTGACCCTTTGCCTGCCCTGACAATGAACCCGCCTGCCTGACCATTCAGCCTGCCCTGACCTCAAGCCTGCCTGCTGCCCTGTACCTTTTGGACTCTGACCTGGTTTATGAACATCTGCCTGTCCTTGACCTGCCTCTTGTTTTTCAATAAATAGAGACTCGAACCATCTGCCTCTGGTGTCTGCATCTGGGTCTCACCCTGTGTCGTTATATCTAGTGTGATTGAGACAAAATAATAGCTAAGGTTAGTGAGCTAGCTAGCTAACATTTGCCAACTTTGCCTAGCTCTAGCTTATAGTACATCATAAATGTTACTTCGATATACAGTGCCCTCCACTAACATTGGCACACTTGGTAAATATGAGAAAAATGGGCTATGAAAAAAAAAATGTCTTTGCTGTTTATCCTCCTGGTCTTTCATTCAAAATATTCACAAAAATGTGAAATCAATGTTATAAATATTTTTCTCCGAAACATGTGTGCCACAATTATTGGCACCCCTAGACATGCTTTATGAGTAAAATCTAACGGAAGTATATTCCCATTCAAATATTACGTTTTTAAGTTCACCCGAGTGACTAGGAAAACTTAAGTAATAAACCACAACTTCCTGTTTCATTAGGGTATAAATATGAGGTGACACACAGGCCAAGTTCCCATAGTCATCCATACCTATGGGAAAGACCCGAGAATACAGTAATGATGTTCAACAAAAGGTTGTTGAGCGGCACAAATCAGGAAATGTCTATAAGAAAATAGCTAAACGGTTGAAAATGCCCAACTAGAGATGTTAACAATCGGCCTGGAAAAGGACGTGTGTCTATATTGACCCGACGCACATGAAGGAGGATGGTTTGAGTGGCCAAAAAAACTGGGGCCTCCCAAGTGGCACAGTGGTCTAAGGCACTGCCTCGTAGTACTAGCTGTGTCACTACAAATCCTGGTTTGATTCCAGGCTGTGTCGCAGCCGGCTGCGACCGGGAGACCAATGAGGCAGTGCACAATTGGTCAAGTGTCGTCTGGGTTATGAGAGGGTTTGGCCGGCTAGGATGTCCTTGTCCCGTCGCACTCTAGCGACTCCTGTGGTGGGCTGGGTGCATGCGTGTTGACACGGTCACCAGGTGTATGGTGTTTCCTCCAACACATTGGTGCGGCTGGCTTCTGGGTTAAGTGGGCATTGTGTCAAGAAGCAGTGCGGCTTGGCGGTGTCGTGTTTCGGAGGACACATGGCTCCTGACCTCTGCCTATCCCAAGTCCGATTGGGGTTGCAGTGATGGGACAAGACTGTAACTACCAATTGGATACCATGAAATTGGGAAGAAGGGGTAAAAAATTACAAATATAATAATAAAGTCTCCAAAACTACAATCAGACGTGACCTACATAACCACAAGTTGTTTGGGAGGGTTGCCCTAAAAAAGCCTTTGCTGTAAACAAACTCAAGTGCCTACAGTTTGCTGAACTTTCAATGGGACCGGGTACTATGGTCAGATGAGACCAAAATAGAGCTTTTTGGAAACGAACAACAGAGGTGGGTTTGGCGTAGACATGCAGAAAAGTACCTCATCCCCACTGTGAAGTATGGTAGTGGATATTTGATGTTGTGGGGCTGTTTTTCTTCCAAATGCACTGGACAACTTGTTAGGATACAAGGTATCATTGACTCCATCAAGTACCAGCAGATATTAAATCAAAGCCTGTCTGCCTCTGCTAGGGAGCTTAAACTGGGCCTTGGTTGGATCTGCCAGCAGGACATTGATCCAAAGCACACCTCAAAATCAACAGAAAAATGGTTCACTACCCACAGAATAAAGGTTTTGCCATGGACCTCCCAGTCCCCTGACCTAAACCCCATAGAAAACCTGTGGCATGAGCTGAAGAGGAGAGTTCATAAGCGTGGACCTTTGAATCTGAATGATCTGGAGAGATTCTGTATGGAGGAATGGTCTCAGATCCCATGCCATGTGTTCTCCAACCTAATTACGCTTTATAGGAGAAGCTGTTATCTTGGCAAAGGGAGGTTTCACAAAGTACTGAATGAAGGGGTGCCAATAATTGTGGCATAAATACAGTACCAGTCAAAAGTTTTGACACACCTACTCATTATTCCTGAATTTTTCTTTATTTTTACTATTTTCTACATAATAGTGAAGACATCAAAACTATGAAATAACACATATGGAATCATATAGTAACCAAAAAAGTGTTAAACCAATCAAAATATACTGCTCAAAAAAATAAAGGGAACACTTAAACAACACATCCTAGATCTGAATGAAATAATCTTATTAAATACTTTTTTCTTTACATAGTTGAATGTGCTGACAACAAAATCACACAAAAATAATCAATGGAAATCCAATTTATCAACCCATGGAGGTCTGGATTTGGAGTCACACTCAAAATTAAAGTGGAAAACCACACTAGAGGCTGATCCAACTTTGATGTAATGTCCTTAAAACAAGTCAAAATGAGGCTCAGTAGTGTGTGTGGCCTCCACGTGCCTGTATGACCTCCCTACAACGCCTGGGCATGCTCCTGATGAGGTGGCGGATGGTCTCCTGAGGGATCTCCTCCCAGACCTGGACTAAAGCATCCGCCAACTCCTGGACAGTCTGTGGTGCAACGTGGCGTTGGTGGATGGAGCGAGACATGATGTCCCAGATGTGCTCAATTGGATTCAGGTCTGGGGAACGGGCGGGCCAGTCCATAGCATCAATGCCTTCCTCTTGCAGGAACTGCTGACACACTCCAGCCACATGAGGTCTTGCATTGTCTTGCATTAGGAGGAACCCAGGGCCAACCGCACCAGCATATGGTCTCACAAGGGGTCTGAGGATCTCATCTCGGTACCTAATGGCAGTCAGGCTACCTCTGGCGAGCACATGGAGGGCTGTGCGGCCCCTCAAAGAAATGCCACCCCACACCATGACTGACCCACCGCCAAACCGGTCATGCTGGAGGATGTTGCAGGCAGCAGAACGTTCTCCACGGCATCTCCAGACTCTGTCACGTCTGTCACGTGCTCAGTGTGAACCTGCTTTCATCTGTGAAGAGCACAGGGCGCCAGTAGCGAATTTGCCAATCTTGGTGTTCTCTGGCAAATGCCAAACGTCCTGCACGGTGTTGGGCTGTAAGCACAACCCCCACCTGTGGACGTCGGGCCCTCATACCACCCTCATGGAGTCTGTTTCAGACCGTTTGAGCAGACACATGCACATTTGTGGCCTGCTGGAGGTCATTTTGCAGGGCTCTGGCAGTGCTTCTCCTGCTCCTCCTTGCACAAAGGCGGAGGTAGCAGTCCTGCTGCTGGGTTGTTGCCCTCCTACGGCCTCCTCCACGTCTCCTGATGTACTGGCATGTCTCCTGGTAGCGCCTCCATGCTCTGGACACTACGCTGACAGACACAGCAAACCTTCTTGCCACAGCTCACATTGATGTGCCATCCTGGATGAGCTGCACTACCTGAGCCACTTGTGTGGGTTGTAGACTCTGTCTCATGCTACCACTAGAGTGAAAGCACCGCCAGCATTCAAAAGTGACCAAAACATCAGCCAGGAAGCATAGGAACTGAGAAGTGGTCTGTGGTCTCTACCTGCAGAACCACTCCTTTATTGGGGGTGTCTTGCTAATTGCCTATAATTTCCACCTGTTGTCTATCCCATTTGCACAACAACATGTGAAATGTATTGTCAATCAGTGTTGCTTCCTAAGTGGACAGTTTGATTTCACAGAAGTGTGATTGACTTGGAGTTACATTGTGTTGTTTAAGTGTTCCCTTTATTTTTTTGAGCAGTGTATATTTTATATTTGAGATTCTTCAAAGTAGCCAATCTTTGCCTTGATTACAGCTTTGCACACTCTTGGCATTCTCTCAACCAGCTTCATGAGGTAGTCACCTGGAATGCTTTTCCAACAGTCTGGAAGGAGTTCCCACATATGCTGAGCACTTGTTGGCTGCTTTTCCTTCACTCTGTGGTCCAACTCATCCCAAACCATCTCAATTGGGTTGAGGTTGGGTGATTGTGGAGGCCAGGCCATCTGATGTAGCACTCCATCACACATTCTTGGTCAAATAGCCCTTACACAGCCTGGAGGTGTGATGGGTTATTGCCCTGTTGAAAAACAAATGATAGTCCCACTAAGCCCAAACCAGATGGGATGGCTTATCGCTGCATAATGCTGTGGTAGCCATAATGTAGAACATAGTAAAAAATATAGGAAAACCCTTGAATGAGTAGGTGTGTCCAAACTTTTGACTGATACTGTATATTTGAGAAAAATATTTGTTTTATGATAAATTATTTCAATTATTTTACTTGAATTAAAGGTTAGATTTTAGTGAATATTATGAATGAAAGACCAAGAGGATAAACAATAAAGAAGTTTTTTTCACAGCCGTTTTGCTCATATTTACCAATGGTGCCAACATTAGTGGAGGACACTATTGTATCTGTCACTAACTATATAAACATATTAAAATCATGCCGCTGGATTTAGCCAGTACAAAAGATATTACGGCCAGTTCTGAAGTTATAGGTTGGTGCAACAAGTCATGAGCTTATGTCCTATTTTGCCCTCTTTTGTTCTGGTCAATTTTGACTAAGATTAATGTGTTGCTCTATTTTGTTATAGGCCTACTGTAGGTTCTGGCCGTTATAATGCGTGTACACGTATTTTTATGATTATGTTTGTAATTAAACATAGTCCTAAAGCCTAACATAACAGTTTGAGGTGTTTCTGACACTCGCAAAATTGTGGCAGCTAGATTCAATAGTTGTTTTTTTACAGAATACTTGTGTTTTAACACTTTATTAAACTGTGTATAAAGCTATGGTCTATTTTCTGTTTTTGTATGTCAGTGTTTTATCCTGGATGAGCAAGAAAACAAATAGACATAGAGAAACACAGAGCCTCGTGTCAATGTAGACATTTAGGGCTGGTTTCCGAACACAAATTAAGAATGAACATTTTCATTGAAAGTGTTTTTTAGTCAAGGACCAGTTTGACAAAATATCTCTAATCAACTGTCAGCTTAGATCTTTGCTTGCTACGAAATCTATTCTAAATGAGTATCAGTCAGGCTGCAGACCAATGCATTGCACCATCTCGGCAGCATCACTGGTTTTAAAATGAAACAGAGGTGGAAAATGTACCGAATCGTCGTACTTCATTCAAAGTAAAGATACCTTTAAAGAAAATGACTCAAGTAAATGTGAAAGTCACCCAGTAAAATACTACTTGAGTAAAAGTCTAAAACTATTTGGTTTGAAATATACTTATGTATCAAAAGTAAATGTAATTTCAAAAATATATTTAAGTATCAAAAGAAAAATTTGAAATCATTTCAAATTCCTTATATTACAGATACCCCAAAAAACGAATTTTAATAATACTTGGAAGTATTTTATTAAGTGGTAAATTGTTTGTATCAGTGTTCATTTCGTCAACCAAAATAATGACTAAAATATTCGCCAAAGACTGGCTAAAGAGACCAAGAACAAACTATAGGCTAAAATATGTTTCATTTCAGTTTACTAAAACGAAACTTGACTAAATTATTTCTGCTACTAAAATCTGACTACTTTTGGAGAGATTGAGAGCTTTTCCGTGTCTGCGCAGGGACAGTTCTGTTCAGCAGAAAGAAAGACGCGCCACAGCCTAATGTTGTACATCAGCTGGTGAGCTGCAGGTGAGGAAGCTTTTAGTGTGGGCAGAAAGGCAAACAGACTCCACTCTGATTATCGGCTACACATCACGCAGTCGACTCGTGCAGGTGACTCTCTCTTTTACTGGTTAAGAAACACAAGCTGCTTTACGAAATTAAAAACAATAGCAGCATTGATTTAAATAGTGATGCAAAAGTCTAGCTATGTTTTTCTCTTTCTTGGGTATAGAAGTTATATGTAAAATAGAGCCTTTTGTTTCTGGACATTCATGTTCTTCAGTGACGTTCTTTCTGCATTGGTCATCTTTGGTCAAATCATTTTAGGAAAAAAAGAATACAGCCCATGCTGGGATAATATGTTTACTTGTCTTTTATGGTGCATATTATAATTATAGTATCAACAAATGGCACAGAAATATAAAAGAGGGTTAACCATGTTAGGGTATATTGATAGTTGTAGTTAGTATTTATTGGGCCATTGTGTAATGATTTATTGAAATTACTTTTCATTAGATAACAAGTTGCATGTTTTGATGGAGGTAGTTGATTTTGTGTCATGTATTTAATGTTTTGAGAGCCTTTATGCATTTTGCAAATTAAATGTGTCATTTTGGCCAACGTGTTTCAGTTTGGGGCTGATTAGATTGCTTGTTAACTTCTTAACAATTAACAGAAACTGTAATTTGCTACATTGCTATGTTATTAGAGAATAACTATGATATTTAAATCAATGTTTTGATATTGAGTCTCTCTTTCTCTCCACAGTACTCTGTGCAGCCCAGCATTCAGCTCAGCCTGAGACTTCCCAGGTGAAAGGCATTGTGGGAAAGATTCACTGTTTTCCAGAGAGGGTGTTGAAGTCTGGCAATTTACTTTATGGAGACCTTGGCAACATTGCACAGGTGTACCCTGTTAATCAAAGTAATACAAACCTTATGAAGAGATTTAAATACCGCCTTCACTGGAACAATGTTACTGGATTCTTCACTTTGTCAGACCTACAAATAGACGATTCTGGGGATTATACTGTGGAGAATACAGATGGCGAGAAGACAAGACATACATTTCAGCTTACTGTGTACTGTAAGTGTGTGTGTGTGTGTGTGTGTGTGTGTGTGTGTGTGTGTGTGTGTGTGTGTGTGTGTGTGTGTGCTGTAAATTACAAAATCATTAAAGCGGCAAACAGCAGTATGCTAAAGCTGTCGCTTTATTGGTTAGGTAAAAAGCTGAGGGATGTTTCTGGAGAAATGTAACCACTCTCAAATTCATAGACAGAGCTATGGATGCAAGGACTGATCAGCCAATATAAAAAGATTGTAGTTTACAGTTATATAGTGTTTGTTTACAATGTCTTTGTTTACAAACACCAGAATAAAACAAGCTTATGGGTTCTCTGATGGGGACTAAGGTCATGAGGCATTGATAAGGTATAATCTTCAAGAATCAATGGGTACATATCATTCATTTATAAGTCCAACAATGAATGTAGCAACTGCTCTTTGCCACTTTAAAGATAAGTTCCATTTCACTAATTCAAATTTTTCCATTATTTGTCTTCCAGATGTTCTGTCCAAACCTCAGGTGACGGTCCATGATAACATCTCCTGTAGTGTGGTGTGTTCTGTGGAGAACGGGAGAGATGTTACCCTGTCCTGGTACAGAGGAGGGGAGATACTCAACCAGACCAGCAGCCCTGACCTGAACATCACCCTCTCTCTACCTCTCAAGGTGGATGAACAGAACAGAGACTCTTACAGATGTGAGGCTGCCAACCCAGTCAGCAAGGAGACCACTGTTGTTCCACATTCCTCTATAGAGAGTGATTGCTCCCAGGTGACAGGTAAAAACATGTACAGGAGCAATGTTAAAGTATAGTTATCCAGACAATACCAACTTCTATATGAAACAATAAGTATGGTAGAGCTCATTTTATGAAACACTGTTTTAATTAAAATACTGTTTTCTTTCTTTTTACATTAGATGGTGATGCTATGACTCGAGGTTCTCTTATTGCTGTAATCTGTGTTCTGGTTGCTTCAGGACTTGTGGGACTTGCAATCTATCTTAAGAGGAGAAACGGACACTCACATGCAGGTATTCATCGTTTAACAGGGTGAAGTTATTCTCCTTGTCAAAGTCCAAACATGTTGTGCACAACCTTTTTTAATTATCAAGGATAGCGTTTTAGAAATGTAGGAAATGTAGGAAATGTTTGCCTGAACAACGGATGCAGGTCAAATGAAGTGGCCTACAGTGTCTTCCACACTTCCTCTGCTTGGTCAGACAGTTGCATTATCTCAGACCACTTCTCTAAATGTTGAAAAAAGTAGAAGGCACACACACATGCACGCTCTGACAATAATTACTTTACAGGTTCTCTGGTGCCAAACCACCGCTAGTACAGACACAGGTACCCATAGTAACATGAGTTCTTAGTGTTTTCAGAACCTGTCTTGGGGGTGAGCATCTGTCAGTTACTCCCACCCACACTGTATATTTCATTTACTTTATTTGCCTTTATAGATTCACCTGAAAGAAAGCAAGATGACGTTCAGTATGCAGAGATAACTCACATTAAACAGGTTAGTAATAATGCTACAGTCTGATAAACATAGGAGATGTAATACAGAACCTTTAGCAGCCCTCATGGCTACAACTGTAGGCTTTAGCTCTGTGCCAGTGGGTTAATGTGGTCTTGAGTTGCACAGACCATCTGAGTTTGATACCAGGCCTGATGTCATTGCAACCAGTTTTGCCCATATGAAATGTTTGGGTTGCACAATGAGAAGCCACACTGCATATTGTACATACAGTACCAGTCAAAAGTTTGGACACACCTACCTATTCAACTGGTCTCACAACTGCAGACCACTAGTAACCATACCAGCCAGGACCACCACATCCAGCTTCTTCACCTGTGGGTCGTCTGGGGGGGGCTTTTTCTGTCTGTAAAAAAGCCCTTTTGTGGGGAAAAATGCATTTTGATTGTCTGGGCCTGGCTCCCGCGTGGGTGGACCTATGCCCTCCCAGGCCCACCAATTGCTGCGCCCTTGCCCAGTCATGTAAAATCCATAGATTAGAGCGTAATTAATTTATTTCAATTGACTGACGTCCTTTAATGAACTACAGTTCATTGACCTCTCTAGGGTCGGCGGGACGTAATCGTCCCACCTACGTAACAGCCAGTGGAATCCTGTGGCGCGTTATTCAAATACCTTAGAAATGCTATTACTTCAATTTCTCAAACATATGACTATTTTACACCATTTTAAAGACAAGACTCTCGTTAATCTAACCACACTGTCCGATTTCAAAAAGGCTTTACAACGAAAGCAAAACATTAGATTATGTCAGCAGAGTACCCAGCCAGAAATAATCAGAGACCCATTTTTCAAGCTAGCATATAATGTCACAAAAACCCAAACCACAGCTAAATGCAGCACTAACCTTTGATGATCTTCATCAGATGACACACCTAGGACATTATGTTATACAATGCATGCATGTTTTGTTAAATCCAGTTCATATTTTTATCAAAAACCAGCTTTTTACATTAGCATGTGACGTTCAGAACTAGCATACCCCCCGCAAACTTCCGGTGAATTTACTAAAAATTTACTAAATTACTCACGATAAACGTTCACAAAAAGCATAACAATTATTTTAAGAATTATAGTTACAGAACTCCTCTATGCACTCGATATGTCCGATTTTAAAATAGCTTTTCGGTGAAAGCACATTTTGCAATATTCTGAGTAGATAGCCCGGCATCACAGGGCTAGCTATTTAGACACCCAGCAAGTTTAGCACTCACCAAAGTCAGATTTACTATAAGAAAAATGTTATTACCTTTGGTGTTCTTCGTCAGAATGCACTCCCAGGACTTCTACTTCAATAACAAATGTTGGTTTGGTCCCAAATAAGCCATTGTTATATCCAAATAGCGGTGTTTTGTTCGTGCGTTCAAGACACTATCCGAATGGTAAAGAAGGGTGACGAGCACGACGCATTTCGTGACAAAAAAAATTCTAAATATTCCATTACCGTACTTTGAAGCATGTCAACCGCTGTTTAAAATCAATTTTTATGCCATTTTTCTCGTAAAAAAGCGATAATATTCCGACCGGGAATCTGTGTTTAGGATAAAAGACGAAAGAAAATAAAAGCATGGGGTCGACTCGTGCACACGCCTAAGCCCATTGTCCTCTGATAGAGCACTTGCCAAAAGCGCTAATGTGTTTCAGCCTGGGGCTGGAATTACATCATTCAGCTTTTTCCCGCCTTCTGAGAGCCTATGGGAGCCGTAGGAAGTGTCACGTAACAGCAGAGATCCCCTGTTTTGGATAGAGATGATCAAGGAGGGCAAGAAATGGTCAGACAGGCCACTTCCTGTAAGGAATCTTCTCAGGTTTTTGCCTGCCATATGAGTTCTGTTATACTCACAGACACCATTCAAACAGTTTTAGAAACTTTAGGGTGTTTTCTATCCAAAGCCAGTAATTATATGCATATTCTAGTTACTGGGCAGGAGTAGTAACCAGATTAAATCGGGTACGTTTTTTATCCGGCCGTGCAGTTTAACCTATCCCCATGTCACGGTTGTCGTCGGTGAAGGAGGACCAAAACGCAGCAGGTACGTGTAGGCTCATCTTGACGTTTATTTATTTTCAAAATGAACATACAAAAATAACTAAACAAAATACGATCGACAAAAAAACAGTCTGGCTAGGCATAAGGCTAAGCACAGAACAATCACCCACGAATCACAAACACACCCCAATATATGGGACTCTCAATCAAAGGCAAAGAGAAAACACCTGCCTTCAATTGAGAGTCCCAACCCCAATTAATCACCCATAGACATACACTCACTAGACTCCACATAGACATACATAAACCTAGACCATAAACCAAAACCCCGGAAATACTAAATCAAACACCCTTTAAACAAACACACCACCCTGAACCACATAAAACAAATACCCTCTGCCACGTCCTGACCAAACTACAATACTAATTAACCCTTATACTGGCCAGGACGTGACAGTACCCCCCCCCCCCCCTTAAAGGTGCTAACCCCGGAAGCACCTTTATAACAAAAACCAAAACCAAAACAACAACCCCAAACAACAAAACAAAAATTCCCCTCTACTAAAGGGAGGGAAGGGAGGGTGGCTGCCGTCAACGACGGCACTGTGCTACACCCCCCCTCCCCAACCCACCTATATCAGGAGGTGGCTCCGGTTCTGGCCCTTCCGGGCAGTCGGGCCACTCTGGCCGTCTGGCTAGTCTGGCAGCTCGGGGCAGTCTGGCCAGTCTGGCAGCTCGGGGCAGTCTGGCCAGTCTGGCAGCTCGGGGCAGTCTGACCAGTCTGGCAGCTCGGGGCAGTCTGGCAGCTCGGGGCAGTCTGGGCAGTCTGGCAGCTCGGGACAGTCTGGGCAGTCTGGCAGCTCGGGACAGTCTGGGCAGTCTGGCAGCTCGGGACAGTCTGGGCAGTCTGGCCACTCCGGCAGTTCTGGGCAGTCTGGCCACTCCGGCAGTTCAGGGCAGTCTGGCCACTCCGGCAGTTCAGGGCAGTCTGGCCACTCCGGCAGTTCAGGGCAGTCTGGCCACTCCGGCAGTTCAGGGCAGTCTGGCCACTCCGGCAGTTCAGGGCAGTCTGGCCACTCCGGCAGTTCAGGGCAGTCTGGCCACTCCGGCAGTTCAGGGCAGTCTGGCCACTCCGGCGACTGTTGACTGGCGGGCAGCTCCGGCGACTGTTGACTGGCGGGCAGCTCCGACGACTGTTGACTGGCGGGCAGCTCTGACGACTGTTGACTGGCGAGGCTGGGTTTACGCACTTGAAGGCTAGTGCGGGGAGTGGGAACAGGACGAGTCGGACTGGGTTGACGCACTTCCGGGTCCGCACTAGAGACAGGAGCTGGAAACCCAGGGCTATGGAGGCGCACAGTCGGTCTAGATCTTACCTCCTGCACAACCCGCCTTGGCTGGATGGAACTAGTAGCCCTGTACGAGCGGGGTGCTCGTACAGGGCAGACTGGGCTGTGCAGGGGCCTGATGG
The DNA here is from genome assembly GCF_901001165.1 of Salmo trutta. NCBI lineage: Eukaryota > Metazoa > Chordata > Actinopteri > Salmoniformes > Salmonidae > Salmo > Salmo trutta. Next base: position 18,525,296 of record NC_042960.1, on the reverse strand, counting down.
TAGCCGTGCGTAGAGCGGGAGTTGGGTAGCCTGGTCCTCGGAGGCGTACCGGCGACCAGATGCGCTGCGCAGGCATCCTCCTACCAGGCTGGATGCCAGCTCTAGCACGACACCTGCGAGGGGCTGGAATAACTCGCACCGGACTGTGCGTGCGTATGGGTGAGAGAGTGCGCTCCTCAGCGAAACATAGCGCTCTCCACCCCATACGCTCCTCCATATAACCACGGGTAGCTGGCTTCCGGCTCTTCCTACGCCTAGCCAAACTACCCGTGTGCCCCCCCCAAAAAAAATTATTGGGGGTGCCTCTCGTGCTTCTCCCTCAGCGCGTCCATGGCCTCGTACCTCCGCCTCTCTGCCTTGGCTGCCTCAATTTCCCACTGCGGGCGGCGATAATCCCCAGCCTGGTGCCAAGGTCCGGCCCCGTCCAGAACTTCCTCCCAGGTCCACTTCTCCCGCCAGTCCAACTCGAAGTCCCTCTGCTCCTTCCTCTGCTGCTTGGTCCACAGTTGGTGGGTGATTCTGTCACAATTATCTTCGTCTTCTGACGATAATGCGAAATCGTCGTCTGAAAAGGTAGACCAAAACGCAGCAGGTACGTGTAGGCTCATCTTGACGTTTATTTATTTTCAAAATGAACATACAAAAATAACTAAACGAAATACGATCGACAAAAAACAGTCTGGCTAGGCATAAGGCTAAGCACAGAACAATCACCCACGAATCACAAACACACCCCAATATATGGGACTCTCAATCAAAGGCAAAGAGAAAACACCTGCCTTCAATTGAGAGTCCCAACCCAAATTAATCACCCATAGACATACACTCACTAGACTCCACATAGACATACATAAACCTAGACCATAAACCACAACCCCGGAAATACTAAATCAAACACCCTTTAAACAAACACACCACCCTGAACCACATAAAACAAATACCCTCTGCCACGTCCTGACCAAACTACAATACTAATTAACCCTTATACTGGCCAGGACGTGACACCCCAACAGGTTAAACTGTAGTTTAAATTACTACATACAGTAAAATCTTTGAAGTTGTTGCACTTTTTGTTCAGTAAAGTAATGCCTTTGATCTTCCCGTGTCTTTTACAGTATTTGCCAAGTCAGTGGACTTTTAAGCTTGGCTTCATGGTTCCTCCCACTAGATTTAGGAATGGGATGTGAAACTTCTTGAGGCTACCTGGGACGTTAGCGTGCCCCCCGTGGCGCACCCTATCAACAGCAGGTGCATTTCAAGAGCGGCAAATTTGAAACCAAATAAATGTACAAATTCAAATTTCTCAAACATACAACTAACTTACAGCTTTTGAAAGATAAACATCTTCTTAATCTAACCACGTTTACCGATTTCAAAAAGGTTTTACGGGGAAAGCATAAAGTTAGGTTATGTTAGGAGAGTACATTGACAATAGCGGTGTGCAATGCATTGTCGATTCAAAGACAGGCTTCACCAAAACCATACAATCAGCTAAAATTATGCACTAACCTTTTACAATCTCCATCAGATGACACTCCTAGGACATTATGTTAGACAATGCATGCATTTTTAGTTCTATCAAGTTCATATTTATATCTAAAAACAGTGTTTTACTATGGCGTTGATGTTCAGGAAATCGTTTCCCTCCAATACCGGCAGTCAAGTCATGACAACAAAATAATTAATTAATATTAGAAAACATTGCTAAAATATTATATTGTCATTCAAAGAATTATAGATTTACATCTCTTGAACGCAATGGACTTGTCAGATTTAAAATTAACCTTACTGGGAAATCACACTTTGCAATAATCTGAGCACTGCGCCAGAAAAATACGCATCGCGATACAGACTAACCGCCATGTTGGAGGAATCTAAAATCGAAAATACTATATAAATAATCCATTACCTTTGATTCTCTTCATCAGATGTCACTTCCAAAGAGTCCCAGGTCCATAACGAATGTAGTTTTGTTCAAAAAAGCTCATAATTTATGTCGAAAAACCTCCGTGTTGTAGCGCATGATCTAAGCCAGACTTCACTTCACTTCAAGAACGGAAAAAATATATTTCCGTTCGTTCAAACATGTCAAACGTTGTATCGCATAAATCATTAGGGCCTTTTTTAACCAGAACATGAATAAAATTCAAGGCGGACCATTGGGTTTTCTTTTAAAACGTTTCGGAATGAGAGTACCCACCATCAAATCGCACGCCAGGTGTCTAATGGACCATCACGTTCCATGGCTCTTATTCGGTCAGATCTCACTGTAGAACACTCAAAACACTTTGTAAAGGCTGGGGACATCTTGTGGAAGCAATAGGAAGTGCCAGAATATTCCTCACCCCCTTTGTTTTTCAATGGCATAGGCTCAAAGTCAATTCAACACATCAGGTATCCACTTCCTGTCAGAATCTGTCTCAGGGTTTTGCCTGCCAAATGAGTTCTGTTATACTCACAGACACCATTCAAACAGTTTTTGAAACTTTAGGGTGTTTTCTATCCATATATAATAAGTATATGCATATTGTAGTTACTGGGTAGGTGTAGGAGGCAGTTAAAAATGGGCACATATTTTTTCAAAAAATTCTCAATACTGCCCCCTATACCCTAACAGGTTAAATGTTGAGCTACCTTGTCCAGAACAATGAGAATAGACAAGAGAGCATCAGACTTGTATTGTTTCCTTCCTCTGGTACAAAGTATCTAATGACGTAACATATGATAATTTTTACTTTTTTGTTGATGCTTTCCTACAACCTCCCCCCTCTTTTCTTGTCCCTCTCAATCCTTTCCTCCCTACCCCCCTCCCTCTCCCTGTCTAGGAGGAGCGAACTGGTATACAAGAACTGGAGTCACTTAGAGACAACCCTAACCTGACAGTTTATGATACACTCCAGTTACATCGCATGGCTGCCAGCGAGGATGTTGACACAGCATGAAGGAGCAAAACAGGAAGGTTCTGAGAGGGTGACATGATAACTCACATCCAAAAGAAGGTGTTACATCCTAAAGTGGACGTTGAGACAGAATTATAGTAAATATTAGTTTAGAAAATTTAATGGAGTCACAGTTGTTATTGGAGAAAATTCCCATTTAACCATTGCGCTATCATTTCAGACTTCCTGTGTTGATCATTCTCACAGTCTTTTGTTGAATTGGGGCCTCGAAGAGATTAACTTTGAAGACAAATTCAATGTGGTAGATCTTGATTTTCCTTTTGAAAAAGATCTTTGTTGACATTTTACTCTTACTGCTTTTTACAAAATGCAGACGTGATTAAGTGTAGTTCAGGTCTTGCTTTGACAACAACTGTGTTCATGCAGTTTGAATGTACAAAATCAACAGTTTAGTTTATTATGATGGACCATTTATTGCTTGTCCTTATCTACACAGTATGTTGGTCATCATCTTTTAAGAATACAATCACTCGGGCCTCCCGAGTGGGGCAGTGGTCTTAGGCTAGCTTTGGCCCAGTGTTGTTAGGGGAGGGTTACAATCACTCCCTCCTGCACGCTCCTGCAGACACTCCTTCTATTAGAGCATTTTGTGCTCCACCTACGTTAACCAACATACAGTATATAACTGTGAAAAAATACCAAATCTACTGATACCATACTGAGTTGTTGCACTAGAGGCTTTAATTTTTATAGTCGTTACCAAGTAGTTCTAACTGCGTTGTCCGATTTATGATAGGCTTTACAGCGAAAGCCTACGATGTGATTGTCTGAAGACAGCGCCCCACATCAACATATTTTACAACCAGCACAGGCTTCACAAAATCACAAATAGAGATTAAATAAATCACTTACTATTGAAAATCTTCTTCCGTTTGCAGTCCCAAGGGTCCCAGCTAAACAGCTAAACAGCTAAACAGACATTATATCCCAAAATGTCTGTTTAGTTGGCGCCATCGATTTCAGTAATCCACTCGTTCAACGTGCAGACAAAGGAATCCAAAAAGCTACCGCTAAACTTCATCCAAACAAGTCAAACAATGTTTCTATTTAATCCTCAGGTACCCTAAAATATAAATAAACTATAATATTTCATACGGAAAGTAGTTAGTTCAATAGGAAAGTAAATTAGTAAGCGCGCGTCCTCTTCCTCGCACGCCGAAAAACTGATATTGTTCCGGTGGTCTCTATACAAAAATTCCAAATTCTTACTCGTTTTTGAAGAAACAAGCCTGAAACCTTGAACAAAGACTGTTGACATCTAATAGAAGCCATAGGAATTGCAATCTGGGAGCTGGAATTACTACATAGGACTTCCGATTTTTGACTTCCATATCAATTGTGTTATAGTCTCAGACATTATTTTAACATTTTTAGAAACGTCAAAATGTTATCTATCCAATGCTACCAATAATATGCATATCCTGGCTTCTGGCCTGAGTAACAGGCAGTTTACTTTGGGCACGTCAGTCAGGCGGAAATTCTGAAAAAAGGACCCTAGCCCTAACAATGTGAAATGTCAGAATAATAGTAGAGAATGATTTATTTCAGCTTTTATTTTTTTCATCACATTCCCAGTGGGTCAGAAGTTTACATACACTCAATTAGTATTTGGTAGCATTGCCTTTAAATTGTTTAACTTGGGTCAAATGCCCACACATTTTCTATAGGATGAGGTCAGGGCTATGTGATGGCCACTCCAATACCTCGACTTTGTTGTCCTTAAGCCATTTTCCACAACTTTGGAATTATGCTTGGGGCCGTTGTCCATTTGGAAGACCCATTTGCGACCAAGCTTTAACTTCCTGACTGATGTCTTGAGATGTTGCTTCAACATATCCACATAATTTCCCTTCGTCATGATGCCATCTATTTTGTGAAGTGCAACCAGTCCCTCCTACAGCAAAGCAGCCCCACAACATGATGCTGCCACCCCCGTGCTTCACGGTTGGGATGATGTTCTTCGGCTTGCAAGCCTCCCCTTTTTCTTCCAAACATAATGATGGTCATTATGGCCAAACAGTTTTAATTTTGTTTCATCAGACCAGAGGATATTTCCCGAAAAAGTACGATCTTTGTCCCCATGTGCAGTTGCAAATCATAGTCTGGCTTTTTTATGGCGGTTTTGGAGCAGTGGCTTCTTCCTTGCTGAGCGGCCTTTCAGGTTATGTCGATATAGGACTCGTTTTACTGTGGATATAGATACTTTTGTACCTGTTTCCTCCAGCATCTTCACAAGGTCCTTTGATGTTGTTCTGGAATTGATTCATCTCTAGGAGACAGAACGTTTCTCCTTCCTGAGTGGTATGATGGCTGCGTGGTCCCATGGTGTTTATACTTGCGTACTATTATTTGTACAGATGAGCGTGGTACCTTCAGGCGTTTGGAAATTGCTCCCAAGCATGAACCAGACTTGTGGAGGTCTACAAGACTTGTGGAGGTCTTGGCTGATTTCTTTTGATTTTCCCATGATGTCAAGTAAAGAGGCACTGAGTTTGAAGGTAGGCCTTGAAATACATCCACAGGTACACCTCCAATTGACTCAAATGATGTAAATTAGCCTGTCAGAAGCTTCTAAAGCCATGACATCCTTTTCTGGAATTTTCCAAGCTGTTTAAAGGCACAGTCAACCTAGTGTATGTAAACTTCTGACCCACTGGAATTGTGATACAGTGAATTATAAATTAAATAATCTGTCTGTAAACAATTGTTGGAAAAATTACTTGTGTCATGCACAAAGTAGATGTCTTAAGCGACTTGCCAAAACTATAGTTTGTTAACAATACATTTGTGGAGTGGTTGAAAAACGAGTTGTAATGGCTCCAACCTAAGTGTATGTAAACTTCCGACTTCAACTGTATACTTGAAAAATATTCTTACCTTACCACAACCCACAATATGATTTAGGTTTACTCCATTGTTTATATTTTTGTTGTCATTTGAGTTTTTGTATACAAACAATGTATTGCTACAATATACCTGTGAAAACTGTCAGTCTTTGCAGCCATAGTTGCATTCAAGAGTTTGAGATTGGCATCATTTCTCCAGAGACACACAACCTCCAGATTCTGGTTTTAATGTTTGACTGAGATAATTTGTGTGTATGTATTGATATGTAGGCTTAGTGTGCCTTTTTTTATTGATGTAGTTCTGTCCTTGAGCTATTCTCGTCTATTAATGTTCTGTATTACTGTATGTCATGTTTTGTGTGGACCCCAGGAAGAGTAGCTGCTGCTTTTGCAACAGCTAATGGGGTTCCTAATAAAATACAAAATGTAGCCTACTTCTGGGGTCTAGGAGAGACCACTGTAATTGTTTGGTGGTTTTGAAGTGTGTTTCTTGATTTATTGAGTTTAAGTGTATTTGGGACGTTTGACCTATTACTTTTAATGCCTGGCAGCTGTACATTTTATAATTTGAAAAGAATGATGCGTAATCCTATTACATTTCAAGCATTGCTTTCAAGTAAACAATGTTTTTCTTCTAATGTATTTTCCTCATCTCGTGGTTGAATGTTTTTATATTTCAGCATACTGTAGACTGTACTGTACATACTACATTATTTTGTACTCTTTGGACTGTGGCCATGCATTATTCTGCCAATTTATATTTTCTATAAAAACATGTCTTGTAAATTATTCCATGCCAATTATATTTTTAATCACATTTGGTCAGAAAACATGAGCGCTTCATTTATCATTCTGTGTATTTATGTGATAAAGTTCAGATTTTGAAATGTTGTGACTCCAGTCCCAACACCTTACCACTGCTTCACCTGGCTACCAGTGGAGCCTTGTCTGACAGCGAAACAGTTCATTCAGCCTCATTTACTGCCTTTAAAAAAACATAGCTGATACGGCTGACTTGCTTAAACAAATGTGGTTTCTACTGACAATTGAGATGTACAAACTATGGCATAACGGGACGACAAGCGGATAAGAGGCAATACGTAATTTCTATTAAGACATGAATTTCTCTTCATAAGGATTAAAAAGGATTTGCCAGTAGATTGTCGACTTGATTCATGATGATGACCGCTAGCTAAGATTTTGAAAGTAAGATGGTGACATGATCAGTCCAATCAAAGCTGCTGTACATATAACGTGATTTGATGTCATTTTATCTGTAGCCAATGACCTTAAGCCTTCTTGGAAGGGAAGTTATAATGTAACTCTATGGCAGGACCCAAAGGGCTTAAATGTTTGATGTCTACCCTTACTAAGGACTTAGACTTGGTGGTGGCGTAGTGTCCCCATGAGTGACAGAACACTGAGCTGATGCTCCTATTTTCTGCTGGCTTGCCCCAACACCACAGAAAGAACTGAGCTAGGCTGAAACACCTGCATTTTGGAGCAACCTTACTCAAGAAAACAAAAAAGAGACCATGTTTGTATGCGGCTTCATTAACTAAATGATATATATACACTACCGTTCAAAAGTTTGGGGTCACTTAGAAATGTCCATGTTTTTGAAAGAAAATCATTTTTTTGGTCCTTTAAAATAGCATAAAATTGATCAGAAATACAGTGTAGACATTGCTAATGTTGTAAATGTCTTTTGTAGCTGGAAACGGCAGTTTTTTAATGGAATATCTACATTGGCGTACAGAGGCCCATTATCAGCAGCCATCACTCCTGTGTTCCAATGGCACGTTGTTAGCTAATCTAAGTTTATAATTTTAAAAGGCTAATTGATCATTAGAAAACCCTTTTCAATTATGTTAGCACAGCTAAAAACTGTTGTTCCTGGTTAAAGAAGCAATAAAACTGGCCATCTTTAGACTAGTTGAGTGTCTGGAGCATCAGCATTTGTGGGTTCGATTACAGGCTCAAAATGGCCAGAAACAAATAACTTTCTTCTGAAACTCGTCAGTCTATTCTTGTTCTGAGAAATGAAGGCTATTCCATGCGAGAATTTCCCAAGAAACTGAAGATCTCGTACAACGCTGTGTACTACTCCCTTCACAGAACAGCGCAAACGGGCTCTAACCAGAATAGAAAAAGGAGTGGGAGGCCCCGGTGCACAACTGAGCAAGAGGACAAGTACATTAGAGTGTCTAGTTTGAGAAACAGACACCTCACAAGTCCTCAACTGGCAGCTTCATTAAATAGTACCCTCAAAACACCAGTCTCAACGTTAACAGTGAAGAGGCGACTCCGGGATGCTGGCCTTCTATAATTGTTTTTGCATTTGCAAAAATTCCTAAACCTGTTTTTGCTTTGTCATTATGGGGTATAGTGTGTAGATTGATGAGGAAAAAAACAATTTAATCAATTTTAGAATAAGGCTGTAACATAACAAAATGTGGAAAAAGTCAATGGGACTGAATACTTTCCGAATGTGCCGTACATCCTCCAAGCTGTATGATCATTTACATCATCCAATTCGTAAGAACTATGATACCGTCCTCTAATTTGTGTGATAATGTACACACGCTATTCCAATCATAATGTAACCTAACATACATTACTTTACCATACTAAATGGTGGGGAACATATTTATATAGCAGTCTTACGAATACCCCTGAGTTCATGTTAGAGATATTGTGCAGACCAAAACATGTAAGAGCTTCTTTCTCCCATGAAAAAGCTCTATTTAATACCCTATTTACCTCTATCTTTCTCTATCTCCAACAGAAGTAAAGACAGGAATGGCTTGCAGTGATGCAAATACAACACATTGTTTCAATACAACAAACCAACAACCTGTAGTTAAAATAATAGGAAACATCAATGTTGCAATTAAATTAATTAAATTAAAGTCTGTATCTACTCAACCTCTGCACCATCTTTCTTATATCAGTATAAATAGATCATTATTTAAATATTACATTATTAACGAAATGAACTATTTATTTATTTTGATCGTTAGTTATGCTGATATACGAAAGATGGTGCAGAGGTTGAGTAGATACAGACTTTAATTTAATTAAAACATTGATGTTTCCTACTATTTTAACTACAGGTTGTTGGGGGTGAAGTTGGCCATTTTATGACGGTCGTAAATACCTGCAGGAACTCTCTCTCTCCCATTCTGCAGGAAGGGAAGTAAAGAATCCCTTTGTTACAGCAGAGAGAGTTTGTGACATCCAAGATTGGATAATGAAACAATATTTCTGTAATCCAAACAGTTGGAATGGTCCGTGGGTACTTAAAGAACAATTACGTCAGATCAGTTGTTGTTTTGGGATCTCATTAACCTCTATGGGACCCCTTCCCGTTCTCATCCTGTTAACGGGATTGATTTTGACAACAGCCAGTGGAAAATCAGAGCGCCAAATTTAAAACAGCTAAGATCTCATAATTCCATTTTCTCAAACAATCAACTATTTTACACCATTTTAAAGATAAACTTCTCGTTAATCTAACCACATTGTCCGATTTCAAAAAGGCTTTATAGCGAAAGCATAAAATGTGATTATGTTAGGACAAACTTCACAAGAAACACCACACAACCATTTTCCAAGCAAGGACATGCATCACAAAAACCAAAAATACAGCTAAAATATTCACTAACCTTTGACGATCTTCATCAGATGACACTCCTAGGACATTATGTTACACAATACATGTATGTTTTGCTCGATAAAGTTAATATTTATATCCAAAACAGCATTTTACATTGGTGCGTAATGTTGAGAAATGTTTTCCCTCCAAACCCCCCGTTGAATGAGCACAATGAGCACACACAGTACGTAAATTCTCATTGTAAACATTGATCAATATAGAAGTGTTATGCACAGAATTATAGATACACTTCTCCTAAATGCTACCACTTTGTCAGATTTCAAAAAAGGTTCACGGCGAAAACACAATTTGCAATAATCTGAGTACAGCCCAGATGACACTAACAGCCTAGCAAACAGAAACCCGCCATCTTGGAGTCAATAAAACTAAGAAACTACATTATAAATATTCACTTACCTTTGATTATCTTCATCAGAAGGCATTCCCAGGAATCCCAGCTCCACAATAAATGTTCGATAAAGTTCATTTTTATTTCCAAATAATCCATTTTGTTCGCGCGTTAGGTTCACTATCCAAATCCACTACGCGCGTGCTTACTTAGTCCAGACGAAAAGTCAAAAAAGTTATACTACATTTTGTAGAAACATGTCAAACAATGTATAGAATCAATCTTTAGGTTGTTTTTATCATATACCTTGAATAAAATTCCAACCGGACCTATCCGTTCTCTTTAGGAGTGAATATGAACTCAGCTCGCTCCCAAGTCATTGCGCGTGACTTGAGCCCATGCCTTATAATGGGACACCAGTTTACCACAGCTGGTATTCCCTTCAAATTCACCATAGAATCTTCAAACACCGTTCTAAAGACTGCTGACATCTAGTGGAAGCTTTAGGAAGTGCAAAATTAACCCTAAGTCACTGTATACAGTCAAGGCAATCACTTGAAAGGACTACAAGCACCAGACTTCCCACTTCCTGCTGGACTTTTTCTCAGGTTTTTGCCTGCCATATGAGTTCTGTTATACCCACAGACACCATTCAAACAGTTTTAGAAACTTCAGAGTGTTTTCTATCCAAATCTACTAATAATATGCATATTCTAGTTTCTGGGACAGAGTAGTAACCTGTTTAAATTGGGTACGTTTTTCATCCGGCCGTGAAAATACTGCCCCCTAGCCTTAAGAGGTTTTAAGGATGGTATGACAACATAACTGTATCTCTGAATGTGTATATTTACCAGTTGTCAGGTTTACATCCAAATGTTGTGGAACTCACAGGATTAAATATGAAACTATTTGTGAAAAGATTAAATGAGAATTGTTTTTCACATAAAAGTTATACCCAGTCAGTGACCACACCCACGTGAGCACAGACATTATGTCAGCATTATGGAACCATGGAACTTTTACCAGAGTGCATAAAACCCCTCCTAACAAAATTTACATTAGAGCAAGTAGGTGGACGGTAAGCCGGACGTCACAAATGGTTAGACTCTACAAGACCAGTACACGGAGAGCGTAAGCTGAAAGATACGAAATGGTTAGAAACTCTGAAACTTTTAACAGTGAAGAAGATAAAGACTACACATTCACAGTCTGCAGCTGTATATATAAAATAGTCTAGTAAACTCGACCGAAGACAAGAGACAATGAACAAAGTCCTCTCACCACTCTATTCTAACGAACAAAACCTGCTGAACAAGCTACAACTACGAAATAATTTGATCTCTGGTGGACAAACCAGAGACTTCCGTCGAACTACTCTCCACAGACGGACCGGCGATTTCATCAGAGACCACAGAGACATGCAAGCGTAAATATGTACATTGCATTTCTAAATCTGAATGAGTGGTTGTTAGGGTGCTAAATATCCATATTTACGATGGTCTTATTTTCAACATGTAGGTACAATAAGCCCACTCTCTGTCTCTCCCACGCTATCTTTCCCGCTCTTTATCTGTCCCCACCCCTTTCCATTGTCTACCACACCGTCATATTGGGTTAGTCGACTAGGGACCTTTCATTGCATCATGTTAGTAACCAATGTATAATCTATCCTGTGTGTGTGTGTTTATGTAATTCTGTGTGATTATTTAGTTAGTCAGTAAATGAATAATTAAGCCAATTTGTGTATCGCTGAATCATCATGGAGACTATGGTTCGTGCAGATTTCAAAGAGTTTTGCGACATTCAGAATGAGACTGAAGGTAAATAAGAATTAATGAATTGACTGTGACTGATGTAAGTGATATTTATATCTTTAGAGTTTAGTCGGGAGATAGTAACTCGTTAAAAAACTTTTCCTGTGGGGCACCAGATTACTACTTAATTAATTGTTATACTATTAATTTAATCGCATAATAATTGAACGTGGTATGTAATTATTTGATCAAATAACAGTCTAACATGTTAATAATAGTCAAGACACAACATGGGCCTACATACCAACTTAAGTTTAGCCCTCTATAACATATCCTAACAGTTAGGACCTTACAGGTGCATGTGAGATCTCAACAGACCTGGGGCCTCATTTATAAACGTTGCTTAGGTACAAAAGAAGGTGTACACCACTTTCTAAGCAAACTTTGGGATTTATAAAAAACAAACTTGACGGGAGAATGTGCGTCTTCCACGGACACTTTGACCCATACTATGCACATAAACTGGAGAAATTAGAAACTGCGACTTTGATGACAGAAGGATGAAACTGGAGAAACGCTTTGAAATTGATACCATTGTGTAAAATAAAACGAAATATTACCTCTAACGTATTATATATGAAGGATTCCCTGGAGTGCACACAAAAAACATGATTTAGGATAATAAATACAAACAGAGATATCTGTTTTTGCAAAAGAACCCCTCAAATATGTTGTACAGTTTGATCGGGAATCAAATTTTATTGGATCTGTAATTATTAAACAATACTTGCATGTTATTAAATGTATTCTCATAAATAATAAGGTGAACAGTAGGACAAATTGTATTTAACTGATGCCGTTTTCGATGCCTCAGGCGGGCAGATACGAGTGCACAGTTTTATATATTGTTATCACATGTTCGTTGCGCAGAAATGTCAATGTGATAATGGCCCTGTCATTGTCAGTTACAATCAGGGTAATTACCATACCTGAAGGTGTTACGCAATTGAGTAGCTTTGACAATCAAAAGGTTGGGTATAAAAAGGCATGCAATTACAATGTGTAATGACGCACAATGGCTGCTTTGACACTGTTGGACGATTTGGCAAATGTAAGAATTAGACAAATATGGGCATTAAAAGGGTGGGACAAAACGCTCGCTCACGTGCGCCAAATTTCAATTTGATTGTGATTTATAAAGTGAAACCGGCGTGGGACGTGTGTGCGCACTCTTATAAATCAGACAATTTCTGTGAGTAAGCACTTTCTGTTTCGTCTGTACGCCACCTTTTGACGTGAATCCTCCGCACAGTTTTATAAATGAGGCCCCAGATCTCACCACCAACCTAACCTCTCCCTCCCTCTGGAGGTAAAGAGAGAACATTACAACTCCATTTACAGCTGGTTAGTTGCCATCCCTGCCATCACCGTTAACATCACTACACCCTGTGAAGATGGAGACCCGGGAGATGAGCAAGGTAAGATAAATCTTTATCCTTTATTGCCATCACCTCTGAGCTCAATACACTATTGTATAAATCTCTCTTGAGACAAGGGCTTAGTAGACTTGTTGTATTGTGATGAACCTGAGCTTAGATTGGTCAAGAGCACCTTCTATTGGAGAAAATTTAGAATTTCACTGTGAACTTACAGTTATATACTTGAACTTGTGGACCCCAGGAAGAATATCTGCTGCTTCTTCAACTGTTTGCAGTTTGCATTATATGCTTCTGTGTTGTATTATGTGAGGTACAGTATAAATGTAACGTATTGTATTTGTTTTTCACCCACACAACACCACACAACAAAGATGAGAGGCATGGAAGAAAATACTATATTTTTATCCCAGCAGCCTTTGTGGTGTACCCAGGAATCTTTGCAGTGTTCTCAAAAGGTCATTTTAAAACTGTCCCGCAACTCCTACCGTGTCCACAGACATCCCCAAAATAATCAAAAACCGACTCTCGGAGAATGAATGCACTAGAGGAGGCTGGTGGAAGGAGCTGTAGGAGTGGGCCATGAAATGGAATGGTACCAAACACATCAAGCACATGGAAACAATCTGTTTGTCTCCGTTCCACTAATTCCATTCCAGCCTTTACAATGAGCCCGTCCTCCTATAGCTCCTCCCAAAACCTCCTCTGGAGTGCACAACTGGTAAATGGTCACATATAGATATGCCAGTCAGTCAGGTGGCTAGCTACTGCCAGATACTTGTTTTGCAGTAATGTTGAAGGGCTCTGGCTAGTATTACTTAGCCAGCTAGATGGATGAAGTAAGAAGCTAACATTAAACGGAGCCTACCTCAGCAGGAGCAGAAAAATACACTACTAAGTTCTAATAACTTTGCTTTATCATATTTTAATTATCATAAAAGCATAGCATACACAATACCCTACTGCAGTGGTTACCAAACCTTTTATAGTCCCGTACCCCTTCAAACATTCAACCTCCAGCTGCGTACCCCCTCTAGCACCAGGGTCAGCGCACTCGCAAATGTTGTTTTTTGCCATCATTGTAAGTCTGCCACACACACACTACACGATACATTTATTAAACATAAGAATGTTTTGTCACAACCCGGCTCGCGGGAAGTGACAAATAGCTCAAATAGCTCAGGACACATATAATTATAATCAATAATTTTGCTCTTTATTTAGCCATCTTACATATAAAACTTTATTTGTTCATTGAAAATTGTGAATAACTGAGAAGGGTGTGCTTGAAAGAATGCACATAATTCTGCAATGTTGGGTTGTATTGGAGAGAGTCTCAGTCTTAAATAATTTTCCACACACAGTCTGTGCCTGTATTTTCATGCTAGTGAGGGCCGAGAATCCACTCTCACATAGGTATGTGGTTGCAAAGGGTATCAGTGCCTTAACAGCGCGATTTGCCAAGGCAGAATACTTTGAGCGCAGCCCAATCCAGAAATCTGGCAGTGGCTTCTGATTAAATTCAATGTTCACAGAACCGCTTGTTGCAATTTCGATGAGGCTCTCTTGTTCTTATATCGGTAAGTGGGCTGGAGTCAGGGCATGAAAGAGACAACGAATCCAGTTGTTTGTGTTATCCGTTTCGGGAAAGTAGCTGCGTAATTGCGCACCCAACTCACTCAGATGCTTCGCTATACCACATTTGACATTGTCCGTAAGCTTGTGTTCATTTGCACACAAACAAATCACACAATGATGGAAAGACCTGTGTGTTGTCCTTGTTAATGCAGACAGAGAAGAGGTGCAGGAACTCTTAGCAGAGGAAAATGTGAGGTGCCGGTATTCAGTTCCGGTGAGCTCCTGCCTAAGTATTGTGTTTAGGTAAAAAGACAAATAATGTCCCGTTTGGAACACTGACAATTGTTTTTATTTTTTTACTCAATCTGATTGGGTGGACCTGGCCCACCAAGGCCCACCCTTGCCTACACCTATGGTCTGTTGATCAACTCAGGTGAATGAACTTACAGCAGCCAAGGTAATAATGGCTGGGGTCAGTTTTGCTTGTTTTTGCTGTTCTCCAAATAGCATTTTAAAGTTTATTTTATTGTATAGAAATGCAGTAAATGAGCTTTAACTTTCCAAAAGAAATCCTGCGGGGGCAGGGGGGGACATTTCCATTATTCCTGTCCTCACTAAAACTCAAACCCTGGTTACGGCCCTGGTAATGGGGATATTAATTGCTTCCCCTGGTCCTGTGGCCATTGCTAAGGTCAACGGCATCATGGACTTTACCCAGTACGAATACATTTTTGCCAAAAACCTGGTTGCCTCTGCAATAAGGCGGACACTTGGCCGCAAGTGGATCTTCCAGCAAGACAATAACCTCAAGCACACATCAAAATCCACAAAGAAATGATAAACTGACCACAAAATCAATATTGTGCAATGGCCATCTCAGTCTCCGGACAAAACATTTTAGAAAATGGATCAGGGTTGTTATCCTTGCAAGGTGAGGTATTGAAGGGTTTTGACAATTTTTTTATTTTTGAAAAATGTTTTGGGGGACTTGTTAAACAAAATCTCTTTCTCTGAGCAATTGTAAACCCCCTATTATGTATTCCTGCGCCTGTCTCCAATCATTTATACAACGTGACATACAGAGCCTATGGTCTAGCAGACAGCATTGAAATGTAATAAAAAAAACTAACTTTTTTAAAAGCGTATATATATTAAGTCACTTAAATGATTTGTTAATTTCATTTTACCAAACTATTGCTCAAAATGCAACTCTTTCAGAAAGATAACCAAAGAGAGAACATTTAATGAATGAACTTATTAGTCTTTGGTTTTAAACACCTTGCAGTTCTTATCTTGCCATGTGACTGTTTTCAGAGGATTGTGGGTAATAAAAAATTAAAAAACTGACTGACACAAGTGTGCTGCATCCAAAGTGATATGCTACTATGCAAAGTTTTCACAGAGCCATCAGTCATAAGCTTTAAGAGATTTCCTACCCTAAATTACAAACTACTCCACAGCCACCTTCCTGGTGACTCTCAAAAAACTTGGCTAGACCACAAACCCAGGGGCTCTTTTAAATGCAACCACTGCAGAAATATTGCACAGAAAAAGTATTTAGTTGAAACAGAGTATTAAGTTAAGCATTAAATGTAAAACCACTCATGGTCATCTACAGTTTGGAATTTCCACAGTGCAAGGTATTCTACATTGGATGGACAAAGACACAAGTACGCCATATGAGTAGGCAATGAAGACTACCCCCATGGCAAGGCACTACAAGTCCTTACACCATGGCGACCCTGCCTCCCTACAAGCTATGGGTATTGATTATGTTTCCGGCTTCAATTAGAAAAGGGGACCATCTTAAACAACTAAACCAAAGGGAAAGCTTTTGGATTTACACACTACAGGCCAGTAAGTACCTTGGTTTAAATGAAGATGAGGATTTCTCACCTTTCCTGTAGTCGTGAGGGGTCCCTTTACAGTGTACTGTACTGTAAAATAGATGTCTCTTATTCTTACCACTTTGCCCTGTCATATTTAAGGTTTAAACTTTTTTGGGGGGGGGGTCCGATGCTTGTAGCCTGGATTTGCATTTTGAAAACATATCTACAGTATTTCACTTTTTAATGTGTATAGTATTGCTTACTAGGTGTTGTCCAATGAATTCTGTAACTAATCCCTCTTCAAATCTGGGTTGATTGAAAAATGCTGTTCTAAAGAGGATATTGTGTTATCTTTGTACTCCCTGACGAAGGCCATGCATTTCCATTGAATATGCTATACAAATAAAGGCATTTTAATAAATTATATGAAGGGTGCCTTGGTCCTCCTTTCTTTTTAATGTTGTATGCATGTTTGAAGAAAGAAAAGTATATTTATATATTAGTATTAAGCTTGTGCGATGAGGTGCAATGGATCATGATGAACGGATATCAAAACCGTCAGGCAAATTAATGTTCAATGAGGACAGCACCATTCCCACATCCAAGATTGTGAGACCAAGAGAGAGTGATGGGAAGAACATGAGCTTCAGTAAGGTGGGCTTTTTAGCATTTATAGCCATGGTTGTCAATTATCCTGCAGATATGGATCGAAAGTCACAGAAAAGAGGTTGTGGCAGCGGCAGATAAACACTTAGGATTGCAAGGATTTTTATTGATGAACATATTACCTTTCTATACGGAACATCTGACCTGGCCGACTCAGCAAGTAGAGCTCTTGGGGGAGTTATAGGAAAAACAAAAACACTCAAAGATATTGGTTATGCTACGTATTCCAAACTATCAGACATGCGTGTGTCCTGTTCTGGACTATTCAGCAGGAGTGTGGGGTGCTAAGAGGTATTTTAAAAACAAACATGTCCATAACAGAGCAGTACGTTACTTTTTAGGTGTCCACAAGTTTGCACCTATACTTGCAATAACTGGGGACATGGGCTGTGAACCCTGTGAGGTGAGATGGAAGCTATGTATTGTGAGACTTTGGAATAGACTGTTGGATATGCCAACTGCCAGAATAGCAAGTAAAGTTTTTCAATGGGATGTATCCATAGGGGGAGCCTGGCCAACTGAAATGTCTGACCTTTTTCAACAGTCTGACTGAACATCTGTACGAAAATCAAATTAAAGGGAGACACTGTTGATGCAATATGAAAAAAAATGGGTGGAGGAGATTAATCATACTCAAATTGAGAACCTTTTTTTTTGATTCAAGGGTGAATTCGTGTGTGAGAGATATGTATAACCTGCCTAAAAGCAAATAAATACCAGAGGAAAGTGGAAAGCCTACTTGAGAAAGCCTAATGGATGATGCTATGGAAGCTATCAAATCATATGGATTTATTGTCGACTTCCTAGAAAAGATAGTTGAAAGTTTGATATGTTCAGCAAGTAACGCGTCGTAAAACCTCTGCAAGCTCCTTGTAGTTGCCCTTGTTGAAAGAACTTTCCCTCTCGTCCTGTCCTCTATCGATGCAGCTTTTTCCCAGAAGCTTGAATCTGATGTGGGCATTTATATGCTTCCTGTTTTTGTTTTGCCGTTTAGCTGAATAATCAATGTTCTTCAGGTCACTGTACCCACCTTTCGACCAAGGCTCAGACTTTCCAAAAATCAGGCTTGGCCAGCAATACAGGCAGCTTGATGAAAGGCTCCCTGTTAACCAGCTATACTTGACACCAGTTGGTATTGAACACCCTCACCTTTCTATCCTTCTTCATGAAACTGATCTCAGGCAGAGATCGACCCTCGCTTTTAATTTTCACCTTTTCCATGTACTTCAGAGAATGAAAGGAGTTCTTCAACAACAAAAAAAATCTAAATATCCCCAAAATGCTCAACTATCCCTCTTCACTCTTAATCTCTATCCAACAATGTCACCAAGCTCCTCAACACATAGAGCCCCCATAACGCTCTGTGACACAATCCCAATATAACACACTAGGTTCATTCTCTGATCCAAGTTATATGACTGGATGGATAACATGTCAGTTCATACTGCAAAAGCTTTGATTGGTTGGAGGACGCCCACTGGAAGAGGTCATAATTACCATGTACAGTACCAGTCAAAAGTTTGGACACAAATACTAATTCAAGGGTTTTTGTTTATTTTTTACATTGTAGAATAATAGTGAAGACATCAAAACTATGAAATAACACATATGGAATTGTATAATAAACAAAAAAAGTGTTACACAAATACAAATATATGCCATATTTGAGATTCTTCAAAGTAGCCACCCTTTGACTTGATGACAGCTTTGCACACTCTTGATATTCTCTCAACCAGCTTTATGAGATATTCACCTGGAATGCATTTCAATTAACAGGTGTGCCTTGTTAAATATTAATTTGTGGAATTAAATTTCTTCTTAATGCATTTGAGCCAATCAGTTGTGTTGTGACAAGGTAGGGGTGGTATGCAGAAGATAGCCCTATTTGGTAAAAGACCAAGTCCATATTATGGCAGGAACAGCTCAAATATGCAAAGAGAAATGACAGTCCATCATTACAGTCCATCATTACTTTCAGTCAATCGGGGAAATTTCTAAAACGTTAATAGTTTCTTCAAGTGCAGTCACAAAAACCCATCAAGTGCCATGATGAAACTGGCTCTCATGAGGACCGCCACAGGAAAGGAAGACCCAGAGTTACCTCTGCTGCAGAGGATACATTCATTAGAGTTACCAGCCTCAGAAATTGCAGCCCAAATAAATGCTTCTCAGTGTTCAAGTAACAGACACATCTCAACATCAAATGTTCAGAGGAGACTGCTTGAATCATGCATGCTTGAATCAGGCCTTCATGGCCGAATTGCTGCAAAGAAACAAATACTAAAGGACACCAATGAGAAGACTTGCTTGGGCCAAGAAACACAAGCAATGAACATTAGACCAGTGGAAATCTGTCCTTTGGTCTGAAGTTGAAATTTGAGATTTTTGATTCCAACCGCAGTGTCTTTGTGAACAAATTATCTCCGCATGTGTGGTTCCCACCATGAAGCATGGAGGAGGAGGTGTGGTGGTGCTTTGCTGGTGATTTATTTAGAATTCAAGGCGCACATAACCAGCATGGCTACCACAAGCATTCTGCAGCGATACGCCATCCTATCATTTGTTTTTCAACAGGACAATGACCCAACATACCTCCAGGCTGTGTAAGGGCTATTTGACCAAGAAGGACCGTGATGGAGTGCTGCATTAGATGACCTGGCCTCCACAATCACCTGGCCTCAACCCAATTGAGATGGTTTGGGATGAGTTGGACTGCAGAGTAGTAGTAGTGACTACAATGACTACAATGTAGAAACTAGTAAAAATAAAGAACCCTTGAATGAGTAGGTGTGTCCAAACTTTTGACTGGTACTGTATGTACATTATATGCCTGTATTGTCACGTCCTGACCAGTAGAGGGAGTATTTGTTATTGTAGTTTGGTCAGGACGTGGCAGAGGGTATTTGTTTTATGTGGTTCGGGATGGTTATGTGTATGTAGAGGGGTGTTGTATTTATGTGTTCCGGGGTGTTGGTGTATGTTCTGTTTTTTTGTTGTTGTAGGTTTCTAGTTTGTATATTCCTTTGTGGTCTGTGTGGCTCTCGATCAGGAACAGCTGTTCATCGTTGTTCCTGATTGGGAGTCATATTTAAAGTGCTTGTTTTCACCTGTTTAGTTGTGGGTAGTTGTTTTTGCACTGCATTTTGTTAGCCTGCAAAACTGTTCCTGTCGTGTTTATGTATTTTCTTGTTTTTTTGTGTTCACGTCTTTAATAAATAATATGTTGAGCACGCAACCCGCTGCGCCTTGGTCTCATCACTACGACAGCCGTGACATGTATTTCACTTTCATATCTTTTCTCTGATGGGTAAGAGAATTATATGTATGTATTTTATTTTTTATTTTTTATTCAGGCTGTAACACAACAAAATGTGGAATAAGTCAAGGGGTATTAATACTTTCTGAAGGCACTTTATGCTCTTCAAGAGGTGATGATTTTACAACCAAACAATTCAATAAATGTTAACAATCCCTTAAATGTTATGCAGTTGTCAATGGTTTTAGCGGAGCTGTGGTCTCCTTGCCCCCCAGCAGGCAAATTGAACGCTCTGCACCGTATTGTGACGTCTTATTGATAACGACCTATATAAAAATATAAAAATGAAATAGCCTACAGTGCAACAACTCACTATGGTATCGACAGATTTCGTTTTTTCAGACCATGGTAATCTAAGCAAAATTATTGGCACCCTTGACAAAGATGATAAAAAAATACTGTATGAAATAAATAATACAAATACTGAGCTATATTGTATTTTATACTAATACTCCACCCAAATTACACATGCCATGAAAGGCACGGGGACGAAGGCCAAAACAAGCAAGTATACAAAACACACAGGGATGTAACCCAAACAAAAGAGCGAGGTTAAACCTTTAATAAATGCACGGGACGAGACCTGTAATAACAATTGCACGAAACGCGCAGCACGAAAGCCAAACCAACACAGGTACTCACAGGACCAACAGACGTGGTAACAATAACCAACCAAACAATGGTGAACAGAGGGCATATGCATACACATACACACACAATTACTAATCAGGGGGATATGACCCAGGTGTGCGGAATTAGACAAGACAGTCTGGGGTTGGTGGTAAAGGAACCAGTTCAGTGACGTAGAACTCCGGAACTGGTGCACTGAATGAGCAGCAGTACCGGAGGGATCCGTGACACTGTATGACTTGCATACATTTTTATTAAGTGTTTTATTTTTGTATATTTCAATTCACCCTATAATAATTTCTTACAGTATGGCTGAGGGTAAATTCCCCAAAAATGTACCATCTTACTGCCCCTCCTGTCTAAATAAAGCATTGAAAAATAAGTGGAATTCCAAGAAAAAAAACAATATTTAGGCTATAAACCATTTGCATGTCCAAACCATTGTTTCTCATACAGAATTTATGTTTTGATGATGCCTTTTACATGCACTGACCCATAATGTCTAAATACACATGATATATATACACAGGGGGAGAACAAGTATTTGATACACTGCCAATTTTGCAGGTTTTCCTAAGTACAAAGCATGTAGAGGTCTAATTTTTATCATTGGTACACTTCAACTGTGAGACGGAATCTAAAACAAAAATCCAAAAAATCTCATTGTATGATTTTTAAGTAATTAATTTGCATTTTATTGTATGACATAAGTGTTTGATACATCAGAAAAGCAGAACTTAATATTTGGTACAGAAACCTTTATTTGCAATTACAGAGATCATACGTTTCCTGTAGTTCTTGACCAGGTTTGCACACACTCTAGCAGGGATTTTGGCCCACTCCTCCATACAGACCTTCTCCAGATCCTTCAGGTTTCGGGACTGTCGCTGGGCAATACGGACTTTCAGCTCCCTCCAAAGATTTTCTATTGGGTTCAGGTCTGGAGACTGGCTAGGCCACTCCAGGACCTTGAGATGCTTCTTACGGAGCCACTCCTTAGTTGCCCTGGCTGTGTGTTTTGGGTCGTTGTCATGCTGGAAGACCCAGCCACAACCCATCTTCAATGCTCTTACTGAGGGAAGGAGGTTGTTGGCCAAGATCTCGCGATACATGGCCCCATCCATTCTCCCCTCAATACGGTGCAGTCGTCGTGTCCCCTTTGCAGAAAGGCATCCCCAAAGAATGTTTCCACCTCTATGCTTCACGGTTGGGATGGTGTTCTTGGGGTTGTACTCATCCTTCTTCCTCCAAACACAGCGAGTGGAGTTTAGACCAAAAAGCTCTATTTTTGTCTCATCAGACCACATGACCTTCTCCCATTCCTCCTTTGGATCATCCAGATGGTCATTGGCAAACTTCAGACGGGCCTGGACATGCGCTGGCTTGAGCAGGGGGACCTTGCGTGCGCTGCAGGATTTTAATCCATGAAGGCGTAGGATGTTACTAATGGTTTTCTTTGAGACTGTGGTCCCAGCTCTCTTCAGGTCATTGACCAGGTCCTGCTGTGTAGTTCTGGGCTGATCCCTCACCTTCCTCATGATCATTGATGCCCCACGAGATGAGATCTTGCATGGAGCCCCAGACCGAGGGTGATTGACCGTCATCTTGAACTTCTTCCATTTTGTTGCCTTCTCACCAAGCTGCTTGCCTATTGTCCTGTGGCCCATCCCAGCGTTGTGCATGTCTACAACTTTAGCCCTGATGTCCTTACACAGCTCTCTGGTCTTGGTCATTGTGGAGAGGTTGGAGTCTGTTTGATTGAGTGTGGACAGGTGTCTTTTTATACAGGTAACGAGTTCAAACAGGTGCAGTTAATACAGGTAATGAGTGGAGAACAGGAGGGCTTCTTAAAGAAAAACTAACAGGTCTGTGAGAGCCGGGATTCTTACTGGTGGGTAGGTGGTCAAATACTTATGTCATGCAATAAAATGCAAATGAATTACTTAAAAATCATACAATGTGATTTTTTTGGATTTTTGTTTTAGATTCTGTCTCTCACAGTTGAAGTGTACCTATGATAAAAATTACAGACCTCTACATGCTTTGTAAGTAGGAAACACTGCCGATTTTGCAGGTTATCAAATACTTGTTCTCCCCACTGTATATAGTACCAGTCAAAAGTTTGGACACCTACTCATTCAAGGGTTTGTCTTTATTTTTATTATTTTCTACGTTGTAGAATAATAGTGAAGACATCAAAACTATGAAATAACACATATGGAATCAGGTAGTAACCAAAAATGTGTTAAACAAATCAAAATATATTTGAGATACTTCAAAGTAGCCATCCTTTGCCTTGATGACAGCTTTGCACATTCTAGTAACCTTCATTGTAAATGTACATAATACCCCTTCAGTAACCTTCATTGTAAATGTACATAATACCCCTTCAGTAACCTTCATTGTAATCTACATAATACCCTGGTCTGATACCCTGGTCTTCAGGCAGTTTTCCTTTCTATCTAATGCATCATATTTCATAGGCTGATTTAAAATATGATGCAGTAAATAAGCGGCAATATATAAGAAGAAGATGATGGCTTTATCAATCTGTCATCTAGAGATACACTGGAATAATCTGTTCTGCCATCAAAACACCTTGATATCATATTCAATGTTAACACATTAGATCAACCACAGCAACCTACAGTGTAATTATAGTGTTATGAGCTCAGAGCTGATAGCAATCATGGATATGATTTCTCACACCTACGTCTTCTCCAAGTCCTCCATCTCCACAGGGTTGTTTGATGTTGACGGTGGTGATGTGATTACTGACAGGGTTGACAGCAACACCACTGTAGATGGAGTTGTAATCGTATCGCTCTACCTTCTGAGGGTAAGACAGGCTGGTGATGAGATCAGGGGTGTAATCATTAGTTCAAACATTTACAACTAAAACAACAGGTTCCATTGAACCTCTCTGTTTGCTTCTGTTTAAGAAATCTTTTGCAACAGAATCAGCGTAATGAATACACCCCAGAGGGTTGCTGGTCTGGTTGAGTATATTCTCTCTTCTGTACAAGGACAGGGTCACATCTTCCCGGTTCTTCACAGTGCAAATCACTGAACAGCTCGAGCTTTAGAGAAATGAACCATCATTTGTTTGGATTTAGAAGTCTTGCCAGACTGACGTTCATGCTGCTATGTTTTGTCATTGATGGTATGTTTATTTACTTGTTCCTGATTTGCTGCACTAACCCAAAGTGTATGTGGTTATGCTGCTCTGTCTCAACATGACTTTCAAAGCATGGGGGGGAAAAACTGTGGTTTTTAGGGTGTAAGTGTCTCGCTTGAACGTCTTAACTGAGAATGAAGACATTGAAGAGCAATAAGAGCTATGACGCTAATATCTGTACACCTCTTCAGAATTGTGTTCTGTGGGTGTCACCGAGTAGGCTGATACCATTTCATGGTTCCACAATCCAGATGTAATACTTAGGGAGTTAGAGCCACGCATCTTGTTGCAGAAATGGAGGTACAGTGCTTTTGCCAGTATTTACAGCATTTACCACTAGTGTTGCTGCAGGTAGAACATTCCAGGAAATGTTCTGTAATTGACACAAGCTGTCTCCAATCAATCAATTAATGTCTGCTTGTCCATGTGTGTTCTTCAGATCACCTGAGCTTTGCTAATCTTATGGGGCTTTCACACCAAATTGTTTGTAGTGTTTCCCCCCTTATGTTGGTTCGTTTGGACTGGTGTGATCACTATCTGCAGTCGAGAGCGTAATAAACAATTAACCTTAGTCTTTGTTTGATTCTATTTGCACCATGCTGCGGTTTGGCCTGGTCTCAGAGCATTTCGTATTATTCTGTACGTAATCTACAACATTCATTTTAGTATGATATGTTAGGTTTGGTATAGTTACATAAGACAGATGGGGGGGTTGTATAAAGCAAATGTCTAGCAACCCAAATGTGAGTTCGAATCTCATCATGGACAACTTTAGCATTTTAGCAACTTTTCTACTACATGCTACTTTGCAACTACTCTAACCTGAACCCTTTTAACTAACCCTAACCTTAACCTAATTCCTAAACTTAACCCCAACCCCCTAGCTAATGTGAGCGAGCTAGCTAATGTTAGCCACCTAGCTAGAATTTGTAACATATCACACGTTTCGCAAATAAATTTAAAAAATCGTAAAATTTGTTTGATGCAACAGCATCTAATCAGTTTACAATGTGTACTTTTTTTTATATACATGGGTATGTATTCATGGATGCCAAGGGAAACCAGCCTTCCCAAAAAAAGTATAATTTTTTACAAAAGAAATCATACAAAACAATGTATCTTTCATCTCTGTGTTTCATAAATGTCCTTCAATACGCAAGAGGCTGAATGTATCTCACCGGACAAAGCATCCGAGCGAACAAAACAAAAACAACACCCCTCTTTCTCAGTATATGTAGCCTATCTGTTGCTGTCTGGTCAAAAATAGTATGACATTGTTGCTGCCCATAGCGTTGAATGCAAGGGAATCCAGCATTTGGCCTCCCTTGATAAAAAAGAATGTAATAATAATAGCCAATCATCATTGAGTTAAACTGAGTGGTCCTGGCGAACCAAAAAAAAGTGTCAATGAAAGCCAGTTTGGATTTGTCTGCACACCAACAAAATCATATCAAAAGCCAAAAGTAATTGACAGAAACCTTGCATCTTGTTGCATCTTGTTGTGTCATTGTCCTCCAGTGGCAAGCTAGCTAAAAATTGTCCCTTTCCTAAATTGGCCATGGATGGAGATAGGGATTTGGACTTGTGGTTTAACTTGACCTAATTCTCAGTTCTGGCCAATGATTATAACAGTGATTCTGATCCAACCATAAATTCATACATTGTGCTCCTGGCTTGAGAGGATGGAAGTTCAACATGTAGCTAGATGTCGTAGGCCTATAGGCTAACTTTAACTAGCTGGCCTGGTGCATCATTGCCAATGAAAGAAAGTTAGGCTTGCCAGCAAGAATTTTTACGTTGATTGGACTAAATCATTTTTGACATGTTTTAGTTGTCACTGCATTAGACTAAGCATAGTTGATTAGATGGTATTGAAATGTTGAAGTTGAAATGGTGTTGGAATACTAGAGGCAGCACCTGTTTTATTTGGGACTTGTTACTCACTGTGGTTCTAAATCAAGTTGTTTAGTAGTCCGAAAATGTCGGAAACATTCATTTGCTTGACCATGCTATAGGTCATGTAACTGTTTGTTACATGTAATATGTTTTGTGATGAAACGAAAGGTGTGAACGAATGTATTCTGTCATTATGTCTTCTTATTGTCTCGGCCTTAGGCCGACAGGCCTGGATTCAGTCTTATATAGCAACATTTAAATTGGATAAAAGTAGAAACTCAGAGCTAGAAAATGGTATAATATACTGTATTTGAGGAACAATGGAAAAGTTATTCTGCTTTGAAAGTTGATAAACTTGTAATTCCACTTTTGAGAAAATGGTCCTGGAGAGCTCTTCTTTGTCAAAACCTATTCAGCAATGTTCACACCCTATTAAGCCTTAGCCCCAACCATCTCTTTAAGGTAAACAACTGAAGATTTCCAGAAAGTAAAAGTGGTGAAAGTAGTTGCCTACAATAAGGTAAACATACATGTTATCTAGTCATTGGCCTATATCTTAATCTGACTTTGAAAGTGTCCAGACAAAAATATTTGACAATATTTAGATGATGCTTACCCAGACACTTGTCTAAATGTATGGGTCATGTGAAAGAAATGCTATAACCACTCCCCAGCCACATCTAGCTAAGTGGATGGGTCACTATTGTCTAGACATGTACACATGTTCATGAAATAGCTAGCTAAACAAACAATGAATCATAATTCCAACCCATAGCTACAGTACAAACGGATTGGCAAAGCTATTCTAACAGTATTTCTGACCGTCTTCTCAACTCACCATCACATACTTTTAATGTGGGGAAGTCAATTGGAAATTAGTCTTATGTCTCTTATCTCACCACCGCTAATGAGATGGGGGGTTTGGATGCATGTTGCATTGGAGATTCTCAGTCATGGGGCGTATTTGACAGTGCGCAACTCATCTCTGCTGTCACAGCTAACCTGGATCAATATTTGGTTTTAATGCAGACGTGAGCACTAAATACAGCTTCACACAGATATGGGCAGGCGAAGGGTAGCGTACGATAAATTTTCTGGTGCTTTCAAGACAAATTGGAACTCACATTTTAGGTCAAATCATTAAGTCAGTGATATTTTGGTCGGAAAGTCAGAGCTCTAGAAAGAGGCCAGAGTTCCCCAGTTGGAATTCCAAGCTGTTCCCAATCGGAGCCCATTTTTTTCCCCTCCGAGTTCCCAGTTGTCTTGAACACACTGAATTCGGAAGTCGGAGATTAGAGTTCCCGCTGTTTTGAACACAGCACTAAGGCTCAAAGGGAGACGGCAGGGTATACACTTTGAGTCCCTTTGGCCTGCCTGACGTCCCATGATAGATGGAGCCCCATTTGTGCAAAAGCCCACCATTTTGATCCTGTAAGAATATTTCGACGATAAATACCCAACGCAGAGGACTGAATGTCAAGAGAGTACTAACGGTCAATAGGGAATAATCAATGGAAATAGTTGGTTTTCAGTTCAACATCTGTTTAGAATCTATGTAGGAATGTCAGTCCTGGACTCATAGCTATGTGTGCCACGTTTTCATTGATCTGAATCGTTTGTACATTGAGCATGAAGCAGGACACTTGTCATTTGGCCATTGGCCCAATTTTAATGCAAGGAATTCTAATTGGTCAACCACAGGCTAGGGTTGGGGGTTATAAATTACACCCTGTCACTTTGTTCTGTGGAGAAAATCACTGAGGACAGGGGAGAATGAACATTTGCCTCTCAGCATAACATCCATGATTTGTCCTCTTTGAACATTTTCCTCCCCTGGATTTGCTTTGAGGTCTGTGTTATTGAATAGTAACATCAACTGCTATCAGTCCCATATGGAATTTGTTCTTTGTCAATATAGTCACACAGTGAAGAGCATCCCCAGACAAGTAAAGTGAACAAAAGTCAACGCATAAGCATCTCGGCCCTGACATTTTACAGTCAGTTTCCTCTTGATTGCTAGCAATATCATAAAATACATTATTTGTTTAACAGTGTTATCTGACAAAGGTATTGATGTGAGTTTCTGTGCCTCCCCACACATTATTTTCACCATATCAATTGCGGCCGGTAATATCAAAGTCTCTGTAACAGTGTGTGGTTTCAAAGCGTAGTTGTCCTAGTCATTCACTGTGGGAATGATAAGTTCAACGGTCAAGTGCGGCCTTTTCCAATGATCTTAGGGCGCTCTGGTTGAATTTTATCTTTTAGATTTCAATGTGTAAGGTTAACCACATTACAATGATTTTGAGATAAAGACATTCAAATATATATATATTTTTTTCTTCAGGATTTTAGAAATTCTCCCACAACCCCATTTTAATATCAGGCAACCCAACATGGGGTCGGCGACTCCTAGTTTGGGAACTGCTGTAGAAGGCTAATGTGAACTAGCTGGCCTGGTGCATCATGCACAATGAAAGGAAGTTAGGCAAGCGAGCAAGCATTTTAGCCAGGTAGCCTAGGACAACGAAAACTAAAAGTGTGTTGTAATGGGTGCGTGCTGGTGGCAGGGAAGTCAGGTGCAGGAGAACGAACTTGGTATAAACGGAGTCGTTTAATAAGTGCTCACAACTCCGAAAACCAAATTTTACAAAATAAAAGTGGGTACAAAACCCGTCGCACACCAGAACATAACTTGCACATAACATACAAGGACATGAGGGGAAACAGAGGGTTCAATACACAACATGTAATTCATCGAATTGGAACCAGGTGTGAAGGAAGACAAGACAAAACCAATGGAAAATGAAAAATGGATCAGCGATGGCTAGAAGGTCGGTGACGTCGACCGCCGAACACCCCCCGAACAAGGAGAGGGACCGACTTCGGCGGAAGTCGTGACATGTGTACTGTATGAGAGTCATTGTCTTTTTATTTAGCTAACATGAAAGAGGAGGATGGCATTGGAATTTCTCTTCAAGTAGGGCGAGTCCACACA
The DNA here is from genome assembly GCF_901001165.1 of Salmo trutta. Classification (NCBI taxonomy): domain Eukaryota; kingdom Metazoa; phylum Chordata; class Actinopteri; order Salmoniformes; family Salmonidae; genus Salmo; species Salmo trutta. Next base: position 18,496,202 of record NC_042960.1, on the reverse strand, counting down.
CACATAGAAATCAGTACCATGGACATACATCATATTTAGCTTATGTTGATGGGACTAAAACGTTTTTGGTATCTTTTAGTTGTCACTGTATTTATTTTAGTTGTCACTGTATTAGACTAAGCATAGGTGTTCAGATGAAGTTTAAATTGTTCTGGAATAGTGGAGAAAGCGCCTGTTTTCTTTGCGACTTGCTATAACTCTGGTTCCAAATCAATAGTTGTTTAGTAGTCCGAAAATGTCAGAAACATTAACCTGCTTGACCATGTTGTAGGTGGACTTTACCTGACAGATATTGCTCTCCAGTTTTGTGATGAAACAAAGGTGTGGTTGAATTTATTCTGCCATTTTGTCTTATTGTCTCAGCATTAGGCCTACATTGCATTCGGAAAGTATTCAGACCCATTGAATCTTTCCACATTGTGTTACGTGACAGCCTTATTCTAAAATGGATTATATTGTTTTCCCCCCTCAATCTACACACAATACCCCACAATAACAAAGCAAAAAAAGTTTCAGAAATTGTTGCATATTTATATAAAACGTTAATATTACATTTACATATTTTTTTCAAACCCTTTACTCAGTACAGCGATTACAGTCTCGAGTTAAATTGGGTATGACGCAACATTTGGGTATGACGAAACTCCCCAAATACACCTGTATTTGGGGAGTTTCCCCCATTCTTCTCTGCAGATCCTCTCAAGCTCTGTCAGGTTGGATGGGGAGCGTCGCTGCACAGCTATTTTCAGGTCTCTCCAGAGATGTTCGACCAGGTTCAAGTCTGGGCTCTGGCTGGGCCCCTCAAGGACATTCAGAGATTTGTTCCGAAGCCACTCCATCGTCTTGGCTGTGTGCCTAGTGTCGTTGTCCTGTTGGAAGGTGAACCTTCACCCCAGTCTGAGGCCCTGCTCTGGAGCAGGTTATCATCAAGGATTCCTCTCTGTACTTTCTACATATTTCTCTTAATCCTGACTAGTCTCCCAGTCCTTGCCGCTGAACAACATCCCCACAGCATGATGCTGCCTCCACCATGCTTCACTGTAGGGATGGTGCCAGGTTTCCTCCAGACATGACACTTGGCATTCAGGCCAAAGCGTTCAATCTTGGTATCAGAGAATCTTGCTTCTCATGGTCTGAGAGACCTTGAGGCAAACTCCAAGCGGGCTGTCATGTGCCTTTTACTTAGGAGTGGCTTTCGTCTGGCCACTCTACAATAAAGTCCTGATTGGTGGAGTGCTGCAGAGATGGTTGTCCTTCTGGAAGGTTCAACCATCTACACAGAGGAACTTTGTGCTTCTTTCAGAGCGACCATCAGTCACCTCCCTGAACAAGGCCCTTCTCCCCCGATTGCTCAGTTTGGCCGAGCGGCCAGCTTGGTGGTTCCAAACTACCATTTTAAGAATGATGTTCTTGGGGACCTTCAACGCTGCAGATATGTTTTGGTAGCCTTCCCCAGATCTGTGCCTCGACACAATATTGTCTCAGAGCTCTACGGACAATTCCTTCGACTTCATGGCTTGGTTTTTGCTCTGGCATGCACTGTCAACTGTGGGACCTTATGTAGACAGGTGTGTACCTTTCCAAATCATGTCCAATCAATTGAATTTACCACAGGTGAACTCCAATCAAGTTGTAGAAACATCTCAAGGATGATCAATGGAAACAGGACGCACCTGAGCTAAATTTAGAGTCTCATAGCCAAGTGTCTGAAAACTTATGTAAATAAGGTAATGCTGTTTTATTATTTTTAATACATTTGCAAAAATTTCTAAAAACCTGTTTTCGGTTTGTCATTATGGGGTATTGTGTTTAGATTGATGAGGGAAAAAGTTATTTAATCAATTTTTGAAAAAGGCTGTAATGTAACAAAATATGGAAAAAGTCAAGGGGTCCTAATACTTTCCAAATGCACTGTAATATATATATATATATATATATATATATATATATATATATATATAAATAAATATAATTTTTATGGATTTTTTTTTTTTTATAATTTTTTTTTTGTGTCTCTAATTACTATGAATTTTAAATCATTGTCAAACATTTTTTTTACAACTTTATAGAATCCACACTATATGACTTACATGAATGCAACCAACTGTCATTGGTTCATGGCTCCAATGCAATTACTTCTGTAGATTTTGACTTTGTTTATTTATTTTTTTACATTTTATTGACTACATTAAAAATACTTCCTTAACTTCAGTAGCTTCCACCCCGTATCACTTGCATGAATACAACCAACTATTCTTGGTTCATGGACTTCGGCTGCCCAATCCATGGAAATGACTCGTTAAAAAATAATTGGAGTAGACTATGGTTTTGCCCTTCATCGACTGTGTTTACATAGGCAGCCCAATTCTGATATTTTTTCCACTAATTGGTCTTTTGACCAATCACATCAGGCCTTTTCACATATCTTTTTCAGAGCAGATCTGATTGGTCAAAAGTCCAATTAGTGGAAAAAAAATATCAGATTTGGGCTGCCTGTGTAAACGCATCCATAGCGATGGTAATGATTGTGGTGTTTCGATTTTGGACTGTGATTTAATCCAGGAAGATTTTGAACAATTGTAGGAAAAGTGAGATCACCTATTTGGTATTTCAGTGTGTGACTGCAGGGCTAGGGGCTTTGTTGACCTGTGCCCATTTCAGGATTATTTAAAGGTCCTGTTAAGTCATCTTGTTTTCCATTTAAAATAGTCTTTGGGCATCAAAAACATGAACTATAATAAGAATGTTCAAATAAAATGTTTAGAATGAGAATTTTTTGTTTTCTCCCATGCAAGTCAAATGGAGAGGAAACTATTGAAGTTTTAGGTAAGTATTAATAATTTAAAGTCAATTAAACTCTAGTGGAAAATTCTAGTGAATAGGAGCCTAAACCATTTTAGATGAAAATGTGTTTGGTATGTGAGTTTGTGTGGGTGAGACATAAACACAGAAAGATGTTAGGCTTATACCGTATGCATACTATATTATCAAGTGCCTGGAGTATGTACGCTGGAGGCTCTCTTCTGTTGAAGAACAGGAAGAATACGTTTTCTAAGCAAATTAGTATGCAAATCGGTGATGATGAAGATTATGTAAATCTTTATCAATTTGCATACCTCATTCGCTTAGAAAAAGTGAAAACAATGTTTCAGAAAAGTACTGTACAGTTACACTATAAGGCCTACCCACCCATGCAGAATAGCCTTCCTTTTTCCAGTGTAAAACTTTCACTTTTAGAAATCTAAAGACACCTATAGGCCAACATGGATCCGACAACTGTAAAAATGATGAGTACACCTTCCGTATTATTGAGAACTATACTGTTCACTGCAGTGGAACGTATTCATAGCAGTGGTATTTCACCACATAGGTCTGCGTGTGAAATGGGATCTCCTGTACGCAGAGAAGAATGTGTGGGGCTGCTTCTCAGTGGGGTCAAACCACTAGTAACATGTGACAGAAAAGTGCTGACCACACAATGTGACAGACTGATGGGAAAGGAAATTAGTCTGTGATCACAAGCAAAGACAGTCACGTGTACAGTGGGGTCCAGAATTATTGGATGCTTTGATAAAGATGAGCAAAAAAGACTGTATAAAATAAATAATACACATTGGTATGTGGCCATAGAGCTCTATTTTCATAACATCTGACCATAGCACTGCCTGGAGTTTTGCTAAATGTCATGGGCTATTAGCAGGACAATAGACTCTTGCCAAGAAGGAGGGTAGGGGAGAATTGTATCATCAAAATGTATTTCTTAGTTAGGTTGGCTGTATCACAACCGGCAGTGATTGGTTGCAATTTCAGTTTAATCCACCAGAAAAGACAGAAAAAAATAATACAACAAATATTGTGGTTAAACTCAAATATATAATATACTAATTAATAAAAGCACTATCAATTGGAACCTTTAACATGTGGAAGGGGGAAAAATTATTATTATTATTATTATTATTATTATTATTAACCCTGTTTTTCATAAGCGTAGCAGGCTGTGAATTCTGCAAACAACGTTTCCTGGATGGCCTATTAGCAGGACAATATCTATTGGTGATGTTGGTCATGGCTTCCGAGTGGCGCAGTGGTCTAAGGCCCTGCATCTCAGTGCAAGAGGCGTCACTACAGTCCCTGATTCGAATCCAGGCTGTATCACATCCGACCGTGATTGGGAGTCCCATAGGGCGGCGCACAGATCAGATTTTCCCTAATAAAAAATGCCCCTTAAATATTAATTTAGAATCCTCTAAATGTAATTATTGGCAGTCACGTCATTGAAAATAATATTTGTAGATATACTGTAGGCTTACCGTAGGCGATATGAGTCTCACTAGTGTTGAGAAATGTGCTGTTAAAAGCAGTGTAGGTCTTATTTAATTAAAAAGCATATTAAAGTTAGAAGCAATAGGATTTGAAGCAATAGCCTTCCCGCGTATGGTCAACTATTTCAGCATCGTTTCACGCTGCTCTGAGACAAGCATGGGGACTGGTCTTGATAAATCCATGAGATTTTTTATTTTCACCGAATCTCCATTTGGGTATTGGTTAGACTACCATTAGGGTGTGGAAATGTTATGCTCTTAGTACTTTAGCCTACTCCCGACCATCACATTATACAGTGCCATATTTTCCATTCCATCCTAACGGAAACCTTGAGGGTTTTCTTTTTCGTATTTATTGGAATAGAAACACTATAATATTAATCATATTAATTAAGAAAAAAATCTTAAACAATCCCATATACTATGTTCTTACAAAAGGTTTTAAATTCTCTAGTACAGCCAATATTGAAGGCTATCAAATGCTTCTCAAAGATACCCTCTGGTGGTCAAACTAGCACTAACTAGCTTTAATGGTAACAATGGCTAACAATTAAATAACGTGTCATAGAATTCTGCGGCAGCCCGCAAGGTGCCCTGCAGTATAACACAACTTTTAAAGGAAGAACCACTGTACCGCGTTAGATTATTAGATGATTAAATTACTAATTTTATCTTTATTTAACTAGGCAAGTCAGTTAAGAACAAATTCTTATTTACAATGACGGCCTAGGAAAAGTGGGTTAAATTGTTCAGGGGCAGAACGACAGATTTTTACCTTGTCAGCTCGGGGATTCGATCTAGCAACTTTTCGGTTACTGAGCCACCACTCTAACCACTAGGCTACCTGCCACCCCCGTAACTCATGTAACAATTAATTAAGTAGTAATCTGGGGCACCACAGAAAAAGTTATTTAATGAGTTACTATCTCCCGACTAAACTCTAAAGATATAAATATCTCTTACATCAGTCACAGTCAATTCATTAATTCTTATTTACCTTCAGTCTCATTCTGAATGTCGCAAAATCCTTGGATATCTGCACAAACCCTAGCATAAATGATGAATCAGAGATATAATAATAAATAATTAAGCCAATTCGTATAACTAACAAAATAATCACACAGAATTGCATAAACACACAAACAGAATAGCTTACACATTGATTACTACATCATGCAATGAAAAGTCCCTAGTGGACTAAACCTGATATGACGGCATGGTAGACAATGGAAAGGGGTGGGGACAGAGAGTGGGAAAGACCGAATGGACCCACTACGTACATATAGCTGAGAACTATGCTCATGGAAACCCGAATACTTTGCACATGAACGGCCGCTCATTTGAAAGAATTGCAATGTACATATTTAAGTGTGTATGTCTTTGCTGTCTCTCCGTTGGAAACACTCGATCCGTCTGGGGGGTAATTCGACAGAAAGTCTCTGGTTTGTCCACCAGAGATCAAAGTATTTCGTAGTTGTAGCTCTTTTACAATTGATACATCAGACGTACCAATGGTCATTTGATAGGGAAATGTTCTTTAGAAAGGATCTTTCAGAGTACCACCCGGAGGTTCTCCGTTGCATTTACCAGACTAAAGTACTGAAAAAGCTGCAGACTGAATGGGGAACGCACGTCCTCATGTTCTCTGGTCTTTAGTTTTGTAGATTTCTTAACCAATCGTGACGTCCAGTTCACACCGTCCGCCTGCTTGGTCTAATATACATTTTGTCACGAGTCCTATTTAAGCACTCGGGGTAAAAGGGCGTTCCCTCGTTTTGTCATGTCTGTGCTCATGTGGGCGTGGCCACTGACTTACTTAAGACTTCATATGAAAAACAATTCTCTCATTTAGAAGGCTAACATCACAATACATCTTCTCACAAATAGTTTCATATTTAATCATACAAGTTCCAACATTTGAATGTGAATCTGATCACTTGGAAATATACAGATTCAGAGATAGTTATGTTGTTCTACTGTCCTTAGTTACATCACAAATTAGTAATGAATTCGATATGATTGTTCTTTAATTACCCACGGACCCTTCTAATGGTTTGGAATACAGAAATATTGTTTCATTACTCAACCTTTTGATGTTACCGTACTGCAACGTCTCCCTCTCTGTGGTAACAAAGGGATTTAACTTCCATTTCTGAAAGAGTGGGAGAGAGTTTTCCAGCAGGTATGTTCAACCATCATACAACTGTGGTGAGAGAGGGAGAGGGGGGATGGGGGGGATCTGGCGCCTATGATCCTCACCCAAAAGGGCAAGTCATGACAATGCTCTACTTCAGGAAGGATTTCAATGGAGTTTCAATCCCCCTGGGACGTCCCACAATGGATGAGTCTGGGAAAGGCTCATTCCGATGATTTGCCAGGTGCACCATTCCGTCCTGAAACAACAGACCCTAGATGAGGAGGGATTACACACCGTGCTGTCTGAAGTAGAGGCCATTCTAAACAGCCACCCAATCACCATGGTAACCAATGACCCCATGGATCTGGAAGCCCTCACCCCAAATTACATTGCACTGTTTAAGTCGAACCCTGTCCTACCCCCTGGAACCTTTCAAAAAAATGACATGTCCATCAGACGACGTTGGAAGCAAGTCCAGTACATGGCAAACTTATTTTGGAAGAGATGGACACAGGAGTACCTTCCACAGGAAAGACAAAAGTGGGGTAAAGTGAAACACTTCTTCAGCTAAGGAGGTCATGGCCACCACATAGTGCATGGATACTTGGAAAGTTTCTTGAGACCAAGCCTGATTCCAAGGGGTTAGTACATGCAGCACGCCTGAATACAAGAACCAACATTATAGAAATACCAATATTCAAGATCTGCCTACATCAAGAAGGTGCAGTCTAAGAGGAAGGCTCTTTATTAAGTAAGTATTTGTTTTTGATTTTACACCAAATACATTTGGGGCCGGTGTGTAGGAGCCAAATAGGTCAAATTCATGATGCATTTCTGTAAGTGTTTGCCACTAATCCCCTGTCAAGTGTGTGTACCCCCTCTACAGGCCAATGGAGAACACCGTTAAAAGGTATACATACCTGCTCCAAGGCCTGCTGGGAGTGACTGGAATGAAACCACACAGTCTTTTGACCATACCAGACCGTGTTGACCATGCTATTTGGTTCTTTAGTTTTAATGATCAGAATTCGTTTTGGTAGAATTTTTTACATTTTGTATCCAGAAAAATGACATAAATGTATTGTTATTTTTCAACTTGAATCAAACTCTGGACATTGGATATGTATACGTCAAGACTAACATTTCACCACTCCATTGTGGCTAAAGGATTAGAATGTAAATTGTATTGGAACAATTATATTGGATAATTTAGCCACTACTCTCTTAATTAGCTTGTTTAGTTTATTATGATGGACCATTTATTGGTTGTCCATATCTATGTAGCACATCGTCCCTTAAGAATACAATCCCTCCCTCACTCCTGCAAACTCCTGCAGACACGGCAGACTCCTATCAGAGCATGTTGTGCTCCGCCTACATTGGTGCAGCCTTCGTATATATTTGTGCCAGCACAGATTACTGTGACATGAAAATGCCAACTTTGTCGATACCATAGTGAGTTGTTGCACTGTAGGCTATTTCATTTTTATACTACTCTATTTCAGAGTAGTTACTGAGACCTGAATATTTCACTTTTCACTATTTTAAAATAACCTCATGAATTATTTAAACTGATGAAGATAATATATTGAAGCTCAGTGCAACATTTAAGTCAGACTTACCCATACAGTTCAATTGAAGTTATAAAATATGTATATTTACTGATGTTTAATAGTTAAATCCTTCACAAAAGTACTGAACCTTTCTATTCTCATAGCTTCTACAGATTGTAAATTTAAAATAAAATGTTTTGCTAAAATAATTATTCTATTATTAATCGATTTGACTATGGATTTTCAAATCACCCAGTATTGCTATCTGCAGCGTTAGTTCTGGGCAAATGTTGCAATTCTTCAGCCATTCCTGGACCTGTGACCAAAAACGAGCTACATATGGACAATACCAAAATAAATGATCTAATGACTCTGCCTCGTCACAGCAAAATCAGCAGAGCTGGGAAGATTTTATCCCCCATATATATAACATTCTATTGGTTGCAAGAATTTCTCTAGTAATTTAAATTTAAAAAAATTGAAGTTTTGAATCCGGCGTTGTTTTGCGTATCAATTCATAAACCATGTGCCATGGAATGGGTACATCGAAAATCTCTTCCCAATTATTTTGCAATGTATATGGCACAGCTGTCAGTTTTTTTGGTCCTTAAATGAAATTGGTATATGTTTTTATTTATCACACTTTTCTTTAACCATTTATGTTATTTAATACAGGGCCGACATACAAGTTCCTTACTTTTTTCCCCTTCTACTTGCTTCTTCCATTTTTGTGGTAATGCTGCAATTAGTTGGTTGTAATTTTGGGTAGAGCAGGCAAGTCCATATGTCTATGTTAGCTGCATGTGTGACAACTCCACTAGTCCTATTTATGATATCATTCACTAAAATTATAAATATTTAAAAAATGTATTCGAAAAATAATCTGTTTTTAATCAATTAGTATATTTGAGTTTAACCACAATATTTGTTGTATTATTTGTTCTGTCTTTTCAGGCGGATTAAACTGAAATTGCAGCCACCTTTTACGGGCTAGGGGGCAGTATTGAGAATTTTGGAAAAAAATATGTGCGCATTTTTAACTGCCTCCTACACCAACTCAGAAGCTAGAATATGCATATTATTGTTTAGGTTTGGATAGAAAACACTCTGAATTTTCTAAAACAGTTTGAATGGTGTCTGTAAGTATAACAAAACTCATATTGCAGGCAAAAACCTGTGAAAAATAGATTTAAAAAAATGAGAATTTTGTGACTGTACTATTTAGTGTCATTGTTTTAAAGATACCACAGTGAGAAAGGATTCAGTTCGCAACTCCTACGGCTTCCACTAGATGTCAACGATCTTTAGAAAGTTGTTTGAAGCATCTGTCATGAATACAGACCGAATTAGAAAGCTTACAAGTTGACACGTCATCACTTCATTTTTTGCGCCTGCGCATGAATCTGAGAAGAGTGTTTTTGTCATAATCGTTTATTCTAGACACTTGATAGGTTGTGTGAAAATATTACTGATGTTTACTGATGTTTCACGTTAAAAATGGACCAAAAGATTAATGCTAAACAACGTTTGACATGTTTAAACAAACGTAAATAGATTATTTACTAGGTTTTCTTTAGCTTTTCGACGTGACTTTACACTGCCCACCTCATTTTGTGGGAGCCTACTGAACGCTAACTATTTGGACATAAATTATGAACTTTGTCAAAAGAAACCACATTTGTTCTGGACCTGGGATCTCTGGCAGCGCCTTCTGATGGAGATAATCAAAGGTAAGGGGATATTTAGAATGTTATTATCGATATTAGATGATGCTAATGCTAACGGTATAGCTTAGCTTAGCTTAGCATATAGCTTATTGTTGTTAGCATAGTACCCAGTTTATGCAAAATGTGATTTCCCAGTAAAGTTATTTTGAGATCTGGCCATTCGGTAGCAATTACGAGATGATAATATATTATTCTTTGAATGACAATATTATAATTTACCAATGTTTTCGAATAGTAATTCCGTGATTTGTAATGCTGGATTCACTGGGTGCATTCGAGCCGAAAAAAATTCTGAATTTCACCGCGACTGTAAATGCTGTTTTTGGATATAAATATGAACTTGATGGAACTAAAAATGCATGTATTGTATAACATAATGTCCTATGAGTGTCATCTGATGCAGATTGTCAAAGGTAAGTGCATAATTCTAGCTAGTTTTCTGTCTGTTGATGCCCTTCTTTGAATTGGCTAAACATTACACGCAGCTATTGTCAATGTACTCTCCTCACATAACCTAACTTTATGCATTCTCCGTAATGCCTCTGAAAATCGGACAGCGTGGTTAGATTTAGGAGATATATCTTTCAAATGGAGGAAAATAGTTGATTATTTGATTATTTGAAATGATTACTCTTGCAGTTTTGAATTCCCCGCCATGGTCACATGACAATGAATCCCAATACCGGGATAAGATCGGGATAAGATCCTCAACAGGTTTTAAGGCTTGTTTAAAAAATATTGATATTTTGCAGATAATTTCCTTTTCAAACAACTGAAAGTGAGCAGGTGTAATCTGAATAAAGGGAAAAAGGCCATTCTTGAACATAGGATGAGACATTCCTACCAATTTACTAGAGAACCAGTTTGGATTTAAGTATAACTTTTGTATGACTGATGCCTTTAGTGACTAAGGCTGTAACATAACAAAATGTGAAAAAAGGGGTCTGAATACTTTCCGATTGCACTGTAAAAACACCCTAATGGTGAGTTGACAATAGAGCCTCCAACAATGCAGGTAATGGCTGCAGGATGAAGTTGGTGAGAAGAGCAGAAACTTGCAGTCCACTGCAGTCAAAACGTAATGACATTTGATCACATGATTTTTGTAAAGTTCATGCAGTTGACATGTCGCAAGTCGGACAATTGTTACCAACAGAATGCAACACACTTTGAAAGGCGGTGACCAACGATGTTCACCGACTTGACAAAAATTATACGATCGAAAGCGCTCATTGAGAGAAGCACGACGCGACACTTCGCTGTCATACAGAGTATCTGCGCATGTGCACGGGTACGCTTCATGCTGCTATAAAGTGGTAGCTACGGGACCAAAAAGGGCTCGGTTTCCCGATAGCGATAGAACTTCATCTTACAAGTGTTTTAACAATGCATATTTCCTACAAAACACCACGCAGAATGTTCACTAAGTGCTTGGTTGATGCAAGTGTCGATACTGCATGGATTGAAAGAAAGGGAACGCTGCTCTTGGATCAGATTTCAGCATTCAAAACTTACTTGAACATTTGAATTATTCCGCAATACTGATGACTGATCAGCTCCAAGAAAAATATTATGTAGGTGGCTTCTTTTAATGCTTACCCTATAATAATGCACTAAAAGGACATAACGAATCGCCACACGTGGGTTGTAAATGTCTTAATTTAATTGATACACTGTAAGCTGATCATTTTAGCAGGTGATACTGTAGCACTTACAGTAACAAGTCACAGAAAGGTTGATATTGTGCAATGTTGCTTGGGGCAGAAATGGCATACAGTATACTACATCAATACCTTTTAATGTAGGCTTCTGTTTTACAATACATGCCACAATACTCATATCTAACGATTTCTTCTATGCATGTACTGTATAAGGAAACTGTTTCTGTAAGACTGACATTTTTTCTCAACATGTCCTAAAGTTTGATTAAAAAAATAAAGATTTGCAGTAAACTTGAGAACTGGTACATAGCTAAAAACTGTATGGAAAATGGTATTTACCCTCTATTATTCCTTCTATTCAGCACATAAAAAAAGATTCGTTTTGAAAACTGTATCATGTATTTTGTGCTATTAGATTAAACGTTATGTTAAGATGACTAAATGGTGAGCCAATAACATTAGCTGATATATTGGTGACTAAATTAAATGTTCTCATGCGTTTTCTGAAAAACGTGGATTTTTCATTAATAACTCAGGGGTGAAAGAAATGTTGACATCCAGTGAATCCCCAATCAAATGTTCAGAACATAAAACAGAGGGCATTACAAGTCTTTTACCAAGAGTTTTGAAAATACACTTAACATGTGAAGAATGTGCCAAAGTGATTGAAAAAAAACTACAACAACTTGACTAGCATTATAATATAGCCTATTAAATAATAATACATTAATATATTGCCTATAATAAGTATTTTATTGTGCTTCAAAATGGAATGGATTTAATGAGGCATTGGAAAATCTCCCTGGTGTTTGTGGTTGAATCTGTGCTTGAAATTCACTACTTGACTGAGCGACCTTCAGCTGTTACGTGCAGCCTATCGGGTACAGAGGAAGGGGTAGTCATTCAAATATCATATTATTATATTATTTCACACAGAGTATGTGATCTGTTAGGCCAATCTTAATCCTGAACTATTTTAGGCTTCTCCTAACAAAGGGGGTGAACATTTTATAGAGTTTTCTTTTCACTTTGATATTATGGAGTATTTTGTGTAGATCAATCACAAAAAAAATCATATTAGTCTAAATCCATGTCAATCCCACTTTGTAACACAACAAAATGTGAAAAAGTCGAAGGGGGGTGAATATTACAGGCACTGTGTAATGTGTTGTGTCACATCAATAACTGTAAGGTATGGGCATTGGGCCCCACATGAAACACTGAGATATATATATATATATATATATATATATATATATATATATATATATATAACCAACACTCACCATAGACAGTAAGATTGAATTTCTGAGATGTTTTGTGTGTATTGAAAATGTTTAGCTGATAAACTCCAGAGTTGTAGAGGGTGAGATCTCTGATGGTGAGAGATCCAGTTTCTCTGTCCAGCTGTAGTCTGTCTGGGAATCTTCCTTTGAATTCTGTGATGATCTCTCCTCTTATGATCTGACTCAACTATTGAGGTGTTTGGAATGACTGGACCAAAGAACCAAAATATCTTATCAACATGTAGTCCAGTTAGTCCAGTGTGTAGAGTGACAGACTGCCCCTCTCTCTGTGTCAATATATTCACTTCAGCATTCACAGCTCCCAACAGATCTGGAATCAATGAACATGAGTTGTTCAGTAGCAAAGACAAAGGGCACAAATCATACTGTGTGTTTAGTGTTTTATATTAGATTTTTATTTGATATTCAGTTTAGTTTCAGTTAGTTTTCAGATCCACTTGACTAGTTTTTATTTAGTTTAAGTTTTATAGAAACACTTCTTTGTTTGTATATTATTTAGTTTTAGTGTTAGGGACAGAAAGACATGCATTTATGTGTTTTTGGGGATGTCACTTCTTGCCTTTCTGGGGCAGTAATGCATAAGGTGATGGGTCAGGTCAGAGGTTAGGTTAAGTTTAAAGGTAGACTCCGCCAGGTGAAGTACACACACAAAGTAAACTGTAGTAGTGGGTCAATTTCCACAGCTGCCAGGGCCCGGATTCCCAAAGGCATCTTAAGTTCTTTGTTGGAACTTTAGTAGGAGCGTCGTTAAGCATGGTGCGCCTCGCTACACCTAGGTCTCAGGGGAGAACTGCAAGGCCGCTGGAGCGAAACAGACAGTCTCCTGATCTTGCGGTGTAGGCACGGTCTACGAACCCGAAAGCAAGTCACAAGGACAACAAATTCTCAGCGCCGCAATACTGGTAGCACACAGGTTGGTACACTGTCACAAGTAATAAAAACAAGGACGCAACCCAAACGATGGCACAAGCGACACCTAGTGGGGGGACAGCAGAACACCCTGATGGAGGCTAGCTTGCTTGCTGTTCCAAGCTAGGAACCCAAACCGGCTGCGCGCATGCACCATCGTGCAAACATTTATTTTGTCCCCCCCACACCAAACGCGATCACGACACGCAGGTTAAAATATGAAAACAAACTCTGAACCAATTGCATTACTCTGCAAAAAAGGCTGAGGCCACCATGGCATTAGCTATCGCTGAACACTGTTCCATGCTGGCATGTGATCACATTGGAGAAGCATGTAGAGCTGCTTTCTCAGACTCCACTTCTGCTACCCACTTCAAAATGCACAGGACAAAGTACACAAAAATGATTAATGGTGTTCTAGCACCATACTTTCTGAAAAAGTTGGTGGCAGATGTGGGTGACCAGCGTTTCAGCCTCCTCCTCGATGAGTCCCCGGAGGTAAGTGTTTCTAAGTACCTGGGGGTTGTGATAAGGTACTTTAGTAACACCAAGCAGACAATTGTATCAACATTTCTGGGGATTGTTGAGTTGGAGGGAGGAGATGCCAAATCTATAGCCCGTGCTGTTGTTGCTTTCCTCGAGAAGTGTTGTCTTAAAAAAGAGAAACTCCTGGGGATAGGGACTGACAATGCCTCTGTTATGACGAGGATTAACAATGGGGTCCATAAAGTGCCGAAGGAGGAGTATGGCCTCAAATATCTGGTTCTTATTCGCTGTGTGTGCCACTCTCTGCAGCTTGCTCATTTGTAGTTAAACATATTTAGGGTGTTTTTCACTCACTTTTTGTCTCTCCCACGACGTTATTCCTCTCTCCTACAGCGTCCATCACAATTACATGCACATGGCCAATTATGCAAATTAGGCGATGACATCATTTAGCAACTGCTAGCGATTTTTAGGACAGCCAATAGCTACTTTCCTTACTGAGGAGTTGGCAACACTGATTTGGAGAAAGGTCGAAAAGCATTAAACATTTATGGCAATTTAGCTAGCAACCCTCTAATACCCTTGCACTTGCTAGCTAATTTGTCCTATTTAGCTAGCTTGCTGTTGCTAGCTAATTTGTCCTGGTGTATATAAACATTGAGTTGTTATTTTAGCTGAAACAACTCAATGTTTATATCCCAGGACAAATTGCTCCGAGAAATATATTATCACTTATGGCTGCAAATCATTGCACGTTAGGCTACACATCATGTAATATATTGAGACAAATTACAGACAACCTACAAGTCTCAAAATATAGCTCAATTGATTGAACATGAAAAGCATTTGAATATTATTCTCCCACTGTATTTATATTTTAAAGCAGTTCTCAGTTTTAATTTGAAGCATCTTTTTATACATCGCTGGTTTGCAAAGACAGTGGCAACTTTATTTGTAGTCGACTTTGAAGTTATCGGCGTTAGATTACGAGCTTTTTCAAGTGCAACATTAATAAAGATTGCTTTGGGAAACAGCTGAGATTTAAAGATGTTCCTATGAAGGTTCTATAAATGAAATGTTTTGGGCTTTTGGGAAACCGGGACCAGGTTGTGGCAATTGACCCACTACTAGTTTACTTTGTGCATCTACATCACCAGACAACTAAGACAAACCCTCAGCGCCGCAATACCGCTAGACCAAACCGAGTATCGCCAAGGTTGTTACACTGTCACAAGTAATAAAAACAAGGACGAAACACAAACGAGATGGCACAAAACCAAACCGAGTTGGGGTACAGCAGAGCACCCCGATGGAGAGGCTAGCTAGCTGCTCCAAACTATTGAATAGCTGCGGGTAGCCTATACTTCTGCGCTTGTACACTATAGAGCTCTTACCAAGCGAGCCCTTTCTGGAATCCGC
Organism: Salmo trutta; assembly: GCF_901001165.1. Taxonomy (NCBI): domain Eukaryota; kingdom Metazoa; phylum Chordata; class Actinopteri; order Salmoniformes; family Salmonidae; genus Salmo; species Salmo trutta. The sequence goes on along the minus strand of NC_042960.1, from coordinate 18,480,681 downwards.
CGATAAAAGGATGAGGTGAAAGTAGTGAGGCGGAAGCACTACCGTATACACTGGAACAATTTAGAAAAAAAACAAAGCAGCGAGGGGCCAACTGTACCTGAATTTGTCCCAACAGAAATTATTTGGCTAATGATTATGTAACAGTGTAGGTTCCGTCCCTCTCTTCGCCCCAACCTGGGTTCGAACCAGGGACCCTTGCACACATCAACAACTGACACCCACGAAGCATCGTTACCCATCGCGCCACAAAAGCCGCGGTCCTTGCAACGCAAGGGGAAACCCTACTTCAAGTCTCAGAGCGAGTGACGTCACCGATTGAAACGCTATTAGCGCGCACCACCGCTAACTAACTAGCCATTTCACATCGGTTACACTCACCCCCCTTTTGACCTCCTCCTTTTCCGCAGCAACCAATGATCCGGGTCACGGCACCAGTGTAACAGATGTATATCGTACTCTCCTTGCGTTGTGTTTTCTCCTAATAAATCACATCAGCCAGTGGTCCCAGTTGAGCATCATTTATTCCTGTTGTTAAATGGGAAACAGCACGGTAGTTGTGCAGGGCTTAATGATACTAATGGCTGTCGATGGCAAAATCCCTTGCATCACATTTTCATACTGGGCCACAAAATACAGAAATACAATACAAAATATAACCTGTGTAAATACCTGTTGTTAAATGGGAAACAGCACGGTAGTTGTGCAGGGCTTAATGATACTGATTGCTGTCGATGGCAGAATCTGTAGCATGAAGACAATTGTGTTAGCAGTGGGCTTATGTGACCATTACAACGGTGTATGCTAGCTAACACACTTATCTACAGCAATCATATGCCAAAGCACATCCCAGAAAGCCCCTCAATCCCTAACAGGTACCATATACCCACACATGTATAAATCAGTAACGTACAGCAAACTTGTACACATTGTAAAATATAAAATATAAAACAGTATTGAGAACGTGACCTACCCCTTGCATCACATTTTCATACTGGGAAGACCTGACGTTCGCGATCTCCCCCTATATGCAAGCGGGGCCAATCACAACACACCTTATTGTCATCAGTTGAACCAACCAATACGAATGCTTGAACATTTCTTTAGAGGCAAGTGGAAACACAACCAACCCTGTTACAATTACAATCCTCTAATACCCTGAGTCAGTACGCCCGCCTGAAAGAATAGTGCAAATAAAGCAGCTTTGAAGAGACCTATGAAGTCCCAGCAATAGAGAACTCGAAAATGACAACGCTTCAATATTTGGGAATATCCGTACGTTTCATCATCGGTAAGTAGGCTATTCCTGTAGAAGTACCTTGTGTTGGTGTTTGTTACTGTTGTAATATACAGGCATGTCTTCTCAATGTATAGGCTAGCCTATTAGACCTACTGTTATTCATTTATACATTTAATTCGTTGTTTATCTATTGCATAGCCTATTGTCCTTTTTAAACGCCATTCCCCACGAATAAAGTCGCACAAAAAGTATACAGCTCTGGTATCAAAACCTGCCATTTCCCCGGAAAGAGGTTGTGGGTGAGAACAGTGCTGTTAGTCTGGTTCAGTCTCTCCTTTCTACCGTACCACGACAGAGTCACATCTCTCCCAATGTCCACACAACACACCACTGAACAGCTCTCACTGCCAGGGGGAAATTGCCAGTTATGATACCAGATGACACGGAGTGGAATGTAATACCTGAACAAGCTAACCAAACATGGGCTATCAGCAAATTGTAAAAAGCATTCCAAAAATAATTGGTGTGTCAAATTTGAATGTAGACTAAATTATTCATATAGCCTATGCCTATGACTTATCATAAGATCAAAATGTGTCAAATTTGTATGATGCCTTATGGATTTTTTTTTTTTTAATTTAGAAGCAACCTCGTCACATGGAGATGCAAAATAATTTCTGTTGACTGATTACCTCAAATTATAATTTAACAGAGAGTGATTTTGCCCCATGTAGTCTATAGCCATCTCTTTTCCTTCATTTTGTATGCACTATTTAGCCTACTAACTTAGGACCAAGGTAAAAACAGTTTCAGGTTGGATATTCGCCAGATATTCGAGCTTTCAAACCTCAATAGCTTTCAAACCACTTAGGCCACAGACTCCAAATAAGTGTCATGATGTTGGAAAAATTGTGCACAACATTGCACAGGTCTTATTTTCACGATTTTGACATTAATTAGCTTTCCAAAGCTAATAAACACGTGGAAATGTGAGCAGCATTCCTTATTCCGTGTTGAATTAGTTAGGGAGCATGTACAAAGTACAAACTTTTTTTACATTCTAATTTTAATAGCTCCTTGGTCATGTGACCTACTGACCTCAAATACAGTTCAGAATGTACATTCAGTGGGCTTACACATTGCACACCCTTTAGTTTGTCCATTTTCATCTCACACATTTTTACATACATTTTGTAAACTTTAGAATTTCAGTAGCTCCTTGGTCATGTGACCTACTGACCTCAACCAAGGTTCAGAATGTCCACTGACTATCCTATATTGCACACCCTTTAATTTGTACATTTTCATCTCACACAATTTTACATTCATTTGCCTGCTCTGCCCCGCTGAAGGACAGTGTCTCACACACCTATTCACTTGGGCCTTCCCCCGGAGCCTTCCTGACCTCCAGGCAGGCCCCCATTGACCTGGTGACCTCTGACTCCAGGCCTCTAAGCCTACACTCCATGCCTGCCTGCCCTCTCCCTGGGCCTGAGAGTGTATAGCTTACTCCCTGGAACTACAGACCTCTAGGCCTCCACACCTATTCTCCCTATTCTCCAATACCCCTCTCACTGGGCATCATCTATCACTGTGTCCCGGCCGGGGCTCAGCCATCTCCATAACCTTGCTCACCAGGCGAACTGGGGCACCCACACTTAAGCACCCCTCCCCGAACACTAAGATGTCTATATTCCGGCTGTCAGGAACCACGTGCACCTGGTAACTCGAAACAGGCTCTGCGCACCTGGTGACCTGCCCACTTTTTTTCAGCTCAGAGACTAAGTCCCCACTCCAACTTCCATGGCCTGAGTTCTGCCCCTAGCCCCCGAGTCCGGCTGCCCCTGCTCGGACTCTGAGTGCCTTGTATGGAGGCCTACTTGTATGGAGGCCTACTTGTGCACCTGGTGACCCTTTGACTTCCACAGCGAGCCCCAACCTGACTCACAGTCATACCAGAGGACGGGCCTGGTTGGATGGGCGACCATCACCTAGCCCCCTAACCTATCCATAGCCCCATGTCAATGTCTTACACCTTCTACCCGCCTGCCTGGGCTCTCTCACACTCTGTGTCTGGCCCTTCTGCTGGCACCTGGTAACCCCTAAGTAAGGAATGAGGATGGTGGAGGAAGATGCCTTCCGTCCTGACAAAAGCTTTGATCGAGGGCTGACTTTCAATAGATCGCAGCGAGTGAGCTGCTCTTCTACGTATGAAATCCTGACCCAGATTCAGGTCATCTACGAGTGGTTTAGCACCAGGTTCCCCACAAACATGCTGTGCGCATTAGGAGAGGGGCGGCAACTCATCCGGCCGCACCCCAACATCGTCACTCACCTGCTAAAAGAGGCAGGCTATCCCGGGCCAACCGAAGATCTGTGGCGCTACGGTATCGTTACGTTTAGGGGGGATTCTGACTTAGAGGCGTTCAGTCATAGTTCCACAGATGGTAGCTTCGCACTATTGGCTCCTCAGCCAAGCACATACACCAAATGTGCTTGGGTGATTTGAGTGCGAACGCGACAGGTGAATACGCTCCTTTGAATTTCATCAAAGTTGACATTCAGTGATCCGTGCCCGGTGGGAACCTAGGCTTCTTACATCCATTTTATGGGTCCACAGCAAATCAATTGGCACGGATGGTACTACCCACATCAGATGTAGGCCTCCCTCCCCAGACAAGCTGTAGATACCTCTCCCCACTTCGTAGGGCATGAGCCAGATCCATGCAATTCCATATCACTGCGGGGCCAATGGATTTAGTCTCCACCTACAATTTGTGGTGTCCCACACTCAGGCAAGCCTAAGGCCTGGTAGTGTCAGCAAATGGTAAGGCACATGCCATCTCCACTACATGCTCCAAGGAGCATAGAGGAGAGCTCCAACAGAATGTATAGAGTCCCGCAGGCGGACCTGATGCGGACCTGAGACCTGGCAGGGTCCATAACCGCTAAGCACACTCCATCTCCATTTTGTGCTCCACTGTTAACGGGTCCAGCCGAAGCCAGCGTTAGATTCAAACTTGCGCAGTTTAGAGTTATCTAAGTATACGGGGGACGCGTGTTTAAACGTTTCACCACATATGCTCTGTGATCAGACTGACATTTTCATGCTTGACCGAAAGCCCCATTTTCCAGGACCGACTGCCGCCTTCCGTTAACGATCAACAGCCGTCACCATCTGCAGGACTTTTTGCGTATGGACTGGTACCGAGGTATCTCCCGTTTGGTTTGCATCGTTAGCGACACCTGAAAACAGGTGACATACAGGGAGGGATTGGAAGAGCCCTGCTAGAAGGCTACCTCGTTATCTCCCTTACCCTCCTGTACTAACATGCTAGAGACAGTTTGTCTCCTAGCCAGTGGCGAGAGGATGGCGACGGAGCGACTGCTTCCCAGCTGTGGCTCGAACCCCGCTTCACACCCCATCCAAACCGACCCAGCCCTTAGATCCAATCCTAATCCCGAAGTTACGGATCTGACTTGCCGACTTCCCTTACCTACATTGTTCTAACATGCCAGAGGCTGTTCACCTTGGAGACCTGCTGCGGATATGGCTACAGCCCGACGCGAGATTTACACCCTCTCCCCCGGATTTAAGGCCAACGAGAGCTCACCAGATGCCGCCGGAACCGCAACGCTTTCCAAGGCTTGGGCCCCTTTCTCGGGGCAAACCCATTGCAGGGCTCCCTGCCCTTCACAAAGAAAAGAGAACTCTCCCCAGGGCTCCCGCCAGCTTCTCCGGGATCAGTCGCGTTACCGCACTGGACGCCTCGCGGCGCCCGTCTCCGCCAGTCCGTGGACATTCTGAACCTTGGTTGAGTCCAGTTGGTCACATGACCAAGGAGCTTGTGAAATTAGAAAGCTTGAAAAACATTGAAAATTCATGTAAAATCATGCAAGATGTTAATGGACTAACAAAATGGTGTGCAATATATAAGGCTAGTCAGTGGATATTCTGAAAGTAGTTTGAGTGTAGTAGGTCATGAGACTAAGGAGCTTTTGAAATTTGAAACTTAAAAAAATGATCATAAAATCTCATGAGATACAAAAGGGTGTGTGCAATGTGTAGGCCCACTGAGTGTACATTATGAACCTTGTTCATAATGAGCTATTGAATTTAAAATGTTTAAATAAATAATTTAAAATAACTTAAGGGTGTGCAATATTGGATTGTCAATGGACATTCTGAACCTTAGAATAGTGCGAGATGTAAATCGACAAAAAAAGTGTGTACAATGTGTCTCTGTCTTAGCTAGAACCAGTTTTGAAAATTTTAGAAGTAATGGTTAAAGAGCTATTGAAATTGAAAACATTTAATTTGTCACCATGTTGACGGTCCCTGGCTGCTGTTGGTGGACGTAAGGAAAACTGCAGGCGAATATCCGTTGAATATCCAACCTGAATCTGTCTTTACGTCCGTTAACTTAGGCTACACAAGGGCCTTAGGCCTACTTAATACCATTCCCCAAGTCTATCAGGTAGCAAATGTATTAACATGGGCCTATAAATTAGAGTAGGCCTATTTTAGAAATTAACCACATGTTTTGCTCCAAACCATTCATTCGGCCCTATCCCGATTTGGGCAATGATTGCAGACTCAAAACTGTTTCTCTTCACCATGGACTCCTACCCTTTGGCGTTGATTAATTGTCATTTATTAGGCTATATCCGATCATTTAAAACACATTTTGGTGAAAATGTTTCATAGCGACGACCATAAAGAAGCATGCTCGTTTTACAAGCTGTTTTGGCCTAGCCTACTCTACGCGGGGAGAGCAGGCTTATTTCTTTACTAGCATAGTACATTTTTTTTTATTTCAATAATTAACCTAATTATTTCAAACATTTATTTGTCACATGCGCCAAATACAACATGTGTAGACCTTATTGTGAAATGCTTACTTACAAGCCCTTAACCAATAGTGCAGTTCAAGAAAGAGTTAAGAAAATATTTACTAAATAAACTAAAGTGAAAAATAGTAAAAAGTAACACAATAAAATAACAATAACGAGGCTATATACAGCGGGTACCGGTACCGAGTCAGTGTGCGGGGGTACAGGTTAGTCAAGATAATTTGTACATGTAGGTAGAGGTGAAGTGACTATGCGTAGATAATAAACAGCGAGTAGCAGCAGTGTACAAAACAAGTCTATGGGGGGCAGGGGGTCAATGTAAATAGTCCGGGTGGACATTTGATTAATTGTTCAGCAGTCTTAGGGTAAGAAGCTGTTAAGGAGCCTTTTGTTCCCAGACTTGGTGCTCCGGTACCGCTTGCGTGCCGTAGCAGAGAAAACAGTCTATGACTTGGGTGACTGGAGTCTCTGAAAAATGTTTGGGTTTCCTCTGAAACCGCCTAGTATATATGTCCTTTAATGGGTTGCTGTTATGTTTAATGTGCATTTATAGTTTTTAAATGTTTTGTCAAAGCTAGAAAATTCTAAGTCTCCCCATTATATGTATTGAAGCCACACAAGGTGGAAAGGATTTAACATGGAGGGGAACCTAACAAAATTGTGTTGCTGACCTTTCCATACATATACATTTTTAGGCTCCGGATGACTTTATTTTTTTAAATAAGGCTCAGATTTATATACTTCTATATTGCACTATTGAATCCTTGTAGTTAGATGTTTAAATAATTCATATTTTTGCCGTGAATAATGGTTAGAAAGTTCATTAGCTAGCCTCATAAGCGCTTGTTTAGCCCTAGCTATATGCTTACTTTTTCATGTACTTGTAAGGAGTGCGTACTGGCGGCAGAGACGTCAGACGCAGAAGAACAGAACTGTGTTTCCAAACGGTGCAGTTTAATAAGAAAAACCCACCGGAAAACAGAACAGTCAAATAATGGGTACATAACCCGACGCACACCAGGACAGACGTGCACAAGCACTTAAATCAAATCAAATCAAATTTATTTATATAGCCCTTCGTACATCAGCTGAAATCTCAAAGTGCTGTACAGAAACCCAGCCTAAAACCCCAAACAGCAAGCAATGCATGTGAAAGAAGCACGGTGGCTGGGAAAAACTCCCTAGGAAAAACTCCTGAGAAAGGCCAAAAACCTAGGAAGAAACCTAGAGAGGAACCAGGCTATGAGGGGTGGCCAGTCCTCTTCTGGCTGTGCCGGGTGGATATTATAACAGAACAAGGTCAAGATGTTAAAATGTTCGTAAATGACCAGCATGGTCAAATAATAATAATCATAGTAATTGTCGAGGGTGCAACAAGCACGTCCGGTGAACAGGTCAGGGTTCCGTAGCCGCAGGCAGAACAGTTGAAACTGGAGCAGCAGCATGGCCAGGTGGACTGGGGACAGCAAGGAGTCATCATGCCAGGTAGTCCTGAGGCATGGTCCTAGGGCTCAGGTCCTCCGAGAGAAAGAAAGAAAGAGAGAAAGAGAGAGAGAGAATTAGAGAGAGCATATTTACATTCACACAGGACACCGGATAAGACAAGAGAATACTCCAGATGTAACAGACTGACCCTAGCCCCCCGACACATAAACTACTGCAGCATAAATACTGGAGGCTGAGACAGGAGGGATCAGAAGACACTGTGGCCCCATCCGATGATACCCCCGGACAGGGCCAAACAGGCAGGATATAACCCCACCCACTTTGCCAAAGCACAGCCCCCACACCACTAGAGGGATATCTACAACCACCAACTTACCGTCCGAAGACAAGGCCGAGTATAGCCCACAAAGATGTCCGCCACGGCACAACCCAAGGGGGGGGCGCCAACCCAGACAGGAAGACCACGTCAGTGGCTCAACCTACTCAAGTGACGCACCCCTCCCATGGACGGCATGGAAGAACACCAGTAAGTCAGTGACTCAGCCCCTGTAAAAGGGTTAGAGGCAGAGAATCCCAGTGGGAAGAGGGGAACCGACAAGGCAGAGACAGCAAGGGCGGTTCGTTGCTCCAGCCTTTCCGTTCACCTTCACACTCCTGGGCCAGACTATACTTAATCATAGGACCTACTGAAGAGATAAGTCTTCAGTAAAGACTTAAAGGTTGAGACTGAGTCTGCGTCTCTCACATTGGTAGGCAGACCATTCCATAAAAATGGAGCTCTATAGGAGAAAGCCCTACCTCCAGCCGTTTGCTTAGAAATTCTAGGGACAATTAGGAGGCCTGCGTCTTGTGACCGTAGCGTACGTGTAGGTATGTACGGCAGGACCAAATCGGAAAGATAGGTAGGAGCAAGCCCATGTAATGCTTTGTAGGTTAGCAGTAAAACCTTGAAATCAGCCCTTGCCTTAACAGGAAGCCAGTGTAGGGAGGCTAGCACCGGAGTAATATGATCAAATTTTTTGGTTCTAGTCAGGATTCTAGCAGCCGTATTTAGCACTAACTGAAGTTTGTTTAGTGCTTTATCCGGGTAGCCGGAAAGTAGAGCATTGCAGTAGTCGAGCCTAGAAGTAACAAAAGCATGGATTAATTTTTCTGCGTCATTTTTGGACAGAAAGTTTCTGATTTTTGCAATGTTACGTAGATGGAAAACTTACAATAAAGAATCACCGACAAGGACATGAGGGGGAACAGAGGGTTAAATACACAACAAGTAATTGAATGGGATTGGAACCAGGTGTGATGGAAGACAAGACAAAACCAAAGGAAAATGAAAAGAGGATCAGCGATGGCTAGAAGGTCGGTGACTTCGACCGCCGAACGCCGTCCAAACAAGGAGGGGACCAACTTCGGCGGAAGTCGTGACAGTATTTTACTGTTAGCTGTAGCACGGCTAGTGGGGGTCATTGTTGTCGATTGTGTAGCATTGGGTAAAATGTATATTTACACTACTATAGTGGTTAATCTGTTGTGATGTGTTGGACAAACATACACTGAGTATATCAATCATTAGGAACACCTTACTAATATTGAGTTGTACCCCATTGGATGCCCTCAAAACAGCCTTAATTCATCTGGTTCTGGACTCTACAATGTGTCAAAGGCTTCCACAGGAGTGCTGGCCCATGTTGACTCCAATGCTTCAAACAGTTTTGTCAAGTTGGCTGGATGTCCTTTGGATGGTGGACCATTCTTGATACACACAGGGAACTGTTGAAGCATTCGGTTCTAGGTGTGCAAGGAATAGCTGTTTGGATTGGAGAGGAGGCAGAGCGCACTTTAAGCTTTCCTGAATGACTGGGCCTGCTGGAAGCAGTATAAGGCAAATTGGGAGAATGATGATCTGCAACAGACAGCGCATCTCAGTATCAGAAGTACAAATACAGCCAGACTGGCCTGCTACTGTGCCATTCCAGACCTTATAAACTGTCGAGACTAGACCCAGAACTGGTCCAAATTGAATGAAACATTCAAATCACAGGGCTTTAGCGCCGTTATTCAAATCACATTTTCACTACAGCCTAGAGTACAATTTTGTACTCAATTATTCATTGCAGTGTGGTATTGTAGGCTAGTCTACATTGTCTTCAGAAAGTATTCAGTTATTTATTGACTTATTCCACATTCTGTAGTGTTACAGCCTGAATTCAAAATGTATTTAAAAAAATAATAATCTCAGCAATCTACACACAATACCCCATAATGACAAGAAATATCTCATTTACATAAGTATTCACACCCCTGAGTCAATACTTTGTAGAAGCACCTTTGGTGGCGATTACAGCTGTGAGTCTTTTTGGGTAAGTCTCTAAGAGCTTTGCACACCTGGATTGTACAATATTTGCCCATTAATGACTCTTTTCAAGCTCTGTCAAGTTGAATGTTGATCATTGCTAAACAGCCATTTTCATGTCTTGCCATTGAGTTTTAATTAAGCCGTTTTAAGTCAACTGTAACTAGGCCACTCAAGAACATTCAATGTCGTCTTGGTAAGCAACTCCAGTGTAGATTTGGCCTTGTCTTTTAGGTTATTGTCCCACTGAAAGGTGAATTTGTCTCGCAGTGTCTGTTGGAAAGCAGACCGAACCAGGTTTTCCTCTAGAATTTTGACTGTGCTTAGCTCTTTTCATGTTTTGGAATATTTTTTATTCTGTACAGGCTTCCTTCTTTTCACTCTGTCATTTAGGTTGGTATTGTGGAGTAACTTCAATGTTGTTGATTTGTTGATCCATCCTCAGTTCTCATATCACAACCATTCAACTCTGTAACCATTGGCCTCATGGTGAAATCCATGAGCAGTTTCCTTCCTCACCAGCAAACTGATTTAGTAAGGATGTATCTTTTGTAGTGACTGGATGTATTGATACACCATCCAAAGCCTAATTAGTTCAGTGTCTGCTTTTTTTATTTATATATTTATCAATCGTTGCCCTTCTTTGCAAAACCTCCCAGGTCTTTATTGGTTGAAATTCACTACTTGATTGAGGGACCTTAAATATAATTATACAGTTGAAGTCGGAAGTTTACATACACTTAGGTTGGAGTCATTAAAACTCGTTTTTCAACCGTTTCACAAATTTCTTGTTAACATACTATAGTTTTGGCAAGTCGGTTAGAACATCTACTTTGTCCATGACACAAGTAATTTTTTCAACAATTGTTTACAGATTATTTCACTTATAATTCACTGTTTCACAATTCCAGTAGGTCAGAAGTGTCACAATCACTGTCTTCAAACTCCCTGTCATAAATGAGCCAAGGCGCAGCGTGCGTAATTCCACATCTTTAATGGAATTGAAACCTTTCACAAAACCCAGGTAAACAGACATCAAACGTGATGCAACTGTGGCGCACACAAACACTCACAGAAAATAATAATTACTCACAAACACAGGTGGGAAAATGGCTGCCTAAGTATGATCCCCAATCAGAGACAATGATAAACAGCTGCCTCTGATTGGGAACCATACTAGGCCAACAAAGAAATGGAAACAGATATGCCCACCCAAGTCACACCCTGACCTAACCAAATAGAGAATAAAAAAGGCTCTGTAAGGTCAGGGCGTGACAAGAAGTGGGTCAGAAGTTTACATGCACTAAGTTAACTGTGCCTTTAATCTAACCACACTGTCCGATTTTCAAAAAGGCTTTACAACGAAAGCAAAATATTAGATTATGTCAGCAGAGTACCCAGCCAGAAATAATCAGACACCCATTTTTCAAGCTAGCATATAATGTCACCAAAACCACAGCTAAATGCAGCACTAACCTTTGATGATCTTCATCAGATGACACTCCTAGGACATTATGTTATACAATACATGCATGTTTTGTTCAATCAAGTTCATATTTATATCAAAAACCAGCTTTTTACATTAGCATGTGACTAGCATTCCCACCGAACACTTCCGGTGAATTTACTAAATTACTCACGATAAACGTTCACAAAAAACATAACAATTATTTTAAGAATTATAGATACAGAACTCCTTTATGCAATCGCTATGTCCGATTTTTAAAATAGCTTTTCGGTGAAAGCACATTTTGCAATATTCTGAGTAGATAGCCCGGCCATCACAGGTTAGCTATTTTGACACCCACTAAGTTTTGTACTCACCAAACTCAGATTTACTATAAGAAAAATTGGATTACCTTTGCTGTTCTTCGTCAGAATGCACTCCCAGGACTTCTACTTCAATAACAAATGTTGGTTTGGTTCCAAATAATCCATAGTTAGATCCAAATAGCGGCGTTTTGTTCGTGCGTTCAAGACACTATCTGAAGGGTAAAGAAGGGTGACGCGCCCGGCGCGTTTCATGACAAAAAATTACAAAATATTCCATTACCGTACTTCGAAGCATGTCAAACGCTGTTTAAAATCAATTTTTATACGATTTTTCTCGTAAAAAAGCGATAATATTCCGACCGGGAAACCCTGTTTTCGTTCAAAGACTGAAAATGTAAACATGGTGGAGTCTCGTGCATGCGCGCCCCAGTCTCATTGTTCTCAGATCGACCACTTACGAAATGCGCTACTGTTTTTCAGCCATGGCCTGCAAAGTCATCATTCAACGTTCTGGCGCCTTCTGAGAGCCTATGGGAGCGTTAGAAAATGTCACGTTATGCCAGAGATCCCCTGTTTTGGATAGAGATGATCAAGAAATGGTCAGAGAGGGCGCTTCCTGTTTGGAATCTTCTCAGGTTTTGGCCTGCCAAATGAGTTCTGTTATATGCACAGACACCATTCAAACAGTTTTAGAAACTGTAGGTTGTTTTCTATCCAAATCAAACAATTATATGCATATTCTAGTTACTGGGCAGGAGTGGTAACCAGATTAAATCGGGTACGTTTTTTTATCCGGCCATGCAAATACTGCCACCCAACAGGTTAAACAGCTTGGGAAATTCCAGAAAATTATGTCATGGCTTTAGAAGCTTCTGATAAGGTAATTGACATCATTTGAGTCAATTGGAGGTGCACCTGTGGATGTATTTCAAGGCCTACCTTCAAACTCAGTGCCTCTTTGCTTGACTTCATCGGAAAATCAAAAGAAAATCAGCCAAGACCTCAGAAAAAAAAATTGTAGACCTCCACAAGTCTGGTTCATGCTTGGGAGCAATTTCCAAACGCCTGAAGGTACCACGTTCATCTGTACAAACAATAGTACACACGTTTTTTTTGTTTTTCTTTTTGTAATCCGTGATTTACTGTAGACCCTACCACATGCATCTCGTGTTTGAGCCGTTGAGTTGTGACTCTACTTTGTCTCTATACTGATGCTTTGCTTGTTTGATTGCCTTGCAAAGGGAATACTTGCACTTTCCGTATTCGGTCGTGTTTCCGCTTTCAGTTTTGCGCGAATGCTGCCATTAATCCACAGTTTCTGTTTAGGGAAGGTTTTAATAGTCACAGCGGGTACGACATCTCCGATGCACTTGCTAATAAACTCTTTCACCGATTCAGCGTATACATCAATGTTGTTGTCTGAGGCTATCCAGAACATATCCCAGTCCACATGATCGAAACAATCTTGAAGCGTGGAATCCGATTGGTCAGACCAGCGTTGTATTGACCTGAGCACTTGCGTTTCCTGTTTTAGTGCCTGTCTATAGGCTGGGAGCAACAAAATGGGTTCATGGTCAGATTTGCTGAAGGCAGGGTGCGGGAGGGCTTTGTATGCATCGCAGAAGTTTGAGTAGCAATGATCCAGATTTCTGCCAGCTCGTGTTGCGCATTCGATATGCTGATAGAATTTAGGGAGTGTTGATCTTAGGTTAGCTTTGTTAAAATCCCCAGCTACAATAAATGCAGCCTCAGGATGTATGGTGTCCAGTGGAGGTGTCTGCTTGGGGGGGATATACACGGCTGTGGCTATAATCAAATATAATTCTCTTGGAAGATAATGCAGTCGGCATTTGATTGTAAAGAATTCTAGGTCAGGTGAACAAAAGGACTTGAGTTCCTGTATGTTGTTTTGATTACACCATGAGTCGTTAATCATAAGGCATACACCCCCGCCCTTCTTACCAGAAAGATGTTTGTTTCTGTCGGCGCGATGTGTGAAGAAACCGGGTGGCTGTACCGACTCTGACAACAAATCCCGAGTGAGCCATGTTTCCATGAAACAGAGAATGTTACAACCTCTGAAGTCTCTCTGGAAGGCAACTTGTGCCCTAATTTCGTCTACCTTGTTATCTAGAGATTGGACATTGGCGAGTAATATGCTCCGGAGATGTGTATAGTGTGCTCGCCTTCTGAGTCTGACCAGTAGGCCGCTCCGTCTGCCTCTCCTGCGGCGACCGCGTTATTTTGGGTCGTCCTCTGGGATAAGATCGCATATCCAGGGTCGAGGTCCGAACAAAGGATTTGCTTCGGGAAAGATGTATTCCTGGTCGTAATGATGGTAAGTTGACATCGCTTTTATATCCAATAGTTCTTCCCGGCTGTATTTAATAACACTGAGATTTTCTGGGCTAACAATGTAAGAAATAGTACATAGAAAACAATGCAGTTATTTGTTTTTTTTAACTTGTTATGGATAGGGGGCAGTATTTTCACGGCCGGATAAAAAACGTACCGATTTATTCTGATTATTACTCCTGCCCAGAAACTAGAATATGCATAGAATTATTAGCTTTGGATAGAAAACACTCCAAAGTTTCTAAAACTGTTTGAATGGTGTCTGTGAGTATAACAGAACTCATTTGGCAGGCCAAAACCTGAGAAGATTCCTTACAGGAAGTGCCCTCTCTGACCATTTCTTGGCCTTCTACACTCTCTTTATTGAAAACCGAGGATCTCTGCTGTAACATGACACTTCCTATGGCTCCCATAGGCTCTCAGAAGGCGGCAGAACGGTGAATGATGACTTTTCAGGCCATGGCTGAAAAACAGTAGCGCATTTGGATAGTGGTCGATCTGAGAACAATGAGACTGGGGGCGCGTGCACGAGAAGACTCCATGTTTTTATTTTCAGTCTTTGAACGAAAACAACGACTCCCGGTCGGAATATTATCGCTTTTTTTACGCGAAAAATTGCATAAAAATTGATTTTCAACAGCGTTTGACATGCTTCGAAGTACGGTAATGGAATATTTTGAATTTTTTTGTCACGAAACGCGCCAGGCGCGTCACCCTTCGGATAGTGTCTTAACCTGTTACATCTAGGGGGCAGTAATTTCACGGCTGGATAAAAAACGTACCCGATTTAATCTGATTATTAGTCCTGCCCAGAAACTGGAATATGCATATAATTATTAGCTTTGGAGAGAAAACACTCCAAAGTTTCTGAAACTGTTTGAATGGTGTCTGTGAGTATAACAGAACTCCTATGGCAGGCAAAAACCTGAGATGCTTCTGTTCAGGAAGTACCCTGTCTGAACATTTCTTGCCCTTCTTTATTATCTCTGTCGTTTACAAAGGATCTCTGCTCTTACGTGACAATTCTCACGTCAACAATGGAGTCTCACAGCCCGGGAAAAACAGGAATGATGTCATTCAAAGCCCTGGCTGAAGCACACGAGAGCAAATGCTGAGTGGTCAGTCAATGGACTAAGCCTTAGGCGCGTGACACGCCCCGCCCCCGGCTTTTGGTTTTTTCCTCAGTTTACAGACAGGCAGATTCCCGGTCGGAATATTATCGCTTCTCTACGAGATAAATTGCATAAATATTGGTTTTAAACAGCGGTTGACATGCTTCGAAGTACGGTAATGGAATATTTCGAAATTTTTTGTCATATTTTGCGTCATGCTCGTGGCCGAGATTTAGCGTTGGGATAGTGTCTAGAACGCACGAACAAAACGTCGCTGTTTGGATATAACGATGGATTATTTGGGACCAAACCTACATTTGTTATTGAAGTAGAAGTCCTGGCAGTGTATTCTGATGAAGAACAAGCAAGGTAAGAACATTTTTCTTATAGGAAATGTGATTTTGGTGAAGGCTACACTGGGTGGGTGTCTAAATAGCTAGCCCTGTAACGCCGGGCTATGTACTTACATTATTGCAAAATGTGCTTCATCCGAAAAGCTATTTTAAAATCGGACATATCGAGTGCATAGAGGAGTTCTGTATCTATAATTCTTAAAATAATTGTTATGCTTTTTGTGAACGTTTATCGTGAGTAATTTAGTAAAATCACCGGAAGTGTTCGGTGGGAATGCTAGTTCTGAACGTCACATGCTAATGTAAAAAGCTGGTTTTTGATATAAATATGAACTTGATTGAACAGACATGCATGTATTGTATAACACAATGTCCTAGGTGTGTCATCTGATGAAGATCATCAAAGGTTAGTGCTGCATTTAGATATGGTTTGGGTTTATGTGACATGATATGCTAGCTTGAAAAATGGCTGTGTGATTATTCCTGGCTGGGTACTCTGCTGACATAATCTAATGTTTTGCTTTCGCTGTAAAGCCTTTTTGAAATCGGACAGTTTGGTTAGATAAAGGAGAGTCTTGTCTTTAAATAGCTGTAACATAGTCATATGTTTGAAAAGTGTAAGTTTTCGGATTTAGAGGAGTTTGAATTTCGCGCCCCGCCCATCATTGGATATTGGAGCAGACGTTCCGCTAGCGGAACGTGTAGATGTAAGAAGTTAAATGCACAACAAAACGCCGCTATTTGGATATAACTATGGATTATTTGGAACCAAACCAACATTTGTTATTGAAGTAGAAGTCCTGGGAGTGCATTCTGACGAAGAACAGCAAAGGTAATCCAATTTTTCTTATAGTAAATCTGAGTTTGGTGAGGGCCAAACTTGGTGGGTGTCAAATTAGCTAGCCCGTGATGGCGAGCTATCTACTCAGAATATTACAAAATGTGCTTTCACCAAAAAGCTATTTTAAAATCGGACATTGCGATTGCATAAAGGAGTTCTGTATCTATAATTCTTAAAATAATTATGTTTTTTGTGAAAGTTTATCGCGAGTAATTTAGTAAATTCACCGGAAGTTTGCGGTGGGTATGCTAGTTCTGAACGTCACATGCTAATGTAAAAAGCTGTTTTTTTTATATAAATATGAACTTGATTGAACAAAACATGCATGAATTGTATAACATAATGTCCTAGGAGTGGCATCTGATGAAGATCATCAAAGGTTAGTGCTGCATTTAGCTGTGGTTTTGGTTTTTGTGACATTATATGCTAGATTGAAAAATGGGTGTCTGATTATTTCTGGCTGGGTACTCTGCTGACATAATCTAAAGTTTTGCTTTTGCTGTAAAGCCTTTTTGAAAATTGGACAGTGTGGTTAGATAAAGGAGAGTCTTGTCTTTAAAATGGTGTCCAATAGTCATATGTTTGAAAAATGGAAGTTTTCGGATTTTCGAGGACTTTGTATTTCGCGCCACGCCCATCATTGGATATTGGAGCAGGTGTTCCGCTAGCGGAACGACTAGATGTAAGAGGTTATTAAGAAAGGACATAAAGTGGTTAACTTCTTCAGGATTGGTGGATCCCCTGTGTGACAGTTGAGCTAACGTAGGCTAATGCGATTAGCATGAGGTTGTAAGTTACAAGATGATTTCCCAGGACATGGACATATCTGATATTGGCAGAAAGCTTAACTTCTTGATAATCTAACTGCACTGTCCAATTTACAGTAGCTTTTACACTGAAATAATACCATGCTATTGGTTGAGGAGAGTGCACAGTTTTGAACATAAAGTTATTAATAAACAAATTAGGCACATTTGGGCAGTCTTTATACACAATTTTGAACAGAAATGCAATGGCTCCTTGGATCAGTCTAAAACATTGCACATACACTGCTGCCATCTAGTGGCCAATATCTAAATTGCACCTGGGCTGGAATAATACATGTGGGCCTTTATCTTGCATTTCAAATATGATGGTACAAAAAACAGTTCTCTTTTTTTATCTTTTACCAGATCTAATGTGTTATATTCTCCTACATTCCTTTCACATTTCCACAAACTTCAGTGTTTCCTTTCAAATGGTACCAAGAAACTACATACCCTTGCTTCAGGGCCTGAGCTACAGGCAGTTAGATTTGGGTGTGTCATTGGGGGGCAAAAATTGAAAAAAAGGGTCCGATCCTTAGTACAATGTAATACGCAATACAGATTATATGAAAGATTCAAACATGATTAAATGTTTATTTATACACAAATACCCCAGCTTTGTTCATAACATACAGCTCATGAGAAAGTGCAGACATACAGCTTTTTCATTCAGCTGCCGTGTTTGTAAGGCAGGGAAAGACACTGATCATACTTCAGGTCTGTTTGGTGTTTTCTCCTACTAATGGGGAAGGTTTATTTTTTTCAGGAATATCATCAGATCATAGAGCAATTTAGTCTTGTTAGACACTGGTTTTGGCAGTGTCTGAGGTTGAACTGCCACATTGGTAAGCAGCTGCTCTTGTGATCTTGTCATGAAGCCACACCTGTCCAAGTCGTCTAAGAAGTTCAGAACGAGAAAGTGTAGGCTATATATAAAAATAATGCTCAAAGTGAAAATTATCAAACTAAATAATGAGGATTTCTATCAGCCTTATGGAGATGTAGATTACATCTCATATTCTAGTTTTCAAAATTGTAAACAAGGCTGCATGGGATTTCTCAAAGTATCAATACAGCCGTTTTTATCTCTATCAAATCATTGGTCAATTTAAAAAAAAAATTGTTTTAACAGAAATAGATAATTTGCAAAGAGCAATTTCTCAAGCAAGAATTTTGCTTGAGAACTATGTGGTAGTTGTCTTAGTGGGGAGGGGGAAACTGAAAATGAGTTATTGGCAGAGGTTTGGGACTCTCTTTCTTATTGGTCAGTTAACTAATTTACCAGGCAGGCCAAAACTCCATCCCACCAAAACAATGAAATGTCAGTCTTTTCAAACAGCTCTTGTACTAAAAGAGCATTAACATAATTTGTGACCCGATTCAGGAAACTTGGCGTATGGCGTAAGTCACGTCTTCACAGGATATTTTTTTTTAAATCAAAATGTGTTTTTGGGCAGAAATGCCTTCTGGAACATGTGAACTTTCATGTGCCTTAATAACAAACCTGTATGCCATCTGTATATACGAATAAAATTGTTAAATAATGAGCCTTGTTGGTTAAACCACAGAAAAAATCATCAACCTTCCCACTAGCCATGATTGGCTGAGATAATGAGTTGGCTGGACATGCCGAGAGATGAGTTCGGATTGGTCTGCCATATAGCATGCTTCTGTTTATTTGAGCTGGTCAGTATGTGTAGGTAATCCTATCTAATGCGACTTTTTAAAAATGTATCGCATAGTAGAACTGCATAAGTGTTGCTCTCCACTTTCTGGAGAAGCCGAGTTTTGAAATCAGTGGAATGATGGCTAACTATGATAGCTAAAGAGATGGAGAAAACGCCTGTCTCCGGATTACATCTTGAAAATAAGGGAAACCATGGCATCTGTGACAGGGAGAGGCGTCCATCCTTGATGTACATGGGTAAGTTAGCTAGCTACATTTTCAGATTTTACATGTTTCTAATTTGACAGTCGTTTTCATTTCAAGTTAAAGTGTACTGTTAGCTAGCTAGCTAACATTAGCTGGCTGGCTGGCTTGCTAGCTAATGTTACGTGTATGATCTTATTATTCGTATTTCAGAGCCATATGCTTTGCTAGTTATAGCCTAATGTTAGCTAGCTAACATTGAACCTGGTTGGTTAGTTACCTGCAGGGTAATAATGTCATGAGTTGGGATTATGATAAATTTTCTACCTAGCTAGCTAGCTAGCTACATGTATTAACAAAATAATCCACTATGCAAGTAACCATTTCAATAGAATGTCACTGCGACAACTGTTGATAGACGTAGCTGGTAAAGTTGATCTGGCTATCTACTCCGATTTCAGAGCACACTCGTCTGAGTGTGCCAGAGCGCAGAATAGCTGACAAATTTACGAACGCTTAACACCCATTGAATATTGCCGGTGTCAGTAAACGCTGGCAAAAAAGCTTACATTTTTGCCAGCAGCACAGTTGCAATCACCGACACTCTGGATAACATAAAAACAGCCTAACCAGCTCTGGTAAGGCAAGTAAAATGGTCAGTGAGCTGTTCTCTCACTTGTGTCTGGAAGTAGCTAGCAAGCTAGCCAACGTTAGCCAGTTAGCTTGGGTGCTTAACTGTTGTTGTTAGGACAGAATGCTCGGATCAACCCTTAAAGAGATGGATGGGGCTAAAGCATGTCGTGGACGAATCAGAATTAGTTGGGTAACATAGATAATTAAGATGTTTTATTAGTATAATATGCTTATTTGAGGTACTTGTCATTAGAAAGTGTCCATTGGACTCTGGTGTCTTTTCAGTTGCATGTCTACCTTAGCTGGGGCTCAGACACTTGGGGCCCAGAGAGGGGAGAGGTCAGACTTGTCGTCATGGGAATGTGTCTTTACCTATGCTTAAACCATGTGAAGGGATGGCGTGATTACTGGGGAACCAATGACTTGTCTCCACAATGTCTGTGAGCAAGTCACACCCTCCTTTTCCTTATTGTGGGGAGGTTTATGGCAGTGTCTGGGACCATGGTCTCTTAGATCTCACACTTATCCTGTGATAATATATGGCCTAGAGGCTCACTCCCTCCAGTGAGCCTGTCCAGGAGTGGGGTCAAGAGAGGGTTTGCTTGAGATGGGAGTATCTAGAGTTGACAATTGATATATGCCATTGGATGAAATAGTTCTGTTCAATACCGTACCAGGGAGGGAAATGTTCTAAGGAGACCAGATACTGGGCTATACCATTAATCCTGTTGACATAGCAGTTACTGTCTGATGTGTTTTATGGATATCTGTCATACAAAACGTAACCTTTGTGAACTGTTACTAAGTATCTGTGGTTTGTCAATGTACGTTGAAGGGGCTGTATCGTTGCTATAAAAGATCCCTGAGCCATTCTGTAAGCACCTCATTAAATGATTCATTCGAGAGAATGCATTATTGGGGGTCAAGTACTTTTGCAAAAGTATCTTAAGTATTAAAGATGTAGTTTTAACTCGGACTGGTGTGTTTGTAAATCCTCATTTGGTAATGCGGAAATTAGCCACCACACGCATAAGAGGGTGTGAATGACGGGGAATGGGTGTAGACAAAGAAGAGCTCTCCAGTAGGTACCAAAACATTCAAAGGCCATTTTCTCAAAAGTGAGGTTAGAAGTTTATCTCCTTTCAAAGCAGAATTACTTTCCCATTGTTCCTCAAATGCAGTGTATGATATACCATTTTGTAGCACTGTGTCTCTGCTTTTATCCAACGTTAAAAACACAATTTCAAATGTTGCTACATAAGACCGAACCAATCGGTCACATATGTCACTTATATAATTATGGCACGTTCCGTTTCAGTGGCGATTGGTGGGGTTAACTCAACTTATTTTTTAGATGCATGCCAGCAAAGCCACTACACAGCACAACACTAAACAATACATTAGTTGCACTATAACAGTGACAAACGGTGCCCTCGAACTGTTAGGGCCTACATAAAGCTGTCCCAACAGCAGAGCTTTCTTTTCAAACCCCATGGTGTGAATCCTTACCACCGCTACACCTGGCTGTCAGCGGAGCCTTGTCTGGCAGCGAAACAGTTAATTCAGCCTCATTTACTGCCTTTTTTTAAAAACATAGCTGATGTGGCTGAATTGCTCAAACAAATGTGTTTTCTACTGACAATTGAGATGTACAAACTATGGCAAAAGGGAACGATGAGCGGATAAGAGGCAATCCGTAATTTCGATGAAAACATTAATGAGCAAGCTAAGACGGACGTAGTCAATATAACTATTTGTTCAGCACTTTTGAAATGTACAGCGACAGAATTCAGATCATGGGTCATTCTTACAGTAAGCATATCATGGGTCATTCTAACAGTACACCAAGTCAGAACTGTAGGATAAATAAAAGAGACATAAGCAGACAATGAAAGCTCTTACCCCCCAAAATGACATACAATATTTGATGGGGGGGTATCTGCTCAAACTAAAAAAAATTGCGCCCCCACAGACTCTTGAGCAATTATTACAAGAAGAGGAGGGGAAAGCAGCATAATCTGATGAGTAAAGTATTTAGCAAAACTGTTTTGAACTGGAATAGCCACACAATTCCAGTCAAAATAGAAGACTGTAAGAAATACCATTACTATATCCAACCCAACTCCATTTGTTGCCACTATCATGTATCACAGTGGTTTTCAAACTTTTTGATCCACTACCACCAAAAAATTGTGTTACAAAACTTGGGACCCGCGCGCAAGTCCATGTATGTGTGAACACTACAACATGCGTGCAAAATCGCTGTGCAAATGTAGCCTGTCATTACAGCATAAAGGTTGCTGCATTTTCAAAACGCCATTTACAGAAATAAACTGTTTTTACACCTGCATTTGGAGCAGAAATTAATTCATTTTAGGATCCAATATCAACTAGGAAAACCATGTTCTATCGGCAAGGTGCCATCACTTTGGAGGGCAGCTTCCCTGCAGAGTGCTCCTTGCCAGCCGGGTAGCCCTGTTCTTCCTCACAAATATCGTAATAAGTTCACCAGAATATGTTGCATCTTCATCCCATAATATTAAACATACAATATTGCCAGTAGCCACCCAAACTCACAGCAAACGTTACCTAACCACGACCAACCCCGATGTAATGGATTAGTAATTGGTAGATTACATTGCCACAACATTAGGGAAGGTCATGTCATGACATTACCAATAATTACCAATCCATTTGTTGGGGTTGGTTGTGGTTATGTAATAGGCCTAGTCCACCTTGCATATCTGAAATATGAAACTGATAAATCAGATCGCCAGGTAGCCTATTATTGTTCTGGCAAAATATCTCCATAGTAGTTTTCTAAACTGTATTTTATATGGATAACATAAATGTACGACTATTCTTTTGTCAGGCAAAACTGGAGGAAATTTAACAAGTTATTTAGGGGCACTAATCTGAATATGCACACCTGCATTTGTTTGAAGTTCGTTTGTTTGCCAATGCTGATGACTGGGCATTGGTCAACAATCAAGACACACAACATTTTGGTTCTGAAGAATAGATGATTCTATCACCACTGAAAAGGGCACTTTGGAGACTAGAAAAGGCAAATGGACATGTGCTCTGCACAGGTAGAGCCCTATCTGTGCACGTGCCTTTCAACAGGCACAACCAACGGACAGGGTGGGGGGGTGGCAAACTTGACGACGACTTGCGGGCAGTGGGGTCCAAACAACAATGACCAAAAAATATTGACAAACTTATTTTGGGTGGAAATTATACCACTACCTAAAAGGGCACTTTGAAAACTAGAAGGGCACCTGCCTGTTGGAACTTATCACTCCTCTCATCTCCTGTCATCTGCTTTTCCCAAGAGGACAAAGGTTCACCAATACATTCTTACTTGCCAAACCCACATCCTCACACAATGACTGCAGAGTGCTATGTGTTAGTATCAAGCAGGTCACCCACGACACAAATCAGTATTTGAAGTCCATCCATCACTAAGTCTAATTTCCAAGTATAATGACATCCTGTCCAATCCAGTATGTGGTACGAAAATAGAAACAATGTTGTATTAACAAAGCTTTCTCTCAAGCTTTTAGTAGCCAGTTATCAGAGTCAGTAAGAATTTCAGAGGATTGGGGAAACAAATCAACAAGTCCAAACCTGTTCATAACATGAACAGGTTCAGGCAGTCAGTTGATGGCTGCTGTCTTTTGAAAGTACATGTATTACCTTTTTTGTGTACATACTGTAAATTGCAAGGCACATGCAAAACATTTTCAAATATTGGTACAATCAAATGCAATATGTGCATAATGGGTGGTAGGTATTTTGACTTGAAATCTCCAGTGCCTTCAGAAAGTAATGACACCTCTTGCCTTTTTCCCCATTTTGGTGTTTTACAGCCTGAATTTATAATGGATTTAATTGAGATTGTTTGTCACTCACCTACACACAATACCCCATAATGTCAAAGTGGCATTATGTTTTTAGAAATATCCCTTTGAGCATGGTGAAGTTATTAATTACACGTTGGATGGTGTATCAATACACACAGTCACTATAAAGATACAGGCGACCTTCCTAACTCAGTTACTGGAGAGGAAGGAAACCACTCAGGGATTTTACCATGAGGCCAATGGTGACTTTAAAACAGTGACTGTTTAAAACTTCTCTAGGATAGGGGGCAGTATTTTGACGTCCGGATGAAAGGCATGCCCAAATTAATCTGCCTGCTTCGTTGGCCCAGAAGGTAGGATATGCATATTATTAGTATATTTGGATAGAAAACACTCCGAAGTTTCTAAAACTGTTTGAATGATGTCTGTGAGTATAACAGAACTCATATGGCAGGCAAAAACCTGAGAAAAAAATCCAACCAGGAAGTGACTTGTAGTTTTTCTATCTAATCCCTGTTCAAACTACAGTGTATGTGGGGTCATTTTGCACTTCCTAATGCTTTCATTGGCTGTCAACAGCCTTTAGAAACTTGTTTCATCCGTCTACTGTTACTGGGCAGAGAATAGGAGCTC
Organism: Salmo trutta; assembly: GCF_901001165.1. NCBI lineage: Eukaryota > Metazoa > Chordata > Actinopteri > Salmoniformes > Salmonidae > Salmo > Salmo trutta. Next base: position 18,456,552 of record NC_042960.1, on the reverse strand, counting down.
AGTCAATCAGTGGACTGCCTGGGAGCAGTGAGTTGTTTACTGCGCAGGCACATTTGGCGTGCCGCTCCTTTTTCTTCTGTAATGAATACGCTATTGTCCGGTTGGAATATTATCAACGTTTTATGTTAAAAAGACCCAAAGGATTGATTGTAAACATCGTTTGACATGTTTCTAAGAACGGTAATGGAAATATTAGAATTTTTGTCTCTCGTTTTACGCTCACGCGTTATGCCTTTGGATAGTGATCTGAACGCGTGAACAAAACGGAGGTATTTGGACATAAATATGGAGTATTTCAAACAAAAAGAACATTTCTTGTGGGAGTCCTGGTAGTGCATTCCGACGAAGATCAGCAAAGGTAAGGGGAGATTTATAATACTAATTCTGAGTTTAGTTGACTCCAGAACTTGGCGGGTAACTGTATAGCTTGCTTTGATGGCTGAGCTCTGTACTCAGAATATTGAAAAATGTGCTTTCGCCGAAAAGCTATTTTAAAATCTGAAGGAGTAGAAATTAATTAGGAGTAGTATTTAAGGAGTAGTATATCTATAATTCTTTCAATAACTGTTGTAAAGTTTATCAACGTTTATGATGAGTATTTTTGTAAATTGATGTGCTCATTCACCAGAGGTGTTGGTGGGAATATATTTTCTGAACATCACGCGCCAATGTAAAATGGGGTTATGGATATAAATATGAACTTTATCGAACAAAACATACATGTATTTTGTAACATTGAGTCCTGGGAGTGTCATCTGATGATCATCAAAGATTAGGGATTAATTTTAGCTGTATTTCTGGTTTTTGTGACACCTCTCCTTGCTTGGAAAATGGCTGTGGTTTTTCTTGTCAAGGTGATGTCCTAACATAATCTAATGTTTTGCTTTCGCCGTAAAGCCTTTTTGAAATCGGACACTGTGGTTAGATTAAGGAGAATCTTATCTTTAAAATGATGTATAATACTTGTATGTTTGAGAAATATGAATTATGAGATTTTTGTTGTTTTGAATTTGCCACCCTGCTATTTCACTGGCTGTTGATAGTGTGTACCGCGGGTGGAACGCTAGCGTCCCAGATGTCCCAGAGAGGTTAATGGATGTGATAGGAGAAAATTGAGGATAGGTCAACAACATTGTAGTTACTCTCCAATGCTAACCTAAATGACACAGTGAAAGAAGGTAGCCTGTACAGAATAAAAAATATTCCAAAACATGCATCCGATTTGCAATGAAGGCATTAAAGACAAACTGCAAAAAATGTGGCAAATAAATTAACTTCGTGTCCTGAATGCAAAGTGTTACATTTGGGGTAAATCCAACACATCACTGAGTACCACTCTTCATATTTTCAAGCATGGTGGTGGCTTCAATATGTTATGGGTATGCTTGTCATCGGCAAGGACTAGAGCGATTTTTGGGGATAAAAATAAATGGAATAGAGCTAAGCACAGGCAAAATCCTAGAGAAAAACCTGGTTGACTCAGGGGTGTGAATACTAATGTAAATTAGATATTTCTGCATTTAATTTTCTGAATTTTTTTTTTGATTTCTAAAAAGATGTTTTCACTTTGTCATTATGGGGATTTGTGTGTAGCTGGATGAGAGGAAAATAAATGTAATCCATTTTTAATTCAGGCTTTAATACAACAAAATGTGGGATAAATCAACGGGTCAAGGGGCGGCAGGTAGCCTAGTGTTTAGAGCGTTGGGCCAGTAACCGAAAGGTTGCTGGATTGAATACCTGAGCTGACAAGGTACAAATCTGTCATTCTGCCCCTGAACAAGGCAGTTAACCCACTGTTCCCCGGTAGGCCATCATTGTAAATAAGAATTTGTTCTTAACTGACTTGCCTAGTTAAATTTTAAAAAAGGATGAACTTAAATGTCCATGAAAATCTCCCTTTTACATCAATTAATGGTTTACACAAAAGTAAGAGTTGCATGTGCAGATCTCAACTCAGAACGCCGCCATGTGTATAATCCAGCAAGCAAGGTTAGGTTTTTAATGGTAAACTATCTAAGTAAATACTAGACATAGGCCAGATTGTAATTAGTAAAAAGGGTCAGATGTGTGCAGTAAATTTAAGCCTAGCATCACTCCTCTCATCCACAAAAAGGTATAACATTGGGAAATGGCTCATTCTCAGTTGGCCAAAAACATTGTTAATAGGTTGAATGAACCTGATTACACGATAACGTGCAAGTCTCTACAAGATCATTTTGTGGGTGTAGTCTTTGATATCACAGATGAAGGTGATGACATGCCAGCATAAAAAATGCACTGGTTGTAATAGGGGTGGCCAAACCTAGTCCAGAGAGCAGCAACCGACAGGCTTTGTTCCAGTGAAGCACTAACCAACCAACAAACTGATTCAAATAATTAACTTATATTGGTCTTCATTAAAAATAACCATGATTCATTCATTCAGTTGAGCTGGAACACAAACATGCATGAAATTCAGCCCTAGCAGACCATGGATTGGCCACCTTTTGGTGATGTACTCACCATGGGTTCTATAATCAACTCTATATTCTAAGATGTCAAACACATTCGTGTTCTTTCATTTGCAAGAGTGCATATGTGTAAACTGCAGTAGGAGTTACACAACTATTGTAGAACAACCAATGAAGTTGTGAAATCTAGTTCAGTTAGGAAGAACGTCAACCCAGTAAGCCTGCTTTGCCAACCCACACCACTTGTAAGCTAATGCCAGACATTCAATTTCATAATGTGAAGAAGCAGGCCTACACTAGCCTCATATAACCATCCTGATCTTACAATGTGTTTCGCTACAAAGATAGTGAAACACGTTGTAAAGCTTGCGAGATCAGGATGGTTATACCAGGCTAGGCCTATACCCCAAGCACATACCGGGGCGGCAGGGTAGCCTAGTGGTTAGAGCGTTGGGCTAGTAACCGAAAGGTTGCAAGTTTGAATCCCCGAGCTGACAAGGTACAAATCTGTCGTTCTGCTCCTGAACAAGGCAGTTAACCCACTGTTCCTAGGCCGTCATTTAAAATAATAATTTGTTCTTAACTGACTTGCCTAGTAAAATAAAGGTAAAATAAAATACCGAGGTTGTGCTGGAAAATGTTGTTTATGTAAATGTTAAAAAGAAATGGAAGCTCACATTATATGGATTGCAGCTTAATGCAGCAAAGTGATTGACTTCTGTCAGTTGCTAAACATTCAGGACCGTAAGGAACAGTTCTGAGTAATGAAATGCCATAAGGCTAAATATTATGAACAATGACTATCTTCAGTCTAATGCACCTGAGTAAACAGTTTCTTCAACCCTCTCTGAGGCATCAGCACTATCATGTCCTCCCTGCACAGGGACAGAGAAAAAACATCTACGTATAATACTGACTACACATTTCTGTGAGTGTTCCATTTTTCCTTGTGTCAGCTGTGCTCTTTTCTGGACAATTTTACCGTGTGTGTGTGTGTATAGAGTCTGAGAGAAGATAAAAAGGAGGGACATACTGAACTCCTACAAGCATGCCACCTTCCATTTACTTAGTGTAGGCTACATACACTAAACATAAATACATACAGTTGAAGTCGAAAGTTTACATACACTGATGTTGGAGTCATTAAAACTCATTTTTCAACCACTCCACAAATTTCTTTTTAACAAACTGTAGTTTTGGCAAGTCGGTTATGACATCTACTTTGTGCATGACACAAGTAATTTTTCCAACAATTGTTTACAGATTATTTCACTAATAATTCACTGTATCACAATTCCAGTGGGTCAGAAGTTTACATGCACTAAGTTGACTGTGCCTTTTAAATAGCTTGGAAAACGCCTGAAGGTACCACGTTAATCTGTACAAACAATAGTACGCAAGTATAAACACCATGGGACCACGCAGCCGTCATACCGCTCAGGAAGGAGACACGTTCTGTCTCCTAGAGATTAATGTACTTTGGTGCGAAAAGTGCAAATCAATCGCAGAACAACAGCAAAGGACCTTGTGAAGATGCTGGAGGAAACAGGTACAAATGTATCTGTATCCACAGTAAAACAATTCCTATATCGACATGACCTAAAAGGCCGCTCAGCAAGGAAGAAGCCACTGCTCCAAAACCTCCATAAAAAAGCCAGACTATGGTTTGCAACTGCACATGGGGACAAAGATCGTACTTTTTGGAGAAATGTCCTCTGGTCTGATGAAACAAAAATAGAACTGTTTGGCCATAACGACCATCGTTATGTTTGGAGGAAAAAGGGGGAGTCTTGCAAGCTGAAGAACACCATCCCAACCATGAAGCACGGGGGTGGCAGCATCATGTTGTGGGGGTGCTTTGCTGCAGGAGGGACTGGTGCACTTCACAAAATAGATGGCATCATGAGGTAAAAAAATTATGTGGAAATATTGAAGCAACATCTCAAGACATCAGTCAGGAAGTTAAAGCTTGGTCGTAAATGGGTCTTCCAAATGGACAATGACCCCAAACATGCTTCCAAAGTTGTGGCAAAATGGCTTAAGGACAACGAAGTCCAGGTATTTGAGTGGCCATCACAAAGCCCCGACCTCAATCCTATAGAAAATGTGTGGGCAGAACTGAAAAAGTGTGTGCGAGCCAGGAGGCCTACAAACCTGACTCAGTTACACCAGCTCTGTCAGGTGGAATGGGACAAAATTCACCCAACTTATTGTGGGAAGCTTGTGAAAGGGTACCCAAAACGTTTGACCCAAGTTAAACAATTTAAAGGAAATGCTACCAAATACTAATTGAGTGTATGTAAACTGCTGACCCACTGGGAATGTGATGAACGAAACAAAAGCTGAAATAAATCATTCTCTCTACTATTATTCTGACATGTCACATTCTTAAAATAAAGTGGTGATCCTAACTGACCTAAGACAGGGAATTTTTACTAGGATTAAATGTCAGGAATTGTGAAAAACTGAGTTTAAATGTATTTGGCTAAGTTGTATGTAAACTTCCGACTTCAACTGTATACCAACACCTCGATCTCACCGATTGTGATGTAGGTGTATTCTGTGATAGTTGGACAACATCGGCGTAGATTATATCAATACCATCAGCATGAAAACATATAATAAAGACACATTGTTACTCTACTATTGGTAATATTAACAGTTACTTGCATAGAAGCCTGTATTTTCGCATCATCTCGGTCTCAAAAAAATTCTGACACTTGTGTAAATTAATCATATAAACTCAGAGAAGGCAGGAAGAGCATCATACTAACCTTTGTTTTAGTTATTTTTTTCCAGTATATCCAAACTATTAGCCCAAGTGTCATCAAGCCAACAGCTATCAGGACCCAAGACAGTATATATTTCCATTTAGTGATTGAGGAAGGTACAGAGGGACCTAACAAAACACACACTAATCTCTGTCAGATTAAATTACCCTATCTCACACACTGAGTTCAAACCTTACAATGTTTAGCAAAAGGGGTGGACATTTTAAAATAACATTTTTGAAAATATGCAACTAAGCTGACACCATTTTTACGGAATTGGAAAACTCCCTTAGGTGTTTATTTTTCTGCATAATGTTTGACAATATTTGATGACGCATTGCAAAGAATGTACAGTGCATTTGGAACCCTTCCCCTTTTCCATATTTTGTTACGTTATAGACTTATAATAAAATGGATGAATACCCCATAATAACAAAGCCAAAAACTGTTTTTTAGACATTTTTGCACACTTATTAAAAATAAAAAGCAGAAATTCCTTATTTACGTAAGTATTCAGACCATTTGCTGAGACATGAAATTGAGCTCAGGTGCATCCTGTTTCCTTTGATCATCCTTGAGATGTGTCTACAAATTGATTGGAGCCCACCTGTGGCCAATTTAATTGATTGGACATGATTTCGAAAGGCACACACCTGTACAGTCATGGCCAAAAGTTTTGAGAATGACACAAATATTAATTTTCACAAAGTCTGCTGCTTCAGTGTCTTTAGATATTTTTGTCAGATGTTACTATGGAATACTGAAGTATAGTTACAAGCATTTCATAAGTGTCAAAGGCTTTTATTGACAATTACATGAAGTTGATGCAGAGTCAATATTTGCTGTGTTGACCCTTCTTTTTCAAGACCTCTGCAATCCGCCCTGGATTGCTGTCCATTAACTTCTGGGCCACATCCTGACTGATGGCAGCCCATTCTTGCATAATCAATGCTTGGAGTTTGTCAGGATTTGTGGGGTTTTGTTTGTCCACCCGCCTCTTGAGGATTGACCACAAATTCTCAATGGGATTAAGGTCTGGGGAGTTTCCTGGCCATGGACCCAAAATATCAATGTTTTGTTCCCCGAGCCACTTAGTTATCACTTTTTCCTTATGGCAAGGTGCTCCATCATGCTGGAAAAGGCATTGTTCATCACCAAACTGTTCCTGGATGGTTGGGAGAAGTTGCTCTCGGAGGATGTGTTGGTACCATTCTTTATTCATGGCTGTATTCTTAGGCACAATTGTGAGCCCACTCCCTTGGCTGAGAAGCAACCCCACACATGAACGGTCTCAGGATGCTTTACTGTTGGCATGACACAGGACTGATGGTAGTGCTCACCTTGTCTTCTCTGGACAAGCTTTTTTCCAGATTGTAATGAATATATTCTTCATGTCTCTTAATAATAATGCGATATTGCCTAAACACTGCCAGTAACCTTACACAATCATTATACCAAGATAACATCTTGGAGAACCGTTAATCCTAACCACCCACACACACACACAATGCCTGGTTGTGGGGCCGCTCAAGGACAGGTGTACGGGAGGGGCTGGTAGCAGAAACTGTCCTAACTGTAGCATAAAAACAGGCACTGTCCTTGGGTGTCTGACTCTCGGGTACACACATGAAGATAAGCTAGAAGTAGTGTAGGCTGAGTAGACTCGTGACACACACACACACACACATCCCTGAGGGCTAGGTTTCAAGAACAGAGAACACTGTCAAGAGCCAATGAGAAGTCGACATTAGTCGGGGACGGGACCGCCCTCAACACTCATCGACCAGTCAGCTGAGAGGATCAACCAGACTCAACCTACGTCATATTGTTGTCATTCCCTGTACAAAATGCCTATGTACTCTATATTCGGGGCTCTCTTCTGTGGTCTCCTTAAGAGGTGACAGAACGAGTCCGTGCACGCTATGCCAAATATCTTTGTATCTTAATAAAGCTGCCTTATTATTATTAACGAATCCACCCTCTCCGGCGCCTTGACTTGATCTCCGTCTCATGAAACTGATCATCAACAAGATGCCCCAAACAATCGTAAAGGGTATTTCAGAGAAAATGACTTTACCCTAGTCCTCAGCAGTCCAATCCCTGTACCTTTTGCAGAATATCAGTCTGTCCATGATGTTTTTCCTGGAGAGAAGTGGCTTCTTTGCTGCCCTTCTTGACACCAGGCCATCCTCCAAAAGTCTTCGCCTCACTGTGCGTGCAGATGCACTCACACCTGCCTGCTGCCATTCCTGAGCAAGCTTTGTACTGCTGGTGCCCCGATCCCGCAGCTGAATCAACTTTAGGAGACGTCCTGGCGCTTGCTGGACTTTTCTTGGGCGCCATGAAGCCTTCTTCACAACAATTGAACCGCTCTCCTTGAAGTTCTTGATGATCTGATAAATGGTTGATTTAGGTGCAATTTACTGGCAGCAATATCCTTACTTGTGAAGCCTTTTTTGTGCAAAGCAAGGATGACAGCACGTGTTTCCTTGCAGGTAACCATGATTGACAGATGAAGAACAATGATTTCAAGCACCACCCTCCTTTTGAAGCTTCCAGTCTGTTATTCGAACTCAATCAGCATGATAGAGTGATCTCCAGCCTTGTCCTCGTCAACACTCACACCTGTGTTAACGAGAGAATCACTGACATGATGTCAGCTGGCCCTTTTGTGGCAGGGCTGAAATGCAGTGGAAATGTTTTTGGGGGATTCAGTTCATTTGCATGGCAAAGAGGGACTTTGCAATTAATTGCAACTCATCTGATCACTCTTCATAACATTCTGGAGTATATGCAAATTGAGGCAGCAGACTTTGAAAATTAATATTTGTGTAATTCTCAAAACTTTTGGCCACGACTATATATAAGGTCCCACAGTTGACAATGCATGTCAGAGCAAAAACCAAGCCATGAGGTCGAAGGAATTGTCCGTAGAGCTCCTAGACAGGATTGTGACGAGGCACAGATCTGGGGAACGTTACCAAATAATTTCTGCAGCATTGAAGTTCCCCAGGAACACAGTGGCCTCCATCATTCCTAGATGGAGGAAGTTTGGAACCACCAAGACTCTTCCTAGCGCTGGCTGCCAGGCCAAAGGGAGCAATCGGGGGAGAAGGGACTTGCACAGTGAGGTGACCAAGGGAGGTGACCAAGAACCTGATGGTCACTCTGACAGAGCTCTGGAGAGACCTGAAAATAGCTGTGCAGTGACGGTCCCCATCCATCCTGACAGAGTAAGAGAGAATCTGCAGAGAAAAATGGGAGAAGTCGCTAAGTTGGCAACACTGCAGGTGTGTCCCATGTCGCTGACGACCCTCCCGTCTCCGCCTACTGGCATCCTAATAAGGAAAACAAGAGCAAAGAGAGGGACGGTCGTCACACCTGACCCTACCTGTTATGTGTACTTTTCCATTGTCTTATCACTACTCCAATCTGATCATTCCCAAAGACTTTTCTCTGTAATGCATGGAGTTGTACATTCCTCTCTGCCAAACCCACATCTTAACCCTGCATCAATTACAGTATGCTGGTAGTAGTATGCTGTATTTGGTTGATATACAATGTCAAATACATACACTAAGTTAATACAAAGTGAATAAGTCAATGACTATTACACTTACGTCCAATGTGGTTAAGAACACTACAGAAAGGCTTTAATGTAGTTTGGTAAATAGTGGACAACATAACAGAGACTCTAGAGTGGAGATAAAGGCAGGACAAACCTACATAAAAGCATTCATCCACACGTTTAAACATGCCCATGAGATCATCAGGTTTGGCAGTCAGCATTTCAGGGAGTGGATGTAGTGCCATGATTTAACTCATTTACTTGTTTACATACTACTAATCGCGGTTTTCAGACAAATGTTAATGACCTAAATAACAACAATAATATCGCATTTTCATCAAGCACATTTCTAGCAAATTAAAGTACAACACAATGAAAAAATACACATCGAAAATCACAGTAAAGACATACACACAGCATGCAACTGACAAATAAATATCAGTGCTATTTGTATGTGCAATGAAATCTACTCAATCATATAACAGTCATAATGAAAGGTATAAATGTAAGATTGGTACAAAAGCTCTTTTTTTGGTGGTTTTTGGTGGAAATGTAATTTGCTGAGCTGGAGCACCAGGACCAGGTCAACATTGTAGTTGACACATGTTAGAACGGAAACAACAACAATTAAGTTGCATTTTTATCAAGCCCACTTCTAGCAAAGTAAGGTACAACACTGAAAAATACACACCAAGACCCTTATCTCCACGAACTGAAATAAACATAGAAGGGGTATGATGAACTATCTAAAAATGAGCTTATCAGCAAATGCTCTTGCAGTATGTATTTCCATTAAGATGCTATTGGTGAGCTTGTTGTTGTGTAGTTCACAGCAAGTGGAAGATAGACTGAAGCCTTCACACATCTCAAACACTAAAGCTGCGTTTTTCATAGACAGCCATATTCTGATCTTTTGCCCAATTATTGGTCTTTTGTCAGTAATTGGGCAACAAATCAGAATCGGGCTGCCTGCGTAAACAGGTAACAGTTGGAAGTCATAAAGGACATGAAACATCTTAGCGAATGTTGGCTGTGCGCTGCAGGTGGCTGTCAAATTGCCTCTAACCACAGAACATTGGCCATTGCTTTTGTTCTATTCATTTCCCTTTCTGTACAGGTTAAAAACTAAGTTGAGGTTAAAGGTTAGGCGTACTAGTCTTTAATTTCACTAGCTTGCTAGCAAATATTTTACTAACACAGAACTTGGTTATTTTAAAACGATTGTGATACTGTGTGGTTGTCTTACATACTTTAGTTGAATGCACCTATTGTAAGTGGTTAAATGACTAAAATCTCAAATGTAGATGACATATGGGTGCAGGTAATGGATAGCATGGTTTGTGGGGTGAGCTATCTTGCGGGAAAATAACTGTACAGCGATGTGTAGGTTGGTACCACATCTCCCCTATAAGCAAGTAAGAATAAGAGTGAAAACATATATACTGAACTTGATTTGATTTTGAACTGTTCACAGGGGAGAAGAGAAGCGATAACCACATGCTGTCATAGATGGCGATAGAGAAGTGCACATGCACACGTGCGTACACACAGACACGCATGCGCACAATAATAAGGGGGTGTTGTGGAGGTTGATGGAATCCATGTATGTTTACATGTGTTCATTTAGATACATGTACACTCAGTGGCCAGTTTATTCGGTACACCATCCTGTTCATGAAAATGGTTTGCTCCTAGTCACATGGCTTGCTATATAAAGCTGGAAGACAGACATCGAGGGACTCAGTTAGTGTTTGATCGACAATTCGAATGGGCAACACGAGTGACATAAGCGACTTTGAGTGTGGTATGATCATCACTGCTCCCAGTATCTCTGAAACAGCCTGGCTCCTTGGCTTTTCATGCATGACAGTGTCTAGGCTTTACCAAAAATGGTGCGACAAACAAAAAATATCAATCAGCGGCAGTCCTGTGTGCGAAAACAACTCGTTGATGAGAGGTCAAATGAGAATAACAAGAATCGTGCAAGCTAACAGGCGGGCCACAAACAGGCAAGTAACAGCGCAGGACAACAGTGGTGTGCAGAATGGCATCTCGGAACTTGGCGGTCCTTGTCCCGGATAGACTATTGCAGCAGATGACCACACTAGGTTCCACTCCTATCAGCTAAAAACAAGAAGCGGCCAAAGTGGGCACACAATCACCAACACTGGACAACTGAAGAGTGGAAAAACATCACCTGGTCTGACGAATCCCAGTTCGTGTTGCGTCCATGCTGATGGCAGAGTATGGATTTGGCGTAAGCAGCGTGAGCCCAAGGCCCCATCCTGCCTGGTGTTTTTACAGCATTTCTTTTGTCTTGACACAACTACCGTTTTCTCTCTTCATGGATATTAACATTCAGTAACCTTCATTTTGAATGTACACAATCCCCTGACCTGATTCCTTATTATGGGCCTTCAGGCAGTTTTCCATTCTGTTTATGTATTGCATCATATTTCATAGGCTGTTTGATTCTGGAGCAGCAGGTGATGGCTTTATCAATCTATCATTAGAGATACACTGGAGTAACCTGTTCCAATTGTAAAACACATTTGATGCACCACAACAGCTTTCTGAAGAACACCTTAAATTTTTTTGTTTTGTTTTTCTTAATGAAAGCAAAAAGCTTTACATTGTCATGACTACACGTGAGGATCCAGTGGCTCAGATCAGCTTGGCAATGGTTGACAAATAACCCGGCCCTCTCTCACCCACAGAAGAGGGGGGGTCATACATTTTATGCAGCAGATGACTCTCTGGCACTCTAGTATGAACCAAAGGAATGTCTTTGTTCAAAAACTCTTTAAGTCCAAAAAATGAACTTTGGAACAATATTTCTAACATCCGAATGTGGGAAATGGTTAGTGCGTTGATGAAGAAAACTAATGTCATATTGCTTTTCATTTTGTGATGTTATTAAAAACTGTATGAACCAAATACTATAACTTAGTAAGGATACCCCCTTTATCTGTCAAGTTTCCATCCAATACGTTGTCTATATGATAGGAAAATGGATTAAACTATTTTTGTTAGGTTAGGAATGTGATTTTAGGAGTCATAAGAGAACTTCTAATCACATCCTTTGCACATTAAGTAGCAACACCCCGAGTGAGGTCAGACGGACGGAGCTGTCGCCTTTGGCCAGAGTGCTTAAATGGACTGGCTAATAATTAACATATCAGACCAGAAAGACGTGAGACCGTGGTCCACATGTCGAAATGGTTAGAAACTCTGAAACTCTCAACGGAAGGTGAAGGAAATTAACTTACCAGACCAGGACACTGCCTGTCTGCAGCTGCGCATGTAAAGGGGTTTGGAACTTTGACTATCTAACCCAGGAAGAGGAGAACAAAACTCCCCTCTCAGAATATCACTGGTACGGTTAAGTAGCTGTTCTTGGGAAACAGCCCATTGGAGACCGGACAACTAAGAAGAAGGACATTGTGACCTCTGGTGGACAATCAAAGCATGTACAAGTGACCCACAGGAAAGGCTCACCCAGATAAATGACAAACGAATGGCATTCAACACGTAAATACATTCATTATTTCCTTTTTCCAAACGGGCGGCGGTTTGTGTGCAAGGTAAAGTTGAAGTCGGAAGTTTACATATACCTTAACCAAGTACATTTAAACTCGGTTTTTCACAATTCCTGACATTTAATCATAGTAAAAATTCAATTTCTTAGGTCAGTTAGGATCACTACCTTAAGAATGTGAAATGTCAGAATAATAGTAGAGTGAATGATTTATTTGAGCTTTGATTTCTTTCATCATATTCCCAGTGGGTCAGAAGTTAACATATACTCAATTAGTATTTGGTAGCATTTCCTTTAAATTGTTTAACTTGGGTAAAACATTTCGGGTAGCCTTCCACAAGCTTCCCACAATAAGTTGGGTGAATTTTGGCCCATTCCTCCTGACAGAGCTGGTATAACTGAGTCAGGTTTGTAGGCCTCCTTGTTCGCACACGCTTTTTCAGTTCTGCCTACAAATTTTCTATGGTATTGAGGTCAGTGCTTTGTGATGGCCACTCCAATACCTTGACTTTGTTGCCACAACTTTGGAAGTATACTTGGGGTCATTGTCCATTTGGAAGACCCATTTGCGACCAAGCTGTAACTTCCTGACTGATGTCTTGAGATGTTGCTTCAACATATCCACATAATTTTCCTCCTTATGATGCCATCTAGTTTGTGAAGTGCACCAGTCCCTCCTGCAGCAAAGCACCCACACAACATGATGCTGCCACCCCCGTGCTTCATGGTTGGGATGGTATTCTTCGGCTTGCAAGCATCCCCCTTTTTCCTCCAAACATATGGCCAAACAGTTCTATTTTTGTTTCATCAGACCAGAGGACATTTCTCCAAAAAGTACGATCTTTGTCCCCATGTGCAGTTGCAAACCGTAGTCTGTCTTTTTATGGTGGTTTTGGAGCAGTGGCTTCTTCTTTGCTGAGCGGCCTTTCAGGTTATGTCGATATAGGACTCGTTTTACTGTGGATATAGATATTTTTGTACCTGCTTCCTCCAGCATCTTCACAAGGTCCTTTGCTGTTGTTCTGGGATTGATTTGCACTTTTCGCACCAAAGTACGTTCATCTCTAGGAGACAGAACGCGTCTCTTTCTTGAGTGGTATGACGGATGTGTGGTCCCATGGTGTTTATACTTGCGTACTATTGTTTGTACAGATGAACGTGGTACATTCAGGCATTTGGAAATTGCTTCCAGGGATGAACCAGACTTGTGGTGGTCTACAATTTTTTTTCTGCGGTCTAGGCTGATTTCTTTTAATTTTCCAATGATGTCAATCAAGCAAAAAGGCACTGAGTTTGAAGGTACATCCTTGAAATACATCCTTGAAATACATCCACAGGTACACCTCCAATTGACTCAAATTGTCAATTGGCCGATCAGAACGTTCTAAAGCCATGACATAATTTTCTGGAATTTCCCAAGCTGTTTAAAGGCACAGTCAACTTAGTGTATGTAAACTTCTGACCCACTGGAATTGTGATACAGTGAATTATAAGTGAAATAATCTGTCTGTAAACAGTTGTTGGAAAAATTACTTGTGTCATGCACAAAGTAGATATCATAACCGACTTGCCAAAACTATAGTTTGTCAACAAGAAATTTGTGGAGTGGTTGAAAAACGAGTTTTAATGACTACAACCTAAGTTGTATGTAAACTGCCGACATCAACTGTATATGATTAACCTGTTGGGCTAGGGGGCAGTATTTTCACGGCCGGATGAAAAACGTACCCAATTTCAACAGGTTACTACTCTGGCCCAGAAACTAGAATATGCATATTATTAGTGGATTTGGATAGAAAACACTCTGAAGTTTCTAAACCTGTTTCAATGGTGTCTGTGAGTATAACAGAACTCATATGGCAGGCAAAAACCTGAGAAAAATACAACCAGGAAATGAAAATCTGGTGCCTGTAGTTTTTTTCAAGTCATTGCCAATTGAACACACAGATTCCTAAGGCTTCCACTAGATGTCAACAGTCTTTAGAAAGTTGTTTGAGACTTTTGCGGTAAACACAGACCGAACGAGAAGGCTGGGAAGTAGGTGCCTCAGAAAATCCCATCAGTTCAATGCGCGCATTCACGTGAGAAGGGACCTGTGTTCCAAAACGTTTTTCAAGACATAGCAATGGTCCGGTTGGAATATTACTGAAGTTTCACGTTATAAAGGCCCTAAAGATTAATGCTATACAACGTTTGACATGTTTGAATGAACATAAATAGATTTTTTTCTTTTGACTTTTCGTCGTGCCATTTTCCTCGCGCGTCCTACATTTTGAGTAGCTTACTGAACGCGCTAAAAACATGGAGTTATTCGGACATAAATTCTGAACTTTATCGAACAAAACAACATTTATTGTGGACCTGGGATTCCTGGAAGTGCCTTCTGATGAAGATTTTTGAAGGTAAGTGAATATTTCTAATGCTATTTATGCATATAGATGACTCCAAAATGGCGGGTATCTGTATTGCCTAGTGTATTTTTCTGAGCGCAGTACTCAGATTATTGCAAAGTGTGCTTTCCCAGTAAAGTTATTTTGAAATCTGTCAATGCGGTTGCATTCAGGAGATGTTAATCTATAATTCTTTGAATAACAGTTTAATATTTTATCAACGTTTATAATGAGTATTTTTGTAAATTCACCGGGGGTTTTGGGGGAAATACATTTTCTGAATGTCACGCGCCACTGTAAAATGCTGTTTTTGGATATAAATATGAACTTGATATAACAAAAAATGCATGTATTGTCTAACATAATGTCCTAGGAGTGTCATCTGATGAAGATTGCCAAAGGTTAGTACATAATTTTAGCTGGTTTTCTGCTTTTGGTGACGCCTGTCCTTGCATTGAAAATGGCTGTGTATTTTTTTTTTTATGGACTGTCCTAACATAATCTAACTTTATGCTTTCGCCGTAAAGTCTCTTTGAAATCGGACAATGTGGTTGGATTAAGGAGATGTTTATCTTTCAAATGGTGTAAAATAGTTGATTTATTGAGAAATTGAAATTATTAGATTTTTGCTGTTTTGAATTTCGCGCCATGCTATCTTGTCAAGCAAACCCGTTACCGGGATGAGAACGGGAAGGGGTCCCATAGAGGTTAATGGGAGGACAGTTCTAGAATGTATCCACGATAAATGTCCCTTTGTCTCTATCTCCCCCTCTCCATCTAACGTTATGTTGTAACAAGCCTTCATATCTCGACAGCTAGGGACCTTTGTCTCATGTAACTGTGTGTGTGTATTCTGTGTTATTATTTATCTAGTAAATAAATAATTAAACCAATTTGGGTGGTACGGAATGATCCAAGAATGTTACGACTGTTTAGAATGAGACTGATATCAGGTAATGATTAATAAGTGACTTATCGATATATAACATATCTTCTAGAGTTGAATTCGGGAGACGGTAACTAGTTAAACAACTTCCGTGGTGCCCCAAATTCCTAATGAGTTAATTGTTATATGATTAATTTAATCGAGTAACAATTAAACATAGTTAGTGGATTAAATAAATAACAGTCATCAGATTAATGAAAGTCTCGTCATGACATATTGGAGCCCCCGTGTGAGGAATCTAAAACAGAATTAGACATTGCTGTTGAATTCAGTCTATATGAATTGTGTAGCAGATTGCTATACACCAATAAGCGCTGTAGGCAGGATTATTGTTGTTGTTGAGTGTGTGTGTGTTTCCATTTAAACAAGATGCTAAAAGGATTGCCTCCGGGGTTGCATACTGAGTAAGGATCGGTGTAGGGTGAATTACTGAATTTCTAAGAGCTGGGACATATTGGGCCAGCCGATTTAAGAAATTTGAGAGATATATTTGTTGGCCGAAGCAAAGCATTATCTCTCTATCGCTTGTGTTTCAGTAGCGTGAGTAGACCACGGCGAGTATTTCTTTATATTACTGCGTATTCCGGTAAACATTGCCAGCAAAGAAACACAGATTGGGTTGAAAGTGAGATGTCATTAGTAAACCCCTGGTCCTATATTGAAGGGGACTACTGTCTGTGCTGGAAGTGAACATTCTTGCAAAACGACGGCTAGCTCTGCATTCGATGCTAAGCTAACAATGGGAGAGCAGCCATTTCTCATTGTTCACAGTGAAATCCCAAGCTTTGCGGGAATCCCATGTGATTTCAGCTTTCAAGGCGTTACCCTGTGATTTGGGCGACAGAAGTTCCGCCTCGTGGGAATCCCTTGTGAGTTCAGCTTTCAGGGGTAAGTGACCCTTGTGGTGAAGAATTGCAAGTAAAAAAATCCATTGTGTGGGACAAGGTCTCCTCCCATTTGTGACAACGGGTAACACTTTGTAATATCCAATGAATCTCAAATAATTGGATATCATTCTCATTCGATTTAACAAGGAAGTTAAATTGCCAAACAAACCTGTTACCAGGGTAATCTATGGATAAAGACCAAATGAATTTGGTACAACTAATGAGACATTTTAAACTTTTCCACATTAACCTAGATACAGCAACACGTTCAGGTTAAATTAAGTTTAATTTCCAGATAGCCTATACAGGTATGATTCATCATTGACATTGATAAATCAATTAAATTTGCTTTTGCAAGCTCATTGAAGCCCAACTCCCACATTACTGATCCAGTATTGATGATTGATTAAAACGATTCAAACACTTTTATTGATGTCATGGAACACTAGCAGTGAAGGAGGGGTGAAGTCAGGCGCAGGAGACCAAAAGGTACGGAGTAGAACGTTTATTCCTCTATAAAGCACCCAGTCCAAAAATGCCAAAACACTCGGCAGGGGACAAGGCAACACAAATGTGCATAAATCCACAAACAAAAGTCAGGACACAGCCCAGGGAAAAAACGTGTTTCCAAAATGTAAGAGAGAAGAAAAATAATCCCCAAACCTTACGACAGAAAATACAAACAATCCCACACAAACCTAAACCCACAAAGACAGACTAAATACCCCCACTAACGACCGAACTCAAAACAGGTGCTAACACAAAACAGACATCACCAAATGAAAATATAAAGTGGATCGGTGGCAGCTAGTAGGCCGGCGACGACGACCGCCGAGCGCCGCCCGACCGGGGAGAGGCGCCACCTTCCGTAGACGTTGTGACAATTTTAATTTTTTAAATAATGTGCAAGCTATCAAAGGATGTGGTCCCCATTCCCCCGCTAATTAGTGAACTCTCACTCATAGAAGGATTGAGATTGATCCCAGAGATATAAACCCAAACTATGCCATTATTGAAAAAACATCAAAATTGCGAAAAACGCCCTCCAAAATAAACCATCGGGCGCAGGCCTTGTAAAGGTTCTCTCCAGTTTAGCCCTGACGTATGGCCGCCATCAGAGATTGACATCGGTCCAGAAACGCAGTGCACAGCAGAAACACGAGCAAGAAACAGTTGACATGAAGGGACGGGTGGAGAGAACCGGGAAAAACTTATGATGACGAACGAGCACAAACTCTTCAACAAAATCGTCTTCTACAGGAACAAAATTGTTTTCTACAGGAACAACTCGATTTAGCCAAAACTAAATATGACGAAGTCCATGCAAAACTAGATAAATCTGACGAGTTATCTACAAACAGGGGTGTGCAACTTGATAACATGCATGCAGTTTTGATGAACGTTACTCAAAGCAATAATGTTCTGGTCCAAATGCTGCAGACCAAGACAGTCAATTAATGAACACAATGACCAAGTTGGATGAAAAAAAGTTGAACTCATTGAAGTCGCTTATCAAATGATTGATGAGAGAACCCAGGTGAGAAAGATGGAAAAATGTATCTCCAATCAAGCAGAGGAAATCTGATCACTGAATCTCTCGCTCCACACTCAAGACTTCTACCTGCAAACCATGACAGATAAGTATGAGGCCGAACGGAGCCAGTGCGACACTCAAGTGTCTGAAATAAGTATACTAAGCGCCCAAGTGGACTCTGCTATGCAGCTGAATACCACACTTATGTACCACCTGGAGGAATTCCAGAACAGTCACGCACTACAGAGTGACTACCAAACCAAGCAACCAAACTCGCAACAAGAGCTTGGTACACAAAGGTGTGAAGACGACATAAGGTTTCAGACTTTGCCTCAGGTGTCCCTCAGTCTTCTCCTCTTGGCCATTCGGCACAGTGTAATATGGCGCCACCTCGCCAACAAAACCAAAGCTTGGCTTCTCCTCCTGGCCTTTCGGCCCCAAATTCCCCACAGGATGAAGCCAACCTCTCCGCGCCTTGGATGGCTACGAGTACTGACATGCTTTACCTGTTGAAGCGAATGTCGAATAGACACGTGACAAGGTTCATCCGTCTTCAACAGCAACACGCGCAAAACGACTACGAGAAAGCCACGGCTTTAGAAAATAGAAATCAGTGGTTCGACAGCTCGCTGGCTAAAACTGTCAAACAAGCTTGGAATAACACCCACAAGCATATTATTATAGGCTTCGTTCAGCTTACTTTGGTCTACTCACTGAAACAGGAATGGAAGAGCTATTGTCATTCAAACAAATATTTCTGTTGAACATGTATCCCGTCTTCATTAACTACTTGGGCCCTACAGCCAACGTTGGCTCTCAGAACTCAGAGAGCTTGCGAGCACATCTTTTGAGGCATCAAAAGTGAGCCGCGCTAAGAGCCATGACATCTCGGTTTTGAAAATTGAACAGGAGCACTCACTCCAGTTAGAGGGTGCGTTGAGTTTTGATGCACAACAAAGGTATCTATCACGAAACCACGATACCAATAACCACCGTGGTCAAAACAGCTATAAAGTACGTCGCCAGCGAAACAACTACCTCTACAATCAACCTGATCACCTACGTTCCTGCACCCAACCCACACAAAGTGTCAGGCACAAGGGTAACAAAAGGTTCAATGATGACCGAAGCATAGATCAATACTCTCTAGAAGCTCTGCTAAGAGAAGTACAAAAGCGCCAACATTTTGAAAATATTGAGAAAGATAAGTCATGACTAGGTGTGGATTTGCCGGACAACAGATCCGACAAAATTAACTCCATTAGTGAGGACGTAAACAATTAACTTACTCCCGCTCTTTAGAAACAAGCCCACAGGCTTTGACTATAGACTCCGATACAAATATTGCGACAATCAAATTAAACATCGCAATAGCCAATTCCACTCAATCTCCGATGAGTCGATCTGTTTTAACCATGAACACAAATGACACATCATGCCGTTGCGAACACTTTGTGGGGAATATGACCACAAAAAGCAACTCAGAGGCCATACCTCAAAAGTCCTGGAGGACTGCTTAACCTGTGATGCGCTAATTGATTCGGGCTCGACAATATCACTCATCTCTCAAACATTCTTCAATGATCTCAAAAGGGCTTTGAACCCAGCTAAACGTTGGTTAAAAACGGAATGATGCGACACTAAACTTTGAGGTTTCACTCAGACTACCTCGCCTCTCACAATGCGACTCATGCTGAAACTATAATTCCAAGACGTATCGCTTGTTCACCCTGTGTATCTTGCCAGGAATCTAAACTGAACAACTGCTACTCGGAGCAGACTTGATGGATCGATTGGTCCCACTGATGGATTGGAAACACAACCAATTGTGGTCACAGGTAACCTTGCCGTCTCCACTGTCAGCACTGTCTTCTCCTAACGCTGACTGCGACATCTACAAGGAGCATCTGTCAACAGTACCGCTTGGGAAAAAGACATTTCGACACCTCTTGGTGCAGAATGTGAATCAAGCAGATATTATGATATCTCATCACATTCAATCAGCAAACCTGATTGACTTTTCTTTTCATGATTTCGAGTCTGCAGTCTCTGAGTGAGCAACTTCCCTCCTCCTTGGAGTCATGCGATATTGTAACTAAGGTGAATTTTTCTTGTCCTTCGGTCACGTCTGCAAGCACCGCGGCCGTCTCAGGAAACAAAGCATCAAGTGCAGACTGCTTCTGATGATACATTTTCCGCTTTGAAAGGGACTGAAACCCCTCTCTGACACTAACCGCGTCAGTCCCACCACTGACCCTTTGATTCCCACTGGTGAAACACTGTGCAATATTGCAGAAAGATATCTTGGTCTCAGTTTGTAGGTACTCAAACGGTTGCCACACGCGGACGCTATGGTGACTGGCAGGCCATGACAGTCACTGATTGTTTTGAAGCACAAACACCAGGAGATTTGGTTAAAAGATTACAGCCAATCTAGTAATAACGCGGCTGCTGACAACTCGTACAAAGGGTCCGACCTTTTCTTTTGTGCTTCGGACACCAACACCACCTGCTGGTGGGGGTGTCCCGAGACACAAAGGGGGGGAATACTAGCCCAGACCCATGATGAGCCTCGTTGAGGCCGGTGGGGGGGTTGAGACTATGTGCAACACTGT
This sequence comes from Salmo trutta, assembly GCF_901001165.1. Lineage (NCBI taxonomy): Eukaryota > Metazoa > Chordata > Actinopteri > Salmoniformes > Salmonidae > Salmo > Salmo trutta. The sequence continues at coordinate 18,435,850 of NC_042960.1, read as the reverse complement.
ATGAGGCCGCCCGATCAGGAACCAAATGTAGTTGTAAACTTCCCCACAAGAACAGAGGTGCGGACAAGCTCCTTGACAGGGTTAACCTTAGAATACATCTGAGATATGTGGTGGCTACTTTCTGCATTACCAAATGAGGAGAGTTACAAACACATCAGTCCGAGTTAAACTACATCTTTAATAATTAAGATACTTTTGCAAAAGCACTTTGACCTTCAATAATGCACTATCTCGAATGAACCATTGAAAGGTGATTACACAATGGCTACTGAGACATTTTATAGCACAGATCCACCCCTTCAACGTACATGACGAACAACAGATCCCAGGAACAGTTCACAAAGCTTAAGTTTAGTATGAAAAATATCTATAAAACATAGCAGACAGCAACTGCTATATCAACAGTGTTCATTGTATAGACCAGTGTCTGGTCCTCCTACTCCAACTAGAACCGTCCCTCCCTAGTACGGTATAGAACAGAACTATTAGCTCATGTCCTCTGGAATGTTATTTAGGCGTTCTTATCAAAATACATCATAAATCTCCTCTGTCAGTGCTATCTCATAGAGGCCCATCCTCAGTAAAACACACACACACATATGTAGACAATGTTTCATTCTGTCCTCCTCCCTGTCTGATATTCTGCATAGCAACAGAGACATGTAAAAGACAAGTCTGACCTCTCCCCTCTCTGGGCCCCAAGTGACTGAGCCCCAGCTAAGGGAAACGTGCAACTGAAAGACACCAGAGTCCAAAGGGCACGCCATCCTAATGACAAGTATCTCACATAAGCATATTAAACAAATAAAACATCTTAATTATATATGTTACCCAACTAATTCTGATCCCCCTATCCCCAACAGGTTAATTATTAAAGATGTAGTTTACGGATATCTCTGACTGGTGTGTGAAGTTTGTAACTCTCCTCATTTGGTAATGCAGAAATTAGCCACCACATGTAAGACGCATTGACTTGTAGGAAAACCCCTACAGGTCCCCTTGGCATATGACTTGAGGTCGGCACCGATTCTTACTGATACACGGTCATTGACACTAAAATCATCTGACTCATTCTGAACATGTTGCAGCCTACTGAGATTCTTGGTTTTCTTTCCCTTGGCAGGTGTGCTTGTGTAAGCATAAACGCACATGTACAACGGAACATTTAATGAGGATTTATACTAGGATCACTTAAGGGTCCGAGCACAATACCAGCCTTGGTAAAGTTTTACTCTGAAGCCTCTGACTCTGCAGCTACATTAATCAGCAGTTTCTCCCCAGAGGCCAATAGGTCATCCCTGTAGACTGTCCAAAGCTAGTGCCTTACAGGTATAAACTTATCATGTAGTTATCAACTTAGGATAGTGCCCTAAGCAACACACCGCTAAGTAGGATCACCCTAGATATGACATTATACAAAATGCTAGCTTCCTCTTACATGAACAAACATATTATTAAAAATAGGTTAAGACTTATATAGTGCATAACAGAGATTGTAATCTTTCTACCAAAATTCCTCCCTTTTTGAGTGTAATCTCAATCAAATACAAAATTACAAGTAAGCATACAGATATCAATATAAAACAATGTTCTCACAAACTCATGTCCAACTCACAAATGAGGCATCAAACAATTTCTAATTTAAGCATATGAAAAAATTAATCCTGGCACTAGTATATTGCCATTGTAAGGGTCATTGAGTTTTTTTACCTTCACATAGTACATACATGCTTCATAAAACAAGGAGCATAAAGGCAATAGTTCATTGGATCGGTTCCTGAATGTGACTGGTTGTTATCCCATGTGCTCAGCCTCCCAAGAAACTGCGCACCGTCTCCTCCAAAACATATTCTGGGCATTCTGCCATTTGGTCTGAGAAGGAGGAGGTCATGATACCCAGTCACCTGCACGAACCAAGGATGCATACAGTTTATACGATTCAATGGTATGTCTTCATAGACATCGACAAGCAAATATTTAATACATAAAGCAGTGCATGCGACAATGGCGTAAGTAAAATAAGCTTTAGTTATTAAAACACATGTTCACTATTACTCTAAACAGGTGAGCACTCTTCGTTATTACAGAGTGGACAGTCATCTCTTTGACATCTAGCACACTCCAATGGATCAGCATGATAGTAATGTCCACTACCATCCTTAGAACAACATTTCCAGAAACCCCTTTGTGGACAACGCCTATGAACCCGGTGTGGCATGGTGTTGCTTAACCTCATCATCATCATCATCATGATCATCACCGTCATCATCAGAGAAATAGTTTGGCAACTCGTTCAAATTAGTGTCCTCAAATTTTTCCTTAAGGTCCTCATCCTCTGTTCTATCATAATTTGCTATCAGAAGCATCATTAGCAATTTATCAGGGTCTAGAGAAGCCCTAACCCATCTGAGCAATACAGCCCTCGTCATGCATGTCACTGGTCTTGCTCCACACCCACCCCGCCCGGCCATCTAGATGTGTGAAAGTTAGCGTATAAGCTAATGAGCAATCATGTATGACCCTCCTGGGAGTGTGTAAACTTATATTTTTTATTACCATAGCATTTTTGTATGGTTTCTCTAGTTATGTACTTGAAAATGTATCAATTTACCAATTCGGCACATTTGGGCAAACTCCTGGCAGACTTTTGTGCAGTAATGTAATACTTCACTGGATCAGACAAACTTTGCACACACATTGCTGCTGGTGGCCAACATCTAAATTATACCTAGACTCCTATCTGAAAGTATGGCCTTTCTCTTGCATTTCAAAGATGATGGAACACAAAAAAAGAAACAAATGTTTTTTTGTTAGTATTATCTTTTACCAAATCTAATGTGTTATTCTCCTACATTAATTTCACATTTCCACAATCTTCAGTGTTTCCTTTCAAATTGTATCAAGAATATACATATCCTTGCTTCAGGTGCTGATCTACAGGCAGTTAGATTTGGGATGACACAGTTTATTCCTGTGCCCCCTCAGTGCAGCAGGTCCTTCATGACCTGTAGCTTGGCTTTGATTCAATTCAATAATTGCTCACCCATCTAAAATTAGTGGTAAATATTGCTAAAATCAAATTTATATTTTTCACCAGGTCTCATAAAATGTATGCTTAAGACATGCGTATCTGTACCTTAGGAGTCTATTGACGCATATGTGCGTCAATCTAAGTAACATAATAAAAAAATCCCATCAAAATCCGTATGTTTAAGCTAGAGATATCCGTTGTCTTGCATGGGCTGCGTCTCAAATCACCACATCCGCCTATGTCGCCCTTCCGCATCTGAGGTGTTTGTCAGACCATGAGACATCCTGAAAATCGGTCTTCTTACAAAAACGTCTGTAGAATCAGAATGGTTTGGCCTACAAACTATAATAACGACTATGGGGAGAGTCTCAGTTTTGCTCTACAACCTACAAGTGTCAAGGGACTCGTCTGAAGGTAACCCATACAAACGAGTGGAAGTATGGAGGTGGTTTTGAGCTACAGTAGTAAAAGCCAAATTCGATATTCTATCAAATTCTTTATAAAGGTGTCCTAAAATGCAAAATCAAATAGCTAAATGATCCATAGTATGATCATCTAAAAACAATTCCATATTTTATCGTAGTACCCCACCCCAAAAGGAGCCCAAATTGAGCTAGTTGAGCATCATAGGAATCTATATATTTGGATTGACGATAAACTGTCCTTTAAAATACACATTTGTAAAACTGAGAAAAGATTGGTTTCCTGTATAGAAATAAATCCTGTCTCACTTTTGAAAATATCTCCCAGTAATTGACAATGGCAACTCAATCTATATGCACGTGGCAGCCTCAGTGTTAAAACCTCTCGATTCAGTCTACCACTCAGCCAGCTTTTTATCACTGGTGATAATTTCCGTAAGCATAATTGTCTCTTATATAGTTCTGTTGGCTGAGAGTCTCTGACTACCAGGCAATTTTTTTTAATATAAAGCACTTCTCCAGAAAACCCACACTACCTCTCCTCACATCTAAATTGGAAATGTATTAACTATAAGACTCGCTCTTAAGAATGGTTGGTTCTAGAGGTTCCACGGGTCTCCTCTGAGTTAGGGAAGACTGCTTTCAGTTACCGTGCCCCTCAGTCCTGGAATGACCTACAGGTCCCTCTAAAACTTCATTATTTGGTCCCATAATGTGAATTTAGTGCTCTGATTGACTGTATATATTTGTTTCTACGAATGTATTTGAAATGTTGAAACTGTAGTGATCATGTTTGAATTGTTTCTCACATTGTTAAATAGTTGTTCTCAGGGCACCATTGGAAATGAGAACCTGGTCTCAATGGTTTTCTTTATTAAATGTCTGTGAATAAAGCCTCATGAGACTGTCTGTGGTCTGATCTGTCTATGGTCTGATCTGACGGAGGATAACAGGAGAGCACACTTCAGAGCTATAGTGACCATTCACTCTACTGTCATGTGAGTAATTTTGCCTCCAAATAATATCTCCTCCTTCCTGAAGTGTGCACTCGTTTACTACTGCACACTACTGCACACGTCTGCCCTACTGCCTGTGCATGGCAACCACACACTTTCCAGTTTCGGGCTAAGCCTGGCAAACCATTATTACCACACGATTCAAGCGAATTCTGGCTATATGTAGCGGGTGGCCGTCCTATTGCCTCTGACCCCAGAACATTGGCCGCCATTTAGTTCTGTTAGTTTTGCCTGCTTCGAAAGGAAAATTAAGGTTGAAAGTTAGGCACAGGGGTCTATAATTTGACTAGCTTACTAATACAGATCTTACTAGCACAGAACTTGCTGATGCTGGTTATTTTGGAATGATTGTGATACTGTATGTTGTCTTACCTACTGTACTTTAGTTGTAGGCACTTACTGTGAGTAAGAGCGTCTGTTAAATGTGGGTGCAAGGGACTGAGAGCATGGTTTGTGGTGTCAGCTCTCTTGCTTGAGAGAAGCTGTGCAGAGATTTTTTATTTATTTATTTTTATTTCACCTTTATTTAACCAGGTAGGCTAGTTGAGAACAAGTTCTCATTTACAACTGCGACCTGGCCAAGATAAAGCAAAGCAGTGCGACACAAACAACAACACAGAGTTACACATGGAATAAACAAGCATACAGTCAATAACACAATAGAAAAAAATAATCTATATACAGTGTGCGCAAATGGCGTGAGGAGGTAAGGCAATAAATAGGCCATAGTAGCGAAGTAATTACAATTTAGCAAATTAACGCTGGAGTGATAGATGTGCAGATGATGATGGGCAAGTAGAAATACTGGTATGCAAAAAAGTAAATAAAAACAATATGGGGATGAGGTAGGTAGATTGAATGGGCTATGTACAGCTGCAGCGATCGGTTAGCTGCTCAGATAGCTGATGTTTAAAGTTAGTGAGGGAAATGTAAGTCTCCAGCTTCAGCGATTTTTGCAATTCGTTCCAGTCACTGGCAGCAGAGAACTGGAAGGAAAGGCGGCCAAAGGAGGTGTTGGCTTTGGGGATGACCAGTGAGATATACCTGCTGGAGCGCGTGCTACGGGTGGGTGTTGTTATCGTGTCCAGTGAGCTGAGATAAGGCGGAGCTTTACCTAGCAAAGACTTATAAATGACCTGGAGCCAGTGGGTCTGGCGACGAATATGTAGCGAGGGCCAGCCGACTAGAGCATACAGGTCGCAGTGGTGGGTGGTATATGGGGCTTGGTGACAAAACGGATGGCACTGTGATAGACTGCATCCAGTTTGCTGAGATAGAGGGCGGTACCACATCTCCCATATAAGCAAGTGAGAATGACAGCGACTGACACAGGTTACTGACCTCAGAGAGAACAAATAAGTGATAACAACACGCTGACATAGATGGCGATAGAGAGGCACACACACACACACACACACACACACACACACACACACAGACAATATGGGGGTATTGTGGGGGTTGATGGAATCCATGTACTTACTGTATGTTGACACTTGTTAATTTTGATACATGCATTTCTGTAGTTTTACTTGAGCTAAAGCAACCACAAGGCTCCCACTCTCTCTCTGTTTGTGGGTGTTGTTTTGAGACTAACATCAGGACCTTATTCAAAGATTATTGCAGAGTGGTGTACAGAAGAGGTGGCTGTACAGTATGTTCTATACAGCACATTTCTATCAGGACCACACCATGGTCATAGAAAGACACATGCTACTCTGATCTGATAGAGGCAATGTGTAATAACTTTCAAATACAGTATTGAAAAGATGTAGCAGCTGCACCTTTTATAGCATTTTCTTTTGAACTGCATTTATTTGTCTTGACACATGAACTACCATTTACCATTCTAATGGACATTAACACTCAGTAACCTTCATTGTAATCTACATAATACCCTGGTCTGATACCCTGGCCTTCAGGCAGTTTTCCATTCTATCTATTGCATCATATTTCATAGGCTGTTTGAAAATATGATCAATAGATAAGCTGCAATATCAATATCAATCTGTCATCTAGAGGAGGGTTTCCCAAACTCGGACCTGGGCCCCCAGCACTGTATGTCTGATTGTTGCCAGGGTAAATGATTAATTTAAACGTTAAATCAGTTGATGAGATAAACTGGCAAATTTCATCCACCCACACAGCTTGTTTATCCCACCCACCCCTACCAAGTGTAATCTTCAAAGTTTCACCTGGCTGAGTTAGCTGACACAACATACCCACACAGATCTCTGGTTACCCCATACAGGTCCCCAACCCTCCCACGATCTGGCTGCTCCTCCCAAACATATTCCTGAGTTCAGTCACCCGCAGACAAGCTTTATATCAGGGAGATTCCAAAGACTCTTCCAAGCAGCGTTGTGTTACTAGCCCATTTGGTTTCAATTTCAACCAACCTACTTTCTCTCACTAACATTGATCTCTGCTCCATCAACATTCAAAGATTCTCTGGAGAATATGAAGTGAGAGGATGAATGCACACAGAATAAGTTAGACAGAAACAGCTCTTTTTGAGGGACAAAATGTATCTTACCTTTGATTTACAATGATTTACATAAGTATTCAGGCCCTTTTCTATGAGACTCAAAATTGAGCTCAAGTGCATCCTGTTTCTTTTGATCATCTTTGAGATAGTTCTACAACATCAAATCAAATTGTATTTGTCACATGCGCCGAATACAACAGTATTCAATTACCCTACAAAAACATTAGGTTAAGCAAATGTACAAATTCAACCACACCAACTCCCTCTTGTTTAAGGAGTTTCTCTGCATGCTAAGCAGGACTGTGTTTAAGAAGGACTGTGTTCTCACCTTACAGTGAAATGCTTACTTACAAGCCCCTAACCAACAATGCAGTTTTGAGAAAAAGAAAAAAAAGAAATAAAAGTAAAAATAATATTAAAATAACAATAGCGAGGGAATATGCAGCCTTGCGGTCGGAAGCCAAGCAGTTGCCATACCAGGCAGTGATGCAACCAGTTAGGATGCTCTCGATGGTGCAGCTGTAGAACCTTTTGAGGATCTGAGGACCCATGCCAAATCTTTTCAGTCTCCTGAGGGGGAATAGGTTGTGTCGTGCCCTCTTCACGACTGTCTTGGAGACCATGTTCGTTTGTTGGTGATGTGGACACCAAGGAACTTGAAGCTCTCAACCTGCTCCACTGCAGCCTGTCAATTAGAATGGGGGTGTGCTCGGTCCTCTTTTTCCTGTAGACCACAATCATCTCCTTTGTCAATGATCACGTTGAGCGAGAGGTTGATATCCTGGTACCACACGGCCAGGTTTCTGACCTCCTCCCTATTGGCTGTCTCGTTGTTGTCGGTGATCAGGCCTACCACTGTTGTCATCTACAAACTTAATGTTGGTGTTGGAGTCGTGCCTGTCCGTGCAGTCATGAGTGAACAGGGAGTACAGGAGGGGACTGAGCATGCACCCCTGAGAGGCCCCTGTGTTGAGGATCAGCGTGGTGGATGTGTTGTTACATACCCTTACCACCTGCGGGGCGGCCCGCCAGGAAGTCCAGGATCCAGTTGCAGAAGGAGGTGTTTAGTCCCAAGGTCCTTAGCTTATTAATGAGCTTTGAGGGCACTATGGTGATGAACACTGAGCTGTAGTCAATGAATAGCATTCTCACATAGGTGTTTATTTTGTCCAGGTGGGAAAGGGCAGTGTGGAGTGCAATAGAGATTGCATCATCTGTGGATATGTTGGGGCGGTATGCAAATTGGAGTGGGTCTAGAGTTTCTGGGATAATGGTGTTGATGTGAGCCATGACCAGCCTTTCAAAGCACTTCATGGCTACAGACGTGAGTGCTACGGGTCAGTAGTCATTTAGGCAGGTTACCTTAGTGTTCTTGGGCACAGGCACTGTGTTTAAAAGATGTTGGTATTACAGACTCAGACAGGATGGGTTGAACATGTCAGTGAAGACACTTGCCAGTTGGTCAGCGCTTGCTCGCAGTACACATCCTGGTAATCCGACTGGCCCTGCGGCCTTGTGAATGTTGATCTGTTTAAAGGTCTTACTCACATCAGCTGCGGAGTGCGTGATCACACAGTCTTCTGGAACAGCTGGTGCTCTCATGCATGTTTCAGTGTTATTTGCCTGGAAGCGAGCATAGAAGTAATTTAGCTCATCTGTTAGGCTCGTGTCACTGGGCAGCTCTCGGCTGTAGAAATTTTGTTTTTAAGTTTCCCTGCATTAAAGTCCCCGGATACTAGGAGCGCCGCCTCTCGGTGAGCATTTTCTTGTTTGCTTATGGCAGAATGCAGCTAATTTAATGCTGTCTTAGTGCCAGCCTCAGTCTGTGGTAGTATGTGAACAGCTACGAAAAATACAGATGAAAACTCTGTAGGTAGATAGTGTGGTCTACAACTTATCATGAGATACTCTTCCTCAGGCGAGCAATAGCTCCAGACTTCCATAGATATTTTGTTATTTACAAAAATACATAGTCTGCCGCCCCTTGTCATACCAGACGTTGCTGTTCTATCTTGCCAGTACAGCGTATAACCAGCCAGTTGTATGTTGATGGTGTCGTCGATATTACAGTTTTGAATGTCCCGTTGGTAGTTTAATCTTCCGCATAGGTCATCAATTTTGTTCTCCAAAGATTGCACGTTTGCTAGCAAAATGGAAGGAATTGGGGGTTTATTTGATCGCTACGAATTCTCAGAAAGCAGGCTGCCCTCTGGTCCCATTTCCTCCACCTCCTCTTCACGCAAATCACGAGGATCTGGGCCTGTTCCCGAGAAAGCAGTATATCATTCGCGTAAGGCTCGTTAGACTCGTTAAAGGAAAAAAAGGATTCTGCCAGTCCGTGGTGAGTAATCGCAGTCCTGATGTCCAGAAGGCAGCATTATGTACAAAATAAGTAAATAAATAAGTTACAATCACCAACAAAAAAACACAATCGGTTGGGGACACGTAAAACGTCAACCTTTTTCTCCGGCACCATTTCTGTCTGTAATAAAGCTCTCTTGTGGGCAAAAACTCATTCAGATTGGCTGGGCCGTGGGTGGGCCTGGCTTCCACGTGGCTGCGCCCCTGACCAGTCATATGAAATACATTTGATTAGGGCCGAATTTATTTATTTCAATTCTCTGATTTCCTTATATGAACTGTAACTCAGTAAAATCTTGCCACGTTTATATTTTTGTTCAGTATATTTTGTAAAATGAATTTGATGTGAGATGTTTATAGAACATGTCACATCATGTTTAGATGGAGTATTTGGCTTTTTTGCCTGCCAGAGTGAGTTTACCTCTAAACGTAACATCTCACACCCTAAATTGAAATTCGCAGTCAATTGATTCAGGAGTATATGCTTCCGACCACTGTTACCCTTTGTTGATTATGTCTTTAACTCTGAGTTCCGTACCAACAACACCTTACATACTGCTCCTCTGTGGAACATCAGCTAGTTGAACTGCAATTTTAAATGTGGTTACTTTCCAAGTGACTGAGGTCTCATCTTCTAGCTATGCTAGCCATAACTATACTGAGAATACATAACATTAAGAACACCTGCTCTTTCAATGACAGACTGACCAGGTGAAAGCTACGATCCCTTATTGATGTCACTAGTTAAATCCACTTCAATCAGTGTAGAGGAAGGGAAGGAGATGGGTTAAATAAGGATTTTTAAGCCTTGAGACATGTATTGTGTATGTCTGCCATTCAGAGTGTGAATGGGTAAGACAAAATAGTTAAGTGTCTTTGAACGGGGTATGGTAGTAGGTGCCAGAGCGTACTGTTTTTTGTCAAGAAATTAAATGCTGCTGTGTTTTCCACACTCAACAGTTTCCCGTGCATATAAAGAATGGTCCACCACCGAAAGTACATCCAGCCAACAGTGGGTCAGAAGTTTACATACACTAACTTGACTGTGCCTTTAAACAGCTTGGAAAATTCCAGAAAATGTCATGGCTTTAGAAGCTTCTGATAAGGTAATTGACATCATTTGAGTCAATTGGAGGTGTACCTGTGGATGTATTTCAAGGCCTACCTTCAAACTCAGTGCCTCTTTGCTTGACATCATGGGAAAATCAAAAGAAATCAGCCAAGACCTAAGAAAAGAAATTGTAGACCTCTACAAGTCTGGTTCATGCTTGGGAGCAATTTACAAACGCCTGAAGGTACCACGTTCATCTGTACAAACAATAGTACGCAAGTATAAACACCATGGGACCATGCAGCCGTCATACCGCTCAGGACGGAAACACGTTCTGTCTCCTAGAGAAAATTCTACTTTGGTGCGAAAAGTGCAAATCAATCCCAGAACAACAGCAAAGGACCTTGTGAAGATGCTGGAGGAAACGGGTACAAAAGTATCTATATCCACAGTAAAACGAGTCCTATATCGACATGACCTAAAAGGCCGCTCAGCAAGGAAGAAGCCACTGCTCCAAAACCATCATAAAAAAGCCAGACTACGGTTTGCAACTGCACATGGGGACAAATATTGTACTTTTTGGAGAAATGTCCTCTGGTCTGATGAAACAAAAATAGAACTGTTTGGCCATAATGACCATCGTTATGTTTGGAGGAAAAAGGGGAGTATTGCAAGCCAAAGAACACCATCCCAACCGTGGAGCACGGGGGTGGCAGCATCATGTTGTGGGGGTGCTTTGCTGCAAGAGGGACTGGTGCACTTCACAAAATAAATAGCATCGTGAGGATAGAAAATTACGTGGATATATTGAAGCAACGTCTCAAGACATCAGTCAGGAAGTTAAAGCTTGGTTGCAAATAGGTCTTCCAAATGGACAATGACCCCAAGCAAAAATCCAAAGTTGTGGCAAAATGGCTTATGGACAACGAAGTCAAGGTATTGGAGTGGCCATCACAAAGCTCTGACCTCAATCCTATAGAACATTTGTGAGCAGAACTGAATAAGCATGTGCGAGCAAGGAGGCCTACAAACCTGACTCCGTTACACCAGCTCTGTCAGGAGGAATGGGCCAAAATTCACCCAACCTATTGTGGGAAGCTTGTGGACAGCTACCCGAAACGTTTGACCCAAGTTAATCAATTTAAAGGCAATGCTACCAAATACTAAATGAGTGTATATAAACTTCTGACCCACTGGGAATATGATGAAAGAAATAAAATCTGAAATAAACAATTATCTCAACTATTATTCTGGCATTTTACATTCTTAAAATAAAGTGGTGATCCTAACTGACCTAAGACAGGACATTTTTACTAGGATTAAATGTCAGGAATTGTGAAAAACTGAGATTAAATGTATTTGGCTAAGGTGTATGTAAACATCCGACTTCAACTGTATGTATAAACGCAATCGATGTGGCGGCTCCGCCACACCAGATTGAAAACTACTTGGGCATGCTGTCTCACCACACATTTTCCTGCGGCTCTGGTTTATAATCAACCTGACAGATAGGACACAGTGTTGTCTGATATTGTTAAATCGTGTTTCCTTGATATTAGGAAAGGTGTCCCACGGGTTGATTTTAGGTTCTGTCATTTTTACTGTTTAAGTAAATAATATTGGTCTCTCTGCAAAAAATTGTAACATACGCCTGTATGCAGATGGCACTTTTGTGTATGCTATTGCCCCCACTGTTAACCAGACTTTTTCAGAGCTGCAATCTGCCTTTGTTGAACTGAAATTAACACTTTATAAATTTAAAACCAAGTTCATGATGTTTTCCAATTCACCTAAAAATGTATCTGATGATTTATGCACATGTACATTGGATTGTGCCCACGTTGATTGTGTCTCGCTTTTAAATATCTGGTCATCTGGATTGACGAAAAGTTATCTTTTAAAAAGCTTATGGATGAGTTAGTTAAGAAGTTGAGAATAAAAATGGGCTTCTTTTTTGTAATAGATCATGCCTCTTCTTGAACAGCAGAAAGCAGATAATTCAGTCAACTTTCCTGCCAGTACTAGACTACGGTGACTCCATTTATATGAATGCAACTGCCACTACACTGAAACCATTAGATTCAGTTTATTTTTTTATTTTTTTACTTAGCTTTATTACGGATGACGGGTTCATTACAAATCATTGCATTCTATATCAGAAAGTAGGCTGGCCCTCTCCTAAGTCTTGTAGATCAATACACTGCTCTCTTTTTGTTTATAAAGCTCTCTTGTGCAAACTTCTGTCATACCTTACTTCATTGTTCAATTACAGACATACGAGTTACCAGACCCGATCACAGGGATGGCTAACTCTCGATGCTATTTTTATTTAACCTTTATTTAACTAGGCAAGTCAGTTAAGAACAAATTCTTATTTACAATGACGGCCTACAGTACTAGAAGGCAAAAGGCCTCTTGCCGTGACTGGGGCTGGGATAAAAAATATACCAATATAGGACAAAAGACACATCACGACAAGAGATACCACAACACTAAATAAAGAGAGAGCTAAGACAACCACAGTTGCAGTAGATATCTCAGATGGAAGGGAGTGAGGCCTAAGAGGGTTTTATAAATAAGCATCAAGCAGTGGATCTTGCAACGGGTATACAGAGATGACCAGTTTACAGAGTAGTATAGAGTGCAGTGATGTGTCCTATAAGGAGCATTGGTGGTAAATCTGATGGCCAAATGGTAAAGAACATCTAGCTGCTCGAGAGCACCCGTTCCTGCCCTTATCTATAAATTGCATATCCTAATGTCTCATAGATGTCCCATTGATCACAACAGAATTAGGTAAATCTGCATAAAATAAATTTGCGCCCAATGTATGGAATGATCTGCAGAGCTCTCTGCACCATGATGCTCTGGTGCCTCTGTATACCTTTAATTCAAATCAAATCAAATTGTATTGGTCATTACACATTGTTAGCAGATGTTATTGCAAGTGTAGCAAAATGCTTATGCTTCTAGATTCGACAGTGCAAGCAGTATCTAACAGGTAATATCTAACAATTCCACAACAAAACCTAATACACACAATCTAGTAAAGGAATGTGATAAGAATATATAAATATAAAATATATGGATGAGCAGTGACAGAGCGGCTAAGATGCAGTAGATAGTATAGAAGAGATAGTGTAGGATACAGAATATACATATGTGAGATATGTAAACATTATTAAAGTGGCGTTATTAAAGTAACTAGTGTTCCATTTATTAAAGTGGCCAATGATATCAAGTCTGTAGGTAGGCAGCTGCCTCTCTGTGCTAGTGATGGCTCTTTAACCTGTTAGGGTATAGGGGGCAGTATTTTCACGGCTGGATAAAAAAATGTACCCGATTTTAATCTGGTTACTAATCCTACCCAGTAACTAGAATATGCATATACTTATTATATATGGATAGAAAACACCCTAAAGTTTCTAAAACTGTTTGAATGGTGTCTGTGAGTATAACAGAACTCATTTGGCAGGCAAAACCCTGAGACAGATTCTGACAGGAAGTGGATACCTGATGTGTTGAATTGACTTTAAGACTATGCCATTGGAAAACAAAGGGGCTGAGGAATGTTTTGGCACTTCTTATTGCTTCCACTAGATGTCACCAGCCTTTACAAAGTGTTTTGAGTCTTATACTGTGAGATCTGACCGAATAAGAGACTTGGAACTGTGATGGCCGATTAGACCCCTGGCGTGCGAGTTGATGGTGGGTACTCTCGTTCCGAAACATTTTAAAAGAGATCCCAATCGTCCGCCTTGAATTTTATTCATGTTCTGGTTAAAAAAGGCACTAATGATTTAAGCTATACAACGTTTGACATGTTTGAACGAACTTAAATATATTTTTTCCGTTCGTTAACGTGAAGTGAAGTCCCGGCTGGCTTAGATCATGTGCTAACAACACGGAGGTTTTTGGACATAAATGATGAGCTTTTTTTAACAAAACTACATTCGTTATGGACCTGGGATTCTTTGGAAGTGACATCTGATGAAGAGAATCAAAGGTAATGGATTATGTACATAGTATTTTCGATTTTTGATCTCTCCAACATGGCGGTTAGTCTGTATCGCAATGCGTATTTTTCTGGGCGCAGTGCTCAGATTATTGCAAAGTGTGATTTCCCAGTAAGGTTAATTTTAAATCTGGCAAGTCCATTGCGTTCAAGAGATGTAAATCTATAATTCTTTGAATGACAATATAATATTTTACCAATGTTTTCTAATATTAATTAATTATTTTGTTGTCATGACTTGACTGCCGGTATTGGAGGGAAACGATTTCCTGAACATCAACGCCATAGTGAAACGCTGTTTTTAGATATAAATATGAACTTGATAGAACTAAAAATGCATGCATTGTCTAACATAATGTCCTAGGAGTGTCATCTGATGGAGATTGTAAAAGGTTAGTGCATAATTTTAGCTGATTTTATGGTTTTGGTGACGCCTGTCTTTGAATCGACAATACATTACACACAGCTATTGTCAATGTACTCTCCTAACATAACCTAACTTTATGCTTTCCCCGTAAAACCTTTTTGAAATCGGACAACGTGGTTAGATTAAGGAGATGTTTATCTTTCAAAGGGTGTAAGTTAGTTGTATGTTTGAGAAATTTGAATTTTGACATTTATTTGGTTTCAAATTTGCCGCTCTTGAAATGCACCTGCTGTTGATAGGGTGCGCCACGGGTGGCACGCTAACGTCCCACATAGCCCCAAGAAGTTAACAATCTGATGGCCTTGAGATAGAAGCTGTTTTTCAATCTCTCTGTCCCAGCTTTGATGCACCTGTACTGACCTCACGTTCTGGATGGAAGCAGGGTAAACAGGCAGTGGCTCGGTTGGTTATTGTCCTTGATGATCTTTTTTGCCTTCATTTACATTTACATTTAAGTCATTTAGCAGACGCTCTTATCCAGAGCGACTTACAAATTGGTGCATTCACCTATAATATCCAGTAGAACAACCACTTTACAATAGTGCATCTAAATCTTTTAAAGGGGGGGTGGGGGGGGTTAGAAGGATTACTTTATCCTATCCCAGGTATTCCTTAAAGAGGTGGGGTTTCAGGTGTCTCCGGAAGGTGGTGATTGACTCCGCTGCCCTGGCATCGTGAGGGAGCTTGTTCCACCATTGGGGTGCCAGAGCAGCGAACAGTTTTGACTGGGCTGAGCGGGAACTGTGCTTCTTCAGAGGTAGGGAGGCGAGCAGGCCAGAGGTGGATGAACGCAGTGCCCTTGTTTGGGTGTAGGGCCTGATCAGAGCCTGAAGGTACGGAGGTGCCGTTCCCCTCACAGCTCCGTAGGCAAGCACCATGGTCTTGTAGCGGATGCGAGCTTCAACTGGAAGCCAGTGGAGAGAGCGGAGGAGCGGGGTGACGTGAGAGAACTTGGGAAGGTTGAACACCAGACGGACTGCGGCGTTCTGGATGAGTTGTAGGGGTTTGATGGCACAGGCAGGGAGCCCCGCCAACAGCGAGTTGCAGGAATCCAGACGGGAGATGACAAGTGCCTGGATTAGGACCTGCGCCGCTTCCTGTGTGAGGCAGGGTCGTACTCTGCGAATGTTGTAGAGCATGAACCTACAGGATCGGGTCACCGACTTGATGTTAGTGGAGAACGACAGGGTGTTGTCCAGGATCACGCCAAGGTTCTTAGCACTCTGGGAGGAGGACACAAGGGAGTTGTCAACCGTGATGGCGAGATCATGGAACGGGCAGTCCTTCCCCGGGAGGAAGAGCAGCTCCGTCTTGCCGAGGTGTCCTGGTGTCCTGATGGCATTTTAGTGATTGTGCCATTAACAGCAGAAGAAGAATCTGCTGAGATAGTCTTTATTTCCATGTGAACTTAATTTCAGTGTGTACACTCTTAGAAAAAAAAGTGCTGTCTAGAAGAACCGTTTTCAGTTTCAGGTAGAACCCTTTTGGGTTCCATGTGGAACCCTTACCCCAGGAGGCTCTACATGGAACCCAAAATGGTTTTAACTAGAACCAAAAAGGGTTCTTCTATGAGTGTATGCAAACATATTCATAGAACTACCAGTCCTGTAATTTCTTTCCTAACCGTCTACATCACATCAGGCCTTTACAGTTTTTCTCGATTGCTAAGGCGATTTTAATGACAATGATCTACATCATAACCTAATGAGCAAAACAGTATTATTCTTTGCAAAACTGTAAAGGCTTTCACACCAAATGCAAATGCTAAGCAATTTTTTGCAAAACAGTAAACACAAATCTCAACAAAACAGGCAAAATTCAGTTGAGCAAATCAGGTCAAGCGAAATTAAAACATTTGGTCACAGCTGATACAAATGACTCCAATTAATGTGAACCTCATCTACATGCGTGCAAAACTTCTTTGCACAATTGTTCAATCAGCAATCAGTCCTTATTCATGCATTAAAGAGGTCACTCACCTCTGAATTGCTGTTTGCAAGAATGGACCAAGTAAGAGGCAGAGGAGAGGTGGAAGGATACAAGGATATTTTTTTCTTCTCTCCATTGCAAGGGAAAACATCCAGGGTGATGTTGATGAAGACGTGGGCCTGATCGACAAGAACGAATGGAGATGAATGTGGTGTATACTGTATTTATGTTGCATTTAATATTTTTTTTTTGCAGTTATTTGTTAGCTTGGTTTATTTTATTTTTATTCTCTGTATATACTGTACAGCATCATTGAATTTGTAAAGGACAAAATTGAAAAAAGTAAAATAAAGTATTTGAGTCTGGATATTCATGTTCTTGAGTAACATTTTATCTGCATTGGTCATCTTTGGTCAAATTATTTTAGGAAAAAAGCATACAGCCCATGCTGTTGTATGTTTAGTTGTCTTTTATGGTGCATAGTATAATTATAGTATCAACAAATGGCACAGAAATATAAAAGAGGGGTTAACCATGTTAGGGTATATTGATAGTTGTAGTTAGTATTTATTGGGCCATTATGTAACGAGTGAGTGAACTTTTCATTAGATAAGTAATACGTTTTGATGTTGAGGTTGTTGATTTTATTTCAAGTATTTCATGTTTTGAGTCATAATCAGTAGCGACCCGTCATTCGGGAGCCCCATAATTTTTGCCCCCCAAAAATATATAGGATATACCAATTTTTTTTAATTTTTAAAAAAAATGTATTTATTTGTTTATTTTTTGGTGGGGGGGCTTGCCTGTTTTGCGTATTAGTTTTGTATTAATACGTGTCACATCAGTTTGCAAACAGTGTAAAAAATCTATATAATTGAGTTAATAAAGCCACGTACAAATAGGCATCTCCAAAATGCATGTGTTTCAGCCTAGCTCGGTGCTTTCTTTGGTGGTGGGGCAGGCCAGCAGAAAATGGGACCATGATTGGCTCAGAATTGCACCGTGATTGGCTCAGTGTTCTGTCACTAATGGGGACACTGCATCACCTGCCTTTAGTAAGGGTAGACATCAAGAATGTGAGCCATTTGGGTCCTGCCATAGACATAAGATTAGAAGTGCCCTTCCAAGAAGGCTCAAGGTCATTGGTCACAGATAAAATGACGTCAAATCAAGTTATATCTACTGTAGCTTGGATTGGACTGATCATGTCAACATCGTACTTTCAAAATCTTAGCTAGCAGTCATCATCATAAATCAAGTAGACAATCTACTGGCAAATCCTTTTTATTCCTTGTCATATGAAGAGAAATAATGAAGATACATTTTAGATAAAACGTATCGGTGCTCATCGGCCGTTGGACATAAAGATTACACAACAAGTTGGAAATCGCAAATTCAACAATGTGCTATGCCCTGATCTGGTTCACCTGTTTTTGTGATTGTCTCCACCCACCTCAAGGTGTCACCCATTTTCCCCATTAGTCCCTGGGTATTTATTCCGACGTTCCCTGTTAGTCTGTTGCCAGTTTGTCTTGTCAACCAGCGTGGGTTTTTTTTGCTCCTGCTTTTTTCTTATCGCTCTTTTGCTAGTCCTCCCGGTTTTGACACTTGCCTGCTTTGACCCTGAGCCTGCCTGCCTGCCTTGACCCTGAGCCTGCCTGCCTGCCTGCATTGACCCTGAGCCAGCCTGCCTGCCTTAACCCTGAGCCAGCCTGCCTGCCTGCCTGCCTTGACCCTGAGCCAGCCTGCCTGCCTGCCTTGACCCTGAGCCAGCCTGCCTGCCTGCCTGCCTTGACCCTGAGCCAGCCTGCCTGCCTGCCTGCCTTGACCCTGAGCCTGCCTGCCTTGACCCTGAGCCTGCCTGCCTTGACCCTGAGCCTGCCTGCCTTGACCCTGAGCCTGCCTGCCTTGACCCTGAGCCTGCCTGCCTTGACCCTGAGCCTGCCTGCCTTGACCCTGAGCCTGCCTGCCTTGACCCTGAGCCTGCCTTGACCCTGAGCCTGCCTTGACCCTGAGCCTGCCTTGACCCTGAGCCTGCCTTGACCCTGACCCTGCCTGCCTGCCTGCCTTGACCCTGAGCCTGCCTGCCTGCCTGCCTTGACCCTGAGCCTGCCTGCCTTGACCCTGAGCCTGCCTGCCTTGACCCTGAGCCTGCCTGCCTTGACCCTGAGCCTGCCTGCCTTGACCCTGAGCCTGCCTGCCTTGACCCTGAGCCTGCCTGCCTTGACCCTGCCTGCCTGCCTGCCTTGACCCTGAGCCTGCCTGCCTGCCTTGACCCTGAGCCTGCCTGCCCTGCCTTGACCTGAGCCTGCCTGCCTGCCTGCCTTGACCCTGAGCCTGCCTGCCTTGACCCTGAGCCTGCCTGCCTGCCTTGACCCTGAGCCTGCCTGCCTGCCTTGACCCTGAGCCTGCCTGCCTGCCTTGACCCTGAGCCTGCCTGCCTGCCTTGACCCTGAGCCTGCCTGCCCTGCCTTGACCCTGAGCCTGCCTGCCCGCCTTGACCCTGAGCCTGCCTGCCCGCCTTGACCCTGAGCCTGCCTGCCCGCCTTGACCCTGAGCCTGCCTGCCCGCCTTGACCCTGAGCCTGCCTGCCCGCCTTGACCCTGAGCCTGCCTGCCCGCCTTGACCCTGAGCCTGCCTGCCCGCCTTGACCCTGAGCCTGCCTGCCCGCCTTGACCCTGAGCCTGCCTGCCCGCCTTGACCCTGAGCCTGCCTGCCTGCCTGCCTGCCTGCCTGCCTGCCTTGACTCTGATCTTGTTATGATATTTTGCCTGTCCATAACCATTCTCTGGTCTCCCCCTTGGATTATAGTAAATATCAGACTCGAACCATCTGCCTCCCGTGTATGCATCGGTCTCGCCCTGTGCCCTTTATACAATGAGTCGTTTGGAAGGAATCAGTGGTGCAGTGCAAAGCAACCGGTAACATTAGCCTGCTATTCAATGGAATGGCTGTTTATTTTTTTTTTCCTGAGTTCCCACCATAAATCCAGAGAATGCCAGACTTTGATGACAAAACCACCGGGCCACATTCATGTTTCAGTGAGCACAAGCCAAGTTGAGTCCAAAAATGTCTTGTATGCTGCTGCATAAATTATGTAATATGCAAGGGAGATGGCTACAGTATACATAAAGTAGTAGTAAGATGTTAGTAGCCCATGTGCTTCACCCTAATAATTTAGTCTATTTTCACTTCTTAATTTTGCTTAAAGTTACTGTCCTGACCCAGTGGTGCTGCACATGTAGCCTGTTTTTGAGATGTCAATCTAATATTGTAAGATGTTTCATTGTCTTTATATGCCCCTTTATTTATCCTACAGTTCTTACTTGGTGTACAGGGAAAATGCTGTAAGAGCAGCCCATGTTAGGAATTGTTGCTGAACAGTTATATTGACTACGTCAGTCGTCGCTCGCTCTTTGTCTATCGAAATTATGGAATGCCTCTTATCCATTATCGTTCCCTTATGCTGTAGTTTGTACATCTTAATTGTCAGTAGAAACCACATTTGTTTAAGGAAGTTGGCCATATCAGCTATGTTTTTTTAAAAGGCAGTAAACGAGGCTGAATTGTTTCGCTGATAGCCAGGTGTAGCAATGGTAAGGATTCAATCCATGGTGCTGAAAAGAGAGCTCTGCTGTTGGGACAGCTTTAAGTAGGCCCTAATAGTTTGTGGGCACCGCTTGTTGCCATTAATGTGTTGTGTACAGTAGTGTCTTTGCTGGCATGCATCAAATTTGTTGCCCCACCAAGATTTACATGCTAATACTGCCGCTGGTCTTAATGCATTATTGCAAATTACATTTTGGCCAGCGTTGTCACATCTACTCCTGCGCCGGCATCGCCGGAATACTAACCACAGGTCCTGGCAACTCATTACGCACACCTGCGCCTCATTAGGCACACCTGGACTTCATCACCTCCCTGATTACTTCCCCTGTATATAGCCCTCCATTCATCACTCACCAAGCAATATTGTTCATATTTCCATATTTTGAAGCTTCTCTTGTTTTTGTATTGTTCCATGTGCAGTTGGTGAGTTTAACAAAGGACTTGCTTCTAGACTCCCTGTGTCTACGTTACAAACGTGTTTCAGCTTGGGGCTGCATGTTAATTTTAAGAAAATTGACTTCTGTTTGGACATTCTCAAGCAATTGAGAAACTGTCATTTGCTACAGAATGTTAGAACTATGATATTTAAGTCAATGCTTTGATGTTGGGTCTCTTTCTCTCCACAGTGCTCTGCTCGCCTCAGCATTCAGACCAGCCAGAGACTTGGCAGGTGAAAGGCATCGTGGGAACTTTTCTCTCTTTTCCAGAGAGGGTGTTGAAATCTGGCAATTTACTTTATGGAGACCTTGGCAATATTGCACAGGTGTACCCTGGTAAACAAAGTAATACAAACCTTGAGAAGAGGTTTAAAAACCGCCTTCACTGGAACAATGTTACTGGAGTCTTCACTTTGTCAGACCTACAAATAGATGATTCTGGGGTTTACACTGTGGAGAATGCAGATGCTGAAGAGAAGATGACACATGCATTTCAGCTGACTGTGTACTGTAAGTGTGTGCTGTAAATTACAAAATCATTAAAGCTGCATTCAGCAGTAGAAACAATACTAAAGCAATCTCTTTATTGGTTTGGTTAAAAAGCTGAGGGGCTGGAGAAATGTAACCACTCCCATATTCATAGAGCTATGGATGCACGGCCTGATCAGCCATATAACAAGTATAGTTTTAACCATGTTATGAGGCCATATAGATTTTGTTTGCAATTTCTTTGTTTACAAACACTGGCCTAAATCAAGCTGATGTGGCATTAAGTTAAATTCATCAAGACTCAATGATTCCATATCATTAATTTATAAGTCCAAAACATGATAACTGCTCTTTGCCACTAAAGAAATTCCATTTAACTAATTCATATTTCATTTTGTCTTCCAGATGTTCTGTCCAAACCTCAGGTGACGGTCCATGATAACATCTCCTGTAGCGTGGTGTGTTCTGTGGAGAACGGGAGAGAAGTGACCCTGTCCTGGTACAGAGGAGGGGAGATACTCAACCAGATCAGCAGCCCTGACCACATCACCCTCTCTCTACCTCTGAAGGTGGATGAACAGAACAGAGACTCTTACAGATGTGAGGCTGCCAACCCAGTCAGCAAGGAGACAGCTGTTGTTCCAAATTCCTGTATAGAGAGTGATCCCTCCAAGGTGACAGGTAAAAACATGTACAGTAGCAATGTTACATTGCAGATATGCAGACAATACCAACTTCTATATGAAACAATAAGTATGGTGGAGCTCATTTTATGAAACACTGTTTTAATTAAAATACTGTTTTCTTTCTTTTTACATTAGATGGTGATGCTACGACTCAAGGTTCTCTTATTGCTGTAATCTGTGTTCTGGTTGCTTCAGGACTTGTTGGACTTGCAATCTGTCTTAAGAAGAGGAGAAACGGACAGCAACATGAAGGTATTTAGCTTTTAGTGGGGTGAAGTCATTCTCCTTGTCAAAGTCCAAACATGTTGTGCACAACCTTTTTTTAATTATCAAGGATAGTGTTTTGGAAATGTTTGCCTGAACAACGGATGCAGGTCAAATGAAGTGGCGTATCTTCCACACTTCCTCTGCTTGGTCAGACAGTTGCATTATCTCACACCACTTCTCTAAATGTTGAAAAAGCAGAAGGTGCACACACACAAGCACACTCTGACAATCATTACTTTATAGCTTCTCTGGTGCCAAAACCACCGCTAGTACAGACACGGGTACCTATAGTAACATGAGTCCTTAGTGTTTTCAGAACCTGTCTTGCGGATGAGCATTTGTGCATATCTGTCAGTTACTCCCACCCACACTGTATATTTAATTTACTTTATTGGCCTTTATAGATTCACCTGAAAGAAAGCAAGATGACATTCTGTATGCAGAGATTACTCACATTAAACCAGCTGATAACCAGGTTAGTAAAATTGCTACAGGCTGATAATCATAGATGTAATACAGCAGCTTTTGCAGCAGTCATGGCTACAACTGTAGGCTTTAGCTCTGTGCCAGTGGGTTAATGTGGTCTTGAGTTGCACAGACCACCAGAGTTTGATACCAGGCCTGATGTCATTGCAACCAGTTTTGCCCATATGAAATGTTTGGGTTGCACAATGAGAAGCCACACTTCATATTGTACATACAGTACCAGTCAGAAGTTTGGACACCTACCCATTCAACCGGCCTCACAACTGCAGACCACGGGGGGGGGGGGGGCTTTTTCTGTCTGTAAAAACGCCCTTTTGTGGGGAAAAATTCATTTTTGATTGTCTGGGCCTGGCTCCCGCGTGAGTGGACCTATGCCCTCCCAGGCCCACCAATTGCTGCGCCCTTGCCCAGTCATGTGAAATCATAGATTAGAGCGTAATGAAGTTATTTCAATTGACTGACGTCCTTTAATGAACTGTAATTCAGTAAAATCTTTGAAGTTGTTGCACTTATATTTTTGTTCAGTATAGTAATGCCTTTGATCTTCCCATGTCTTTTACAGTATTTGCCAAGTCAGTGGACTTTTAAGCTTGGCTTCATGGTTCCTCCCACTAGATTTAGGAATGGTTCTAGATGTGTTGAGTTACCTAGTCCAGAACCATGAGAATAGACGAGAGCATCAGACTTGTATTGTTTCCTTCTTCTGGTACAAAGTATCTAATAACGTAACACAATCATTTTTACTTTTTTGTTGATGCTTTCCTACACCCCCCCCTTCATCCTTTCCTCCCTACCTCCCTCCCTCTCCCTGTCTAGGAGGTGCGAACTGGTATACAAGAACTGGAGTCACTTAGAGACAACCCTAACCTGACATCAGTTTATGATACACTCCAATTACATCGCATGGCTGACAGCGAGGATGTTGACACTAAATCAAATGGAACCTCTTAATATAATTCACTAGTGTGTTTGCTATGCTATTACTGGGCCCAAGCTTCTTTTCAGTATTGTCTGTTCTGTTGTTTAAAATGTAGGTTCCTCCCCTGTATCTTTTTATAGCTGGTCATTGTTTAGCTTGCCAGTGGATAGCAGCTGTGTATATAAAAAGCAGCTGTTTAGTGAGATAAAGGCTGTTTGGCTACGTTGGAAACAAAGTCCACACGATTATATTTTCACCATGTAGATTCTGTTGAAACATTTCTGAGTGGTAGATCTTGATTTGCCATTTGACTCAGAAAAAGATCTTTGACATTTTACTCTTACTGCTTTTCACAAAATGCAGACATGATTAAGTGTAGTTCAGATCTTGCTTTGACCATAGTGTTCATGCAGGTTGAATGTACGAAATCAACAGTTTAGTTTATTATGATGGACCATTTATTGCTTGTCCTCATCTACACAGTATGTAGGTCGTCTTTTTAAGAATACAATCACTTGGACCTCCCGAGTGGGGCAGTGGTCTAAGGCTAGCTTTGCCACTAAAGATCCTGGTTCGAGTCCAGTCTCTGTCGCGACCCATGGGGAGGTGCCCAGTGTTAGGGGAGAGTTAATCACTCCCTCCTGCACGCTACTGCAGACACTCCTTCTATTAGAGCATTTTGTGCTCCACCTACGTTAGCCAACATGCGTATATAACTGAAAAAATATAAAATCTACTGATACCATAGTGAGTTGTTGCACTGGAGGCTTTCATTTGTATAGTAGTTACTGAGACTGAATATTAAGATGATATAATTCACTATTCTAAAATAAGCTTATGACTTATTCAAACTGATAAAGATTTATTTACTGAGCTTTTATAACTGACCTTCAATATATTAAGGCAGACTTAACTATACATTTCATTTAAAGTTATACAATCTTTGATATTTCCTAATATTAAATGGTCGTCAATCCCCCATATTTTTATTTTACCTTTATTTAACTAGGCAAGTCAGTAAAGAACAAATTCTTATTTTCGGCCTAGGAACAGTGCCTTGTTCAGGGGCAGAACGACAGATTTTTATCTTGCAAAGTAACCTTCCGGTTACTAGTCCAATGCTCTAACCAGTAGGCTACCTGCCGCCCAGTTACAGTTGAAGTCGTAAGTTTACATACAGTACATCTTAGCCAAATACATTTAAACTCAGTTTTTCACAATTCCTGACATTTAATCCCTGTTTTGGGTCCGGTAGGATCACCACTTTATTTGAAAACTTCATAAGGATAGTCGACAACATCCGGTGAAATTGGAGTGATCGCAATTCAAATAAATAATGGTAATATTAAACATTCATGAACATACAAGTATCTTATATCATTTAAATACTTTTTTTTTTTTTTTTTCTCTTTGGATTTTCCCCTGCCATATCAATTGTGTTATAGTCTCAGACATTATTTTAACTTTTTTAGAAACTTAAATGTTATCTACCCAATGCTACCAAAAATATGCATATCCTGGCTTCTGGCCTGAGTAACAGGCAGTTTACTTTGGGCACGTCAGTCAGGCGGAAATTCTGAAAAAAGGACCCTAGCCCTAACAATGTGAAATGTCAGAATAATAGTAGAGTGATTTATTTCAGCTTTTTTTTTCATCACATTCCCAGTGGGTCAGAAGTTTACATACACTCAATTAGTATTTGGTAGCGTTGCCTTTAAATTGTTGGGTCAAACGTTTCGGATAGCCTTCCACAAGCTTCCCACAATAAATTGGGTGAATTTTGGCTCAATCCTCCTGACAGAGCTAGTGTAACTGAATCAGGTTTGTAGGCCTCCTTGCTCGCACATGCTTTTTTTAGTTCTGCCCACAAATTTTCTATAGGATGAGGTCAGGGCTATGTGATGGCCACTCCAATACCTCGACTTTGTTGTCCTTAAGCCATTTTCCACAACTTTGGAATTATGCTTGGGGCCGTTGAGCATTTGGAAGACCCATTTGCGACCAAGCTTTAACTTCCTGACTGTCTTGATGT
The DNA here is from genome assembly GCF_901001165.1 of Salmo trutta. Taxonomy (NCBI): domain Eukaryota; kingdom Metazoa; phylum Chordata; class Actinopteri; order Salmoniformes; family Salmonidae; genus Salmo; species Salmo trutta. Next base: position 18,410,185 of record NC_042960.1, on the reverse strand, counting down.
TGCTTCAACATATCCACATAATTTCCCTTCCTCATGATGCCATCTATTTTGAAGTGCACCAGGCCCTCCTGCAGCAAAGCACCCCCACAACATGATGCTGCCACCCCCGTGCTTCACGGTTGGGATGATTTTCTTCGGCTTGCAAGCTCCCCTTTTTCTTTCAAACATAATGATGGTCATTATGGCCGAACAGTTCTAATTTTGTTTCATCAGACCAGAGGACATTTCTCCAAAAAGTACGATCTTTGTCCCCATGTGCAGTTGCAAACCGTAGTCTGGCTTTTTATGGCGGTTTTGGAGCAGTGGGTTCTTCCTTGCTGAGCGGCCTTTCAGGTTATGTCGATATAGGACTCGTTTTACTGTGGATATAGATACTTTTGTACCTGTTTCCTCCAGCATCTTCACAAGGTCCTTTTGTTCTGGATTGAATTTGCACTTTTCACACAAGTACGTTCATCTCTAGGAGACAGAACGCGTCTCCTTCCTGAGAGGTATGATGGCTGCGTGGTCCCATGGTGTTTATACTTGCGTACTATTGTTTAAGATGAGCGTGGTACCTTCAGGCATTTGGAAATTGCTCCCAAGCATGAACCAGACTTGTGGAGGTCTACAATTTTCTTTCTGAGGACTTGGCTGATTTCTTTAGATTTTCCCATGATGTCAAGCAAAGAGGCACTGAGTTTGAAGGTAGGCCTTGAAATACATCCACAGGTACACCTCCAATTGACTCAAATGATGTCAATTACCTTATTAGAAGCTTCTAAAGCCATGACATCATTTTCTGGAATTTTCCAAGCTGTTTAAAGGCACAGTCAACTTAGTGTATGTAAACTTCTGACCTACTGGAATTGTGATACAGTGAATTATAAGTGAAATAATCTGTCTTTAAACAATTGTTGGAAAAATTACTTGTCATGCACAAAGTAGATGTTCTAACCGACTTGCCAAAACTATAGTTTGTTAACAAGAAATTTGTGGAGTGGTTGAAAAACTAGTTTTAATGACTCCAACCTAAGTGTATATTTTATTTCCCCTTTATTTAACCAGGTAGGCAAGTTGAGAACAAGTTCTCATTTACAATTGCGACCTGGCCAAGATAAAGCAAAGCAGTTCGACACATACAACAGAGTTACACATGGAGTAAAACAAAACATACAGTAGAAAAATAAGTCTATATTCAACGTGAGCAAATGAGGTGAGATAAGGGAGTGTCATAACCTTGGCCTGTGGGTAAGGTTTATGACCCCCCCCCCCCCCCCCCATAAATACCGTTCTCCCTCTCTCTCTGACCCTACTGAAGGACTTTTGAATAGCCTTTGTTAAATATAGAGGTTCTGGGAACATCAAACAAGTGGGGGGAAAGGAACCATATTTCGGTAATAGAACCAGTTGGAAATATACCAGATATTTAATGAGTGGTTGTCATCTGAGACATTATGACTGATGACAAACTGTACCTGGGGAAAGTCTACACATTCAAGTTTCGCATGGAATTGATGTGCAATTTAAATGTTTGATATTGAAACTGTTTGTTAGGAGATTAAATGTAATTTTAGCTTCCAAATGAGAGAATTGGGTTTTCATAAGGAAAGAGCCCTGATCAATCAGTGGCCCGCCCCTGTGAAGAGACAGGGGTTATAAACGATGAAACGCACCCTTCTCCCCTCGCCACTATATAAGCCAGTGACAAAATGTAACCAGCCTGTTCCGGGTACGTAAGGTCTGCAGCCTCTGCGTTAAAAGGACACACATGTCAAGTACAGACCTAAGCCAACCTCAGCGTGAGCTTTGGTTGCGAATGGTATGAACTTTGAACCCTTATTCACTACAGAAGTGATACTTCCTAGCCGTTGAGTTAGCAGCGGCCGCTGTACATGCCCGTCCTTTCCTAGCCCACGACGTATCCAGTCTAACACACAATGAAGATACTACAACAAACCATTTTACCACCAGTGACATTCTTCCGAGGACAGGAAGATCTCTGTTGGCCAACACGGCCAGCATCTACGACCAACTACCGAAGCGCGGCTCAGAGTAAATATTTATTGCATTTTTCTTTTCCAAATGGGCGGTAATTTCGAATGCATACGATACTGTATTTACGATGGCATAGCTGCTTTCTGTGTTCCTCAGTCTTCCCGCTCTTTCATTCAAGCCCAACCCCCTTTCTTTGTGTAACAAGCCGCCATGCCGGTTTAGCCCACTAGGGCACATTCTCCTATCATTTCCTTGTAACCATAGCTTTTTGTTATGCATTTCTGTGAATTACTTAGATTAGTAAATAAATGATTAAGACAATTGATGTATGATGACTCATAGTGAAGACTGGGTTCGTGCAGATAACCAACAATTTACGACGTTTGGAATGAGACTGGCGAGGTAAATAACACATTAATGAGGAGACAAATCGATCAGATATTATAATATCTGAAAGATAATTTTCCTAATATAAAACTTTAATCTGAATATTTTCCTTGGTGCCCCGACCTCCTCGGTAATTACAGTTACACGATTAATCAGTTTAGTTGCGTAATAATAATTAGAGTTATTGGATAAACATGTCTTCCATTTTAATGATGCCAAAGACACGACAGGAGGTAAAGGTTAAAAAAAGGCCATGGTGTCAAAGTAAATACAATATAGCAAGGAGAACACTGGAATGGTAGATTTGTAATTGAAGAAAGTGCAAAGTAGAAATAATGGGGTGCAAAGGAGCTAAATAAATACAGTAGGGGAAGAGGTAGTTGTATGGACTATGTACAGGTGCAGTGATCTGTGATCTGCTCTGACAGCTGGTGCTTAAAGCTAGTGAGGGAGATGAGTGTTTCAGATTTTTTTTGTAGTTCGTTTCAGTCATTGGCAGCAGAGAACTGGAAGGAGAGAAGTAATGTAAACTTCTGACTTCAACTGTATACTTAAAATATTCTTACCTTACCACAACCCACAATATGATTTACGTTTACTCCATTGTTTATTTTTGTTGTCATTTGAGTTTTTGTCAACACAATGTATTGCTACAATATACCTGTGAAAACTGTCAGTCTTTGCAGCCATAGTTGCATTCAAGAGTTTGAGATTGGCATCATTTCTCCAGAGACAAACTCCAGATTCTGGTTTTAATGTTTGACCTAGTTAATTTGTGTATGTATTGATATGTAGGCTTAGTGTGCCTTTTTATTGATGTAGTTCTGTCCTTGAGCTGTTGTCTATTAATGTTCTGTATTATGTCATGTTTTGTGTGGACCCCAGGAAGAGTAGCTGCTAGTTTTGCAACAGCTAATGGGTTTCCTAATAAAATACCAAATGTAGCCTACTTCTGGGGTCTAGGAGAGACCACTGTAATTGTTTGGTGGTTTTGAAGTGTGTTTCTTGATTTATTGAGTTTAAGCGTATTTGGGACGTTTGACCTGTTACTTTTAATGCCAGGCAGCTGTACATTTATCATTTGAAAAGAATGACATATCCTATTACATTTCATGGAAACAATGTTTTTCTTTTAATGTATTTTCCTCATTTTATATTTCAGCAGAATGTACTGTACATACTACATTATTTTGTACTCTGACACAGTGTACTGTATATTGTATATCTTAAAACATGTCAGCAAAATGTTCTCAAACCTTTCTATGCTTTTACATTTGGACTTTGGCCATGCATTATTGAGCCAATTTATATTTTATATAAAAACACGTCTTGTAAATTATGCCATGCCAAATATAATTTCAATCACATTTGGTAAGAATGAGTGCCTCGTTATGTGATGTATTTTTCCACAAAGTTCAGATTGTGCAATGTCATAAGTAGCATTACTGTATAAAACACAGATTAGCCATACTCTGTCTAGCAGCATGGATAAGGTAGTGAGTACCTTTTACATTTTAACTGTTCTTTAGCATTATGGTCAGTGTGAAGAACTACCTTTGGCTCCCCCTAAAACAGATGTTTCTGCAGCACACACTGATAACCCCTCCTTCTGGTGCAGAGGTGTCTGGGTGTTGAACTTTTTCACCAGAAACGAGCCTATATGTATAACTAAGTGTATAAAATATGTAGTGAACAAAGTGAAAACCAAATTAAATAGAGCCTATACGTTGTGAAGAATGTATTAATACTAAGGAACTCGGAACAGACAAGATAACGATTTGGGAGCCGTCATATAGGCCTAATATAGGAGAGTTGGCAGAACGGTTGTCCTGTACTAAAATGTAAACATTTAATCTTAAAATTGATTAATTGAATGAAGATACTGTGCAAATAATTTTCTTACATGGTCTGACATATCACCATATTTTCACATCTCTTATCAAGGTTGATAATGCTTTGTTTAGCATTGTGCAATATTGCCCTTCATAAATTACACTGCTCACTTCCAACACCTGCTCTGGAAAAAAGTTTCCCACAGTTTCTTTCACCTGCTGAGTTTCAGACTGGGCTGAATGGTGGGCTTCACAGAGTAGATAGCTTAGATATCTCAGTATCAACACACTTGTCACAAATTACAGTATATATTAAATACTTAAGCTAGAATATTTGGAGTTTTTTTTCCAGTTAACCTCTCTTGGGTATGTGGGACGTGACCGTCCCACCGGCGGGACACTATTCAACAGCCAGTGAAAGAGCAGGGTGCCAAATTCAAAATGACAAATCTCATAATTCAAATTTCTCAAATACAGAACTATTATATCCCATTTTAAAGATAAGATTCTTGTTAATCCAACCACATTGTCCGATTTCAAAAAGGCTTTACAGAGAAAGCATAGCATTAGATTATGTTAGCACATCACCTTGACAAGAAAAACCACACAGCCATTTTCCAAGCATGGAGAGGCGTCACAAAAAACAGAAATACAGCTAAAATTAAGCACTAACCTTTGATCTTCATCAGACGGCACTCATAGGACTTCATGTTACACAATACATGTATGTTTTGCTCGATAAAGTTCATATAAAAAAAAAACATTTTACATTGGCCCGTAATGTTCAGAAGTGTTTTTCCTTCAAAAATTTCCGGTGAATGAGCACATCAATTTATAGAAATACTCATCATAAATGTTGATAAAATATTAAACTGTTATTCAAAGAATTATAGATAAACATCTTAATGCAACCGCTGTGACAGATTTTAAAAAAGCTTCACGGGGAAAGCACATTTTGCAATAATCTGAGTACGGCGCTCAGAAAACAACAGCAGGCAATACAGATAACCGCCATTTTGGAGTCATCTAAAATCATAAATAGCATTATAAATATTATTCACTTACCTTTGATCTTCATCAGAATGCACTCCCAGGAATCCTAGGTCAAAATTAATGTTGTTTTGCTCGATAAAGTCCATAATTTATGTCCAAATACCTCCTTGTTGTTAGTGCATTCAGTCAGCGACTCCAAATATAGGAAGCGTGCCGAAAATTTCACGACGAAAAGTAAAAAAAAATTATATTTACGTTTGTAGAAACATGTCAAACGATGTATAGCATCAATCTTTAGGGCCTTTTTAACATACAACTTCAATGATATTCCAACCGGACGATTCCAATGTCTTGAAAAATGTAATGGAACACAGCTACCTCTCACGTGAATTCTCACGTGAATGCACGCCAATGAACTCATGTCCTTTCCTGAGTCAACAACTTCCAACTTCCTTTGTTCGCTCTCTGTTCACCATAGAAGCCTCAAACAACTTTCTAAAGACTGTTGACATATAGTGGAAGCGCAAAATGACACTAAGTGATGCAGCATGAGCAAAAAAAGACTGCTGTTTTTGGGGGTCTTAACGTCTCTAGGGTAGGGGGCAGTATTTTGACATCCGGATGAAAGGCGTGCCCAAATTAAACTGCCTGCTACTCAGACTCAGAAGGTAGGATATGCATATCATTAGTAGATTTGGATAGAAAACACTCCGAAGTTTCTAAAACTGTTTGAATGATGTCTGTGAGTATAACAGAACTCATACGGCAGGCAAAACCCGGGGAGAAAAATCCAACCAGGAAGTGGGAAATCTGAGGCTTGTAGTTTTTTCAAGTGATTGCCTTTACAGTATACAGTGACTTAGGGTTCATTTTGCACTTCCTAAGGCTTCCACTAAATGTCAACAGTCTTTAGAAAGTTGTTTGAGGCTTCTATACTGCAGCATTTTCACCCATCTCACTTGTCTGCTCATTATCTATTTAATAAAGCACATGACCTGTTCCTCAACCACTCATCTTTCACTCTACCATCTGGCCTCTACATGACAGATACACACTGACCACGTAATCACAGGAAACCACCAACATTTTCTGTTTAGAGTGGAGCAGTCTAATTAACCTTTAACATGCAATGTAAATAATCAAAATCAAATGTTATTGGTCACATACACATGGTTAGCAGATGTTAATGCAAGTGTAGATTCCCACTTTGGATGAAATGCATGAATGAAAAGCTGATCGGTATTACATTTTAATATATTGGTTGGGCACATCCTGTATAAATAATTACATCATGACAGAAGGAATTGCCCTCAAATTTAATTGAAATGGGAAACACAAGCAAGTCTGTACTGTTCCTGTTATAGTGTGAGAAAAAGGAAGTAATGGGAAAGAAGGAAAGTAATCTTTCAGGGGAAAAGACCTTTTGACTAACGAGAGATGAATCAGTTAACAGCCACAGACTGTAAATGTGGAGTTTATAATCATTGTTCCACATGTATTGTGAATCAAAACAACCAATCAAGTGTTGGAATAATCTGTAGTTATTGTGCCAGACTGGACTCAATGGACAGACGTTTGGTATTTTACGTAAATCTTTTCACCTCCAATAAGTAGTATTGATTTTAAAGACAGAAGGTTACTTAAGAAAAAATTATAGGAGTAAGGTTGGTCAGGGAGGATGGGTAGGGCATATATCGCGAACGTCTAGCAATCCAAAGGTTGTGTGTTCAAGTTGCATCAGGGTCAACTGTAGCGTTTTACCTTTCCCTTCCCCTAATCATTATTCTAACCTTATCCCAATTCACGTAACTTTTTACGTAAATTATCCTAACCTTTGTCGTTACTTGATTGATGAAGAAAACATGTAATTTAATCTTCAAACAATAACCCATAATGACTAAGTGGAAACACTTTTTTTGAAATTTTGAAAATGTATAATATATTTTTTTACTGTTAATACCTTTTTTCCATAAATATTCTGACCTTTTGCTATGAGACTCAAAATTGAGTTTAGATGCATCCTGTTTTCATTGATCATCCTTCAGAGGTTTCTACAACTTGGAGTCCACTTGTGGTAAATTAAATTGATTGGACATGATTTGGAAAAGCACACCTATCTATATAAGGTCTCACAGTTGACAGTGCATGTCATAGCAAAAACCAAGCCATGAGGTCGAAGGAATTGTCCGTAGAACTCTGAGACAGGATTATGTTGAAGCACAGATCTGGGGAAGGGTACCAAAACATTTCTGCAACATTGAAGGTCCCCAAGAACACAGTGTCCTCCATAATTCTTAAATGGAAGAAGTTTGGAACCACCAAGATTCTTCCTAGAGCTGGCTGCACAGCCAAACTGAGCAATTGGAGGAGAAGGGCCTTGGTCAGGGAGGTGACAGAGCTCCAGAGTTCCTCTGTGGAGATGGGAGAACCTTGCAGAAGGGCAATCATCTATGCAGCACTCCACCAATCAGGCCTTTACGGTAGAGTGGCCAGACTCCTCAGTAAAAGGCACATGACAGCCCGCTTGGAGTTTGCCAAAAGGCTCCTAAAGGACTCTCAGACCATGAGAAACAAGATTGAACTCTTTGGCCTGAATGTCAAGCGTCCCGTCTGGAGGAAACCTGGCACCATCCCTACCGTGAAGCGTTGTTGTGGCAGCATCCTGATGTGGGGATGATGTTCAGTGGCAGGGACTGGAACAATAGTCAAGATTGAGGGAAAGGTGAACGGAACAAAGTACAGAAAGATCCTTGATGAAAACCTGCTCCAGAGCGCTCAGGACCTCAGACTGGGGTGAAGGTTCACCTTCCAACAGGACAACAAGCACACAGCCAAGACAACGCAGGAGTGTTTTCGGTACAAGTCTCTGAATGTCCTTGAGTGGCCCAGCCAGAGCCCAGACTTGAACCCGATCGAACATCTCTGGAGAGATCTGAAAATAGCTTTGCAGTGACGCTCCCCATTCTACTTGACAGAGCTTGAGGATCTGCAGAAGAAAATGGGAGAAACTTGTAGCATCATACCCAAGAAGACTTGAGGCTGTAATCGCTCCCAAAGGTGCTTCAACAAAGTACTGAGTAAAGGGTCTGAATACTTATGTAATTGTGATATTTTTTTCAATTTTTTTTTTCAAATCTCTTACCTGTTTTGGCTTTGTCATTATGGGGTATTGTGTGTAGATTGATGAGGAAAAAACTATTTAATCAATTTTAGAATAAGGCCGTAACATAAAATGTGGAAAAAGTCAAGGGGTCTGAATACTTTCCAAATGCACCTCCAAGGTGTATGATACTTACATCATCCAATTTGTAAGAACTATGATACTGTCCTCTAATTTCTGTGTCATTGTACAAATGCTATTCCATTCATAATGTAACCTAAGATACATTACTTTATCATACTAAATGGTGGGGAACATATTTTGTATAGTAATCTCATGAATTCCCCTGAGGCCATGTTGCAGACATTACAAAACCTGTAATAGCTTCATTCTCCCATGAAAAAGCTCTATTTGCTACCATATTAACCTGTTTCTCTCTATCTCTCTCTCCAACACAAGAGCGGAATGGTTTGCAGTGAAGCAAAAACAACACATTGTTTCAATACAACAAACCAAAAACATGTAGTTAAAATAGTAGGAAACATCAATGTTGTCTGTATCTACTCAACCTCTGCCCCATCTTTCTTATACTGTATCAGCAAAAATAAATTATTTAATTATTACATGATTGCCAAAATTAACTAGTTATTAATTATGTTGTGTAGGGAATATGGAAAACCCATTCCCCAGACGTTGAATAGGATGCACGACTGACTGCAAGCCTAATTCCCCTATAAGGACTGGGACTACTCCAATAAATAAAGCATCCATATCGTAGGCCTATGTATTGTCCTTTCATTTCAATTATATTATTAGGACATACAGGATTACATTTAAGGTTTAGATGTGGCGGTAAAATAGGCTGCTGGTATGTTCAGCACAAATAGTTGCTCTAACATAATTCCCACCATGTTATTAGGCTGTTATTTTTCACAATTTATATAACATCAGTCAGATTTATATTTCATAATAGTTGTTGCAATCAATAAACCAAATGCACATCATTTAAGTAAATAAAACTAAACATAGGCCTACATGCCAACAAGACATATCAGTCACAACTTAAATGTCCTAATGTTAGGACCTTACAGGTGCACGTGAGATCTCAACAGACCTGATCTCACCACCAACCTAACCTCTCACTCCCTCTGGAGGTAGAGAGAGAACATTACAACTCCATTACAGCTGTGTAGCTGCCAACCTTGTTAGTAACCAGACCATCACCGCCAACATCACTACACCGTGTGAAGATGGAGACCCGGGAGATGAGGAAGGTAAGACATTTTTTTTTATCCTTTAATGCCATCAGCTCTTAGCTCACTACACTACTGTATAAATCTCTCTTGAGACGAGGGCCTAGTAGACTTGTTGTATTGGCACTCCCGAGTGGCGCAGTGGTCTAAGACAGTGCAAGAACTGTCACTGCAGTACCTGCTTCGAATCCAGGCTGCATCACATCCGATTGGGAGTCCCATCGGGTGGTGTACAATTGGCTCAGTGTCATCCGGGGTAGGCCGTCATTGTAAATAAGAATTTGTACTTAAATTACTTGTTTACTTTAAAAAAGGTTACATTTTTATAAATTTAAATTGCGATTAACCTGACATTAGATTGGAGAACATTTTGAATTTCACTGTGAACTTATACAATTAAATACTTGCGCTTGTGGACCCCAGGAAGAATATCTGCTGATTCTTCGACAGCTAATGGGGATGCGAATAAAGTCAAATCAAAACTGTTTGCAGTTTGCATTACCTTGTATGCTTCTGTGTTCTATTATGTGAGGTACACTATGTATGTAATGTACAGTATTTGTTTTTCACCCACACAAAGATGAGAGGCATGGGTGAACATACTCTTATCCCTGCAGCAGACTTTGTGGTATACCCAGCAATCTTTGCAGTGTTCTTCAAAGGACAAAGGCAATTTTAAAACCGTCCCTGCACTCCTGCGGTGTCTACAGACATCCCCCAAATCAGGGTTTGTCAACTAGGTTTGAACATGGGCCAAATTTTGTCAGAGCCAATCGTAGGTGGGCCAGAACATACATTTGAAGTCGGAAGTTTACATACACCTTAACCAAATACATTCAAACACATTGTTTCACAATTCCTGACATTTAATCATAGTAGAAATTGCCTGTCTTAGGTCAGTTAGGATAACCACTTTATTTTAAGAATGTGAAATGTCAGAATAATAGTAGCTGGTGTAACTGAGTCAGGTTTGTAAGCCTCCTTGCTCGCACACGATTTTTCAGCTCTGCCCACATATTTTCTATGGGATTGAGGTCAGGGCTTTGTGATGGCCACTCCAATACCTTGACTTTGTTGTACTTAAGCCATTTTGCCACAACATTGGAAGTATGCATGGGGTCATTGTCCATTTGGAAGACCCATTTGCGACCAAGCTTTAACTTCCTGACTATATATATATATACTATATATATTCTGAAGTTTGCCAATGAACATCTGAATGATTCAGAGGACAACTGGGTGAAAGTGTTGTGGTCAGATGAGACCAAAATGGAGCTCTTTGGCATCAACTCAACTCGCCGTGTTTGGAGGAGGAGGAATGCTGCCTATGACCCCAAGAACACCATCCCCACCGTCAAACATGGAGGTGAAAACATTATGCTTTGGGGGTGTTTTTCTGCTAAGGGGACAGGACAACTTCACCGCATCAAAGGGACGAAGGACGGGGCCATGTACCATCAAATCTTCGGTGAGAACCTCCTTCACTCAGCCAGGGCATTGAAAATGGGTCCTGAATGGGTATTCTAGCATGACAATGACCCAAAACACACGGCCAAGGCAACAAAGGAGTGGCTCAAGAAGATGCACATTAAGGTCCTGGTGTGGCCTAGCCAGTCTCCAGACCTTAATCCCATAGAAAATCTGTGGAGGGAGCTGAAGGTTCGAGTTGCCAAACGTCAGCCTCGAAACCTTAATGACTTGGAGAAGATCTGCAAAGAGGAGTGGGACAAAATCCCTCCTGAGATGTGTGCAAACCTGGTGGCCAACTACAATAAACGTCTGACCTCTGTGATTGCCAACAAGGGTTTTGCCACCAAGTCCTAAGTCATGTTTTGCAGAGGGGTCAAATACTTATTTCCCTCATTAAAATGCAAATCAATTTATAACATTTTTGCGGTTTTCTGGATTTTTTTGTTGTTATTCTGTCTCTCACTGTTCAAATAAACCTTCCATTAAAATTATAGACTGATCATTTTTTTGTCAGTGGGCAAACGTACAAAATCAGCAGGGGATCAAATACTTTTTTCCCCTCACTGTACATTTTCACTTTTTGCCGACTTTATTTACACACAGTAACCCATAATATCCAAGTTAATTTTTGTAATCATTTTTTTAACTCCGAAAATGTATTTACAGTAAAACCCTATTTGGATCATTTAAGAATTGCAATCGCAAAGTTGCTGAGGTATAACCAACCACCTCCAGATCACAAATCAAGCTAATTGGCTTCCATCTGTGACTATGATTAGTTCAAAATAAAAGCAGTTGTTCATAGGACTCCAATGCTTAGTAGTGCAATTCAAAGCAAAGAATCCACTATGGGCGGAAAGTTACTTTCAAATGATCTACGAGATAAAGTTGTGGAAAGGCACAAGTCAGGGGATGGATATAAAAATATTTAAAAGGCTTTGTCTATCCATCAGAGAACAGTTAAGACCATTATTAAGAAGTGGAAGGCATATGGCACCACCCAGACCCTGCATAGATCAGGCGGTACCTCCAAACTGGATGACCGGACAAGGACGAGACTGATCAGTTAGGCTACCAAGAAGCCAATGGCGACTTTGAAGGAGCTTCAGGCCTTTATGGCAAAGACTGGTCAATGTGTGCATGTGACCACAATATCACAAGCACTTTACAAATCTGGCCTCTATGGGAGGGTGGCAAGAAAAAAAACACTCCTCAAATAAAGACACAAAGTCTCGTTTGAGCTTTGCCAAAAAGCACATTGTAGATTCGGAGGACAAGTAGCAAAAGTTGCAGTGGTCAGATGAATAAAAAAATCTACAATTTTTGCCTGAACACAAAACCATATGTATGGTGAAAACACAACCACATCTTTCCACCCAAAGAATACCATGCCTACAGTAAAGCACGGTGGTGGCAGCATCCTGTTGTGGGTGTGTTTCTCTTCAGCAGGGACTGGAGCACTCAAGGTGAATAGTCAGAGCCCCAACATAAATCCCATGGAGAATCTGTGGAACGACTTGAAGTATGCAGTCCAAGTTAGTAGAGATGTATTCAAGAGACTCATGGCTGTAATTCAAGCAAAAGGTAGTTCCACCAAGTATTGACTCGGGTGGGGGGGTATTTACATTTTTTTAGATTGTTTTTTTCAATTGGAGATTGTCTGTTACTGTGTGTAAATAAAGCTGGACAAAAGGGGAACATTTTGAAAGGGGGTGGTGACTTTCTATACCCACTGTATCTTCATATTCAGTCTCAGTAACTACTCTGAAATAGAGTAGTATAATATGAAATAGCCTACAGTGCAACAACTCACTATGGTGTCGACAGATTTGGTATTTTCGGGTCACAGTAACCTGTGCTAGAACAGATATATACAAAGGCTGCACTAATGTAGGTGGAGCACAACATGCTCTGATAGAAGGAGAGTCTACAGTGTCAGCAGGAGTCTGCAGGAGGGAGTGATTGTATTCTTAAGGGAGGATGTGCTACATAGATAAGGAAAGCCAATAAATGGTCCATCATAATAAACGAAACAAGCTAATTAAGAGCTACAATTTAGCCCAGACCTACGTTTTGCGAAAAGAGTTAAGAGGGAAATGTCATTCAAGATCAAATGGCAAATCAAGATCTATCCCTCAAAGTTTTTTTCAATACAACATACATTGTGAAAGGAAAACATTTATTTATGGACCTTTTGTTTCTAAAGGAGCCTAACAGCCATTGCTTCTAAGGAGTAGGTGGCTTTATCTCAAAGACCTGCTGTTTTTCTATTATGTACACAGTTGCTATCCACTGGCAATCTAAACAATGACCAGCTCTAAATAGATACAGGGAAGGCATCTACATTTAAAGAATTTTACAGTCAGTCCTGAAAATAATCTTTGGTCCAGCAGTAGCATAGCAAACACACTAGTGAATTGTATTAAAAGATATGTTCCATTTGTTTTAACCTATACATTAAGATTTAGGACAAAAGGCACTTGAGAAGGATTATCCAGATCCTGCTACTAACTCAATGCATAGTTATTGAATTGGTCTGTATCAGTGGATGTTATCGAGGCCTCTATTTGACAGGTCTGTGAGAATGACCTACAAAGAAAGCCTGAAATTATAACATCAGCGCAACAGTTCCAGGGGAATTTTCTACCATAACAACTGTGCCTGTAAAAGGTTTTCTGGGTAAATATTTTTTTTTACTATCATTTTGTTTCAACATCCTCTTTATGATATACCGTCCTCTCCAGGATATGAGTTATCATGTTGGCCTCTCAGCATGAAGGAGCAAAATGGGAAGTCACTGTGTCAACATCCATGCTGGCAACGCTGCGATGTAACTGGAATGTATAATAAACTGATGTCAGTTCAGGGTTGTCTCTAAGCAGATCCAGTTCTGGTATACCTGTTCGCTCCTCCTAGGCAGTGAGAGGGAAGTAGGTAGGGGAGGCAAGGACCGAGATGGACAAGGAAAGAGGGACAGGGAAAAAGGGGCAGAGAGAGGGGAGAGAAAATGGGTGGGAGAGCAGCAAAGGAATGCAAAAAAATGTGTTATGTTTCTTTATTAAATACTTTGTGCCTGAGGAAGGAAGGAAACAGGACACGCCTGATGGTCTCTTGTGTAACATTTTTACTAACCTGATTATCTGTTTGTTTTTTAGGACTTATCGATGCATAATCAATGTCAACTTGCACTCTTTCAGATGAATCTAAGAAGACAAAATAAAGGAAAGTAAATATAGGCCTAAGGTGAGGTGTGACTAACTGACAGAGACATACAGACGCTCAGCCCCCAGGACAGGCTCTGTAAACACTCAGGACTCATTTGTTACTATGAGTACTGGTCTCTGTGGTTGCAGTCATGTTGGTGTCAGATAAGCCAAGCTATTCAAGTAATCATTGTCAGAGTGTGTGTGTGTGTGTGTGTGTGTGTGTGTGTGTTTAGAAAAGTTGTCTGGGATAACGACACTGTCTGACCAAGCAGAGGAAGTGTGGAAGATATGACACTTTATTTGACCTGCATCCGTTTTTCAGGCAACGATTTCCTACCTTTTCCAAAACACTACCATTGATTGTAAAAAATAAATAATAATAACAATAATAAAAAATAAAAAAAGGCTAAGCATGACTTTGGGGAGTGACCTCACACCTCAAATAAATAAATACCTGCCTTGTGAGTGTCCATTTCTACTCTTCTTTAGATATATTGCAAGTCCAACCAGCCCTGAGGCAACCAAAACGCAGATTACAGCAATAATAAACAAACCCAGAGTCATCTCATCACTGTCTGAAATAAATAAAACACAAATCAATTATTTTTGTAAAATACGTTTTGAATGAGCTCAACTACACTTCAGTTTGACTTGGTAATTGCTATTTTCTGGATGGATTTAATTCAAAATGTCTCTTACCTGCATCATTAGGATGACCACTGCAACATTTTGGGACATGAACTGTCTCATTGCTGACAGGGTTAGCAGCCACACAGCTGTAGGTGGAGTTGTAGTCCTTTCCCTCTACCTCCAAACGGAGAAATAGATCAGTGGTGAGATCAGGACTGCTGGTCTGGTTTAGTATTTCCTCTCCCCTGTTTAACCTCTACGGGCCACGGGGGCAGTATTGAGAATTTTGAAAAAAATATGTGCCCATTTTTAACTGCCTCCTACACCAACTCAGAAGCTAGGATATGCATATTATTACCAGATTTGGATAGAAAACACTCTGAATTTTCTAAAACAGTTTGAATGGTGTCTGTAAGTATAACAAAACTCATATTGCAGGCAAAAACCTGTGAAAAATAGATTTAAAAAAATGAGAATTGTGTGACTGTACTATTTAGTGTCATTGTTTTATAGATACCACAGTGAGAAAGGATTCAGTTCGCAACTCCTAAGGCTTCCACTAGATGTCAACGATCTTTAGAAAGTTGTTTGAAGCATCTGTGATGAATACAGACCGAATTAGAATGCTTACAAGTTGACACGTCATCACTTCATTTTTTGCGCCTGCGCATAAATCTGAGAAGAGTGTCTTTGTCATAATCGTTTATTCTAGACACTTGATAGGTTGTGTGAAAATATTACTGATGTTTACTGATGTTTCACGTTAAAAATGGACCAAAAGATTAATGCTAAACAACGTTTGACATGTTTGAAGAAACGTAAATAGATTATTTACTAGGTTTTCTTTAGCTTTTCGGCGTGACTTTACACTGCCCACCTCATTTTGTGGGAGCCTACTGAACGCTAACTATTTGGACATAAATTATGAACTTTGTCAAAAGAAACCACATTTTGTTCTGGACCTGGGATCTCTGGCAGCGCCTTCTGATGGAGATAATCAAAGGTAAGGGGATATTTAGAATGTTATTATCGATATTAGATGATGCTAATGCTAACGGTATAGCTTAGCTTAGCTTAGCTTATAGCTTATTGTTGTTAGCATAGTACCAAGTTTATTGCAAAATGTGATTTCCCAGTAAAGTTATTTTGAGATCTGGCCATTCGGCAGCAATTACGAGATGATAATATATTATTCTTTGAATGACAATATTATAATTTACCAATGTTTTCGAATAGTAATTCCGTGATTTGTAATGCTAGATTCACTGGGAGCATTCGAGCTGAAAAAAATTCTGAATTTCACCGCGACTGTAAATGCTGTTTTTGGATATAAATATGAACTTGATGGAACTAAAAATGCATGTATTGTATAACATAATGTCCTATGAGTGTCATCTGATGCAGATTGTCAAAGGTAAGTGCATAATTCTAGCTAGTTTTCTGTCTGTTGATGCCCTTTGAATTGGCTAAACATTACACGCAGCTATTGTCAATGTACTCTCCTCACATAACCTAACTTTATGCATTCTCCGTAAAGCCTCTGAAAATCGGACAGCGTGGTTAGATTTAGGAGATATATCTTTCAAATGGAGGAAAATAGTTGATTATTTGATTATTTGAAATGATTACTCTTGCAGTTTTGAATTCCCCGCCATGGTCACATGACAATGAATCCCAATACCGGGATAAGATCCTGCCCCCTGGCCTCAACAGGATAAGGTCAAGGTCACCTCTTTTTCGTTGTCCACAGAACACACTACACTACAGGAGCTGCTGTCACACTCTGTCACCTGAGGTTTGGAAACAACATCTGGAAGAAAAAATATGAATAATTTGAAATTGCAACCTATATTAAATGTGTTTGTAATATACAACACGCACACACACACACACACACTTACTGTATACAGTGAGCTCAAATGTTATACTTTTTTTCCCTTCATCTGTATTCTCCACAGTATAAACCCCAGCATCGTCTATCTGAAGGTCTGACAGAGTGAAGTATCTTGTAACATTGTTCAAGTGGAGGCGGTTTTCAAATCTCTTCTCAAGGGTGATTTTGCCTCGTTTACCAGGGTACACATTTGCAATATTGCCAAGGTCTCCATAAAGTAAATTGCCAGACTTGATCACCCTCTCTGGAAAAGAGAAAGACTGTCCCACGATGCCTTTCACCTGCTGAGTCTCAGACTGGACTGTTTGCTGAGAAGCACAGAGTACTGTGGAAAGAGAGAGACTCAAAATCAACACAATGACTGCAGTCGCACACTAAATCTCACAATACCTGGATAAGTGTTTAACATGTTAGTAACTGCATCCATATGATATTGTGATCTGATGTCAGACTGCACTGAAGATGACAATTACATTCAATCATTAGTAATTTTTTTCTGCACGTCTATAATGTAGTCATCTGGAATGACACTACTGACTTGAGTATCACAGTCCTTCTTAGTTATTTACAGGCCTAATGTGATAGTTGGGGTCAGGAAATAATTGTTAGGACTTGTAGTTGGATATTTTGTCAGAAATTAAGTTCACATGGAAATGCATTCTCTGAGTGAGGGAAGTTCTTCCCCAATTGACTGTTGTTGTTGTTTTCCCAAAATAAAAGTCAAGGATATCACTGAAAAAGCACATGACTTTACAGAGATATTTCATTATCAAACAACAACATTTTCCAGTACAACCTCTTAAATAGCCTAGATTGTATCATTTGAATTTCAGGGTCAGAGGAACATTGCAGCATGATAGAGGACTATTGTAGGCATTAGCCTATGTGTTATTTGTTGAAACAAGGCTTTGTGTTGAGAACACAGAAACAGACATTAGGGGCATAATGGTTGTCCTACCAGCAGTAGGAAAGAGGCAGGAATTCTGTACATATGGACACTGCAAAAATATTCTGATTATAAGCAGCCTGTAGCCTGTAGAAAAATGTCTGCTAAATTACTCAAATGTAATTATCTAGTCATGTATATCAATAATCAGTGGTGGGAAAAGTACCTAATTGGTATACTTGAGTAAAAATGACTCAAGTAAAAGTGAAAGTCACAGAGTAAAATATTACTTGAGGAAAAGTTGAAAAGTATTTGTTTTAAATCTACTTTAGTATCAAAATCCTTTATTAACAAACCAGACGGCACAATTTGCTTGTTTTTTAAATTTATTTAGGTATAGCCAGGGGCACACTCCAAAACTCACACATAATTTACAAACCAAGCATTTGTGTTTAGTGAGTCCGCCAGATCAGTGTCACGATTGTCGTAAGGAGTGGACCAAAACGCAGCGGGAAAATGTATGCTCATCTTCTTTTTTTATTGAAGAAAGAAAAACAAAATAACCACGTATACAAAACAAACGACTCCAAACAGTCCCGTCAGGTGCAACAAACACTAAACCAGGAAATAACTACCCACAAACCCCCATAGAACAAACACCCCTATAAATAGGACCTTCAATAAGAGGCAACGAGAAGCAGCTGCCTCCAATTGAAGGTCAACCCAATAAACCCCACATAGAAATAGACCAACTAGAAATAACATAGAAATACACTAACATAGAACATAACCCAAACAACCCCGAACCACACTAAACAAACACCCCCTGCCACGCCCTGACCAAACTACAATAACAAACAGCCCCTTTACTGGTCAGGACGTGACAATCAGAGGCAGTAGGGATGACTAGGGATGTTCTCTTGATAAGTGCGTGAATTGGAGAGAAAAAAATTGTCCTGCTAAGCATTCCAAATATAATGAGTACTTAAAAAGTTTGTTATTTTCATTAGGAATATAGTGGAGTAAAAGTCAAAAATATAAATAGTAAAGTAAAGTACAGATACCCCTAAAAACTCCTTCAGTAGAACTTTAAAGTATTTTTACTTAAGTACTTTACACCACTGTCAAAGATAGCAATTTTTTAATTAGGAAAATAAAAATATGTAACTGCAAAAGTATTGTAGGTTTTATGCACAGCCGCATGAAGCAGTTTGGGGGCGGGGGTGCTGTGATTTTTTTTGTCGACAGAGAGGGCATGTTTCTTTGCCCGCGCTACAGACGGCTATATCGGCCCGTTAATACAGGACTATTAAAGGCCCAGTGCACTACTTCTGTGAAAAAAATACATCTATTCTTTTTCCTTCTGATTTTTGAAGGTGTGCGAGAGCACCCTCAGCACCCCTACTTCCCGCGGTTTTAGGCCTTGAGTAAGGTAGAACAAATGTTTCAGCGTCACATCCTCTGTGGTATAAGCCTAATATCATTATGTATTCATGTCTCACCCACACATACTCACATACCAAATTCCTGTTAATTCAGCATAAACATACTTCTCAGCACAGCCATAGGGATTGTAACAGAGGATAGACAACACACAGACAGCGACTTATGAGAAGACAAACAGTAAAAAAAAATGAAAAAGGCCAACGTTTGCGGGGGTTTCTGAAGCTAGCAACTGTAACAGTAAACTGACAATAATTACAACAAAGCATTGGATATGCCATCAACTTGCAATTACTTGCAATTGTGAAACTGCAGTTACAGTATTTGCAGTATAATGGTTATTTTGAATGAGCAATTGCAGTATAACTGCAAAATAACCCGAGTTACGACATAACCACTACACCAGGGGTGGGCAACCATGGTCCTGGGGTGACGCAGGCAATTTATGTTTTTCATGTAACCGACCTGGAAGGACAGGTGTGTTGAATTTAGGTAATAACTGAACTGATCAATTAGCTCAGCTGGTCAGGTGTGGTGCCTAGTTGGAACAAAATCCTGTAGTACCTGCAGCACTCCAGGAACAGGGTTTCCTACCCCTGTACTACACAATTACTGAATTGTACAGTATAATATAACATTAACCCTGCAGTTACAAAAGTGACTGTAACTGTGTTATTTTGGACGCAGCTATTGCAGTAGCCATGTAATAAAACAGCATGTGCAACTGTACAACTGCAATTATTTTTGTAGGGAAATATATTTCTCAATGAAAATGACAGATAATTTCAAAACAACAGTTATGAATTATTGTTCCATGAGCAACTTGTAAAATGATGAGCTCCTTATATCTAGTATTTGATATCATATTTCAAATGATTTTGAGGAAGATTACATTTGAGAAAAACAAGTGAGTTAAAGATACCTCTACAGGACCTGTGTCCCCCCCTGCAGGACGGTTGAGCTAATGTAGGCTAATGTTATTAGGATGAGGTTGTAACTAAAAATAACATTTTCCAGGGCACAGACCTATCTGATATGGGCAGAAAGCTTAAATTCTTATTCATCTAACTGCACTGTTGAATTTACAGTAGCTATTACAGTGAAAGAATACCATGCTATTGTTTGGGGAGCGTGCACAGTTATGAACTTGAAAATGTATTAATAAACCAATTAGGCACATTTGGGCAGTCTTGATACAACATTTTGAACAGAAAGACAATGGTTCATTGGGTCAGTCTAACACCTTGCACATACACTGCTGCCATCTAGTGGCCAAAATCGTTTCAAATAGCATGAAAAGAAAAATCATGTTTTTTTCTTTGTATTATCTTTTATCTTTATCTATTATCTTTTACCAGATCTAATGTGTTATATTCTCCTACATTAATTTCACATTTCCACAAATTTCAAAGTGTTTCCTTTCAAATGGTATCAAGAATATGCATATCCTTGCTTCAGGTCCTGAGATACAGGCAGTTAGATTTGGGTATGTCATTTTAGGCGAATATTTAAAAAAAGGTTCCTTATCCTTAATTAAGATGAAGGAAGAAGGACTAAGAATATAACATCAGAAGAAGAGAATACATCAGAAGACAACTCTTATCCTGATAACTCAACTGGATAGCAAACAAGCTAACAGTTGTTTACACGTTGCTAGGGAGTTGCTAAGAGTTTATCTGCTGCATCACTATTTATAAATTATGTGGTTAATTGTGTGGATAAAAGGCAACATTGAGATGCCCTCTTCATTGACCTGTCAAAGGCTTTTGATACTGTATTACGAAAGGTGTCCCGCATGGGGTCGATTTTGGGTTCTATACTTTTTACTGTTTACATTAACAAAATTGACTTGTCTGTAAAAAATGTTAACCTGCACTTGTATGCCGATGATACTGTTGTGTATGTTATTTCCCTCATGGTTGACAAAGCTCTATCTGAACTACAGTCTGCCTTCATTGTATTACAGAAAAACTTTATTGACCTGAAATTAGTATTGAATGCAGGTAAAAAGTATGTTGTTCTCTAGACCGCATAAAAATTACTCTGATGATTTAAGCATATGTACTTTGGATGGTGTCCATATTGAGTGTGTCCCTGCTTGCAAGTATCTGGGCATCTGGATAGATGAAAAACCTTCTTTTTAAAAGCATATCGACGAGTTCGTTAAGAAGCTGAGAATAAAAATGGGCTTCTTGTATGGAAATATGTCCTGCCTCTCGATAAATAGGAGAAAGCAGATTAGGAACGTCGACGTTCCTATCGGTCCTAGACTATGGCGACATCAAATCAAATGTTATTGGTCACATACACGGGATTAGCAGATGTTATTGCGGGTGTAGCAAAATGCAGCTGCTACTTCATTGAAGGCGTTAGGCAGCAACTACTCTTCCTGGGGTTGGGCAAAATTAAGGCAGTTATACAATTTTTTTAAAATTACAATACATTCATTCATTACAGAATTCACAACACACTAAGTGTGTGCCCTCAGGCCCATACTCCACTACCACATATCTACAGCGCAAAATCCATGTGTACGTGTGTGTATGTATAGTACATATGTTATCATGTGTGTGTATACATGTGTGTATAATCATGTGTCTGTGCCTATGTTTGTGTATCCTCACTGTCCCGGCTGTTCCATAAGGTGTATTTTTATCTGTTTTTTAAATCTGATTCTACTGCTTGCATCAGTTACCTGATGTGGAATAGAGATCCATATAGTCATGGCTTTATGTAGTGTGGGGTATACATGGGTGTCCAAGCTGTGTGCTAGTATTTTAAACAGACAGCTCGGGACCTTCAGCTTGTCAACACCTCTTACAAAAACAAGTAATGAGGAAGTCAATCTCTCTTCCACTTTGAGCCATGAGAAATTGACATGCATATCATTAATGTTAGCTCTCCGTCTACTTTTAAGGTCCAGCCGTGCTGCCCTGTTCTGAACCAACTGCAATTTTCCCAAGTCCCCCTTTGTGGCACCTGACCACACGACTGAACAGTAGTCTAGGTGCGACAAAACCAGGGCCTGTAGGATCTGCCTTGTTGATAGTGTTGTTAAGGTAGAGCAGCGCTTTATTATGGACAGACTTCTCCCCATCTTAGCTACTGTTGTATCAATTTGCTTTGACCATGACAGTTTACAATCCAGGGTTACTCCAAGCAGTTTAATCCCCTCAATTTGCTCAATTTCCACATTATTTATTACAAGATTTAGTTGAGGTTTAGGGTTTAGTGAATGATTTGTCCCAAATACAATGCTTTTAGTTTCAGGGATGGCTAATAGCGGTCGACCGATTAATCGGAATGGCCGATTAATTAGGGCCGATTTCAAGTTTTCATAACAATCGGTAATTGGTATTTTTGGCCACCGATTTGCCGATTTTTTTTTTACTTTTTATTTTTATAGACCTTTATTTAACTAGGCAAGTCAGTTAAGAACAGATTCTTATTTTCAATGATGGCCTAGGAACGGTGGGTTAACTGCCTTGTTCAGGGGCAGAACGACAGATTTTTACCTTGTCAGCTTGGGGATGCAACCTTACGTTAACTAGTCCAACGCTCTAACCACCTGCTTTACATTGCACTCCATGAGGAGCCTGCCTGTTACGCGAATGCAGTAAGAAGCCAAGGTAAGTTGCCAGCTAGCATTAAACTTATCTTATAAAAAACAATCAATCAATCATAATCATTAGTTAACTACACATGGTTGATGATATTACTAGTTTATCTAGCCTGTCCTGCGTTGCATATAATCGATGTGGTGCGCATTCGCGAAAAAGGACTGTCTTTGCTCCGACGTGTACCTAACCATAAACATCGATGTCTTTCTTAAAATCAATACACAAGTATATATTTTTAAACCTGCATATTTAGTTAATATTGCCTGCTAACATGAATTTATTTTAACTAGGGAAAATGTGTCACTTCTCTTGCAAACAGAGTCAGGGTATATGCAGCAGTTTGGGCCGCCTGGCTCGTTGCGAACTGTGAAGACTATTTCTTCCTAACAAAGACAGCCGACTTCGCCAAACGGGGGATGATTTAACCTGTTACATCTAGGGGGCAGTAATTTCACGGCTGGATAAAAAACGTACCCGATTTAATCTGATTATTAGTCCTGCCCAGAAACTGGAATATGCATATAATTATTAGCTTTGGAGAGAAAACACTCCAAAGTTTCTGAAACTGTTTGAATGGTGTCTGTGAGTATAACAGAACTCCTATGGCAGGCAAAAACCTGAGATGCTTCTGTTCAGGAAGTACCCTGTCTGAACATTTCTTGCCCTTCTTTATTATCTCTGTCGTTTACAAAGGATCTCTGCTCTTACGTGACAATTCTCACGTCAACAATGGAGTCTCACAGCCCGGGAAAAACAGGAATGATGTCATTCAAAGCCCTGGCTGAAGCACACGAGAGCAAATGCTGAGTGGTCAGTCAATGGACTAAGCCTTAGGCGCGTGACACGCCCCGCCCCCGGCTTTTGGTTTTTTCCTCAGTTTACAGACAGGCAGATTCCCGGTCGGAATATTATCGCTTCTCTACGAGATAAATTGCATAAATATTGGTTTTAAACAGCGGTTGACATGCTTCGAAGTACGGTAATGGAATATTTCGAAATTTTTTGTCATATTTTGCGTCATGCTCGTGGCCGAGATTTAGCGTTGGGATAGTGTCTAGAACGCACGAACAAAACGTCGCTGTTTGGATATAACGATGGATTATTTGGGACCAAACCTACATTTGTTATTGAAGTAGAAGTCCTGGCAGTGTATTCTGATGAAGAACAAGCAAGGTAAGAACATTTTTCTTATAGGAAATGTGATTTTGGTGAAGGCTACACTGGGTGGGTGTCTAAATAGCTAGCCCTGTAACGCCGGGCTATGTACTTACATTATTGCAAAATGTGCTTCATCCGAAAAGCTATTTTAAAATCGGACATATCGAGTGCATAGAGGAGTTCTGTATCTATAATTCTTAAAATAATTGTTATGCTTTTTGTGAACGTTTATCGTGAGTAATTTAGTAAAATCACCGGAAGTGTTCGGTGGGAATGCTAGTTCTGAACGTCACATGCTAATGTAAAAAGCTGGTTTTTGATATAAATATGAACTTGATTGAACAGACATGCATGTATTGTATAACACAATGTCCTAGGTGTGTCATCTGATGAAGATCATCAAAGGTTAGTGCTGCATTTAGATATGGTTTGGGTTTATGTGACATGATATGCTAGCTTGAAAAATGGCTGTGTGATTATTCCTGGCTGGGTACTCTGCTGACATAATCTAATGTTTTGCTTTCGCTGTAAAGCCTTTTTGAAATCGGACAGTTTGGTTAGATAAAGGAGAGTCTTGTCTTTAAATAGCTGTAACATAGTCATATGTTTGAAAAGTGTAAGTTTTCGGATTTAGAGGAGTTTGAATTTCGCGCCCCGCCCATCATTGGATATTGGAGCAGACGTTCCGCTAGCGGAACGTGTAGATGTAAGAAGTTAACAAAAGCGCATTTGCGAAAAAAAGCACAATCGTTGCGCGACTATACCTAACCATAAACATCAATGCCTTTCTTAAAATCAATGCACAGAAGTATATATTTTTAAACCTGCATATTTAGCTAAAAGAAATCCAGGTAAGCAGGCAATGTTAACCAGGTGAAATTATGTCAGTTCTCTTGCGTTCTTTGCACGCACAATCAGGGTATATGCAACAGTTTGGGCCGCCTGGCTCGTTGCGAACTAATTTGCCAGAATTTTACGTAACTATGAAATAACATTGTAGGTTGTGCGATGTAACAGGAATATTTAGACTTATGGATGCCACCCGTTAGATAAAATACGGAATGGTTCTGTATTTCACTGAAAGAATAAATGTGATAGTTTCCGGATTCGACCATATTAATGACCTAAGGCTGGTATTTCTGTGTGTTTATTATATTATAATTAAGTCTATGATTTGATAGAGCAGTCTGACTGAGCGATGGTAAGCAGCAGCAGGCTTGTAAGCATTCATTCAAACAGCACTTTTGTCACGTCCTGACCATTAAAGGGGTTATTTGTTATTGTAGTTGGGTCAGGATGTGGCAGGTGTTTGTTTTATGTGTTTCGGGGTTTGTGGTTAATGTTCTATGTTAGTATATTTCTATGTTCGTTCTAGTCTTTCTATTTCTATGTGTAGTTTATTTGTGTTGACCTTCAATTGGAAGCAGCTGCTCCTCGTTGCTTCTAATTGAAGGTCCTATTTAAGAGGGGTGGTTTTTTTCTATGGGATTTGTGGGTAGTTGTTCCTTGTGTAGTGTGTTCCTTACAGGACTGTTTCTCGTCATTGGTTTTTTTGTATTTAGTGTTTCGTTTTCTTCGTATTTAATAAAGAAGATGAGCATTCACATTCCCGCTGCACCTTGGTCCAATCCTTACGACGCCCGTGACAACTTTACTGCGTTTTGCCAGCAGCTCTTCACAATGCGTTGCGCTGTTCAAGCCTGTCAACTCCCAAGATGAGGCTGGTGTAACCGAGGTGAAATGGCTAGCTAGTTAGCGGGTGCGCGCTAATAGCGTTTCAAACGTCACTCGCTCTGAGACTTGGAGTAGTTGTTTCCCTTGCTCTGCATGGGTAACGCTGCTTCGAGGGTGGCTGTTGTCGGTGTGTTCCTGGTTTGAGCCCAGGTAGGAGCGAGGAGAGGGATGGAAGCTATACTGTTACACTGGCAATACTAAAGTGCCTATAAGAACATCCAATAGTCAAAGGTATATGAAATACAAATCGTATAGAGAGAAATAATCCTATAATTCCTATAATAACTACAACCTAAAACTTCTTACCTGGGAATATTGAAGACTCATGTTAAAAGGAACCACCAGCTTTCATATGTTCTCATGTTCTGAGCAAGGAACTTAAACGTTAGCTTTCTTACATGGCACATAATGCACTTTTACTATCTTCTCCAACACTTTGTTTTTGCATTATTTAAACCAAATTGAACATGTTTCATTATTTATTTGAGGCTAAATTGATTTTATTGATGTATTATATTAAGTTAATAAGTGTTCATTCAGTATTGTTGTAATTGTCATTATTACAAATAAATAAAAATAAATAAAAAATCGGCCGATTAATCTGTATTGGCTTTTTTGGTCCTCCAATAATCGGTATCAGTGTTGAAAAATCATAATTGGTCGACCTCTAATGGCTAACCCTGGAAATTCCTTTGCTCTACTGAGTTAGGTAAATCAGCTTTTAGCTTTTTTGCACCTTATTTGTTGAAAAATCTTCAAAACATTCTGAAATGTTAAGTTTTGTTGCATCTAGGCCAGGGGTTCTTAAACTTTTTCAGCCTGGAACCCAAATTAGAAATTATGCGTTTTCCTGGGACTCAAGCTTGGGAACATATGCTACTAAATGTAAATATTGGTACATTTCATTGCCCTTATGCCTGAAACAAATGCAATATAGACAAAAACAAATAATTAAATTAAATAGCCATATAAATAGCTATTCATGTTTATTTTCACCCATTAAAAACTCTTACATATCTGTCTAGGTTGGAACAGTTGCTGTTAATTCAATAAATAATTGTCATTCTGAACTGGAATAAACTGATTGATCACATCACACAGATGCATAACAGAACAGACACGCAGGATTTTTGATAGTGCAACCCTAAGTAACAGTACAGATGAAAAATGATCAGGCCTACTGTACACCTTACTGTAGAAATGATTGTCAAAAGAAAGTCTAGGTTGGAGCTGTTGCTGTTAAAATAGAAGTCATAATTTTTATTCTGAACTGGAAAAAACTGATTGATCCAGGCTGTATCAGATCCGGCCGTGATTGGGAGTCCCATAGGGCGGCGCAAAATTATCCCAACGTCGTCCAGATTTGGCCGGGGTAGGCCGTCACTGTAAATAATAATTTGTTCTTAACTGACTTACCTAGTTAAATAAAGGTTCAATTTAAAAAGATATATATATATTTCAAAAAACAATCACGAGGATGTAGACCAGAAAACACATACAGTCCTAATGAGAGGCGTGTGGCTGGTTGAAGTTTTCAACAAGCATGTCTATTCTGGGATCAGTTTTTGACAGTGCAACACTGAGGTCATGCTCAGCATTGAGACTGTTTCTGTACTTGTTTTTTAAGTAATCTTGAGTTGAGAACCCTGACTGACATAAGTATGTGGTTCCAAACTGGACCAGAACATCTACTGCTTTCTCAGTTAGGCAGGCGACCTCTTCATGCTGTAGATGAGCAAACCAGAACTGTGTGTGTGTTTGCCTCAAAAAGTATCTTGCTTCAATCAGTTTATTCCAGTTCAGAATAAAAATGACTTGTATTTTAACAGCAACGGTTCCAACCTAGACTTGTTTTCAACAATCATTTCTACAGTAAGATGTACAGTAGGCCTGATCATTTCCCATCTTGCCATTCCTGTCATTTGCCAAACAGACTGGCCTATTGGCAATCTCAACATTCAATATGCATTCGGATTTACGGGGCAGTTGCTGATTGGTAGTTGAAAAAACATTCAGATTTTCCATGACAATGTTATGGAACATGTGGTGAGTGCAAATTTGACAAAATATAAAATTTTAAGAACAATATAAACATTATACAACAGGTGGGTCTAATCCTGAATGCTGATGGATTAAAACTGCATTCCAGCCGGTATCTATTCCACAAGTTACCACCGGCTAAATCTATTACATTAAAATGCCGATTTACTCCATTCCATCTGACTGCGCAATCAGCCCAGCCAAGCAATTTATAAACTTGATCTCCACTATAGTAAGCATCTAGACATTGTCTCACATTTCTTTTAGAAAACATTTCGTTTTCAACAGCAGAGATTAGTATAAACCTTGCTGTCTGTCTCTCTGACATATGCAATATAGTTTCAATATTCAAATACGATCTCCAGCTGTCCAATGGTAATAAACATGTCGGGATTCGGGTGAGACAGACAGGCAGACAGCATTTCTCTATCAGTCTAAATCATGAATCAGCTGCCATCATTTTTATGGATATATACAAAGAAATGTCAATTGAAAAACTGTAAAACAAAATGAAGTGCAGCTCCTTTGCAGTCTTTCCAGCTTCAAGTTGAAGTGATTGTGTTAGCTGTGTTGTTGAGTAGCTCCTCCTCGGATTACATTTAATCAGTTAAATGTAAGGGATTACAAAAAATAATGGTAACTGTAATCCGTTACAAGTTTTTTATATATATTGTAATCAGATTACAAATACTTTTGAAAAACTAGATGATTACTTCGAGGATTACTTTTAAATTCAGAAAGGATTTTTGATACTTCTCTGTTTTCTCAATGACATTCAAACCAGCATTGAAAAAAGGCGCAAGTTTAAGTTTCTTCCACCTGAGCGAGTCTGACCACAAGTCAGAGACCACAATGATGACACACCAAATGTGTTTGATGGATTGCAGGAATGGGCTTTTGTAGGCTACAGTCCAAGCAATGTCTTCCAATGGTGCGACTGCTGTCAGCATTCAAAGATTATCCAACTTGAATAAATAAGAATTTGTTCTTAACCGACTTGCCTAGTTAAATAAAGGTTACACATAAAGGTAACAAGGATGACAGCAGTGGTGTAGTCTACGTCGATACGGATATCACTTATGTTGATATCTACATTGATGTGAATCCCACTGCTGCTCTCTCATTTAGCTATTTGCGCCTTACGGATTGTGGTTGTTGTGGATGGCTGTTCACAAATCTAAATGTATATTTGAACCTAATAATGGTTGAATTCAAGAGGTTTAAGCTGCCTATCAATCATTGATTTTGAAACCAGTGGAAAGCCAGTGAAAAATGCACTCTTGCAACAGCTGCATAATGCAGATCCCAGCCTATGGAATAAAAGTTTTAATTACTCAATCTTATTCATGCTGATAAAATAGACATCCACAGGTCTAATGGACACATGCTCAAACTCGCACACTTTTAATAGACTTAAAGGGGCAATCTGTAGTTGCTACATCCATTTTTGTACTTATAAATTATATATATTAATGTAAAGATATAATTTAATCGTATTATTATATGTAGTAGAAAGCGATGGGTTAGAAGAAGCCTACATAACCAACCCATAAAGTTACATTTTACATCCATGTATGGCCAACTATGTAAACTTTAACATTGATTTATCCTGCAATAGATGTCGTTCAATTGGTAACATACATTTTTGTCTTCTTTTAATGCCTCTTACGGGAAGAGTAATCTAAAAGTAACTGAATGTAATCAGTTGACGTTACTGAGTTTGGGTAATCCAAAAGTTACATTACCGATTACAATGTTGGACAGGTAACTAGTAAATGTAACGCATTACATTTAGAAAGTAACCTACCCAACCGTGCGAGTGAGCACATTTCCTATGACAGGCGAAATCACGCCTCATTAGCTCATTGTTATGGATGTAGACAGAAAATGGTTCAGAGAAAGAGAGAATCGTCACAGCTGCATGCATGAGGAACTAGGGAACGAGCTCTGCCCGTGGAAATGTGCAATTCAATGTGTATCTAAATAAATAGCTGTCGATGCTGTGACTGACCATCCCCCCCAAAGGTGTCACTGTGGTTTCTATTCTGATCTGCTGTATCAAGGTCTTTGCTACAATGTTTCAGCGCTGTTTTCAGATCAATGGACAGCGCCCCTATACACTGTTTTGATCTGGCATGAAATTTTACTACTCATAGACCAGACGTGCACTGTTTTCAGAACCATGGACAGAGTCCCTAGAAAACAAGTTTCTGGGACTATCAACAAGCACTTGAGCAGTTTTGCTTTACATGGCAGTCAATACGAATAGATCTAACGACCAGAGAACGCCTAGCATGTCAGTTGACAACCAGTGTTAGTGAATGTAGCATCACGTTTTTTTGTAAAAATTATGGTTTGGGAAATAATCTTGATTTTTAATGCTGGTAACCCATTGTATAAAAGCAATAATACACTCGAGTCCATGTGTTATGACATTTTATCATGGCTGTGATGGTCTACAGCACTCGGCTTTGCCTCGTGACTATGACCACATCACAGCCATGATGAAAATCTCATAATAACACGTCCTCTCATGTACTATTGCTTATATACCGTTATGACCTGCTGCGGTCATTCCCTTGTGAGATGGCAGTGTCAATGCAAGTTCATGTTGTTCAAAGTGGGCTTCTTAATGGTAGAAAGATATGATATGGAAAATATTTACCTACATATTCAATCGAACTACGTTTGCTTCAGTTGCATCCCATTAATGCTAATGAGAGAAAATAAACTGAATTGCTGGCACCTGTCATCATTCCTCACTCATACCCTAAGTTGATATACACGTCATAAGAAGGAGTTCCCCTTGTCCACGCCCACAAATGGGGAATAACAAACATTCTGTCCCATTGACCCCCATTGTAAAAGAGCCAACTTCATGGAAGATTTTTACTTATATAGAAATAACAAAACATGCCGAAAGGTTGTTGTTCAATGTACATGGAACCAGGTAAGAAATCCCGACTGATGGTTCACAGTGCTCCCATGTAGGGAAATAAAGCCTGCAAGAAAAGCCCTGCGGCTTCAGGCTATTCGGCGTGGGAGAGTGGGAAATGGGGGGCCCTGTTGTCCAAGTAAGCTACACGTAGCTATGTGTGTGGAAAACATTTAATCTCAAGTAAGACATTGAATTGTGTAGTATATAGTCCGTTTGTAACTCCACTCACTACTTGTATCTGTATAGTCTGTTTGTGTTGTTGTTCTTGGCTGACTTAATGTTCTGGTCAGCAGCAAGCACTCACTCATGTGGCTGTTAGCACGTCATGTAAAGGAGCATGAGGGAAGCCCTACAATATTAAGCTTTTCTCAGTTGTGCGAATGCTTAGGAGCAGGAAATGTTGAAAAGTAATCTTAAGACATGTTGTACTTTTGTTAAATGTAGTTTTGTAATTGACTAAAACAAGCAGACCACAAGAAAATTGCCTTTGAAAAAGGCTGTGAGCCAATGACCTACGTTACCACAGGTTGTTTTCCCCACAGGTGGGCGGAATCGCAACGTTCTTTTTAATACCGTCTGGGTATGTATTTATATAGCCCTTCTTACATCAGCTGATATCTCAAAGTGCTGTACAGAAACCCAGATCATTAGTTATATAACCTGTCTAGACAGGCTACTTTAGGAAACTTTCCGAATGGACATACAGAAAATTAGCGAACTCACCCACATAAAAGCCTACACTGATCACATGTGCCAGGCTGAAAAAAATGTGTAGGTGTCCCCATAGGCCTAATATTTAAATTGAGGAAATGTAATCATAATCATTATTTTAGCGATCCATGTTAGACGTCCCTCCAAATGAAAAGGTCCCCATCCTGCTGATGTGAGCTGCTGGATAGAACACTTGCAATTGATATGCTTTTATGGATGAGAAGGTGAACTTGCCATTTCCAAAAAGGAGCTCGGTGGGGAGTCGGAGATTCGCTGTTTTACGATCTGTTGTCTACCTCAACAGCAAGGGTTTCATTAAAACGGCCAAGCCACTATATTTGTTTTATTTCACATTTAAATAAACATGACGAATTTGGTGATGTTCAAGTTCAACTTAAATTCATTGTCCCACAGCGTGCGTCAGACCCCAAAAATGTTTTGGTCTCTGGCTTGCAATGCACAGGTGGTGGTTGCCTGCATTCACTGTAGGCCTAATATAGGCTAGAATACTAATGGCGGATTAATAGCCCAGCCTATGAATTAACTTTTTTTGCATAAACATTGTGATCGTCGGATAGCTGTGAGGGTTATAGAATCAGGATCAAATCCTCAGATTTCCTCGAGCTCATTAATGAAAGAATGTTCATATTTGAAGATTGCCAAAAGGCAAGTCCCTTTGGCAATGACAAGGAGTGGTAACGAGTGGAATGTTAGTTAAGAGACTGGTACTCAGGCTAGAGGTGAGGTCCCTGAACCAATAACAGTTGCCCAGTGACAGTGGTTGTATTCATGAAAGTCATATTGGGTGGAAGCTATTTAAAGGGCAATTCTGCCACTTTTCAACATCATATTCATCATCTCCAGCACCAAACCTGTGTCTACATTTGTGAAAACATCGTATTTCTATGATCTGTGGTTAAAAAGATAAGAAGAAAGTTCCATCACAGGATAGGATTAAAAATGAAAAACCTGCAACGAGTTTCTAGGCCAAGGGAGGGTATTTTTCTGCTCCCCACGTCACCGCAAATACTTCATTTTTGGGGGGGACAGAACATAGGAATGTGCCGTTTTCACATATTTTGACACTGGTATTGTACTGGAGATTATGAAAATGAGTTTGAAAAGTGGTGGAGTTGTCCTTTAAGTTTTAAGGAAGCATTTCTTTACATATAATTAATAAACATTTATCAAAAAAATAGACAAAGTAAAAAAACATACAAAAGGTATTGCTGTGGATCGGATAGAAGAGGCCTCTGAACCAATAATAGTTGGTTAAGTTGGGAATGCCATTAGGGAAATTCACATTCGGTCTGTGCTCTAAGCACAAGTCTAGGCTTCCTTGTCAGGAAAGTCAACAATCGTACAAAAATAGACCTAAATGTTTTACATTTCCAAAGTTATTAATTAAAACATTGAACATTTCAAATATAACAATAATTATGCTACTTATCTATCATCTCCCACATACACTTTTAGTTAGAGCAGCAAATCAGTAAGAATAAAATAAACATAGCAGCATGAACGTCAGTCTGGCAAGCCTTCTCCAGCCGAACAAATGGTTCATTTCTCTTAAGCTCGAGCTGTTCAGTGGTGTGATCTGTGAAGAACCAGAAAGATGTGACCTTGTCTTGGTACAGAGGAGAGAATAGACTCAACCAGACCAGCAGTCCTCTGGTGTGTATTCATTAAGCCAATTCTGTTGTAAAACCTTTCTTAAACGGAAGCAAAAGGAACAGGGAGGGACATACCTGAATTTGTCCAATAGAACCTGTTGTTTTAGTTGCAACTGTTTGGACTAATGATTACACCCCTGATCTCATCACCAGCCTGTCTCTCCCATCTACAGTGGTGTAGTTGCAAACACTGTTGGTAATCACACTTCACCATCAACATCACAACACCCTGAAGAGATGGAGGCCATCAACTCTGGGCTCATTACACTATAGAACCCATCCCTCCTGAGATAGGAGGAGAAGTTAATAGACTTGTTGTGTAGTGATGAACCAGGGTGGAGGTTGTTAAATCAAATAAAATACAATTGTATTTGTCACCTTACGGTGAAATGCTTACTTATAAGCCCTTAACCAACAATGCCGTTTTAATAAAAATAAGAGTTAAGAAAAATATTTACTAAATAAACTAAATAAAAAAATAAAAGATCAACAATAAAATAACAATAACGAGGCTATATACAAGGGGTACTGGTATATGTGCGGTGGTACAGGTTAGTTGAGGTAATTGAGCATGTTCAGCAGTCTTATGGCTTGGAGGTAGAAATTGTTAAGAAGCCTTTTGGACCGAGACTTGGTGCTCCGGTACCGCTTGCCGTGTGGTAGCAGAGAGAACAGTCTATGACTAGGGTGGCTGGAGTCTTTGGCAATGTAAAGGGCCTTCCCCTGACACCGCCTGGTTTAGAGGTCCTAGATGGCAGGAAGCTTGGCCCCAGTGATGTACTGGGCTGTACGCACTACCCTCTGTAGGCCGAGCAGTTGCCATTCCAGGTGATGATGCAACCAGTCAGGATGCCCTCGACGCTGCAGCTGTAGAACATTTTGAAGATCTGAGGTCCCATGCCAAATCTTTTCAGTCTCCTGAGGGGAAAAAGGTGTTGTCACAACTGTCTTGGTGTGTTTAGACCGTGATAGTTTGTTGGTGATGTGGACACCAAGGAACTTGAAGCTCTCAACCTGCACCATTACAGCCTCATCAATGAGAATGGAGGCGTGATCAGGCCCTCCTTTTCCTGTAGTCCACGATCATCTCCTTTGTCTTGATCATGTTGAGGGAAAGGTTGTCGACCTGGCACCACACATCCAGGTCTCTGCCCTCCTCCCTATAGGCTGTCTCATCGTTGTCGATGATCAGGCCTTCCACTGTTGTGTCGTCGGCAAACTTAATAATAGGGTGAACAGGGAGTACAGGAGAGGACTAAGCACGCTCCCCTGAGGAGCCCCCATGTTGAGGATGTGTTGTTGTGTTGTTGCTTACCCTTACCACCTGGGGGCGGCCCGTCAGGAAGTCCAGGACCCAGTTGTAGAGGGAGGTATTTAGTCCCAGGGTCCTTAACTTAGTGATGAGCTTTGAGGGCACTATGGTGTTGAATGCTGAGTTGTAGTCAATGAACAGCATTCTCACGTAGGGGTTCCTTTTGTCCAGGTGGGAAAGGGCAGTGTTGAGTGCAATAGAGATTGCGTCATCTGTTGGGGATATGCAAATTGGAGTGGGTCTAGGGTTTCTCGGATGATGTTGTTGACGTGAGCCATGACCAGCCTTTTAAAGCACTTCATGGCTACAGACGTGAGTGCTACAGGTCGGTCATTTAGGCAGGTTACCTTGGTTTTCTTGGGCACAGGGACAATGGTGGTCTGCTAGAAACATGTAGGTAATACAGACTTGGACAAGGACAGGTTGCAAATGTCAGTGAAGACATTTGCCAGTTGGTCAGCGCATGCTGGCAGTACACGTCCTGGTAATCCATCTGGCCCTGCGGCCTTGTGAATGTTGACCTGTTTAAAGGCAAGTGTGATCACACAGTCGGAACAGCTGGTGCTCTCATGGATGCTTCAGTGTTGCTTGCCTCGAAGTGCGCATAGAAGTCATTTAGCTCATCTGGTAGGCTTGTGTCACTGGGCAGCTCGTGGCTGGGCTTCCCTTTGTAGTCCGTAATAGTTTGCAAGCCCTGCTATATCCGACAAGCATCGGAGCCGGTGTAGTAAAGCACATTCTTGTAGATTAAAGAGCACCTTGCATTGTAAAACCTCCCTGGTCTTTGTGTTTTAATCTGTGTTTAAAATTAACTGCTCGACTGAGGGTCCTTACAGATAACTGCTTTAACATTTAAATTAATACTTCACTCTGGCACAATCAGACATACAGTGCTGAATGTATCATCAATATCATATTTGCATGTAACTGTACAGTTCTCTGTCTCTCTCATTCCCTTCATAAATGAACCTGGTGTGTGTTGCAATACAGTGAAAGAAGCATTGTAGCATGACTTGCCATACAGTAGGATTAACTGATGTAAAGAAAAGTAAATCCCAAAATGTATAGTACAATGTAAAGATTGTTGCTTAAAGCAGTGATGGAAAAAGTACCCAATTGTCATACTTGTTGTGGTTGATTGTTAGTTGATCTCATGTGTTTACATTGAATAGAATATCAAGGTGTTTTGACACTTGAACAGGTTTTTCTGGTGTATCTCTAGATCAGGGTTTCCCAAGCTCGGTCCTGGGGCCCCCAGGATAACTTTAACAGAGCTTGATGATGAGATGGTGACTTGAATCAGCTGTGTAGTGCTAGGGAAAAAAACTAAATGTGCACCCGAGGTTGGTAAACCCTTCTCTAGATGACAGATTGATAAGGCCATCACCTGCTGCTTATCTATTGATCATATTTTCAAACAGCCTATGAAATATGATGCATTATATAGAAAGGAAAACTGTCTGAAGGCCAGGGTATTATGAAGATTAAAATGGAGGTTTCTGAGTGTTAATGTCCGTTAGAGAGAATGGTAAATGGTAGTTCATGTGCCAAGACAAATACATGCAGTTCAAAATAATATGCTATATTACACTTTATTACACATGTTGCCTCTATCAGATCAGAGTAGCATGTCTATGAGCATGTCTATGAGCATGTCTATGAGCATGGTGTGGTCCTGATAGAAATGTGTTGTATAGAACATACTGTACAGCCACCTCTTCTGTACATCACTCTGCAAGAATCTTTGAATAAGGTCCTGATGTTAGTCTCAAAACAACACCCACAAACGGAGAGTGGGAGCCTTGTGGTTGCTTTAGCTCAAGTAAAACTACACAAATACATGTATCAAAATGAACGTGTCAACATACATGGATTCCATCAACCCCCACAACACCCTTATATTGTCTGTGTACGTGTGTTAGTGTGCGTGTGTGTGCATATATGCTTCTCTATTGCCATCTCTGTCAGCGTGTGGTTATCGCTTATTTGTTCTCTCTGTTGTCAGTAGCCTATATGGGTCAGTCGCTGTCATTCTCATTATAGGGGAGATGTGGTACCGTCCTCTATCTCTGCACAGCTTTTCTCAAGCAAGAAAGCTGTCACCACAAACCATGCTCTCAGTCCCCTGCACCCACATTTAGCAGACACTTTTATCAAGTGACTTACAATAAGTGTATTCAACTAAAATAGGTAAGATAACCACATACAGTATCACATTAATTCCAACATTACTTCTATCGGCCAATAATTCTGTGCAAGTCAGATCTGTGCTAGATAGCTAGTCAAATGAAGCACTCCTGTGCCTAACCTTTAACCTCAACTTAGTTTTAACTGAACAGAAAGTGAAATGAACAGAACAGATAATGACAGCTGTTGTTCTGTGGTCAGAGGCAACAGGACAGCTTCCAACTGTGACCTGTTATCAAAGTGTCCCTCTGTTAGTTCTCAGGGGAGCATAATCTTCCATAGCTCATTGGTAGAGCATAGCCCTTGCAACCCCAGGATAGTGGGTTTGATTCCTGAGACCACCTGTATGTAAAATGTATGCACACATGACTGTAAGTCACTTTGGATGAAAGTCTCTGTTAAATTACATAACGATTCTACAATGTATACTGAAGAGACTTTCTAGCTGCATGCTGACATTTTAACATTATATGGCCTCTCCTCTCACTTTTACAGGACAGAGATAGAGAAAGAGAGGAGAGACAGACACAATGAGAGAGAGTGAGAGAGAGAGAGAGAGAGCGAGAGACACTTGAGATGGAGACACGAGAGAGAGTCAGATATAAAATAATGTATTAACCATTGGAAAACATTTTAACGTGCTTGAATGGTGTGGTAATTATGATTTGCCAGGATTAGACGCAGCTGGGAAGTGTGGTTGCCATGCATAGACAGAAGGGTAAGAGAGATGGGGTCTTAGTGTTTGAGATGTGTTCATGAAGTACACGACCACAAGCTCATCAATAGCATCTTAATTGGATTAAATGCTCATAAGATCATTTTAATATACAATGGGTATGATAAATGATGTTTATTTCTCTTTATGGAGACGTGTAGTTAAGGTCTCTGTCTCTAAGTTAGACAGGATGTGGTGGCGCTGCAGAGAAACACAGATGATAGAAAACGAGGGCAGGGAGAAATACACCATCTCTGACTGATATCATCAACCACACGGCCAAGGTGACAAGCAGCAAAAACCTGTTCAAACTAGATTCATTGAAAGTGGTAAAATGTGGGATTCAGAGTAGGGCTAATGCCAAATAAAGTAGTGTTAATTGTATAGAATCTGACCTTTTGAGAATATGGTAAGTGCTTTATTTATCTCTTCCCCATGGTGGAGTCTTAGCAGAGATAAGGGATGGCTGCTGTGTGAAACTGTAAAAGTAGAAAGTCTCAAAACAGCATGGTTGTGGAATGAAACCATGGAAAGTAGTGCACCTAGTCAAAAATCTAATCTAATCAAATATTATTGGTAGCATAACACATATTTTGCAGATGTTATCGCAGGTGCAGTGAAATGCTTATGTTTCCAGTTCCAACAGAGCTATACTGTAATATTGGGGCGTCAGGTAGCCTGGTGGTTTGGAGCATTGGGCCAGTAAGCGAAAAGTAAAAATATAGCAAGGCAATTAACCCTAATTGCTCCAGAGTCACTGTCAATATTGGCTGAACCCTGGCGGTAACCCCACTCGATGAGGGTGTCTCAGGGGGAGGAGATCCTTGATAATCTTCTTGGCGTTCCTGTGATACCAGGTGCTGAGGATTTCCTTGAGGGCAGGCAGTAAGCTGAGATCTGGTGTTTGGAGGGTGTGTCAATGTTTAATTGTAAATTGCTTTAAAGTGTTTTAATACATAGAAATTAAGTGCTCTGAAACACTCAACCTAAATATTGGTGTTTTTATACTGAAACTTTTGGGGGTTTCAGTATATGTAAAATGCAGCATCAAAAGACAAAAACAATTTTTCATACAATCAATGGTTTAGACATGCAAATGGTTTATAGCCTAAAAATGTATTGATAAAAGGCCCTAATGACAATATTTTCTGTGGAATTCCACCTTTAGTTTT
This sequence comes from Salmo trutta, assembly GCF_901001165.1. Taxonomy (NCBI): domain Eukaryota; kingdom Metazoa; phylum Chordata; class Actinopteri; order Salmoniformes; family Salmonidae; genus Salmo; species Salmo trutta. The sequence continues at coordinate 18,371,854 of NC_042960.1, read as the reverse complement.
TCAATGCTTTATTTAGACATATTGAAAACAGGAGGGACAGTAAGACGGTACATTTTGTTGGAACCAACCACATAGCCACACTGTTAGAAATAGTTCTGGGGTAAATAGAATTTTACTCAAAAAAACAAACAACATATACTTAATAAAAATGTAGGCAAGTCATGCAGAGCCTTTGGTCTAGCGGACAGCGGTAACGCATCCAGCTTAGACCCTTCACCCTGTCTCCACTGAAGTCCAAGGTTAAAATCGCTGCGCCGTCCCTTCAATCTGTTTCTCCCACCTATCTGTATGCCCTCTGTCATTTCATAACTGTCTAAATAATGTGTAAAAATATATGTATATATATAAAAAATGTATGCAAGTCATTTAAATAATGTGTTCATTTAATTTTACCAAAATAATGTAACAATAAATCCAACTTAATGTGTTGCTTAAGATGTAAGACTATTTCATAAAAATAACAAAAGAGAGAGAAAATGTAATTATTGAACTCAGAAGTATTTGGTTTTAATCACCTTGCATTTCTTATCTTGTTTTAGGGGATTGTGGGTAATAAAAAAAATACTGACTTTATGATTCTTTCACACAATGTATGCATCATCCAAAGTGATACGCTACTATGCAAAGTCTTCCCAGAGCCACCAGTCATAAGCTTTATCCCTATCTCATCCTACTCCAGACCAACGGTTTGAGAGGACATAACACTACCCCTCAACACCCCCTGCAGCTGTTCTGCAGTTAATCCTTGCAATTCCAAATACTTCTCTTCTGCTGCCTCCACAACCTCTATTTTCTGTGACTTTCGATCCATTTCTGCAGTTTAATTGACAACCATGGCTATAAATGCTAAAAAGCCCACCTCAATGAAGCACATTCTTCCCATCACTCTCTCTTGGTCTCTGCCTACTCACAGGAATCCTCTCAGGATCCCTCACCCTGTAACTATCTTCCACTACCACTCACTTCACTGCTTTGCCATAATACATTTTGTGTACTATTCTAACCCTGGCAACCTCAATCTCCCTTTCTCTCACTGGACACCTCCTATCTCCAGCCCCCACAACTAACACATACAACTTTCTCCACCGATACCACACATTCCTTCACATTGACAATCCTGGATGTGTGAATAGGTACTGTCCTCATTTAACATTAATTTGCCTGACAGTTTTGATATCTGTTCATCATGACCCATTACACCATTACAAGGACTCTTCATATAATTGATTAAAATGCCTTCATTTGTCATTTGTATGGCATGCTCAATGGAAACAAAGATTAAAAACTGATGCATTTCGGCTGCATGGCCTTCATCAGGGAGTACAAAGATATAATATCCTCTTTTGAACAACATTTTCCAATCAACCCTGATTTGAAGAGGGAGTGGTTACAGAATTCATTGGACAACATCTAGTAAACAATACTATAAATATTAAAAGTTGAAATGCTGTAGACATGTTATCAAAATGCAAATCAAGGCTAGAAGCATTAAACCCTCCATTTCCTGGTTCCTTATGTTGTAATTTTAGTTTGTGACAAAAATAACGAAGTATAATGTAGAGAAACATTGTACCATCTAAACCACTGTGGAATATCTTTTCCATAAGCAAAAGTATTGTATTTTCAGCTGGTGTACAAAACCGAAAGTAAAATTTCTAATTGAAACTTAAACACGAGAAGCATAGAAATAGTGCACATAGAACAGATACCGCTTCTTAGACTTGCTTTCATTGAGAATGACAGATCTATAACTCAAATTTCTATGTGAATTTGGTGAAGTCACCCAAAAACGTACATATTGCAGCTTTAACTGCAAAGTAGGCTTACCTGGCAGAAGTACAGTATATCATGAGTACATGTATTTGTATCTATTATTTGTTATTGGCAAACTTTGGCATGAAATGATCAGCAGCAGTACAGAACCATTGTTAGACTGGCACATAACACACACATTCCTCACTGGCTCGACAAGATGCACAATTAAAGGGAAAGATTCACAATCATAGGGGAATTACACAAAACAATCAGCTCAATTCAAAATTTAATTGAGAATGCCTCAAATTGCAATTCAATTCTCAAATTTGAATTAAATTCAAAGTACTGTCGTAAAATTGAAACAGAATGTAATTACAGGAAATAGATTTGAATTCAGTGAAATTCTATTAAATGAAAATGCCTCTTCCATATTAGATGTAGTAGTCTATACAAATATACTTGTGCATAAAACATGTCGTTATATACATGCATACAAAATATTGTTGAAAATAATTGATTTTCAGGACAAACTCTTAAAATGAATGGCCTTCAAAAAGAAGACAAACAATTTTGGTGGAAATATAATTGGCTATAGACCCCTTTCTGTGTTTGCAAACATTGCTAACTAACGAGGGCAAAGCACACAAGTTGGTGGCAGAACAAGGGGGAGTTCTTATAGAACACCAGCAAGAAAAGGCTTTATTTACATGTTGCTTATGAGTGCATTTCACACTACTTTTGGATTATAATAGGATTTTAATGCTGGTATGAATGTCCTGCTTAATATAATGTTTTTGTTTGTATATACACTACCGTTCAAAAGTTTAGGGTCCCTTAGAAATGTCTTTGTTTTGAAAGAAAAGCAATTTTTTGTCCATTTAAAATAACATAAAATTGATCAGAAATACAGTGTAGACATTGTTAATGTTGTAAATGACTATCAGCATCTGTGGGTTCGATTACAGGCTCAAAATGGCCAGAAGCAAATAACTTTCTTCTGGAGCTCGTCAGTCTATTCTTGTTCTGAGAAATTAAGGCTATTCCATGCGAGAAATTGCCAAGCGACTGCAGATCTAGTACAATGCTGGGTACTACTCCCATCACAGAACAGCGCAAACAGTGCAAACTGGCTCTAACCAGACTAGAAAGAGGAGTGGGAGGCCCCGTGCACAGCTGAGCAAGAGGACAAGTACATTAGAGTGTCTAGTTTGAGAAACAGACACTTCACAAGTCCTCAACTGCTGCTTCATTAAAAGTACACACAAAACACTTATCTCAAGGTCAACAGTGAAGAGGCGACTCCGGGATGCTGACCATCTAGGCAGACTGTGTCATGCTCAGCGGGTTGGAGGGTTTTTTGAGAGTGAGAGGACAGGACTTTCTCCCCGTCTTTCTCCCCATCTTCTTTGGTTCGGTTTGGGTGTAGCTGGTCTCCTGGGCGGTGGAGATTATTGGGGGTTCAACCTGGTTGATGATAGTGTAGCTGGTCTCCTGGGCGGTGGGGGTTATCGGGGTTTCAACCTGGTTGGGGATCCGGGTGTAGCTGGTCTCCGGCGTGGTAGGGATTATTGGGGCGTCAACCTGGTTGGGGATGGGGGTGTAGCTGGTCTCCTGGGCGGTGGGGGATATCGGGGGTTCAACCTGGTTGAGGATGGGGGTGTAGCTGGTCTCCTGGGCGGTGGGGGATATTGGGGGTTCAACCTGGTTGGGGATCCGGGTGTATCTGACTCAATCATATGGGTCAGATCTGATAATGGACCTCGCCTGGTACTGAAACTAAGCCTGAGGCTTTAACATTACCCCACATGTCACACTGTAACGTAAAAATGTGTCATACTAACGGTTGACTAATATTGTAACATATATATATATATATATATATATATAATAATAATGTATACATAATAATAATATATATGATATAGATATATATATGTAACCTAGATATAGGCTACCTGCCATAGCCTCAGGTGCAGAGTGCAATGAGTGTCGTTAGTTAACAGATGAAACAGTACCTAGGCCAGTGGGATTTGGGTACTTATTTTAAGATAAACGTTTTGAATAATCTCCTCCAGGTGGTTTGCATTTTTAAACTACAACCTGGTTTGGTTTTTGAAAACACAAGAAATAGGAAGAAAGCTGAATTAAAAGAGAAAAAGTCTCAACTTGAGAGAGATGCAAAGTAAACAGAACAAGTTTAGAATTGTATTTCACCGCTGTATATGTAGGATACTTATTTTAATAAATATTTTTAACTGAGCATCAAGATGAACTTCATTTGTAAGTGGATTACATCACAAAAACTACAGGTGGTGTACAAACATGTAAAAAATGTGAATGATGGATAGTAAGATGACCATTGGAAAGAAACATATTCACTGTGGATTGGAGCATTGTTGTCTTGTTGTCCCAATTCATCCATTGTTCGCAATTGTTTGCTCCACAAGATATAAAACTGTCTTTTAGAAAGGCTTTGCAAAGACAAATTGAACTAGCTCTATTAGACAGGGGTGTCAAACTCATTCCACAGAGTGAGTTTGTGGAATGGCCCGAGTGTTGGCAAGTTTGGGGGTTTTCGCTTCAATTAACACCTAGACAACCTAACCAGGTGAGGGGAGGTCCTTAGTAATTTGTGACCTTCTTTACAAATCAAGGGTGGAGCAAAAACCTGCAGACACTCGGACCTCCCACGGTAGGAGTTTGACACATGTGGATTAAAGTAATTAACCACTCAAACTAGTTTAACCAGAACAAAACCCTGCACCCACCATGAAACTCCATAGACCGTAGCTTAGCTCTAGCTAGCTGAAACTGTTGAGTAGGCCTATAGCTAAGATTTTCATTGAAAACCTTGACAGATCAGTGAAAATGCATACTGGTTTGAGAAATGTCTAAAAAACTATAAATCATTCTCCATAACATTACATACTAGCATACATACATGCATGCATGCATGCATGCATGCATGCATGCATACATACATATTACAACCACATTGTTTTATTGCATACTTCACTTACAGGGAAAGAGGATGATCGCATGGGAGGATAGGGTATGTTCCAAGTTACCTTCTTTGTTGAAGTCATGATGCGCATTTGTGTTGTAGGTCAAAATACACAGATTCTGCACAGAATAAGAATATACATTATAACTGCCTGGAAATGTGTTTCTTAGATTCATTTAATTTTATATTCATAAATAAACCGAACAACGCAGAAAGTAACCTCCCCTGCAGCCGATTGTGTTGACGAGCTGGAACGCGCTCCGCATTACATTGGTTTGAAGTTGCCTATGTACAGGACTGATCTTGGGTCAGTTTTCCGTTATTCTCTCGTACGATTTGGAGAGAAAGCAACATCACCCGCATGGGTTTTGATAGGCCAACATATGATTTCTGACTGCAATGAGCGCATCAACACCCAAAAATGTTACGTGAAATCAAGCATAGAAAACAGTATTTGCCATTGATAATGTATTTAAATGTTCCCTGGCAAAGAACCCAAAGACTGCCATTACTTGGAGTAATCTCTGAACGGTTTCAAAATGCCTACCTGTTGAATATCCTCTTGTCTGCGGCAAATAAATGTATCAAAGACCATTGGTTAAATGAGGAAATTCATACTACGGAAGAGTGGTGGTAGATTGAAAGAAACGTATTTAATTGAAAAATCACCAATAAAATAAATCAGAAGACAAATGTAGGCTAAACATTGGACGTAGACTAAACATTAGAACCGCTCCTTAAAAATATTATTGTGTAGACATGACTTATTTTAAAGCAACCAAACATTTGTTTATGTTATTTTTGCATGTATTTCATTATTACTTTATTTACCTTGGTTTCTTAATTCTATAGTTATATTGTTTGTTGTAACAGCCTGTATCTCAGACGACCAGAACCGTAATAATAATCACCGTACTTACTTCACAAACAATAATTATACTAGTGGACTGACTGCACGGACACATAGTTGGCTACTGACTCACTCCGCGGTGGTCGTGAATGGGTATGAGCGCTGGACACGCCGCGACCCAGACCGTACTGTTGTCTATTACACATACAAATGCCTCGTTCAGGTGCTATCGGAGTTCTCCGAAATTCCTGGCTTCGACTGTGAAGTTTCACTTAAATGACCCTCCAAATTGGAATTACAAGTGGGAAATGAGAAAATGATGTTCTCAATCTTATTGGTTTAAGAATTGTTCCGGCTTCAAAAGCACTTGAATACAATCATGTCGGAGTTACACATTCCCATTTTCCCATGAAAATGTGAAGCCAGCATAATACAGCATTCAAGTGCTAGTCGGTACTAAGAAACTGATATTCCTGACTTGCTAACTGGTTGAACGCGTTACAGCAGCCTAAGTATATAACATGATTGACATGTCCGTAATTATCATCATGGAAAGGCCTTGGAAGTGCCATAAGTGTGAGTCAACATAATTCATTATTTGACATTAACATGTAATACATGCATTGTGATTTAGGCTCCACAATTTAGGCTCCACAAAATATGAAATGCGTTATGAAGAAAATCGTGTACTGTTGCCTACACGAAAAAAATGCCTTTCTGATTACAAGTGCACCAGTATCCCAAAGTATTAAGCGAAATCAAGCATAGAAAACAGCATTGGCATTAATTAAACAATTTTTCCCACAAATTAATTCGCACATAATTCACAAATTCGGTTCAGTAAGTCTAAAACAGTACATATAGGCATACAACTACACATTTTAAAACAGGGTTAAATAAAGACAACATTTCTGTATATTCATAACGTTGAATTAGCCATAAAGAAGAACAATAGGCTATCGTGTCTATGGTTGTTGCAAAGGCTTGTGTGTAGCCTACTGGTTGAATTTGTGTCTTTTCGCATGAATTAAGTATCACATAAATTCGTGTATTTTCTCACGAATTAGGCCACACAAAACGCACACAAACGCACAAAATTTGCTGAAATGCGTTATTTACATATATGCACCAATTGAATGTGAGCATTGAATGTGAGATTGTGTTGCATCTCGCAACTCGCAACAGGAGATTGTGTTGGAATCGCAGTGATGTCACAGAAGCATTTTTTAAACCACAGATCATAGAAACGCGCTGTAGACACTGGTTTGGTACTGGAAATAATGAATATGAGGTTGAAAAGTGGTGGAATTGCTCATCAAGGCTATCTTACAAACTAATGTAACAACATTTATTTAACCTTAAAATGAGTAACACATCCATGGCCACATTTTGAGGTTACTATAACTATAAATGTCACGTGTGCATGTTCAGTGTACTGTAGCATGCAAAGGTAGCAGGTCTGTGGAAATCTTCACAATTGTTATAATAAACTGCGCAGAATGGATCACTTGTACTATGTACTTTTAATGTCATCTAAACTGCATTCTAGGTCAATTGCTTGTGCTATTAGATGAAGCACAATGATAATACATTTAGTTGTTGTATAAATATAAAATATCTGACATTCTATTCCCATTTTAACTTTGTTTGGCACGCCTCAGTTCCCCAGAGTTGGTTTTACCTGTCTCATTGAAAAGATTGATGTACATTTCTGTTCTCCCCAGATAACAACATCCCCCCCATCCAGGAGGTAAAGTGAGGTACCCCTTGTCACTGCATACCCACATCCATCCAAAAGGTGCTCCCATGCCTTCCTCTATCCTGGAAAGGTTTACACCTGTCACCTGTTACTGTAAGTCTAACACACTAAAATCCCCTTTAGTATAGTTTCTCCTATCACTATACTCTTCTCTCTGTTGACCCATATATACACGATAAGCGCTAGTATCTCCCATATCTTCCTTCCCATTATTACAAAGACACAGGGGTAGGGGTTGACTTCGGGCCTTAGGGAGGTCAGTATGGGAATGATGCACAAGCTTCCATTTCCTTACAATTCTATCCTCGGGTGCCTTCTGGGATAATTACACTGCACAGAGTGGGTAGTTGTTATCGTGAAGACTGACTCACCTCTCCTGAGGTGAGTTCTAGGCCATAGAGGGATCTGCCTGCTTCCTTCTACCACATTAGGTAAGTTTGCTCCCTTCTTGTGACCACCCCAACATACATGTGCCCCATGATTCCCAGCTAACCTTTTTTAAGAACAGTCCTGTGGTTTCCCTTCTAGTAGTAGGTTGTTTCTCATTACCTCTCTGCGTAAAGTATAAAAAGCCACATTCAAACTCCGTCCTTCTCATAGACTCAACCTGACTCCTGAACAGCTCAGTGGTTTATGTAGGCTTTCTGATTAGCACTCTCAGTAACTCCCGTTACTCCGCAGTTGATAGCTGGACACAAACTTCTGGTCAACAGCCATCATTTTGGCCACTTGGGTAACCACATATCCTATGAGATGGGTCCCATTGTCTGCAGACAAAACCTCAGGCACTCCGAACCAGAGTATATTTTCCTTAACTAGCAATTTTGCAACTGTTCGTGCAACGCAGTTGGTGGTGGAAAATGTCAATTATCACCAGGCAGTATCTTTCTTTCTTTTCGCTCTATCATGTCTATGAAATCCACAGCTAGGTGGACAAAAGGTCCTCTGTAAACTGGTCATCTCTGTATACAAGTTGCAAGACCCACTGGTTGATGCTTGATGCTATAAAACCCTCTTAGGCCTCCCTCCCCCTGTCTGAGATATCTACTGCAGCCCTCATCCTCCACATACAACACCCATTCTGCCAGTCACATTCTGTTAAAGGTCCCCAAAGTACATACATCCCTGGGTCGCTCTTCACATCCCTGGGTTCCTGGCCTCTTAGTCTGATTTCCAATTTTTCTCACCATTTGTATCCATTTGTTTTTAGTTTGCTGCAGCTAGCGACTGGAACGAGCTGCAACACACACTCGAACTGGACCGTTTTATCTATTCATTCAAAGACTCAATCATGGACACTCTTACTGACAGTTGTGGCTGCTTTGTGTGATACATTGTTGTCTCTACCTTCTTGACCTTTGTGTTGTTGACTGTGCCCAATAATGTTTGTACCATGTTGTGTTCCTACCATGTTGTTGTTGTTGTTATGTTGTGTTGCTACCATGCTATGTTGTCATGTGTTGCTGCCTTGCTATGTTGTTGTCTTAGGTCTCTCTTTATGTTGTGTTGTCTCTCTTGTTGTGATGTGTGTTTTGTCCTATATTTATATAGTATTTTATTTTTAATCCCAGCCCTCGTCCCAGCATGCGGCCTTTTGCCCTTTGGTAGGCCGTCATTGTAAATAAGAATTTGTTCTTAACGGACTTGCCTAGTTAAATAAAGGTTAAATAAATATAAAATAATAATAAAAAAATAACAATGTGTAAGCATAAGTAGCGTCAACGACGAACAGCCAACAGCACTATAGAGATCACAGTGACGTGTCAGATGCTTTTGGTTGGTGATAAACCTAAGAGCTGCATGACAAACAAGTCAATTGCCTTCAGGGTAGTGGTTGAGGTCTGTATATACATTACATCCCTATAGTCCAAGACAGACAGGAATGTACTCCGTACCAGCTATTTTCTGGCCTCCAAAGAAAAACAACCCTCATGCCGTTAATAAAAACCTATTCTCAACTTGATCTTCTTTACCAGGTTCTCAACATGATTAGTGAAGCTCAGCTTCCCATCCAACCAAACTCCCAGATATTTGTACAGCTTCACTTGCTCTATAGAATTTCCTTTCAAGGTAGTAATGACATGGTTTTCAGAGTGTTTAGTATTGGAAAAGACCATGTATTTTGTTTTAGAGGAATTCAGAAGAAGCTTCAAATCATACTGATTCTGTTGAAGAATGTTTAAAGCTGTTTAAGCTTTTTCAAAAGCCAAATTCAAACTGCTGTCACTTGAATAGAGAACAGTGTCATCCCCATAGAAATGTATTGTACATCAAATCAAATGTATTGGACACATACACATATTTAGCAGATGTTATTGCAGGTGTAGCGACATGCTTGTGTTCCAAGTATCTAACAGTTGTATCTAACAATTCAGAACAATACACACAAATCTAAAAGTAAATGAATGGAATTAAGAAATATATAAATATTGTGACAAGCAATGTCTGAGTGGCATTTACAAAAAATACAGTATATCAAATCAAATAAAATGTATTTATAAAGCCCTTCTTACATCAGCTGATGTCACAAAGTGCTGTACAGAAATCCAGCCTAAAACCCCAAACAGCAAGCAATGCAGGTGTAGAAGCATGGTGGCTAGGAAAAACTCCCTAGAAAGGCCAGAACCGAAGAAGAAACCTAGAGAGGATCCAGGCCATGAGGGGTGGCCAGTCCTCTTCTGGCTGTGCCGGGTGGAGATTATAACAGAACATGGCCAAGATATTCAAATGTTCATAGATGACCAGCAGGGTCAAATAATAATCACAGTGGTTGTCGAGGGTGCAACAGGTCAGCACCTTAGAAGTAAATGTCAGGTGGCTTTTCATAGCCGATCATTCAGAGTATCTCTACTGCTCCTGCTGTCTCTAGAGAGTTGAAAACAGCAGGTCTGGGACAGGTAGCACATCCCGTGAACAGGTCAGGGTTACATAGCCGCAGGCAGTACAGTTGAAACTGGAGCAGCAGCACGGCCAGGAGGACTGGGGATAGCAAGGAGTCATCAAGCCAGGTAGTCCTGAGGCATGGTCCTAGGGCTCAGGTCCTCCGAGAGAGAGAGAGAGAAAGAAAAAAAGAAAGAATTAGAGAGAGCATACTTAAATTCACACAGTTCACCGGATAAGACAGGAGAAATACTCCAGGTATAACAGACTGACGCTAGCCCCCCGACACATAAACTACTGCAGCATAAATACTGGAGGCTGAGACATATATACATAATATATACATATGAAATTGGTAAAACAGTATGTAAACATTATTAAAGTGACTAGTGTTCCATTTAAAGTGACCATCAGCTGTGTCATGACGTTGCCCTCTGGGTTTTCTATGCACCATCCCCCTACCTACCTCCTCCTACCCAGGCTGCTGTGGTCAGAAGGCGGTCGTAATTGCAAAGGGAATGTCCTGCCTCACAGGCCACAGTTTTGAGACAGAATGGTAGGGGGAATGGAATTCTTCCACCTTACCGGACGGGGGAACCGAACGACATTTATGTTCTGGAGAATGTATAAAAGATCGGTGAAGAATCCAGCTACGAACTGGTCCATTTGGTACAATTTTATGAAACTCATGAGAGACAATATTGACATATTACCATAATAATGTTTATATAATAGCCTCAGCTATGGGACTTACATCTAAATGGTTGTATAAAATGTATTAATAAGGATAAAGCTATTTGGAATATGTTGAGATGCTATGTACTGATGTTAATGTGAGAGAATTGTATTTCTGTTCAAAGCTTAACTAAGTCATCGGCACGCCACCAGGGACACAGACAGGACAAGGCGTCATGTGACAGCCTTTTCTATGTTCAGTATATAAACCCCACCCAGGTTTTCCCAGAGTGCTAAGAACCTTGGCATGATCCTGGACAACACCCTGTCGTTCTCCACTAACATCAAGGCGGTGACCCGATCCTGTAGGTTCATGCTCCACAACATTCGCAGAGTACGACCCTGCCTCACACAGGAAGCGACGCAGGTCCTAATCCAGGCACTTGTCATCTCCCGTCTGGATTACTGCAACTCGCTGTTGGCTGGGCTCCCTGCCTGTGCCATTAAACCCCTACAACTCATCCAGAACGCCGCAGCCCGTCTGGTGTTCAACCTTCCCAAGTTCTCTCACGTCACCCCGCTCCTCCGCTCTCTCCACTGGCTTCCAGTTGAAGCTCGCATCCGCTACAAGACCATGGTGCTTGCCTACGGAGCTGTGAGGGGAACGGCACCTCCATACCTTCAGGCTCTGATCAGGCCCTACACCCAAACAAGGGCACTGCGTTCATCCACCTCTGGCCTGCTGGCCCCCCTACCTCTGAGGAAGCACGGTTCCCGCTCAGCCCAGTCCAAACTGTTCGCTGCTCTGGCACCCCAATGGTGGAACAAGCTCCCTCACGACGCCAGGACAGCGGAGTCAATCACCACCTTCCGGAGACACCTGAAACCCCACCTCTTTAAGGAATACCTGGGATAGGATAAAGTAATCCTTCTAACCCCCCCCCCTTTAAAAGATTTAGATGCACTATTGTAAAGTGGTTGTTCCACTGGATATCATAAGGCGAATGCACCAATTTGTAAGTTGCTCTGGATAAGAGCGTCTGCTAAATGACTTAAATGTAAATGTAAATGTAATGTTTCTTTCTTAAGACCAGCTTACCTCGAGAAGAGAGGGCCAAGGTTTGACCATGCATTCCTCTACTGAACTTTAACCATAAACTTTTAGACTATCGATACCGACAGAATAATAACAATTCTTTGATATTAATTACTAGTCTGCAGCTAGAAATTCGGTATCATTGAACGCGAAGACCGACGAAACATCCATTCTATAACGACATTAATGAATGTCGCTTTGAAAGATCCACTCTAACCAAGAGAGAGAGAGAGGACGAAACTCTCCAACAAAGATCACGACGACACACTGAGCGTAAATATATATATTGATTGCAATTGTTTCCGAATGAGTGAGTGTTCATGTGCAAAGGATTAGCATATCAATTGTTAATATTTATCAACTCTGTTGTGCCTTCTCAGCTGACCCTTATCACCCTTTGTAACAAGCCGCCATGCCGGTTTAGCCCACTAGGGAACATTCCTCTACCATTGCTTTGTAACGATACCTACTGTTTTGTATGCTTTCTGTGAATTACTTAGTTTAGTAAATAAATGATTTTAAGACAATTGATGTATGGATGACTTAGTGAAGACTGGGTTCGTGCAGATAACAACAATGTACGACGTTTGGAATGAGACTGACGCGAGGTAAACTAACACATCATTAATGAGGAGACAAATCGACCAGATATTATCCTCTCTAGTACATGTGGGACGAACTCGTCCCACCTACGTAACAGCCACTGAAATCCAGTGGCGCGATTTTTGAATCGTTAGAAATGCTATAACTTCAATTTCTCAAACATATGACTATTTCACAGCTATTTAAAGACAAGAATCTCGTTAATCTAACCCCACTGTCCGATTTCAAAAAGGCTTTACAACAAAAGCAAAACATTAGATTATGTCAGCAGAGTGCCCAGCCAGAAAAAATCAGACACCCATTTTTCAAGCTAGCATATCATGTCACATAAACCCAAACCACAGCTAAATGCAGCACTAACCTTTTATAATCTTCATCAGATGACACACCTAGGACATTGTGTTATACAATACATGCATGTCTGTTCAATCAAGTTCATATTTATATCAAAAACCAGCTTTTTACATTAGCATGTGACGTTCAGAAAAAGCATAACCACCGCAAACTTCCGGTGAATTTACTAACAGTTTGCTAAATTACTCACGATAAACGTTCACAAAAAGCATAACAATTATTTTAAGAATTATAGATACATTACCCCTCTATGCACTCGATATGTCCGATTTTAAAATAGCTTTTCGGATGAAGCACATTTTGCAATAATCTAAGTACATAGCCCGGCATTACAGGGCTAGCTATTTAGATACCCACCCAGGTCAGCATCCACCAAAATCACATTTCCTATAAGAAAGATGTTCTTACCTTGCTTGTTCTTCATCAGAATACACTGCCAGGACTTCTACTTCAATAACAAATGTTGGTTTGGTCCCAAATAATCCATCGTTATATCCAAACAGCGACGTTTTGTTCGTGAGTTCTAGAATGCTTCTTCGCGGTGTCGCGCATGGCGCATTGGCGTGTCAAAAATGTCTAAATATTCCATTACCGTACTTCGAAGCATGTCAACCGCTGTTTAAAACCAATTTTTATGCCATTTATGTCGTAGAGAAGTGATAATATTCCGACCGGGAGTATGCATTGAGCCTAAACAGCCGAATAAAATTTCTCCTCAGAAGCGACTCATGCACGCGCATCATTGAAAGGTCCTCCGAGCATCCACTTACAAAAGGCGATAATATGTTTCAACCTGAGGTTCCCTCGTAAACCTTCAGTTATTTCGCGGGCTCTGAGAGCCTATTGGAGCCCTGGGAATTGTCACGTTACAGCTAAGATCCTTACTTTTCAATAAAAAGAGGTAAGACGCACGACTCCTTGTCAGACAGGGTACTTCCTGCTTGAAACCTTGTCAGGTTTTTGCCTGCCATAGGAGTTCTGTTATACTCACAGACACCATTCAAACAGTTTTAGAAAATTCAGAGTGTTTTCTATCCAAACCTGAACAATAATATGCATATTCTAGCTTCTGAGTTGGTGTAGGAGGCAGTTAAAAATGGGAACATATTTTTTCCAAAATTCTCAATACTGCCCCCTATACCAAAGAGGTTATGATATCTGGAAAGTTAAATTAGGAAAATTATAACTTTGTAATCTGAATATTTTCTTTGTTGCCCCGACCTCCTAGTTAATTACAGTTACACGATTAATCAGTTTAATCGTGTAATAATAATTACAGAGGGGTTATTTGATAAACATGTCTTCAGTATTAATGATGCCAAAGACATGACAGCTGTATCAATAAGTCTTCCAATGTTGTTGGGTCTACCAACAAAATGAAAAACCCTACTATAGATCAAATTCAAAGTATGGCTAGTATTTAAGATGCATTTAATGGTATCAGACTGTTCTTCTTTAAAAAGGAAATGTCTGTCACATAGAGAAGTTAGATAGCAGAGTGAGAGACAAATGGTTGTGGAAACAGGCAGTGGCCTTCATGTAAAACATCAATGTGGTCAGAACAGTAAATGAGATGGGGAAGATGGTTGAGAATGCTGTGAATGTCTCAATAATGATACTGTTATAGCGTGAGAAGAAAAAACCTGTGGGTTATGAGGGTGTCGCAGTTATCATAGTGTCACAGTTGAGTGTCTGAATGTGGTGAACTGTTCTTGTTCTGGTTAAAAACACTCCCGTAGAACAAGAAAAGAGACTTCTTTAGTGCCATTAGTACATCTGAATTAACTGACAACTGCTAAATGGTTTAACTAGCTAACAAATACCTCTCACAATAGGTTTCTAACCTCAAGGGTCTGTTTAAAGGAGAAATAAATACAATATTTTTCTCTAATTGGTAATATTCTTTTCATAAATGTGTTCTTATAGAGATGTTGTAATGAACTAATATCAAAACTGTTTACTGGCAACATATCCATGTTCCATTCAATGTAGCCTAGTATTTACCAACTATCCTGTATGTGAATGACTGCCTTGGATGTCAGAACGATGGTGGTATTAATTTCAAGATTCAAGATATTAAAGGTTTAAGATTTACAATATTTGTTAGCGTTAAAAGTTATACTTACTCAGTCCTCTTATTCCCGTGTGGGACATTAAGCCGCAACAATCTTCTCCCACTGGAGCATGTCTTTGACCACAGCTTGTGCTGTCTGTCCCATGACCATTAGAGACCCATCTCATCCAGCTCAACAGACACCACTGTCCGTCGACATGTCATTTTTGGCCGGTGTATCTTATAAAAGTTATAGTTCACCCTATTATAGAAATGTGTCCATTGTTGTCTTACCTCGGTCTTGTCCTGATTCCACTGCATCTACTCCACAATCCCTCCATAAGTCCCAAACTACAGGATCTGCTCCAAAATGAATAGGAAAAGAAAATACTATACAATATCCATATACTAACGTCACAAAAGTTGAGAAAACCAATCAGAATGCAGGTGAAACATGTCTGTCCAGCTAACTTTCACAAATGTGTCAGTTCAGGTGTTACAAGAATGTGTTTAACGAGCTGTGAGGAATGTGAAGAATATATGAACGTGTCTGTGACAAAGCTTATCTAGGTAGACATATTTGCTTGATATTATTTAAGAGTAACTGTAATCATTAATAATACATTTCATTTTTAATCTGCTTTCAATCTCAAAGTGCTAAAAAGTAAGTATATTGTTACTATTGAGTGTACAGTGTACAGTAACTGATTTTAATTTGCTATTATTAGCTTTAGGTGTTCGGTTAGGTAGTTTAGATTTTACAGGCTCTTATTCAGACGAAGATAAATTGACAAAAAATTTACTTAAGTGTGTTTTGGGGGGCTTAAGTCCATTTTAAATCAGCTTATCTCAAGTTTGAATAGGGTCCCATTGCCTACTGAATTTAAAAAGTTTTACCTTTATTTAATTAAATAGGCAAGTCAGTTAGGAACAAATTCTTATTTACAATGACAGCCTAGGAACAGTGGGTTAACTGCCTTGTTCAGGGCAGAATGACGGATATTTACCTTGTCAGCTCGGGGATTTGATCTAGCAACCTTTCCAGTTACTTGCCAAACGCTCTAACCACTAGTCTACCTGCCGCCCAACATACTCTTGTGCAGTTTTCACATTTTGACGCCTTAAATTAAAATATTAAAAATGGATTAAATTGGGATTTTTCTTCACTGATCTACACAACCTACAACACATTTTCAAACTAAAAGAACAATTGTAGAAATGTCACAATTATTTTGGTCCTGTAATGCGTCTGTGTGTAGCTGGTGAGATGAGTCAGGTGCAGAACAGCAGATATGAGGAATGAAATCAATTTTACTCAATAATATCACAATACACGTTGTATAAATACAAGGCCACAAATACGGACCGCACTACAATAAACAATTATTCACAAACAAACATGGGGGAACAGAGGGTTAAATAATGAACAAGTAATTGGGGAATTGAAACCAGGTGTGTAAGACAAAACAAATGGAAAATGAAAAGTGGATCGGCGATGGCTAGATGTAATGGATTTCTTTTAGAGAAGTAGAGGAGTCAGGCGCAGGACACAGGGATCAATGTAAACAAACATGTTTACTTGAAAAATCAATAAATCTTCTCATAGGAAAATACATATTGCGGAGAAACACCTCCAACCACACAAAACAGGAAACAATCACCGACAAACAGGAAATGCAGAGGTTTAAATAATGAACATAATTAGGGAAAATCAAAAACAGGTGTACACAATAAAGACAAAACCAAACAAACAGTGAAACATTGATCGGTGGCAACTAGTAAGCCGGTGACATCGACCGCCGAACACAGCCTGAACAAGGAGAGGGACCGACTTCGGCGAAAGTCGTGACAGGTCCACTAAAATATGGGGGAACTATGTACAAGAAGTGCTGTAATTCCTGAACAGTTCACCCAATGTGGATCAAAATACCTTCAAATTAAAGCTGACTGTCTGCACACACAGACACTAAACACATTACACCCTGTTCAAATCAATCATTATTGTGTCACCTGGTCAAATTGTTCACAAAGCAGGATGGTGAATCCTTCACAAACATACAATATCCTTTAAATAAATGCATGTCGCTACACCATGTGACCAATACAATTTATGTTTATTTGATGTAAAAAAAAGTAAAAAAATAATGTTTAATCAAGAGTTATTAGAGAGTGTTCCTGGCTGTTTTCTCTCTCTCCTCCCTTCTCTCGCTCCCCCCTCTCTCGCTCCCCCCTCTCTCTCTCTCTCCCTCTCCCCCCTCGCGCTCCCCCCTCTCTCGCTCTCTCTCTCTGCCTCGAAATGGAATGCTCATCCACCATCACTCAACATTCAAAAATTCTCTGGAGAAGAAAGAATGCACACAGGATAAGTTCATCTATAACAGTCTTTTGAGAGAGAAATGAACAGGTGTTACCTTTGATGTGGTTTCATCATATTGAAAAACACTGCAAATATTCCTGGGTACACCACCAAGGCTGCCGCTGGGATAACAGGATAATATCTCCCTCCATGCCCCTCCTCTTTTCTGTGTTGTGTGTGAAAAGCAAATACAGCTGTAGATGGAGTTGTAGTTGTTACAAACTCCACCCACCCGGGTCCCTGGGACAGCTTAAACTGACAAACTCAATGTCTGGGCGCTCTTGTCGAGTATCTCAGACTATGTCATGTTATTTGTAGATGATTGAGTGGAACCAGTTGGATGATTGGATGGACTGTAGGCTACAATGCTGTTTTCTCAAAGAAAAAAACTGAAGGTGACGCTACTGTATCTCTTTGGTATGTGCCCCTTGATTATTGTGACTTTGGTTGTAGAGACTTGACAGCTGTCGTTAAACTCATTTGTGACACCTTTAGACATTTTCCCATGTGATACAGAAACGTCATATATATATATATATATATATATATATATATATATATATATATATATATATATATATATATATATAGGTAAGCTATACATGTAGGCTTATTAGTCTTATTAGTTATTTTCCCAAATGTAATTACTATATCTGCAGGCTAAGCTACCTGATGCTTTATACAATTTTATGGGACTTCCACTGTTGTTCCAGGCGTAGCGTACACCCTCAAGTTACACAACTGATATAAAAGGAGGCATCGACCCATTTGCTAAGGTTATAGGGAGTTTTTCTGTGCAAAAGCAATTAGACAAGCATAGCCGCAGAAAGTAATTTGATGGTGGGGGTTGGGCGCTGTTTTTGTTTGTTTTTTTCCTTTTCCTTTTTAATTTTCAGGGGGCGCTACAGCACCCCTACTTCCCGCGGCTATGTTCACAAGCTTTGATGGCTACACCTAACAACAGTTGTGTGAAAAAAATGTGTGCAGACAAACTCTGTTGTATCTCATAGAAACAGCTAACTTTATCATCTTGAGTAACTAATTTTAACAGGCAGGTGACTTTTATCTATTTCTCTGGGACTAGTAATCTGACTGCAACCAATTAGCCTCTTATTTGAATGTTGGGCTTGAATGCGAACTCACACAAGTCATTCTCCTCTGTGTTGAGGATGAAGAAGAGAGAGCATTTTCTCTTGGTAATGAGATTTTATAAACTCAACGCATTAGATGTTTGTCAAACTTGCCTAAAGCACTGCTCTTGAACAACTTCCCATTTCTGAACCTGTATTTTTTTAAACATTATTGTCATGATAAGAACTAGAGTTAGGTATCTCCTCCATGTTGTTGTATCATTGAATGACAATGAGCATAGGTCCATCAACGAAATGAAGAACCCCCGTAGATCAAACATTCAGGGCCTGTTTCCTGGACACAGATTAAGCCCTAGACTAAAAAGTATGCACAATGTAGAATCTCCATTAAAATAGTATTTTTGTCCAGGACTAGACCTAATCTGTGTCTGGGAAACAAGCCCTCAAAGTATTTAAGATGTAGTGTGAGAAGGAAATGATGTGGGTTCTCAGGTTTGGGTTTTGTCTGTCAGATCTATCTTGAGTTTCTTGACTGAGGTGCTTGTGAACTGTTAAGGGACTGTAAGTAATTTATAATGAGGGATACCTGGAGAAAATCGGACCTCTCTGAAATGAAAATGGATGACCCTTCAGTAAAATATATTTTTACCCTCCCTAAACACTTGAAAAAAAACAAGTGACCCCCCATACCCCAAATAATAATTAAAACAATGTGGATAGCAGAGAACCTGCCTACCTAGGAAAGACCAGAGCCTTTAGATATGCAGTTTCAGAAAAGTTGTCAGAAGGTTGTGGATTTACATTCCACCACGGACAAGGGTAGGGGTAAAAATATCTCCATTCTAATAAAAACACTGAATGAATCTATCATATTATTTGAATTCTGAGAAAAAATTGCCTTTTATAGACGCATTTCATGCAATTCTACATCATTTTAAATGACTAAAGACAAGCAGAATCTTTTAATACCACAGCAGAACATGACAACGAATGAGCGCATTGCTGCAGCACCAGAGAGGTTTTGATTTCTATACAGGCTACTGTTAAAAAAAGAGGATAATCTAAGTTTGGAACCGTGCTAACAGTGTAAAAATGTCTCGCAACAGCCATTTGCTTTTTAACACAGAGCCTCATATCATCAGGTAGGCAAATATGCACTTGATACTTTTTTGACATTCAGGAAACTATCTTCTAATTTGTTATATTTTATTCCATGATATTGTTGTTACAAAATAGATTAGTGTTGACTGTGATTAGGGCATGGGAATATAGCATCTGCTATGCTAAATTAACAAACTGCATGCATATCTCAAACCAAAGAATGTCCAAACTCGTGTTTCTAAAGTTAATTCAAAGGCACTGTAGAATGACTGTATAGCTTAATAAGGCATTTTTTGTTTCATTATTATTTAATTCTAAGGAAGTGTTTTTGGAAATGTCTATTTATACAGCCTAAATGCAAAATGTATAGGCATGTTGCTAAGGATCGATTTTTACCGAAAATGACATACCCAAATGTAGTTCAGAACCTGAAGTAAGTCTATGTAACAGTGTAGGTTCCATCCCTCTCTTCGCCCCAACCCGGGCTCGAACCAGGGACCCTTGCACACATCAACAACTGACACCCACTTCATGTAGGAGAATATAACACATTAGATCTGGTAAAAGATAACACAAACAAAAAAACATGTGTTTGTCAAAAAAAGTTCCATCTTTGAAATGCAAGAGAGTGGCCATACATTGTAGATTGAGATACTGTTGAACTCTAGGTGTAATTTCGATGTTGTCCACAAGATGGCATCAGTGTGTATGAAAAGTTTCAGACTGACCCAGTGAAGAATTAATTCACTACATAAAATTAATTATAAAAACAAATTGCATCCAGTCTGCCAATTGTAGAACCCAGTTTCTACATTTAAATATAAAAATAGATTTTTTCAAATGAAACTATGCTAAATTTGTATCTGTATGACCCTCAGAATGACAAATTAGATCAAGATTACTGAATGTAAGTACATTACTAATTGCCGTGATAAAAGTGTTTTATCCTCAAACAATAGCATGGAATTGTTTTGCTGTAATAGCTACTTGAAATAGGACACTGCAGTTAGGTTACTAACAAGAATGTAAGCTTTTCTGGCTGTTGTTTACAACATCATCTTGTCACATTGTCGCATATTGAGCAACAACTGTCCCGGTTTAGGCACACCGATCACGTAGAGGTTTTAAAGTGCTGTTGTTGATGTGTTGTTGAAATACTGAGCACTCCATCCTGCCTGTAGTGTGTCACAAATGCTTCACAATTAATTTGTTAAATGGCAGGCTATAGCCTTGAAATAATATTAATATAGCCTAAATAGGCTACCTGGCTTACTCCTGACTGATTTAGAGATAGTATGTTGTTTAATAGCCTGTTGAAATGTTGAACTTCAATTGATAGTGACAGATTTTCATGTGAATATCCTAGAATCTGCATTAAGAAAATATGTGCATTTTCCCACCTGTGGTGTGTTTCCACCAAATTGAGTTTTCGCAGATATAAATCAGTGTGTGATGATGTAATGCACACAAAATGTACTTTTTTGCTTAAGTTTTCATGTACTGAATAAAAATAGAAAGTTCAATATGTTTCCATCGCGTTTTCAACTATACCAAAAGTTTTGTCACGAGCAAATGTGTACTATGGTCTTGGCATGTGCGCTCTAGCCAACAGATCACATATATAGTGTTTAGGCTGTGCGGGTAAAGTCTACATCAGGGGTAGGCAACCCTGGGCCTGGAGTGTTGCAGGCACTTCATGTTTTGATTTAACCGACCTGGAAGACCAGGTGTGTTGAATTTAGGTTATCACTGAACTGCTGAATTACCTCAGTTGGTCAGGTATGGTGCCTAGTTGAAACAAAATCCTGCAGTACCTGTAGAACTCCAGGAACAGGGGTAGGGCCCCTGGTCTACATGATGAGATTATTATGGATTTTTTTTATTAGTAAAACGGCAGTCAAGTATTGACCGTAATGTCACCAGAATCAGATCCTCGATATTTATTGGAAAGGAGCATCAAGATCACTGTACAATTTCAACACCCTGTGAAGTTCATCATAAGTTATTTCATCTGTAGCCTAATAAACTGTGTGGTTTCCCGAGTCGTAGTGGGAGGACCACACACTATATCATTCTGTGACTCCAAGTTTACTTCGATATGATGATTTTTATATCAATATTTGCGCATAAAGGTGTTTCCACCATTTTTTCTTCAATAATTTATTTTACCGACACAAAAAGATCCCACCATGTCGAACGAACAAATAATCATTGGCATTTATTAAACTGTGATTGTTTTTATTCAGTATGACTTTATTCACATAAAACTGCAGATAGAAACGTGGTTAGAGAGACAAACCAAAGATATCCCATATGCTCAGAGTCATGTCTTTACCCGGCATGTTACAGCTTGTTTCTAGCATACAGCATTGCGGAATAAAACATTGGTATAGATTGCTTTATATAATCAGGTCCATTCTTTTTTCTAAATCTAAAACTAACAAGGGGTAGGCCTAAGCCACAATACCCTCTGTGGCATACAGCAGGTCAGCCATCAGGGGGAGACTCGTCGAGGCCTGGTGACAGAAGGAGTATACATCACGAGGCGGTGGCTCCATCTGCTGGACATGCCAGGTCTCGACGGGCGATCTGGCAAGGACTAATTGGGGCTGATTGGGAATTGGTGAATAATCAAGGGCTGATTGCTCACCAGCTGTACAAGTCCCATAAAGCTGCCAGAAGTGCAGCCACAGGGAAGAGACTGGGGGAGGAAAGGACTCACGTATAGTTCGGGACGGTAACAGGAGGGAGTTCAGTTTTTGATACCCACAGGACACAGCAAGACCCGGAGCCCAGAAGACGGTATTCCGGAGAGGGTCTCTTGGGGGAGACCTTTTCTTTTGGAATTTATTTTAATAAACACCTTTGAAACTGAGCTAATCCTACTCTGTCCATGTCTGATCTGTGTAAACGTTTTGACCCAACCCCCTAGGCTGCCACACCTCACACACACACACCATCAATTCGAGTCCTGGTTTTAACTTAACACACCAAGCCCTTCTCTAACTGACACAGATATTTAATATTTACATTTTAGTCATTTAGCACTCTTATCCAGAGTGACTTACAATTAGTGCATTTATCTCAAGTTAGCTAGGTTAGACAACGCATAACAATCGTATCAAGTACATTTTCAATTGGGCGGCAGTTGGTCAAAAACATATTGCAAGTGGAACATGGCAAATGCGGGTGTTATAAACAAAAAATCCCAAAGGGGGCAAGCACATTCCACCATAGGATTATATATATGAAATGGTCACAAAGTCAGGTCTCAAGGGTTAAATCTTCAAAATGGGGACTTTCTTTTGTCAATTATACATATGTAGGAACCGTATGGACATAGATTTCTTATTTTATGCAAGTTTATCCATAAACCCTGTCACGACGTTGCCCTATTGGGTGAGGTTTATGACCCCCATAAATACCTTTCCCCCTTTTTCTCCCCACTCTACAGAATGGACTCTTGGAAAGCCATTTGTTAACATAGAGAGAGTATAGTAACATCAAAAGGGTGGGGAAAATAACAATCGTCCTGTAATCCAACCAGTTGAAAGTGTCCGTTGGTACTTAAAGAATATGATGTAAGATCAGTTGTTGTCTAGGACATATCTGATGATAGGACAACATAAATTGTATCTTGGAAAGTCTACACATTCTAGTTATCAGAGTCACATGGAATTGTTGTGTGCAATTTAAATGTTGAAATATGAAACTATTTGTGAAAAGATTAAATGTAATTTAACTTCTAAATGAGATAATTGTTTTCATAAAGAAAACAATGATCACTCAGTGGCCACACCCAAGTGAACAGACATTGGTTGAGAAATATGAAGCGCGCCCTACTCTCCTTTACGACAAAAGCCTGTTGACGGAAGTCAAACCTAGTGTTCCCGATGCGTGAGGACTGATGTCCATACGTTTAAAAGGGCTAATATCAACTACAACCTAACAAAATTAACTTTTGTTCCCGATGACGTGAGGACTGACGTCCATAGGTTTAAAAGGGCTAATTTCAACGTGGAGGTGACGACTACACCAGCCAGAATAGAGCAAGAGCTTAGTATGGCAACTTGGTATGAACTTTGAACTCTTATTCACCAAAGAAGTGACACATCCTAGACGTCGAGTTAGCAGCAGCAGCTGTAAACGTGCGTGGCCTAGGAAAGAAAGGACCATCTCTTCAGAATGACAGGGTAATACAACGTATTCGTTCTACCACAAGACGACAGACTACGACGTATCCGCCCAAAAATATGACAAGGGAGATCTCTGCTGGGTAACCCAGCCTTCCATCTTCGACCAATCTATCGAAGCGCAGCTCAGAGTAAATATATTTCTTGCATTTTCTGTTTCCGAGTGGGCGGTTATTTAGAATGCATAAGATTCCGTAATTACGATAGCATAGCTTCATAAGGTCTGATAGAGACCCAATTCTTTTGTTCCTCAGTCTTCCCGTGCTTTCATTCAATCCCAACCCCCTTTCTTTGTGTAACCAGCCGTCATATCGGTTTCGTCCGCTAGAGATGTTTTCTTTTATTTACATAATTAATAATCAATGTATGATCCATCCAGTGTATATGTAATTCTGTGTGATTATTTAGGTATTTATTAAATAAATAATTATTTTTGTATTTTTGTATTGCTGATACAACTTGTTAGCCAGGGTTCGTGAAGATAACCAATAATTTTATGACGTTCAGATGAGTTTGAATAAGGTGACAATTAATTTTTCACTGCTACTGATATAAAAGATGACCAGATCTTTAAGAGAAAATTCGGAACACAACAGCTCTATAAACATTCTTCCGTGGTGCCCCAACTTCCTAGTTAATTACATTTACATGATTAGTTTAATCAGGTAATATTAATTACAGAGAATTGATTTGATAAAATAGCATGTCATATATCATTTAATCCATAGTAAAGACCAGACAGCCCTATGTTTTGTCCATTTGTCATATATGATCATAAGGAGTCAGGTTCTGAACCCAAAAGTCACAAAAACATGTCCAACTGGCATATGTAAGTATTGAAAGTACTAAATCAGGATATTATGTCCATTTGTCATATATGATCATAGGAAGTTGGGTTCTGAATCCAAAAGTCACAGAACCATGTCCAAAGGGCATAAGAAATGTCCAAATGGCATATGTAAGTATTGAAAGTACTAAATCAGGATGTTATGGCCATTTGCCATATATGATCATAGGAAGTCAGCTTCCGAAAACCCAAAAGTCAGTGAACCATGTGCAAATGGAATATATCATGTTGAGATAGCATATATTCTGACCAAATAATATATATCACTATGTTAATTAACCTCTCTGGGCTAGGTGGGACACTTGCGTCCCACCTACTCAACAGCCAGTTGAATCCCGTGGCGCGTTATTCAAATACCTTAGAAATGCTATTACTTCAATTTCTCAAACATATGACTATTTTACAGCATTTTAAAGACAAGACTCTCGTTAATCTAACCACACTGTCCGATTTCAAAAAGGCTTTACAACGAAAGCAAAACATTAGATTATGTCAGCAGAGTACCCAGCAAGAAATAATCAGACACCCATTTTTCTGGCTAGCATATAATGTCACAAAACCCAAACCACAGCTAAATGCAGCACTAACCTTTGATGATCTTCATCAGATGACAATCTTAGGACATTATGTTATACAATACATGCATGTCTGTTCAATCAAGTTCATATTTATATCAAAAACCAACTTTTTACATTAGCAGGTGACTAGCATGTGACTAGCATTCCCACCGAACACTTCCGGTGAATTTACTAAATTACACACGATAAACGTTCACAAAAAACATAACAATTATTTTAAGAATTATAGATACAGAACTCCTCTATGCACTCGATATGTCCGATTTTAAAATAGCTTTTCGGTGAAAGCACATTTTGCAATATTCTAAGTAGATAGCCCGGCATCACAGGGCTAGCTATTTAGACACCCAGCAAGTTTAGCACTCACCAAAGTCAGATTTACTATAAGAAAAATGTTATTACCTTTGCTGTTCTTCGTCAGAATGCACTCCCAGGACTTCTACTTCAATAACAAATGTTGGTTTGGTCCCAAATAATCCATTGTTATATCCAAATAGCGGCGTTTTGTTCGTGCGTTCAAGACACTATCCAAAAGGGTAAATAAGGGTGACGAGCACGACGCATTTCGTGACAAAATATTTCTAAATATTCCATTACCGTACTTCGAAGCATGTCAACCGCTGTTTAAAATCAATTTTTATGCCATTTTTCTCGTAAAAAAGCGATAATATTCCGACCGGGAAATCGTTTTTTAATACAAAGAGAGTGAAAGTAAAAGCATGGGATCCCCTCATGCACGAGCCTCAGTCTGATGGCCCTCTGATAGAGCACTTGCCAAACGCGCTAATGTGTTTCAGCCTGGGGATGGAATTACATCATTCAGCTTTTTCCCGCCTTCTGAGAGCCCATGGGAGCCGTAGGAAGTGTCACGTAACAGCAGAGATCCCCTGTTTTGGATAGAGATGATCAAGGAGGGCAAGAAATGGTCAGACAGGCCACTTCCTGTAAGGAATCTTCTCAGGTTTTTGCCTGCCATATGAGTTCTGTTATACTCACAGACACCATTCAAACAGTTTTAGAAACTTTAGGGTGTTTTCTATTCAAAGCCAATAATTATATGCATATTCTAGTTACTGGGCAGGAGTAGTAACCAGATTAAATCGGGTACGTTTTTTATCCGGCCGTGCAAATACTGCCATTTAGGGCTGGTTTCCGGACACAAATTAAGAATTAACATTTTCATTGAAAGTGTTTTTTTGTCAGGACCAGTTTTATAAAATTGTTGAATCTCTATTCAACTGTCAGCTTAGATCTTTGCTAACTACGAAATCTATTCTAAATGTGTATCAGTCAGGCTTCAGACCAAGGCATAGCACCATCTCGGCAGCATCACTGGTTTTAAATCAAGCAGAGGTGGAAAAGGTATCGAATTGTCGTACTTCAGTAAAATTAAAGAGTCATTTTTTCATAGAAAATGACTCAAGTAAAAGTGAAAGTCACCCAGTAAAATTCTACTTGAGTAAAAGTCTAAAAGTATTTGGTTTGAAATATACTTAAGTATCAAAAGTAAATGTAATTTCTAAAATATACTTAAGTATCAAAAGAAAAAGTATAAATCATTTCAAATTTCTTATATTACAGGTACCCTAAAAAACGACTTTTAATAGTAGTTTGAAGTATTTTATTAAGCGGTACATTTTTTGGATCAGTATTAATTTCGTCCACAAAAATAATTACTGAAATATTCGCCAAACAATGGCTAAAGAGACCAAGAACAAACTATAGCTAAAATATTTTTCATTTGAGTTTACTAAAACGAAACTATCTCTGCTACTAAATCTGACTACTAAATAGACTGGGCAATAGTTTTTGGAGAGATTGAGAGCTTTTCCGTGTCTGCGCAGGGACAGTTCTGTTTAGCAGAAAGAAAGACGCGCCACAGCCTAATGTTGTACATCAGCTGGTGAGCTGCAGGTGAGGAAGCTTTGAGTGTGGGCAGAAAGGCAAACAGACTCAACTCTGATTATCGGCTACACATCGCGCAGGTGACTGGTACAGGTGACTCTCTCTATGCCTGGTTAAGAAACACAAGCTGCTTTACGAAATTAAAAACAGTAGTAGCATTGATTTAAATAGTGATGCAACAGTCTAGCTATGTTTTTCTCTTGAGTATAGAAGTAGGTTGTCTTTGAGTCTCTAGTCTCACTCAACCCTCTCACTTTCCCCACTGCATTTCGTGGCCAGGTTCGGTGTAGCCAAGTCTCACTCTTTTCCTCAGAGAAAACAGCTTGGTTGTAGCTTTAACCACACAAAATATATGACCCATAATACCGGCGCTACGTTTTCATTTTTAAATTACAGACGTAAGAGTTACCAGTCCCGATCACAGGGATGACTAACTCTAGAAGTCCCGTTGATCACTACGGAATTAAGTAAATCTGCATTCAGTTTTTTTGCGCCCCATATATGGAATGATCTGCAGAGCTCTCTGCACTGTGAATGTCTGGTGCCTCTAGGGCAGTTCAGGTATATTTTGTATAATTTGTGCACATGCAGGGCTGTCTTGCAAAATAGGTTTTGGTCTCAATGGGATTTCCCTGTTAAAATAAATGTACCAAAAAAGAAAGTAAGAAAGGATTGTTTTTTTTCTCTCTCACAGTGATGGCATTTCAGTTATTGTGCCATTAGAGAGAGTCTTTATTTCCATGTTTTCTTAATTTCAGTGTGTAGAACCTAAAACAGTTCTTCAGCTGTCCCCATAGGATAACCCTTTGAAGAACCATTTTTGGTTTCAGGCAGAATCCTTTTGGGTTCCATGTCAAACTCTTACCCCAGTGGGCCCCTACATGGAACCCAAAAGGGTTCAACCTGGAACCAAAAATGGTTCTTCAAAGGGTTATCCTATGGGGACAGCTGAAGAACTGTTTTAGGAACCATTTTCTGTAAGGGTGTATACTTTCTTTCCTAACCGTCACCATCACATCAGGCCTTGACAGTTTTTCTCGGTGGCTAAGACACTTTCAATTAAACTTTTAATGGAACTGATCTCCATCATAACCTAATGAGCCCAACAGTATTCTTTTTTTGTAAAACTGTAAGTCATTACTCATTGCTTTCACACAAAATGCAAATGCTAAGCACATTTTTTCAAAACAGTAAAAACAACTCACTACAAAAGATGCAAAACATTTGGTGACAGCTGATACAAATTACTCCAATGAATGTGAACCTCTTCTGCACGCGTGCACACTTCTTTACACAATTGTTCACTCAGCAATCAGTCCTTATTCATGGCTTAAAGAGGTCACTGAATTGCTGTTTGCAAGAATGGACCAAGTAAGAGGCAGAGGGCAAGGACAAAGGAGAGGTAGAGGGGCCCATAGAGGAAGAGTGGTTCAGATGTGTGGAGGTGGAAAGTTTATGATTACCGTCCACATGACCAGATGTCCCTCCTAGATACAATGAATACCGGTTGTATGGCAATCACTGCAGAGGACTGCCAAGCGTGGACTCGCCATGCAATGATATTTTTTCCTCGCTGCATTGCAAGGGAAAACATCCAGTGTTATGTTGATGAAAACATGTGGCCTGATCGACAAGAATGAATGGACTGAATGTGGTGTATACTGTATTGTGTTGCCTTTTTTACATTTCTTTGTTTTTTCAGTGATTTGTTAGCTTGGTGTATTTTATTTTTATTCTCTGTATATACTATACAGCACCATTGAATTTGTAAAGGACAAAATGGAAAAAGGTCAAATATGTCACGTCCTGACCAGTATAGGGGTTATTTGTTATTGTAGTTTGGTCAGGACGTGGCAGGGGGTATTTGGTTTATGTGGTTCGGGGTGTGTGTCTATGTAGAGGGGTAGTTGATTTATGTGTTCCGGGGTTTTTGGTCACTGTTCTATGTTTATGTATTTCTATATTCTATCTAGTTTAATCTATTTCTATGTGTAGGTAATTGGGGTGGGGACTCTCAATTGGAGGCAGGTGTTTTCTAGTTGCCTCTGATTGTGAGTCCTATAAATAGGTATGTGTTTGTGGTTGTAGTTTGTGGGAGGTTGTTCTTGTATTGCTGTCTGTTGACTGCAAGACTGTTTGTCGGCGGTCATCGTTTTGTTGTTTATCAGTGTTCACATTAAAAGTTTAATTATGAGCACTCAACCTGCTGCGCCTTGGTCCATTCCTCACAACGAACGTTACAAAATAAAGCCTTTTGTTTCTGGATATTCATGCTCTTCCGTGACATTCTTTCTGCGTTGGTCATCTTTGGTCAAATCATTTTAGTAAAAAAGAATACAGCCCATGCTGGGATAATATATTTACTTGTCTTTATGGTGCATAGTATAATTATAGTATCAACAAATGGCACACAAATTTAAGAGGGTTGACCATGTTAGGGTATATTGATAGTTGTAGATAGTATTTATTGGGTCGCTGTATAACGATTTATTGAAATGACTTTTCATTAGATAAGTTGCATATTTTGATGGAGGTAGTTGATTTTGTCTCATGTATTTAATGTTTTGAGAGTCTTAATGCATTTTGCAAACGAAATGTGTCATTTTGGCCAACGTGTTTCAGTTTTGAACTGCATGTTAATTTTTCAGAAAAAGTTAATTCTGTTTGGACACATTTTCTCAAGCAATTGAGAAAAACTGTAATTTGCTACATTGCTATGTTATTAAAGACCTATGATATTTAATTCAATGCGTTGATATTGAGTCTCTCTTTCTCTCCACAGTACTCTGCTCAGCCCAGCATTCAGCCCAACCTGAGATGTCTCAGGTGAAAGGCATTGTGGGAAAGATTCACTGTTTTCCAGTGATGGTGTTGAATTCTGGCAGTTTACTTTATGGAGACCTTGGCAGTATTGCACAGGTGTACCCTGTTAAACAAAGTAATACCAACCTTAAGAAGAGATTTAAAAACCGCCTTCACTGGAACAATGTTACTGGATTCTTCACTTTGTCAGACCTACAAATAGACGATTCTGGGGTTTATACT
This sequence comes from Salmo trutta, assembly GCF_901001165.1. Classification (NCBI taxonomy): domain Eukaryota; kingdom Metazoa; phylum Chordata; class Actinopteri; order Salmoniformes; family Salmonidae; genus Salmo; species Salmo trutta. The sequence continues at coordinate 18,341,709 of NC_042960.1, read as the reverse complement.
GTGGAGAATGCAGAAGATGAAGAGAAGACGACACATACATTTCAGCTTACTGTGTACTGTAAGTGTGTGTGTGTGTGTGTGTGTGTGTGTGTGTGTGTGTTGTAAATGACAAAATCATTGAAGCGGCAATCAGCAGTAGAAACCATACTAAACCATACTAAAGCTTTTTGGTTTGGTAAAAAGCCGAGGGATGTGTCTGGAGAAATGTAACCACTCTCAAATTCATAGACAGAGCTATGGATGCAAGGACTGATCAGCCATTATATAAAATTGTAGTTTATAGTTATATAGTGTTTGTTTACAATTTCTTTGTTTACAAACACCGGAGTAAAACAAGTTAATGGGTTCTCTGATGGGGACTAAGCTCATGAGGCATTTATAAATATTCTTCAAGAATCATTGAGTACATATCATTCATTTATAAGTCCAAAAATGGATGTAGCAACTGGTCTTTGCTACTTTAAAGATAAGTTCCATTTCACTAATTCACATTTATTCATTATTTGTCTTCCAGATGTTCTGTCCAAACCTCAGGTGACGGTCCATGATAACATCTCCTGTAGTGTGGTGTGTTCTATGGAGAACGGGAGAGAGGTGACCCTGTCCTGGTACGGAGGAGGGGAGATAATCAACCAGACTAGCAGCCCTGACCTCAACATCACCCTCTCTCTACCTCTCAAGGTGGATGAACAGAACAGAGACTCTTACAGATGTGAGGCTGCCAACCCAGTCAGCAAGGGGACAGCTGTTGTTCCAAATTCCTGTATAGAGAGTGATCCCTCCAAGGTGACAGGTAAAAAAAAAAAAAACATATACAGGAGCAATGTTAAATTGCTGATATCCAGACAATACCAACTTCTATATGAAACAATAAGTATGGTAGAGCTCATTTTATGAAACACAATGTTTTAATTAAAATATAGTTTCTATCTTTTGTGGAAGGACCACCAGAGGGCAGGCTGGGCTCACGGATAGTAGCCCAACAAGGCATGTGAGACCAGGGAACCAGAGTCAATTAAGCACAGCTGACGGTACTAATGAGAGATTCTCTTTCCCCTACAAGAGAGAGGATGGAACCAGCAAGAAAGGGGGAAGATAAACTATCTTTGGAGAATGGCTACGGAGAGAGAGGTGCTATCCATGAAGAGCCATTAAGACGGTGATGAATATGTGATTGTTGTTATAGTTTGAAGATAATCGTAATGTGATCCTGTGTCCTCTAAAGAAGATGTATGTTGTTCCTTTGGAGATTCTCATTGACTGTGTTGAAGTGTTTGTATTGTCAGAAATCCCTCAATAGAGAACTGTGTTGAATCAGGAAAACCTACTCTGGACTCGTTTATTCCACCTTTCCACTTTAGAGTGACACCAAATGACTTGGTCCGCTCACACTTTTTACTTCAGATGGTGATGAGAGGACTCCAGGTTCTCTTATTATTGCTGTAATCTGGGTTCTGGTTGCTTCAGGACTTGTTGGACTTGCGATCTGTCTTAAGAAGAGAAACAGACACTCGCATGCAGGTATTTAGCTTTTAAAGGGGTGAGGTCATTCTCCTTGTCAAAGTCAAAACATGTTCTGCACAACCTTTTTTAATTATCATGGATAGCGTTTTGGAAAATGTAAGAAATGTTTGCCTGAACAACGGATGCAGGTCAAATGAAGTGGCGTATCTTCCACACTTCCTCTGCTTGGTCAGACAGTTGCATTATCTCAGACCACTTCTCTAAATGTTGAAAAAAGCAGAAGGCACACATACACAAGCACGCTCTGACAATCATTACTTTATAGCTTCTCTGGCGCTAAAACGATAGCTAGCACAGACACAGGAATCCATAGTAACATGAGATCTTAGTGTTTTCAGAACCTGTCTTGGGGGTGAGCATCTGTCAGTTACTCCCACCCACACTGTATATTTAATTTCCTTTATTTTCCTTCATAGATTCACCTGAAAGAAAGCAAGATGACATTCAGTATGCAGAGATAACTCACATTAAACCAGCAGGTAACCAGGTTAGTAATAATGTTACAGGCTGATAAACATAGGAGATGTAATACAGCAGTTTTTGCAGCCCTGATGGCTACAACTGTAGGCTTTAGCTCTGTGCCAGTGGGTTAATGTGGTCTTGAGTTGCACAGACCACCTGAGTTTGATACCAGGCCTGATGTCATTGCAACCAGTTTCGCCCATATGATATTGTTGGGTTGCACAATGAGAAGCCACACTGCATATTGTACATACAGTACCAGTCAAAAGTTTGGACACACCTACACAATCAACTGGTCTCACAACTGCAGACCACGTGTAACCTTACCAGCCAGGACCACCACATCAGGCTTCTTCAACTGCAGGTCGGTGGGGGGTCTGGCTCCTAAGTGGGTGGACCTATGCCCTCCCAGGTCCACCCATTGCTGCGCCCTTGCCCAGTCATGTGAAATCCATAGATTAGAGCCGAATTAATTAGTTTCAATTGACTGATGTCCTTTTATGAACTGTAATTCAGTAAAATCTTTGAAATTGTTGCATTTTGCATTTATATTTTTATTCAGTATAGTAATGCCTTTGATCTTCCTGTGTCAGTATTGTCAAGTCAGTACTGTCAAGTCAGTGGACATAAGCTTGGCTTCGTGGTTCCTCCCACTAGGTTTAGGAATGGTCCTAGATATGTTGACTGTTGAGTTACCTACTGCGGAACAATGAGAATAGACAAGAGAGCATCAGACTTGTCTTGTTTCCTTTCTCTGGTACAAAGTATCTAATAACGAAACATATCATTTTTCTTTTACTTTTTTGCTACACCTTTTCTCGCCCCCCATCTTTGCCCCTCTTTCCTTGTCCCTCTCAATCCTTTCCTCCCTACCTCTTTCCCTCTCCCTGTCTAGGAGGAGCGAACAGGTATACCAGAACTTGATCCGCTTAGAAACAACCCTGACCTGACATTCGTTTATTATACACTCCAGTTACATCACATGGCTGCCAGCGAAGATGTTAACACTGCATGAAGTAGAGAGAGAACAGCAAGTTACTGAGAGGGTGACAAGATAATTCACATCCAAGAGAAGGCGTTACATCTTACAGTGGACATTGAGACAAAATTATATTAAATGTTCATCTAGAAAACTTAATGGAGGCACAGTTGTTACTGGAGAAGAGTCCCATTTAACCATTGTGCTGTTATCATTTCAAACTTCCTCTGTTAGTCATCCTCAGTCTTTTGTTGAATTGGGGCCTCGATGAGATTCAATGATAAAGACTAATTTAATAACTATGCCTAGGGTTATTAGTAGGGTGATCCATCTTTTCAAGTGCCCATTGTCCCAATTTATAGGTTAAAACAAATGGAACCTTTTAATACAATTCATTAGTGTGTTTGCTATGCTTTTGCTGGGCCAAAGCTTCTTTTCAGTTCTGTTTAAATGTAGGTGGCTCCCCTGTATCTTTTTATAGTTGGTAATTGTTTAGCGTGCCAGTGGATAGCAGCTGTGTACATAAAAAGCAGATGTTTGGTGAGGTAAAGCCACCTAGTCCTTAGAAGTAATGGCTGTTAGGCTACGTTGGAAACAAAAAGTACATATTTTTCCTTTCACCATGTAGATTCTGTTGAAACATTTCTGAGTGGTAGATCTTGATTTGCCTTTTGACTCAGAAAGTGTTCTTGGTTGACATTTTACTCTTATTGCTTTTCACAAAATGCAGACGTGATTAAGTGTAGTTCAGATCTTGCTTTGACAACAACTGTGTTCATGCAGTTTGAATGTACGAGAGTCACAGTTTAGTTTATTATGATCGACCATTTATTGCTTGTTCTTATCTACACAGTATGTAGGTCATCATCTCTTTAGAATACAATCACTCCCTCCTGTAGTCTCTCCTATTAGATCATTTTGTGCCCCCCCTACATTAGCCCACATACAGTATATAACTGAAAAAATATCTGAATATCTGACTGAATGTGAAGCTAATATAATTCACATTTCACTATTCTACGATACAGTAACTGTCTGACTTACTCAAACTAATAAAGATTTATGTACTGAGCTTCAATATATCAAGTCAAAGACTTACCCATTCATTTAACCTAAAGGTATACAATCTGGGATATTTCCTAATGATAACTGGTCGGCAAACACCCATTCATGCTTGAAAAATATACTTACCTTATCACAACCCAAAATATTATTTAAGTTTACTCCATTGTTTATATTTGTGTTGTCATTTTTATTTTTGTAAACACAGAATGTACTGCTACAACATACCTCTGAAAACTGTCAGTTGTTGCAGCCATAGCTGCATTCAAGAGTCTAAGATTGGCAACATTTCTCCAGAAACACACAACCTCCAGATTCTGGTTTTAATGTTTGACCTAGATAGTTTGTGTGTATGTATTGATATGTAGGCTACGTGTGTCTTTTTTAAATTGATGTAGTTCTGTCCTTGAGCTGTTGTCTATTAATGTTCTGTATTTAAGTGATAATGCCAGAGAAGCCGGTGTTTGGAGGGCAAACCGTGCCAATATATCCTCCAAACACCCCGGCTACGAGGGCATTATCACTTTTATACAACGGGTTACCAACATATTTAAATAATGATTGACATATTTTCATTAAATGTTTTATTTTGATGAATTTATTCATACTATTTCATCCTTCCACAACATATAGTCCGAAACAAATCTAGGGTTGCTATCCAAGCCAGCTGGTCGTTCGTTCTATTGGTTCGGTTGCCAGAGACGTGACCCAGTCGTTCAGTCTTTTTGTTCTGTATCTATGGACGTGACCCAGTCGTTCGTTATAAATGTTCCATTGCCATACTGGCTGGCAACGTTCCTTTCCCTTGCTTGCTAGCTAGCTAACTACGGCTAACTTAGAGTCACGTGAAACAGTGCAGACAGAATTACAACAGTAGCTGCATTTGTTTAAGCTGTTTTCTAGTGACATTTATTTGGATACATCATAACAATGAGCTAAAGAGGTATTATTTCGCCTGGCATAGAAAATGTGCTTACTAGTCAGGACACTGTTGTTTCAGAGGAGCTAGCCAACAACACAGCTAAGACAATAACTTCCAACTGAAACTCAAAGACTGCAAACTAGCTGCACTTTGTTTCGATTTACCTTTTTTCAATTGACATTTCTTTGTATATATCCATAAAAATGATGCCAGCTAAATCATGATTTCGACAGGATGAGAAACTCTGCCTACCTCTCTCTCTCGTCCCAACTCCCGACCCCTACACATTCATTACTATGGGACAGTTGGAGGTCAAATCTGAATATTGAAACAATATTGCATATGTCGGAGAGACAGACAACAAGGTTTATACAAATCTCCGCTGTTGAAAACTAAATGTTAGTCTAAAAGAAATGTGAGATAATGTCTAGATGGTTTTTGTAGTGGAGATCAAGTTTATAAATTGCTTGGCTGGGCTGATGAGACAGTGGATTGCGCAGTCAGATTGAACAGGGTAAATAGGCCTTTTAAAGCCATAGATTTAGCCGGTGGTAACTTGTGGAATAGACACCGGCTGGAATATGCATTTAACCAATCAGCATTCAGGATTAGACCCACCCGTTGTATAATATGTCATGTTTCATGTTTTGTGTTGACCCCAGGAAGAGTAGCTGCTGCTTTTGCAACAGCTAATGGGGATCCTAATAAAATACCAAATGTAGCCTACTTCTAGGGTCAAATTAGGAGGGACCACTGTAATTGTTGGGTGGTTTTCAAGTGTGTTTCTTGATTTATTAAGTTTAAGAGTATTTGGGACATTCTGTCCAGTTACTTGTAATGTTATATTTCTAATTTGAAAAGAATGATGACTAATCCTATTAAAGTTCAAGTATTGCTTTCAAGGAAACAATGTATTTTCCTCATCTAGTGGTTGAATGTTTTTATATTTCAGCATAGTTTATACTGTACTGTACATACTACATTATTTTGTACTCTGAGCCAGTGTACTGTATAGTGTAAGTGTAACTTAAATCATGTGTCAGTAAAATGTTCTCAAACCTTTCTATGCTTTTACATTTCAAATCAAATAAAATCAAAGTTTATTTGTCATGTGCGCCGAATACAACAGGTGTAGACCTTACAGTGAAATGCTTACTTACAGGCTCTAACCAATAAAGCTCATTACCTTTTACATTTGGACCGTGGCCATGCATTTTTCTGCCAATTTATATTTTATATAAAAACATGTCTTGTAAATTATGCCATGCCAAATATAATTGTAATCACATTTGGTCAGGAAACGAGTTCCTCATTTATCATTCTGTGTATTTAAGTGATGTATTTTCAGATGTATATTCAGATTGTGCAATGCTGTGACTCCAGTGTTTTGTTACAGGAAATGAGTAACATTACTGTATAAAACACAGATTAGCCATACACTCTTTCAGTCTGTAGCAGCATGGACAAGGTAGTGAGTACCTTTACATTTTAACTTTGATTACTGATCTTTAGCATTATGGTCAGTGTGAAGAATTCCCTGTGTCTCCCACTAAAACAGATGTTTCTGCAGGACACACTGACAACCCTTCCTTCCGGTGTAGAGTTGTCAGGGTGTTGAACTTTTTCACCAGAAACCAGCCTATATGTATAACTAATTAAATGTATAAAATATATGTAGTGAACAAAGTGAAAACCAAATTAAATAGAGCCTCTACGTTGTGAAGAATTTATTAATATCATCAAGGAACTCAGGGAACAGACAAGACAAGATTCAGATTGGAAGACATTCTATAGGCCTATTATAGAAGAGTTGGCAGAACAGTTGTCCTGCACTAAAATGTAAACATTTCATCTTAATATTGATTAATTGAATGAAGATACTGGGCAAATAATTTTCTTACATGTATATAAAAAAAGACTTTACGATAAAGTGGTCTGACATAACATCACCATCTTTTAAATCTCTTATCAAGGTTCATAATGCTTTGTTTAGCCGGCTACACCTGTGCAATATTGCCCTTCATAAATTAAACTGCCCACTTCCAATACCTGCTCTGGAAAAAAAATACTTTCCCACAATCTCTTTCACCTGCTGAGTTTCAGACTGGGCTGAACACTGGGCTACATAGAGTAGATATCTTAGATATCTCAGTATCAACACACTTGTCACAAAGTACAGTATATATTATATACTTAATCTACAATATTTAGAGTTTGTTTTTCCAGTTAAGAAACCCCCCCCAAAACCACAGTCTTTTTTTGCTCATGCTGCAACACTTGTCTTGAAAACAACTGCAGCATTTTCACCCATCTCACTTCTCTGCCCATGATCCATTTAATAAAGCACATTACCTGTTCCTCAACCACTCGTCTCTAACTCTACCATCTGGCCTCTACATGACAGATACACACTGACCACGTAATCACAGGAAACCACCAACGTTTTATGGTTAGAGTGGAGCAGTTTAACTAACCTTTAACATGCAGTACAAATACATGCCTACTTTGGATGAAGCTTGAGATGATCTGCAGAAAAAAAATGGCTGTAATCAGTGCCAAAGGTGCTTCAACAAAGTACTGAGCAAAGGGTCTGAATACTTATGTAATTGTGATATTTCATTATATATTTTTTTACATTTGCAAAAATATCTAAACCTGTTTTTGCTTTGTCATTATGGGGTATTGTGTGTAGATTGATGGGGGAAAAAACGATTTAATCAATTTTAGAATAAGGCTGTAACATATATATATTTTTTTAAAGTCAAGGGGTCTGAAAACTTTCCGAATGCACTGTACATCCTCCAAGGTGTATGATACTTACATCATCCAATTTATAAGAACTATGATACTGTTCTTTAATTCCTGTGATATTGTAGAAATGCTATTCCATTCATACTGTATTGTAACATAAAGTAATTGTGGTAAACCGTGGGGTGTTGGGTTGAGCGTGCAGAGATTGACAGAGACAGGGAGACTTTATTCTGCAAAAACAATTTTACTAAGACAGAAAATAAACACAACAAAGATAATCACTTAGGTTTGGCTCGGTCCTTCTTCTCTACTTTGGCTTGGCTTCGGTCTCTCCCCGTTCTTTCTCGCGGTGTGCCACCGTGTTCCTTTTATTTGGCCTCCACGGCTGGTTGGCACTTTCCCCTAATTACCTCCACTTAGAGCTGTCCGTGTCGGGGTGCCCAGCTCCCGTATTCCCAGCAGGGGGAACCAACGTCGCCTCACGTACCTCCCCTCTATTACCATCCCCCGGGGTAGACCTCCTGGGATACCACATAATGTATCATACTAAATGGTGGGGAACATATTTTGTATAGTAATCTTATTCACCTGAGGCCATGTTGCAGATATTGTGCTGACCAAAACCTGTAATAGCGTCCTTCTCCCATGAAAAAGCTCTATTTACTACCCTATTAATCTCTCTCTTTATATATCTCTCTATCTATCTCTCTCCAACACAAGAGCGGAATGGTTTGCAGTGAAGCAAAAACAACACATTGTTTCAATATAACAAACCAAAAACATGTAGTTAAAATAGTAGGAAACATCAATGTTGTCTGTATTTACTCAACCTCTGCCCCATCTTTCTTATATCAGCATAAATAAATCATTTTTTAATTTTTACATGACAAAATTAACTAGTTATTTATTAATTATTTTGTGGAGGGGAATATGGAAAACCCTTTCCCCAGACGTTGAATAGGATGCACGACTGACTGCAAGCCTAATTCCCCTATCAGGACTATGACTACCCCAATCATGAAGCATCCATATCGTAGGCCTATGCAATGTCCTTTCATTTTAATTACATTATTAGGACATGCGGGACTACATTTAAGGTGTAGAGGTAAAATAGGCTGCTGGTATGTTCAGCACAAATAGTTGCTCTAACATAATTCCCACCATGTTAGGCTGTTATTTTGCACAATTTAAATAAAATCAGTCAGATTTATATTTCATTATTGTTATTGAAATCAATAAACCAAATGCACATCATTTAAGTAAATAAAACTAAACATAGGCCTACATGCCAACAAGACATATCAGTCGCAACTTAAATGTCCTAATGGTTAGGACCTTACAGGTGCATGTGAGATCTCAACAGACCTGGTCTCACCACCAACCTAACCTCTTACTCCCTCTGGAGGTAGAGAGAGAACATTACAACTACATTATAGCTGTGTAGCTGCCAACCTTGTTAGTAACCAGACCATCACCGCCAACATCACTACACCGTGTGAAGATGGAGACCCGGGAGATGAGGAAGGTAAGAAAACATTTTTTTATCCTTTAATGCCATCAGCTCTTAGCTCACTACACTACTGTATAAATCTCTCTTGAGACGAGGGCCTAGTAGACTTGTTGTATTGGCACTCCCGAGTGGCGCAGTGGTCTAAGACAGTGCAAGAACTGTCACTGCCGTACCTGGTTCGAATCCAGGCTGCATCACATCCGATTGGGAGTCCCATCGGGTGGTGTACAATTGGCTCAGTGTCATCCGGGGTAGGCTGTCATTGTAAATAAGAATTTGTACTTAAATTACTTGCCTAGTTAAAAAAAGGTTACATTTTTATAAATTTAAATTGTGATTAACCTGAGATTAGATTGGAGAATATTTTGAATTTCACTGTGAACTTATACAATTAAATACTTGCGCTTGTGGACCCCAGGAAGAATATCTGCTGATTCTTCGACAGCTAATGGGGATGCGAATAAAGTCAAATCAAAACTGTTTGCAGTTTGCATTACCTTGTATGCTCCTGTGTTCTATTATGTGAGGTACACTATGTATGTAATGTACAGTATTTGTTTTTCATCCACACAAAGAGAGGCATGGATGAACAAACTCTTATCCCAGCAGCATCCTTTGTGGTGTACCCAGTAATCTTTGCAGTGTTCTTCAAAGGACAAAGGCAATTTTAAAACCGTCTCCTGCGGTAGACTCCTGCGGTGTCTACAGACATCCCCCAAATCAGGGTTTGTCAACTAGGTTTGAACTTGGGCCAAATTTTGTCAGAGCCAATCGTAGGTGGGCCAGAACATACTGTTGAAGTCGGAAGTTTACATACACCTTAACCAAATACATTCAAACAAATTCTTTCACAATTCCTGACATTTAATCATAGTAGAAATTGCCTGTCTTAGGTCAGTTAGGATAACCACTTTATTTTAAGAATGTGAAATGTCAGAATAATAGTCGCTTGTGTAACTGAGTCAGGTTTGTAGGCCTCCTTGCTCGCACACGATTTTTTGGCTCTGCCTACATATTTTCTATGGGATTGAGGTCAGGGCTTTGTGATGGCCACTCCAATACCTTGACTTTGTTGTACTTAAGCCATTTTGCCACAACTTTGGAAGTATGCATGGGGTCATTGTCCATTTGGAAGACCCATTTGCGGCCAAGCTTTAACTTCCTGACTATATATATATATATATATATATATATATATATATATATATATATATATTCTGAAGTTTGCCAATGAACATCTGAATGATTCAGAGGACAACTGGGTGAAAGTGTTGTGGTCAGATGAGACCAAAATGGAGCTCTTTGGCATCAACTCAACTCGCCGTGTTTGGAGGAGAAGGAATGCTGCCTATGACCCCAAGAACACCATCCCCACCATCAAACATGGAGGTGAAAACATTATGCTTTGGGGGTGTTTTTCTGCTAAGGGGACAGGACAACTTCACCGCATCAAAGGGACGATGGACGGGGCCATGTACCATCACATCTTGGGTGAGAACCTCCTTCACTCAGCCAGGGCATTGAAAATGGGTCGTGAATGGGTATTCTAGCATGACAATGACCCAAAACACACGGCCAAGGCAACAAAGGAGTGGCTCAAGAAGAAGCACATTAAGGTCCTGGAGTGGCCTAGCCAGTCTCCAGACCTTAATCCCATAGAAAATCTGTGGAGGGAGCTGAAGGTTTGAGTTGCCAAACGTCAGCCTCGAAACCTTAATGACTTGGAGAAGATCTGCAAAGAGGAGTGGGACAAAATCCCTCCTGAGATGTGTGCAAACCTGGTGGCCAACTACAAGAAACGTCTGACCTCTGTGATTGCCAACAAGGGTTTTGCCACCAAGTCCTAAGTCATGTTTTGCAGAGGGGTCAAATACTTATTTCCCTCATTAAAATGCAAATCAATTTATAACATTTTTGCGGTTTTCTGGATTTTTTTGTTGTTATTCATTCTCTCACTGTTCAAATAAACCTTCCATTAAAATTATAGACTGATCATTTTTTTGTCAGTGGGCAAATGTACAAAATCAGCAGGGGATCAAATACTTTTTTCCCTCACTGTACATTTTGACTTTTTGCCGGCTTTATTTACACACAGTAACCCATAATATCCAAGTTAATTTTTGTAATAATTTTTTTAACTCCGAAAATGTATTTACAGTAAAACCCTATTTGGATAATTTAAGAATTGCAATCGCAAAGTTGCTGAGGTATAACCAACCACCTCCAGATCACAAATCAAGCTAATTGGCTTCCATCTGTGACTATGATTAGTTCAAAATAAAAGCAGTTGTTCATAGGACTCCAATGCTTAGTAGTGCAATTCAAAGCAAAGAATCCACTATGGGCGGAAAGTTACTTTCAAATGATCTACGAGATAAAGTTGTGGAAAGGCACAAGTCAGGGGATGGATATAAAAATATTTAAAAGGCTTTGTCTATCCATCAGAGAACAGTTAAGACCATTATTAAGAAGTGGAAGGCGTATGGCACCACCCAGACCCTGCATAGATCAGGCGGTACCTCCAAACTGGATGACCGGACAAGGACGAGTCTGATCAGTTAGGCTACCAAGAAGCCAATGGCGACTTTGAAGGAGCTTCAGGCCTTTATGGCAAAGACTGGTCAATGTGTGCATGTGACCACAATATCACAAGCACTTTACAAATCTGGCCTCTATGGGAGGGTGGCAAGAAAAAAAACACTCCTCAAATAAAGACACATAAAGTCTCGTTTGAGCTTTTCCAAAAAGCACATTGTAGATTCGGAGGCCAAGTAGCAAAAGATGCAGTGGTCAGATGAGACCAAAAATCAACTTTTTGGCCTGAACACAAAACCATATGTATGGTGAAAACACAACCACATCTTTCCAACCCAAAGAATACCATGCCTACAGTAAAGCACGGTGGTGGCAGCATCCTGTTGTGGGTGTGTTTCTCTTCAGCAGGGACTGGAGCGCTCAAGGTGAATGTCCTTGAGTGGCCTAGTCAGAGCCCCAACATAAATCCCATGGAGAATCTGTGGAACGACTTGAAGTATGCAGTCCAAGCTAGTAGAGATGTATTCAAGGGACTCATGGCTGTAATTCAAGCAAAAGGTAGTTCCACCAAGTATTGACTTGTGTTTACATTTTTTTAGATTGTCTGTTACTGGGTGTAAATAAAGCCGGACAAAAGGGGAACATTTTGAAAGGGGGTGGTGACTTTCTATACCCACTGTATCTTCATATTCAGTCTCAGTAACTACTCTGAAATAGAGTAGTATAATATGAAATAGCCTACAGTGCAACAACTCACCATGGTGTCGACAGATTTTGTATTTTCGGGTCACAGTAACCTGTGCTAGCACAGATATATACAAAGGCCTCACTAATGTAGGTGGAGCACAACATGCTCTGATAGAAGGAGAGTCTACAGTGTCAGCAGGAGTCTGCAGGAGGGAGTGATTGTATTCTTAAGGGAAGATGTGCTACATAGATAAGGAAAGCCAATAAATGGTCCGTCATAATAAACGAAACAAGCTAATTAAGAGCTACAATTTAGCCCAGACCTACATTTTGTGAAAAGCGTTAAGAGGAAAATGTCACTCAAGATCAAATGGCAAATCAAGATCTATCCCTCAGAAATGTTTCAATACAACACATGGTGAAAGGAAAACATTTATTTATGGACCTTTTGTTTCTAAAGGAGCCTAACAGCCATTGCTGCTAAGGAGTAGGAGGCTTTATCTCAAACGGCTGTTTTTTATATTATGTACACAGTTGCTATCCACTGGCAATCTAAACAATGACAAGCTATAAAAGATACAGGGGAGGCACCTACATTTTAACAACAGAACAGTCAGTACTGAAAATAAGCTTTGGTCCAGCAGTAGCATAGCAAACACACTAGTGAATTGTATTAAAAGATATGCTCCATTTGTTTTAACCAATACATTGGGATTTAGGACAAAAGGCACTTGAAAAGAAGGATTATCCAGATCTTGCTACTAACTCAATGCATAGTTATTGAATTGGTCCGTATCAGTGAATGTCATCGAGGCCTCTATTTGACAGGTCTGTGAGAATGACCTACAAAGAAAGCCTGAAATTATAACATCAGTGCAACACTTCCAGGGGAATTTTCTCCCATAACAACTGTGCCTGTAAAAGGTTTTCTGGGTAAATATTTTTTTTACTATCATTTTGTTTCAACATCCTCTTTATAATATACCGTCCTCTCCAGGATATGAGTTATAATGTTGGCCTCTCAGCATGAAGGAGCAAAATGGGAAGTCACTGTGTCAACATCCCCACTGGCAACGATGTGATGTAACTGGAGAGTATAACAAACTGATGTCAGTTCAGGGTTGTCTCTAAGCAGATCCAGTTCTGGTATACCTGTTCGCTCCTCCTAGGCAGTGAGAGGGAGGTAGGTAGGGGAGGCAAGGACAGAGATGGCAAGGAAAGAGGGACAGGGAAAAAGGGGCAGAGAGAGGGGAGAGAAAAGGGGTGGGAGAGCAGCAAGGGAATGCAAAACATTTTATTATGTTTCTTTATTAAATACTTTGTGCCTGAGGAAGGAAGGAAACAGGACATGCCTGATGCTCTCTTGTCTAACATTTTTACTAACCTGATTATCTGTTCGTTTTTTAGGACATATTGATGCATAACCAATGTCAACTTGCACTCTTTCGGATGAATCTAAGAAGACAAAAAAAGGAAAGTAAATATAGGCCTAAGGTGAGGTGTGACTAACTGACAGAGACATACAGACGCTCACCCTCCCAGGACAGGTTCTGTAAACACTCAGGACTCATTTGTTACTTTGTTTATCATTCTTTGTGCTTGCAGTCTTTTTGGTGTCAGATAAGCCAAGCTATTCAAGTGATCATTGTCAGAGAGTGTGTGTGTGTGTGCGTGCCTTCTGCTTTTTCAACATTTAGAGAAGTTGTCTGGGATAACGGCACTGTCTGACCAAGCAGAGGAAGTGTGGAAGATATGACACTTTATTTGACCTGGATCCGTTTTCCAAGAAAACATTTCCTACCTTTTCCAAAACACTACCCTTGATTGTAAAGAAATAAATAAAAATAACAATATATTTTTTTAAATTAAAAGGCTAAGCATGACTTTGGGAAGTGACCTCACACCTCTAAAGATAAATACCTGCCTTGTGAGTGTCCATTTCTACTCTTCTTTAGATAGATTGCAAGTCCAACCAGCCCCGAGGCAACCAAAACGCAGATTACAGCAATAATAAACAAACCCAGAGTCTTCTCATCACTGTCTGAAATAAATAAAACACAAGGAAATTATTTTTGTAAAATATGTTTTGAATGAGCTCAATTACAAATCAGTTTCACTTGGTAACTGCTATTTTCTGGATGGATTTAATTCAAAATGTCTCTTACCTGCATCATTAGGATGACCATCTTTGCTGCAACATTTTGGGACATGAACTGTCTCATTGCTGACAGGGTTAGCAGCCACACAGCTGTAGGTGGAGTTGTAGTTCTCTACCTCCAAACGGAGAGATAGATCGGTGGTGAGATCAGGACTGCTGGTCTGGTTTAGTATTTCTTCTCCCCTGTACAAGGTCAAGGTCACCTCTTTTTCGTTGTCCACAGAACACACTACACTACAGGAGCTGCTGTCACAGTCTCTCAACTGAGGTTTGGAAACAACATCTGGAAGATAAATTATGAATCAATTGGAATTGGAACCAATATTTAATGTTTTTGTAATATACAGCACACAAACACACACACACTTACTGTATACAGTGAGCTCAAATGTTTTTAGTTTTTTTCCTTCATCTGTACTCTCCACAGTATAAACCCCAGCATCGTCTATCTGAAGGTCTGACAGAGTGAAATATCTTGTAACATTGTTCAAGTGGAGGCGGTTTTCAAATCTCTTCTCAAGGGTGATTTTGCCTTCTTTACCAGGGTACACATTTGCAATACTGCCAAGGTCTCCATAAATTAAATTGCCAGACTTGATCACCCTCTCTGGAAAAGAGAAAGACTGTCCCACGATGCCTTTCACCCGCTGACTCTCAGACTGGACTGTTTGCTGGGAAGCACAGAGAACTGGGGAAAGAGAGACTCAATATCAACACAATGACTGCAGTCACACACTAAATCTCACAATACCTGGATAAGTGTTTAACATGTCAGTAACTGCACCCATATGATATTGTGATCTGATGTCAGACTGCACTGAAGATGACAATGACATTCAATCATTAGTTAATTTTTGCTGCACGTCTGCAATGTAGTCGTCTGGAATGACACTACTGACTTGAGTATCACAGTCCTTCTTAGATATTTACAGGCCTAATGTGATGGTTGGGGACAGGAAATAATTGTTAGGACTAGAACTTGAATATTTTGCCAGAAATTCAGCTCACATGGAAATGCATTCTCTGAGTGAGGGAAGTTCTTCTCCAATTGACTGTTGTTTTTCCCCAAAATAAAAGTCAAGGATATCACTGAAAAAGCACATGACTTTACAGAGATATTTCATTACCGGCTAACATAACTTTCCACTATAGCCTCTTAAACAGCCTAGATTGTATCATTTGAATTTCAGGGTCAGAAGAACATTTCAGCATGATAGAGGACTATTGTAGGCATTAGCCTATGAGTTATTTGTTGAAACAAGGTTTTGTGTTGAGAACACAGAAAAAGAGATCAGAGGCATGATGGTTGTCCTACTAGCAGTAGGAAAGAGACAGGAATTATGTACATATGGACACTGCAAAAATATTCTGATTATAAGCAGCTGTAGCCTGTAGAAAGTGCCTGCTAAATTACTCAAATGTAATTATTTAGACTGAAGTAATGTATATCAATAATCAGTGGTGGAAAAAGTACCTAATTGTCATACTTGAGTAAAAGTAAAGATACCATAATAAAAACTAAAAGTGAAAGTCACCCTGTGAAATACTACTTGAGTAAAAGTCTAAAAGTATTTGGTTTTAAATCTACTTAAGTAGAGCTGGCAACTGAAACAGTTGAGAGTAAAACTGACAATAATTACTACAAAGCATTGGCTATGCAATCAACTTGTAATTATTTGCAATTGTGAAACTGCAGTTACAGTATTTACAGTATAATGGTTATTTTGAATGCAGCAATTGCAGTATAACTGCAAAATAACCAGTGTTAGGACATAACCACTATATCAGGGGTTAGGCAACCATGGTCCTGGAGTGACGCAGGCAATTCATGTTTTTCATTTAACCAACCTGGAAGGACAGGTGTGTTGAATTTAGGTAATAACTGAACTGATCAATTAGCTCAGTTGGTCAGGTGTGGTGCCTAGTTGGAACAAAATCCTGTAGTACCTGCGGCACTCCAGGAAGAGGGTTTCCTACCCCTGTACTACACAATTACTGAATTGTACAGTATAATATAACATTAACCCTGCAGTTACAAAAGTGACTGTAACTGTGTTATTTTGGACGCAGCTATTGCAGTAGCCATGTAATAAAACAACATGTGCAACTGCACAACTGCAATTATTTTTGTTGGAAAATATGTTTGTCATTGGAAAATGACAGATAATTTCAAAACAACAGTTATGAGTTATTGTTCCATGAGCAGCTGGTAAAATGATGAGCTCCTTATATCTAGTATTATATATCATATTTCAAATGATTTTGAGGAAGATTACATTTGAGAAAAGCAAGTGAGTTAAAGATACCTCTACAGGATCGGTGTCTCCCCCGCGGGACGGTTGAGCTAATGTATGCTAATGTTATTAGAATGAGGTTGTAAGTAAAAAATAACATTTCCCAGGACATAGACATATCAGATACGGGCCGAAAGCTTCAATTCTTGTTAATCTAACAGCACTGTCCAATTTACAGTAGCTATTACAGTGAAATAATACCATGCTATTGTTTGAGGAGAGTGCAGAGTTATGAACTTGAAAATGTGTTAATAAACCAATTAGGCACATTTGGGCAGTCTTGATACAACATTTTGAACAGAAAGGCAATCAGTCTAAAACTTTGCACATACACTGCTGCCATCTACTGGCCAAAATCATTAAAATTATGACTTCTATTTTAACAGCAACAGCTCAGACCTGGAATGTACTATTCCAGGTCCGAGCTGTTGCTGTTAAAATAGAAGTCATAATTTTTATTCTGAACTGGAATAAACTGATTGATCCAGGCTGTATCACATCCGGCCGTGATTGGGAGTCCCATAGGGCGGCGCAAAATTATCCCAACGTCGTCCAGATTTGGCCGGGGTAGGCCGTCACTGTAAATAAGAATTTGTTCTTAACTGACTTACCTAGTTAAATAAAGGTTAAATTTAAAAATATATATATTTCAAAAAACAATCACGAGGATGTAGACCAGAAAACACATACAGTCCTAATGAGAGGCGTGTGGCTGGTTGAAGTTTTCAACAAGCATGTCTATTCTGGGATCAGTTTTTGACAGTGCAACACTGAGGTCATGCTCAGCATTGAGACTGTTTCTGTGCTTGTTTTTTTAAGTAATCTTGAGTTGAGAACCCTGACTGACATAAGTATGTGGTGCCAAACTGGACCAGAACATCTACTGCTTTCTCAGTTAGGCAGGCGACCTCTTCATGCTGTGGATGAGCAACCCAGAACTGTGTGTGTTTGCCTCAAAAAGTATCTTGCTTCAATCAGTTTATTCCAGTTCAGAATAAAAATGACTTGTATTTTAACAGCAATGGTTCCAACCTAGACTTGTTTTCAACAATCATTTCTACAGTAAGATGTACAATAGGCCTGATCATTTTTCATCTTCATCTGTACTGTTACTTAGGGTTGCACTATCAGTAGCTAGCTAGCTTGCTTTGGCTAACGTTAGCTATTAGCTGTGTACAAAACCAGGGGATTGTTTGAAAGAGAAACTCACACATACTACTATGAGATAGTACTGCCTTATTTCTGCTTATCATCACCTGTTATGAAATGACAACAGTGCCTTGCTAGCTGACTTACTTTTCCACCGTCGAAGCACTTTTTCCAGAAGCATTCTGCCCTGTTCTGAAAGAATTCCCTGGGCATACCGTCATGCTGTGGATGTTTGGTCAAGACGTGTCTTTATATGAATTTGTTCGTTTTGAATGACTCATTACTAAGCACTTCCTCGCACAAAACACATTGAGGGAGCTCCTCGTTATTTCTCAAAGTTTGTATGAAAGAGAGAGAAACTCATCGGTGTATTGGCTTTTCATGACGATTGAGCTGTCAGAACTTGTTTGCTAGCATGAGTCAATTTGATGGCGAGTGGAAATGACTCGACAGTGATCTTCAAGAAAAAAGATCAGGTAAACCGCGAAGGACACGGCATGTCCCTATCCCACTCGCGCAGCTGCCAAACTGAGCAGACAACACTGCTAAACAGAGAGCACACTGAACAGAGACCGCAGTTGCACTTGGCCAAATCAATTCCAGTAATTCATTAAATAATTATACATTTACTCGGACATGTCACGATCCACCATTAACAGGTCCGCGACCCATACTTTAAGAAAGCTGATCTACGCCAATTCAGAATGCTGATTGAGGACCTTTTTACTGATGAATGTCTTTGTTTTTATGACCATGTTTTTCTTTCTTTCTGCTTGCATTTTGTATTTATATTTTGATGTGTATTTTCTGTAATTTATGTAATTCAGGGCTCACCTGTGAAAGAGACCTTGGTCTAATATGACTATATGATAAAATAAAGGTTAAATAAAAAATACAAAAATACGCAGTCAGAAAGTACACTCTTTGAAGGTGCTATCTAGAACCAAAAAGGGTTCTTTCGACTGTTCCCATAGGATAACCATTTGAAGAACCCTTTTTGGTTCCAGGTAGAACCCTTTTGGGTTCCATATTCAATAGAACCCTTTCCACAGAGGGCTCTACATGGAACCCCAAAGAATTCTACCTGGAACCAAAAAGGGTCTTGCACAAGGACAGCCGCAGAACCCTTTTGGAACCCATTTTTTCTAAGTGTAGTCTGGTAAAATAGTTCCAAATCTCCTCTTTTATCACAACTTTAATAGTTGACATGTCCACATGTTTTTCTTAGCTTGTTTGCTGTCTCTCTGAAGTTAGCCAATATTAGTCGTCCCCCCCCTTTTGTTAAGTGATAAAACCTTTATTTCCCCCACCTCAAAGTAATTACTGTGGAATGTATAGATGAGGTCCCTGAACCAAAAACAGTTGGTTGTAATATAAAGTAAAAAAATACTAAAGGAATTGCCGCGGATTGGAGGGAAGAGAATCTATAACAGTTGGTTGTATTCGTGCAAGTGATATGGGGTGGAAGCTATTCAACTTTTAAGGAAGTATTTTTGTCATAAGATGAATTACATTTAACATAGGCCTATATTTATTTGTTAAGTAAAAAATACAAAAGTAACTGCTGTGGAATGGATGAGTGAGACCCCTAAACCAATAACAGCTCATGCAAGTCATATAGGGTAGTAGCATTAAAGGAAGTATTTTAATGTAAATTCAATAACAAATATATATATTTTTTAACAATGTCAAAAAGCACAAAAGTAATTCCTGTGGATTGTAGAGGCGAGGAAAACTGGGCACCAGTCTCTTTAGCTAACATTTTCCTCCTTGCCACTCCTGTCATTTGCCAAAAAGACTGGCATTTTGCCAATCTCAACATTCAATATGCATTCAGATTTACGGGGCAGTTGCTGATTGATAGTTTAAAAACATTCAGATTTTCCATGACAATGTTATGGAACATGTGGGGAGTGCAAATATGGCAAAATATAGAATTTTAAGAACAATATAAACATTATACAACAGGAGGGTCTAATCCTGAATGCTGACGGGTTAAAACCGCATTCCAGACGGTATCTATTCCACAAGTTACCACCGGCTAAATCTATGACATTGAAATGCCGATTTACTCCATTCCATCTGACTGCGCAATCAGCCCAGCCAAGCAATTTATAAATTGATCTCCAGTATAGTAAGCAACTAGACATTGTCTCACATTTCTTTTAGATTAACATTTCGTTTTCAACAGCAGAGATTTGTATAAACCTTGCTGTCTGTCTCTCCAACATATGCAATATTGTTTCAATATTCAAATTCGATCTCCAGCTGTCTCCATGGTAATAAATATGTAGTGATTCGGGATGAGACAGACAGGCAGACAGCATTTCTCTACCAGTCTAAATCATGAATCAGCTGGCATTATTTTTATGGATATATAGAAAGAAATGTCAATTGAAAAACTGTAAAACGAAACGAAGTGCAGCTCCTTTCCTCGGATTACATTTAATCAGTTAAATGTAAGGGATTACAAAAAATTACGGTAACTGTAATCCGTTACGTTACAAGTAAAAATATTGTAATCAGATTACAAAAACCTTTGAAAAACTAAATGATTACTTTGAGGATTACTTTCAAATTCAGAAAGGATTTTTGCGACAAGAATCTTTGATACTTCTCTGTTTTCTCAATGACATTCAAACCAGCATTGAAAAAAGGTGCAAGTTTAAGTTTGTTCCACCTGAGCGAGTCTGACTATAAATCAGAGACCACTATGATGACACACCAAATGTGTTTGATGGATTGCGGGAAAAGAGCAGGAATGGGCTTTTGTAGGCTATAGTCCAAGCCATGTCTTCCAATGGTGCGACTGCTGTCAGCATTCAAAGATTATCCAACTTGAATAAATATCCATTTGTTCTTAACTGACTTTCCTAGTTAGATAAAGGTTACACATAAAGGTAACAAGGATGACAGCAGTGGTGTAGTCTACGTCGATATGGATATCACTTATATTGATATCTACATTGATGTGAATCCCACTGCTGCCCTCTCATTTAGCTATTTGTGACTTACGGATCGTGGTTGTTGTGGATGGCTGTTCACAAATCTAAACGTATATTTGAACCTAATAATGGTTGAATTCAAAAAGTTTAAGCAGCCTGTCAATCATTGTTTTTGAAACCAGTGGACAGCCAGTGAAAAATGCACTCTTGCAACAGCTGCATAATGCGGATCCCAGCCTATGGAATAAAAGTTGGGCTTTTATTACTCAATCTAATTCATGCTGATAAAATAGACATCCATAGGCCTAATGGACACATGCTCAAACTCGCACACTTTTGATTGCCTCTTTAAGTCTATCTGTAGTTGCTACATCCATTTTTGTACTTTTTTGTACTTTTTATATATATTAATGTAAAGATATAATTTAATCATGTTATTATATGTAGTAGAAAGCGATGGGTTAGAAGAAGCCTACATAACCAACCCATAAAGTTACATTTTACATCCATGTATGGCCAGCTATGTAAACTTTAACATTGATTTATCCTGCAATAGATGTCGTTCAATTGGTAACATACATTTGTGTCTTCTTTTAATGCCTCTTACGGGAAGAGTAATCTAAAAGTAACTGAATGTAATGAGTTTACGTTACTGAGTTTGGGTAATCCAAAAGTTACGTTACCGATTACAATGTTGGACAGGTAACTAGTAACTGTAACACATTACATTTAGAAAGTAACCTACCCAACCGTGCGAGTGAGCACATTTCCTATGACAGGCGAAATCACGCCTCATTAGCTCATTGTTATGGATGTAGACAAAAAATGGTTCAAAGAGAGAATTGTCACAGCTGCATGCATGAGGAACTAGGGAACGAGCTCTGCCCGTGGAAATGTGCAATTCAATGTGTATCTAAATAAATGGCTGTCGATGCTGTGACTGACCATCCCCCCAAAGGTGTCACTGTGGTTTCTATTCTGATCTGCTGTTTCAAGGTCTTTGCTACAATGTTTCAGCGCTGTTTTCAGATCAGTGGACAGCGCCCCTATACACTGTTTCGATCTGGCATGAAATTTTACTATGCATAGACCAGACGTGCACTGTTTTCAGAACCATGGACAGAGTCCCTAGAAAACAAGGTTCTGGAACTATCAACCAGTGCTTGAGCAGTTTTGCTTTACATGGCAGTCAATACGAATAGATCTAACGACCAGAGAACGCCTAGCATGTCACTTGACAACCAGTGTTAGTGAATGTAGCATCACGTTTTTTTGTAAAAATTATGGTTTGGGAAATAATCTTGATTTTTAATGCTGGTAACCCATTGTATAAAAGCAATAATACACATTATTGTAATACATGAGAGGACGTGTTATTTTGAGATTTTTATCATGGCTGTGATGGTCTACATAACTCGGCTTTGCCTCGTGACTATGACCACATCACGGCCATGATAAAAATCTCATAATAACACGTGCTCTCATGTACTATTGCTTATATACCATTATGACCTGCTGCGGTCATTCCCTTGTGAGATGGCAGTGTCAATGCAAGTTCATGTTGTTCAAAGTGGGCTTCTTAATGATAGAAAGACATGATATGGAAAATATTTACCTATATATTCAATCGAACTACGTTTGCTTCAGTTGCATCCCATTAATGCTAATGAGAGAAAATAAACTGAATTGCTGGCACCTGTCATCATTCCTCACTCATACTCTGAGTTGGTATACACGTCATAAGAAGGAATTCCCCTTGACCACGCCCACAAATGGGGAATAACAAACATTCTGTCCCATTGACCTCCATTGTAAAAGAGCCAACTTCATGGAAGATTTTTACTTATATAGAAATAACAAAACATGCCGAAAGGTTGTTGTTCAATGTACATGGAACCAGGTAAGAAATCCCGACTTATGGTTCACAGTGCTCCCATGTAGGGAAATAAAGCCTGCAAGAAAAGCCCTGCGGCTTCAGGCTATTCGGCGTGGGAGAGTGGGAAATGGGGGGCCCTGTTGTCCAAGTAAGCTACACGTAGCTATGTGTGTGGAAAACATTTAATCTCAAGTAAGACATTGAATTGTGTAGTATATAGTCCGTTTGTAACTCCACTCACTACTTGTATCTGTATAGTCTGTTTGTGTTGTTGTTCTTGGCTGACTTAATGTTCTGGTCAGCAGCAAGCACTCACTCATGTGGCTGTTAGCACGTCATGTAAAGGAGCATGAGGGAAGCCCTACAATATTAAGCTTTTCTCAGTTGTGTGAATGCTTAGGAGCAGGAAATGTTGAAAAGTAATCTTAAGACATGTTGTACTTTTGTTAAATGTAGTTTTGTAATTGACTAAAACAAGCAGACCACAAGAAAATTGCCTTTGAAAAAGGCTGTGAGCCAATGACCTACGTTACCACAGGTTGTTTTCCCCACAGGTGGGCGGAATCGCAACGTTATTTTTAATACCGACTGGGTATGTATTTATATAGCCCTTCTTACATCAGCTGATATCTCAAAGTGCTGTACAGAAACCCAGATCATTAGTTATATAACCTGTCTAGACAGGCTACTTTAGGAAACTTTCCGAATGGACATACAGAAAATTAGCGAACTCACCCACATAAAAGCCTACACTGATCACATGTGCCAGGCTGAAAAAAATGTGTAGGTGTCCCCATAGGCCTAATATTTAAATTGAGGAAATGTAATCATAATCATTATTTTAGCGATCCATGTTAGACGTCCCTCCAAATGAAAAGGTCCCCATCCTGCTGATGTGAGCTGCTGGATAGAACACTTGCAATTGATATGCTTTTATGGATGAGAAGGTGAACTTGCCATTTCCAAAAAGGAGCTCGGTGGGGAGTCGGAGATTCGCTGTTTTACGATCTGTTGTCTACCTCAACAGCAAGGGTTTCATTAAAACGGCCAAGCCACTATATTTGTTTTATTTCACATTTAAATAAACATGACGAATTTGGTGATGTTCAAGTTCAACTTAAATTCATTGTCCCACAGCGTCCGTCAGACCCCAAAAATGTTTTGGTCTCTGGCTTGCAATGCACAGGTGGTGGTTGCCTGCATTCACTGTAGGCCTAATATAGGCTAGAATACTAATGGCGGATTAATAGCCCAGCCTATGAATTAACTTTTTTTGCATAAACATTGTGATCGTCGGATAGCTGTGAGGGTTATAGAATCAGGATCAAATCCTCAGATTTCCTCGAGCTCATTAATGAAAGAATGTTCATATTTGAAGATTGCCAAAAGGCAAGTCCCTTTGGCAATGACAAGGAGTGGTAACGAGTGGAATGTTAGTTAAGAGACTGGTACTCAGGCTAGAGGTGAGGTCCCTGAACCAATAACAGTTGCCCAGTGACAGTGGTTGTATTCATGAAAGTCATATTGGGTGGAAGCTATTTAAAGGGCAATTCTGCCACTTTTCAACATCATATTCATCATCTCCAGCACCAAACCTGTGTCTACATTTGTGAAAACATCGTATTTCTATGATCTGTGGTTAAAAAGATAAGAAGAAAGTTCCATCACAGGATAGGATTAAAAATGAAAAACCTGCAACGAGTTTCTAGGCCAAGGGAGGGTATTTTTCTGCTCCCCACGTCACCGCAAATACTTCATTTTTGGGGGGGACAGAACATAGGAATGTGCCGTTTTCACATATTTTGACACTGGTATTGTACTGGAGATTATGAAAATGAGTTTGAAAAGTGGTGGAGTTGTCCTTTAAGTTTTAAGGAAGCATTTCTTTACATATAATTAATAAACATTTATCAAAAAAATAGACAAAGTAAAAAAACATACAAAAGGTATTGCTGTGGATCGGATAGAAGAGGCCTCTGAACCAATAATAGTTGGTTAAGTTGGGAATGCCATTAGGGAAATTCACATTCGGTCTGTGCTCTAAGCACAAGTCTAGGCTTCCTTGTCAGGAAAGTCAACAACAGACCTAAATGTTTTACATTTCCAAAGTTATTAATTAAAACATTGAACATTTCAAATATAACAATAATTATGCTACTTATCTATCATCTCCCACATACACTTTTAGTTAGAGCAGCAAATCAGTAAGAATAAAATAAACATACCATCAATGGCAAAACATAGCAGCATGAACGTCAGTCTGGCAAGCCTTCTCCAGCCGAACAAATGGTTCATTTCTCTTAAGCTCGAGCTGTTCAGTGGTGTGATCTGTGAAGAACCAGAAAGATGTGACCTTGTCTTGGTACAGAGGAGAGAATAGACTCAACCAGACCAGCAGTCCTCTGGTGTGTATTCATTAAGCCAATTCTGTTGTAAAACCTTTCTTAAACGGAAGCAAAAGGAACAGGGAGGGACATACCTGAATTTGTCCAATAGAACCTGTTGTTTTAGTTGCAACTGTTTGGACTAATGATTACACCCCTGATCTCATCACCAGCCTGTCTCTCCCATCTACAGTGGTGTAGTTGCAAACACTGTTGGTAATCACACTTCACCATCAACATCACAACACCCTGAAGAGATGGAGGCCATCAACTCTGGGCTCATTACACTATAGAACCCATCCCTCCTGAGATAGGAGGAGAAGTTAATAGACTTGTTGTGTAGTGATGAACCAGGGTGGAGGTTGTTAAATCAAATAAAATACAATTGTATTTGTCACCTTACGGTGAAATGCTTACTTATAAGCCCTTAACCAACAATGCCGTTTTAATAAAAATAAGAGTTAAGAAAAATATTTACTAAATAAACTAAATAAAAAAATAAAAGATCAACAATAAAATAACAATAACGAGGCTATATACAAGGGGTACTGGTATATGTGCGGTGGTACAGGTTAGTTGAGGTAATTGAGCATGTTCAGCAGTCTTATGGCTTGGAGGTAGAAATTGTTAAGAAGCCTTTTGGACCGAGACTTGGTGCTCCGGTACCGCTTGCCGTGTGGTAGCAGAGAGAACAGTCTATGACTAGGGTGGCTGGAGTCTTTGGCAATGTAAAGGGCCTTCCCCTGACACCGCCTGGTTTAGAGGTCCTAGATGGCAGGAAGCTTGGCCCCAGTGATGTACTGGGCTGTACGCACTACCCTCTGTAGGCCGAGCAGTTGCCATTCCAGGTGATGATGCAACCAGTCAGGATGCCCTCGACGCTGCAGCTGTAGAACATTTTGAAGATCTGAGGTCCCATGCCAAATCTTTTCAGTCTCCTGAGGGGAAAAAGGTGTTGTCACAACTGTCTTGGTGTGTTTAGACCGTGATAGTTTGTTGGTGATGTGGACACCAAGGAACTTGAAGCTCTCAACCTGCACCATTACAGCCTCATCAATGAGAATGGAGGCGTGATCAGGCCCTCCTTTTCCTGTAGTCCACGATCATCTCCTTTGTCTTGATCATGTTGAGGGAAAGGTTGTCGACCTGGCACCACACATCCAGGTCTCTGCCCTCCTCCCTATAGGCTGTCTCATCGTTGTCGATGATCAGGCCTTCCACTGTTGTGTCGTCGGCAAACTTAATAATAGGGTGAACAGGGAGTACAGGAGAGGACTAAGCACGCTCCCCTGAGGAGCCCCCATGTTGAGGATGTGTTGTTGTGTTGTTGCTTACCCTTACCACCTGGGGGCGGCCCGTCAGGAAGTCCAGGACCCAGTTGTAGAGGGAGGTATTTAGTCCCAGGGTCCTTAACTTAGTGATGAGCTTTGAGGGCACTATGGTGTTGAATGCTGAGTTGTAGTCAATGAACAGCATTCTCACGTAGGGGTTCCTTTTGTCCAGGTGGGAAAGGGCAGTGTTGAGTGCAATAGAGATTGCGTCATCTGTTGGGGATATGCAAATTGGAGTGGGTCTAGGGTTTCTCGGATGATGTTGTTGACGTGAGCCATGACCAGCCTTTTAAAGCACTTCATGGCTACAGACGTGAGTGCTACAGGTCGGTCATTTAGGCAGGTTACCTTGGTTTTCTTGGGCACAGGGACAATGGTGGTCTGCTAGAAACATGTAGGTAATACAGACTTGGACAAGGACAGGTTGCAAATGTCAGTGAAGACATTTGCCAGTTGGTCAGCGCATGCTGGCAATACACGTCCTGGTAATCCATCTGGCCCTGCGGCCTTGTGAATGTTGACCTGTTTAAAGGCAAGTGTGATCACACAGTCGGAACAGCTGGTGCTCTCATGGATGCTTCAGTGTTGCTTGCCTCGAAGTGCGCATAGAAGTCATTTAGCTCATCTGGTAGGCTTGTGTCACTGGGCAGCTCGTGGCTGGGCTTCCCTTTGTAGTCCGTAATAGTTTGCAAGCCCTGCTATATCCGACAAGCATCGGAGCCGGTGTAGTAAAGCACATTCTTGTAGATTAAAGAGCACCTTGCATTGTAAAACCTCCCTGGTCTTTGTGTTTTAATCTGTGTTTAAAATTAACTGCTCGACTGAGGGTCCTTACAGATAACTGCTTTAACATTTAAATTAATACTTCACTCTGGCACAATCAGACATACAGTGCTGAATGTATCATCAATATCATATTTGCATGTAACTGTACAGTTCTCTGTCTCTCTCATTCCCTTCATAAATGAACCTGGTGTGTGTTGCAATACAGTGAAAGAAGCATTGTAGCATGACTTGCCATACAGTAGGATTAACTGATGTAAAGAAAAGTAAATCCCAAAATGTATAGTACAATGTAAAGATTGTTGCTTAAAGCAGTGATGGAAAAAGTACCCAATTGTCATACTTGTTGTGGTTGATTGTTAGTTGATCTCATGTGTTTACATTGAATAGAATATCAAGGTGTTTTGACACTTGAACAGGTTTTTCTGGTGTATCTCTAGATCAGGGTTTCCCAAGCTCGGTCCTGGGGCCCCCAGGATAACTTTAACAGAGCTTGATGATGAGATGGTGACTTGAATCAGCTGTGTAGTGCTAGGGAAAAAAACTAAATGTGCACCCGAGGTTGGTAAACCCTTCTCTAGATGACAGATTGATAAGGCCATCACCTGCTGCTTATCTATTGATCATATTTTCAAACAGCCTATGAAATATGATGCATTAGATAGAAAGGAAAACTGTCTGAAGGCCAGGGTATTATGAAGATTAAAATGGAGGTTTCTGAGTGTTAATGTCCGTTAGAGAGAATGGTAAATGGTAGTTCATGTGCCAAGACAAATACATGCAGTTCAAAATAATATGCTATATTACACTTTATTACACATGTTGCCTCTATCAGATCAGAGTAGCATGTCTATGAGCATGTCTATGAGCATGGTGTGGTCCTGATAGAAATGTGTTGTATAGAACATACTGTACAGCCACCTCTTCTGTACATCACTCTGCAAGAATCTTTGAATAAGGTCCTGATGTTAGTCTCAAAACAACACCCACAAACGGAGAGTGGGAGCCTTGTGGTTGCTTTAGCTCAAGTAAAACTACACAAATACATGTATCAAAATGAACGTGTCAACATACATGGATTCCATCAACCCCCACAACACCCTTATATTGTCTGTGTACGTGTGTTAGTGTGCGTGTGTGTGCATATATGCTTCTCTATTGCCATCTCTGTCAGCGTGTGGTTATCGCTTATTTGTTCTCTCTGTTGTCAGTAGCCTATATGGGTCAGTCGCTGTCATTCTCATTATAGGGGAGATGTGGTACCGTCCTCTATCTCTGCACAGCTTTTCTCAAGCAAGAAAGCTGTCACCACAAACCATGCTCTCAGTCCCCTGCACCCACATTTAGCAGACACTTTTATCAAGTGACTTACAATAAGTGTATTCAACTAAAATAGGTAAGATAACCACATACAGTATCACATTAATTCCAACATTACTTCTATCGGCCAATAATTCTGTGCAAGTCAGATCTGTGCTAGATAGCTAGTCAAATGAAGCACTCCTGTGCCTAACCTTTAACCTCAACTTAGTTTTAACTGAACAGAAAGTGAAATGAACAGAACAGATAATGACAGCTGTTGTTCTGTGGTCAGAGGCAACAGGACAGCTTCCAACTGTGACCTGTTATCAAAGTGTCCCTCTGTTAGTTCTCAGGGGAGCATAATCTTCCATAGCTCATTGGTAGAGCATAGCCCTTGCAACCCCAGGATAGTGGGTTTGATTCCTGAGACCACCTGTACGTAAAATGTATGCACACATGACTGTAAGTCACTTTGGATGAAAGTCTCTGTTAAATTACATAACGATTCTACAATGTATACTGAAGAGACTTTCTAGCTGCATGCTGACATTTTAACATTATATGGCCTCTCCTCTCACTTTTACAGGACAGAGATAGAGAAAGAGAGGAGAGACAGACACAATGAGAGAGAGTGAGAGAGAGAGAGAGCGAGAGACACTTGAGATGGAGACACGAGAGAGAGTCAGATATAAAATAATGTATTAACCATTGGAAAACATTTTAACGTGCTTGAATGGTGTGGTAATTATGATTTGCCAGGATTAGACGCAGCTGGGAAGTGTGGTTGCCATGCATAGACAGAAGGGTAAGAGAGATGGGGTCTTAGTGTTTGAGATGTGTTCATGAAGTACACGACCACAAGCTCATCAATAGCATCTTAATTGGATTAAATGCTCATAAGATCATTTTAATATACAATGGGTATGATAAATGATGTTTATTTCTCTTTATGGAGACGTGTAGTTAAGGTCTCTGTCTCTAAGTTAGACAGGATGTGGTGGGGCTGCAGAGAAACACAGATGATAGAAAACGAGGGCAGGGAGAAATACACCATCTCTGACTGATATCATCAACCACACGGCCAAGGTGACAAGCAGCAAAAACCTGTTCAAACTAGATTCATTGAAAGTGGTAAAATGTGGGATTCAGAGTAGGGCTAATGCCAAATAAAGTAGTGTTAATTGTATAGAATCTGACCTTTTGAGAATATGGTAAGTGCTTTATTTATCTCTTCCCCATGGTGGAGTCTTAGCAGAGATAAGGGATGGCTGCTGTGTGAAACTGTAAAAGTAGAAAGTCTCAAAACAGCATGGTTGTGGAATGAAACCATGGAAAGTAGTGCACCTAGTCAAAAATCTAATCTAATCAAATATTATTGGTAGCATAACACATATTTTGCAGATGTTATCGCAGGTGCAGTGAAATGCTTATGTTTCCAGTCCAACAGAGCTATACTGTAATATTGGGGCGTCAGGTAGCCTGGTGGTTTGGAGCATTGGGCCAGTAAGCGAAAAGTAAAAATATAGCAAGGCAATTAACCCTAATTGCTCCAGAGTCACTGTCAATATTGGCTGAACCCTGGCGGTAACCCCACTCGATGAGGGTGTCTCAGGGGGAGGAGATCCTTGATAATCTTCTTGGCGTTCCTGTGATACCAGGTGCTGAGGATTTCCTTGAGGGCAGGCAGTAAGCTGAGATCTGGTGTTTGGAGGGTGTGTCAATGTTTAATTGTAAATTGCTTTAAAGTGTTTTAATACATAGAAATTAAGTGCTCTGAAACACTCAACCTAAATATTGGTGTTTTTATACTGAAACTTTTGGGGGTTTCAGTATATGTAAAATGCAGCATCAAAAGACAAAAACAATTTTTCATACAATCAATGGTTTAGACATGCAAATGGTTTATAGCCTAAAAATGTATTGATAAAAGGCCCTAATGACAATATTTTCTGTGGAATTCCACCTTTAGTTTTTCAATGCTTTATTTAGACATATTGAAAACAGGAGGGACAGTAAGACGGTACATTTTGTTGGAACCAACCACATAGCCACACTGTTAGAAATAGTTCTGGGGTAGATAGAATTTTACTCAAAAAAACAAACAACATATACTTAATAAAAATGTAGGCAAGTCATGCAGAGCCTTTGGTCTAGCGGACAGCGGTAACGCATCCAGCTTAGACCCTTCACCCTGTCTCCACTGAAGTCCAAGGTTAAAATCGCTGCGCCGTCCCTTCAATCTGTTTCTCCCACCTATCTGTATGCCCTCTGTCATTTCATAACTGTCTAAATAATGTGTAAAAATATATGTATATATATAAAAAATGTATGCAAGTCATTTAAATAATGTGTTCATTTAATTTTACCAAAATAATGTAACAATAAATCCAACTTAATGTGTTGCTTAAGATGTAAGACTATTTCATAAAAATAACAAAAGAGAGAGAAAATGTAATTATTGAACTCAGAAGTATTTGGTTTTAATCACCTTGCATTTCTTATCTTGTTTTAGGGGATTGTGGGTAATAAAAAAAATACTGACTTTATGATTCTTTCACACAATGTATGCATCATCCAAAGTGATACGCTACTATGCAAAGTCTTCCCAGAGCCACCAGTCATAAGCTTTATCCCTATCTCATCCTACTCCAGACCAACGGTTTGAGAGGACATAACACTACCCCTCAACACCCCCTGCAGCTGTTCTGCAGTTAATCCTTGCAATTCCAAATACTTCTCTTCTGCTGCCTCCACAACCTCTATTTTCTGTGACTTTCGATCCATTTCTGCAGTTTAATTGACAACCATGGCTATAAATGCTAAAAAGCCCACCTCAATGAAGCACATTCTTCCCATCACTCTCTCTTGGTCTCTGCCTACTCACAGGAATCCTCTCAGGATCCCTCACCCTGTAACTATCTTCCACTACCACTCACTTCACTGCTTTGCCATAATACATTTTGTGTACTATTCTAACCCTGGCAACCTCAATCTCCCTTTCTCTCACTGGACACCTCCTATCTCCAGCCCCCACAACTAACACATACAACTTTCTCCACCGATACCACACATTCCTTCACATTGACAATCCTGGATGTGTGAATAGGTACTGTCCTCATTTAACATTAATTTGCCTGACAGTTTTGATATCTGTTCATCATGACCCATTACACCATTACAAGGACTCTTCATATAATTGATTAAAATGCCTTCATTTGTCATTTGTATGGCATGCTCAATGGAAACAAAGATTAAAAACTGATGCATTTCGGCTGCATGGCCTTCATCAGGGAGTACAAAGATATAATATCCTCTTTTGAACAACATTTTCCAATCAACCCTGATTTGAAGAGGGAGTGGTTACAGAATTCATTGGACAACATCTAGTAAACAATACTATAAATATTAAAAGTTGAAATGCTGTAGACATGTTATCAAAATGCAAATCAAGGCTAGAAGCATTAAACCCTCCATTTCCTGGTTCCTTATGTTGTAATTTTAGTTTGTGACAAAAATAACGAAGTATAATGTAGAGAAACATTGTACCATCTAAACCACTGTGGAATATCTTTTCCATAAGCAAAAGTATTGTATTTTCAGCTGGTGTACAAAACCGAAAGTAAAATTTCTAATTGAAACTTAAACACGAGAAGCATAGAAATAGTGCACATAGAACAGATACCGCTTCTTAGACTTGCTTTCATTGAGAATGACAGATCTATAACTCAAATTTCTATGTGAATTTGGTGAAGTCACCCAAAAACGTACATATTGCAGCTTTAACTGCAAAGTAGGCTTACCTGGCAGAAGTACAGTATATCATGAGTACATGTATTTGTATCTATTATTTGTTATTGGCAAACTTTGGCATGAAATGATCAGCAGCAGTACAGAACCATTGTTTGACTGGCACATAACACACACATTCCTCACTGGCTCGACAAGATGCACAATTAAAGGGAAAGATTCACAATCATAGGGGAATTACACAAAACAATCAGCTCAATTCAAAATTTAATTGAGAATGCCTCAAATTGCAATTCAATTCTCAAATTTGAATTAAATTCAAAGTACTGTCGTAAAATTGAAACAGAATGTAATTACAGGAAATAGATTTGAATTCAGTGAAATTCTATTAAATGAAAATGCCTCTTCCATATTAGATGTAGTAGTCTATACAAATATACTTGTGCATAAAACATGTCGTTATATACATGCATACAAAATATTGTTGAAAATAATTGATTTTCAGGACAAACTCTTAAAATGAATGGCCTTCAAAAAGAAGACAAACAATTTTGGTGGAAATATAATTGGCTATAGACCCCTTTCTGTGTTTGCAAACATTGCTAACTAACGAGGGCAAAGCACACAAGTTGGTGGCAGAACAAGGGGGAGTTCTTATAGAACACCAGCAAGAAAAGGCTTTATTTACATGTTGCTTATGAGTGCATTTCACACTACTTTTGGATTATAATAGGATTTTAATGCTGGTATGAATGTCCTGCTTAATATAATGTTTTTGTTTGTATATACACTACCGTTCAAAAGTTTAGGGTCCCTTAGAAATGTCTTTGTTTTGAAAGAAAAGCAATTTTTTGTCCATTTAAAATAACATAAAATTGATCAGAAATACAGTGTAGACATTGTTAATGTTGTAAATGACTATCAGCATCTGTGGGTTCGATTACAGGCTCAAAATGGCCAGAAGCAAATAACTTTCTTCTGGAGCTCGTCAGTCTATTCTTGTTCTGAGAAATTAAGGCTATTCCATGCGAGAAATTGCCAAGCGACTGCAGATCTAGTACAATGCTGGGTACTACTCCCATCACAGAACAGCGCAAACAGTGCAAACTGGCACTAACCAGACTAGAAAGAGGAGTGGGAGGCCCCGTGCACAGCTGAGCAAGAGGACAAGTACATTAGAGTGTCTAGTTTGAGAAACAGACACTTCACAAGTCCTCAACTGCTGCTTCATTAAAAGTACACACAAAACACTTATCTCAAGGTCAACAGTGAAGAGGCGACTCCGGGATGCTGACCATCTAGGCAGACTGTGTCATGCTCAGCGGGTTGGAGGGTTTTTTGAGAGTGAGAGGACAGGACTTTCTCCCCGTCTTTCTCCCCATCTTCTTTGGTTCGGTTTGGGTGTAGCTGGTCTCCTGGGCGGTGGAGATTATTGGGGGTTCAACCTGGTTGATGATAGTGTAGCTGGTCTCCTGGGCGGTGGGGGTTATCGGGGTTTCAACCTGGTTGGGGATCCGGGTGTAGCTGGTCTCCGGCGTGGTAGGGATTATTGGGGCGTCAACCTGGTTGGGGATGGGGGTGTAGCTGGTCTCCTGGGCGGTGGGGGATATCGGGGGTTCAACCTGGTTGAGGATGGGGGTGTAGCTGGTCTCCTGGGCGGTGGGGGATATTGGGGGTTCAACCTGGTTGGGGATCCGGGTGTATCTGACTCAATCATATGGGTCAGATCTGATAATGGACCTCGCCTGGTACTGAAACTAAGCCTGAGGCTTTAACATTACCCCACATGTCACACTGTAACGTAAAAATGTGTCATACTAACGGTTGACTAATATTGTAACATATATATATATATATATATATATATAATAATAATGTATACATAATAATAATATATATGATATAGATATATATATGTAACCTAGATATAGGCTACCTGCCATAGCCTCAGGTGCAGAGTGCAATGAGTGTCGTTAGTTAACAGATGAAACAGTACCTAGGCCAGTGGGATTTGGGTACTTATTTTAAGATAAACGTTTTGAATAATCTCCTCCAGGTGGTTTGCATTTTTAAACTACAACCTGGTTTGGTTTTTGAAAACACAAGAAATAGGAAGAAAGCTGAATTAAAAGAGAAAAAGTCTCAACTTGAGAGAGATGCAAAGTAAACAGAACAAGTTTAGAATTGTATTTCACCGCTGTATATGTAGGATACTTATTTTAATAAATATTTTTAACTGAGCATCAAGATGAACTTCATTTGTAAGTGGATTACATCACAAAAACTACAGGTGGTGTACAAACATGTAAAAAATGTGAATGATGGATAGTAAGATGACCATTGGAAAGAAACATATTCACTGTGGATTGGAGCATTGTTGTCTTGTTGTCCCAATTCATCCATTGTTCGCAATTGTTTGCTCCACAAGATATAAAACTGTCTTTTAGAAAGGCTTTGCAAAGACAAATTGAACTAGCTCTATTAGACAGGGGTGTCAAACTCATTCCACAGAGTGAGTTTGTGGAATGGCCCGAGTGTTGGCAAGTTTGGGGGTTTTCGCTTCAATTAACACCTAGACAACCTAACCAGGTGAGGGGAGGTCCTTAGTAATTTGTGACCTTCTTTACAAATCAAGGGTGGAGCAAAAACCTGCAGACACTCGGACCTCCCACGGTAGGAGTTTGACACATGTGGATTAAAGTAATTAACCACTCAAACTAGTTTAACCAGAACAAAACCCTGCACCCACCATGAAACTCCATAGACCGTAGCTTAGCTCTAGCTAGCTGAAACTGTTGAGTAGGCCTATAGCTAAGATTTTCATTGAAAACCTTGACAGATCAGTGAAAATGCATACTGGTTTGAGAAATGTCTAAAAAACTATAAATCATTCTCCATAACATTACATACTAGCATACATACATGCATGCATGCATACATACATATTACAACCACATTGTTTTATTGCATACTTCACTTACAGGGAAAGAGGATGATCGCATGGGAGGATAGGGTATGTTCCAAGTTACCTTCTTTGTTGAAGTCATGATGCGCATTTGTGTTGTAGGTCAAAATACACAGATTCTGCACAGAATAAGAATATACATTATAACTGCCTGGAAATGTGTTTCTTAGATTCATTTAATTTTATATTCATAAATAAACCGAACAACGCAGAAAGTAACCTCCCCTGCAGCCGATTGTGTTGACGAGCTGGAACGCGCTCCGCATTACATTGGTTTGAAGTTGCCTATGTACAGGACTGATCTTGGGTCAGTTTTCCGTTATTCTCTCGTACGATTTGGAGAGAAAGCAACATCACCCGCATGGGTTTTGATAGGCCAACATATGATTTCTGACTGCAATGAGCGCATCAACACCCAAAAATGTTACGTGAAATCAAGCATAGAAAACAGTATTTGCCATTGATAATGTATTTAAATGTTCCCTGGCAAAGAACCCAAAGACTGCCATTACTTGGAGTAATCTCTGAACGGTTTCAAAATGCCTACCTGTTGAATATCCTCTTGTCTGCGGCAAATAAATGTATCAAAGACCATTGGTTAAATGAGGAAATTCATACTACGGAAGAGTGGTGGTAGATTGAAAGAAACGTATTTAATTGAAAAATCACCAATAAAATAAATCAGAAGACAAATGTAGGCTAAACATTGGACGTAGACTAAACATTAGAACCGCTCCTTAAAAATATTATTGTGTAGACATGACTTATTTTAAAGCAACCAAACATTTGTTTGTTATTTTTGCATGTATTTCATTATTACTTTATTTACCTTGGTTTCTTAATTCTATAGTTATATTGTTTGTTGTAACAGCCTGTATCTCAGACGACCAGAACCGTAATAATAATCACCGTACTTACTTCACAAACAATAATTATACTAGTGGACTGACTGCACGGACACATAGTTGGCTACTGACTCACTCCGCGGTGGTCGTGAATGGGTATGAGCGCTGGACACGCCGCGACCCAGACCGTACTGTTGTCTATTACACATACAAATGCCTCGTTCAGGTGCTATCGGAGTTCTCCGAAATTCCTGGCTTCGACTGTGAAGTTTCACTTAAATGACCCTCCAAATTGGAATTACAAGTGGGAAATGAGAAAATGATGTTCTCAATCTTATTGGTTTAAGAATTGTTCCGGCTTCAAAAGCACTTGAATACAATCATGTCGGAGTTACACATTCCCATTTTCCCATGAAAATGTGAAGCCAGCATAATACAGCATTCAAGTGCTAGTCGGTACTAAGAAACTGATATTCCTGACTTGCTAACTGGTTGAACGCGTTACAGCAGCCTAAGTATATAACATGATTGACATGTCCGTAATTATCATCATGGAAAGGCCTTGGAAGTGCCATAAGTGTGAGTCAACATAATTCATTATTTGACATTAACATGTAATACATGCATTGTGATTTAGGCTCCACAATTTAGGCTCCACAAAATATGAAATGCGTTATGAAGAAAATCGTGTACTGTTGCCTACACGAAAAAAATGCCTTTCTGATTACAAGTGCACCAGTATCCCAAAGTATTAAGCGAAATCAAGCATAGAAAACAGCATTGGCATTAATTAAACAATTTTTCCCACAAATTAATTCGCACATAATTCACAAATTCGGTTCAGTAAGTCTAAAACAGTACATATAGGCATACAACTACACATTTTAAAACAGGGTTAAATAAAGACAACATTTCTGTATATTCATAACGTTGAATTAGCCATAAAGAAGAACAATAGGCTATCGTGTCTATGGTTGTTGCAAAGGCTTGTGTGTAGCCTACTGGTTGAATTTGTGTCTTTTCGCATGAATTAAGTATCACATAAATTCGTGTATTTTCTCACGAATTAGGCCACACAAAACGCACACAAACGCACAAAATTTGCTGAAATGCGTTATTTACATATATGCACCAATTGAATGTGAGCATTGAATGTGAGATTGTGTTGCATCTCGCAACTCGCAACAGGAGATTGTGTTGGAATCGCAGTGATGTCACAGAAGCATTTTTTAAACCACAGATCATAGAAACGCGCTGTAGACACTGGTTTGGTACTGGAAATAATGAATATGAGGTTGAAAAGTGGTGGAATTGCTCATCAAGGCTATCTTACAAACTAATGTAACAACATTTATTTAACCTTAAAATGAGTAACACATCCATGGCCACATTTTGAGGTTACTATAACTATAAATGTCACGTGTGCATGTTCAGTGTACTGTAGCATGCAAAGGTAGCAGGTCTGTGGAAATCTTCACAATTGTTATAATAAACTGCGCAGAATGGATCACTTGTACTATGTACTTTTAATGTCATCTAAACTGCATTCTAGGTCAATTGCTTGTGCTATTAGATGAAGCACAATGATAATACATTTAGTTGTTGTATAAATATAAAATATCTGACATTCTATTCCCATTTTAACTTTGTTTGGCACGCCTCAGTTCCCCAGAGTTGGTTTTACCTGTCTCATTGAAAAGATTGATGTACATTTCTGTTCTCCCCAGATAACAACATCCCCCCCATCCAGGAGGTAAAGTGAGGTACCCCTTGTCACTGCATACCCACATCCATCCAAAAGGTGCTCCCATGCCTTCCTCTATCCTGGAAAGGTTTACACCTGTCACCTGTTACTGTAAGTCTAACACACTAAAATCCCCTTTAGTATAGTTTCTCCTATCACTATACTCTTCTCTCTGTTGACCCATATATACACGATAAGCGCTAGTATCTCCCATATCTTCCTTCCCATTATTACAAAGACACAGGGGTAGGGGTTGACTTCGGGCCTTAGGGAGGTCAGTATGGGAATGATGCACAAGCTTCCATTTCCTTACAATTCTATCCTCGGGTGCCTTCTGGGATAATTACACTGCACAGAGTGGGTAGTTGTTATCGTGAAGACTGACTCACCTCTCCTGAGGTGAGTTCTAGGCCATAGAGGGATCTGCCTGCTTCCTTCTACCACATTAGGTAAGTTTGCTCCCTTCTTGTGACCACCCCAACATACATGTGCCCCATGATTCCCAGCTAACCTTTTTTAAGAACAGTCCTGTGGTTTCCCTTCTAGTAGTAGGTTGTTTCTCATTACCTCTCTGCGTAAAGTATAAAAAGCCACATTCAAACTCCGTCCTTCTCATAGACTCAACCTGACTCCTGAACAGCTCAGTGGTTTATGTAGGCTTTCTGATTAGCACTCTCAGTAACTCCCGTTACTCCGCAGTTGATAGCTGGACACAAACTTCTGGTCAACAGCCATCATTTTGGCCACTTGGGTAACCACATCTCCTATGAGATGGGTCCCATTGTCTGCAGACAAAACCTCAGGCACTCCGAACCAGAGTATATTTTCCTTAACTAGCAATTTTGCAACTGTTCGTGCAACGCAGTTGGTGGTGGAAAATGTCAATTATCACCAGGCAGTATCTTTCTTTCTTTTCGCTCTATCATGTCTATGAAATCCACAGCTAGGTGGACAAAAGGTCCTCTGTAAACTGGTCATCTCTGTATACAAGTTGCAAGACCCACTGGTTGATGCTTGATGCTATAAAACCCTCTTAGGCCTCCCTCCCCCTGTCTGAGATATCTACTGCAGCCCTCATCCTCCACATACAACACCCATTCTGCCAGTCACATTCTGTTAAAGGTCCCCAAAGTACATACATCCCTGGGTCGCTCTTCACATCCCTGGGTTCCTGGCCTCTTAGTCTGATTTCCAATTTTTCTCACCATTTGTATCCATTTGTTTTTAGTTTGCTGCAGCTAGCGACTGGAACGAGCTGCAACACACACTCGAACTGGACCGTTTTATCTATTCATTCAAAGACTCAATCATGGACACTCTTACTGACAGTTGTGGCTGCTTTGTGTGATACATTGTTGTCTCTACCTTCTTGACCTTTGAGTTGTTGACTGTGCCCAATAATGTTTGTACCATGTTGTGTTCCTACCATGTTGTTGTTGTTGTTATGTTGTGTTGCTACCATGCTATGTTGTCATGTGTTGCTGCCTTGCTATGTTGTTGTCTTAGGTCTCTCTTTATGTTGTGTTGTCTCTCTTGTTGTGATGTGTGTTTTGTCCTATATTTATATAGTATTTTATTTTTAATCCCAGCCCTCGTCCCAGCATGCGGCCTTTTGCCCTTTGGTAGGCCGTCATTGTAAATAAGAATTTGTTCTTAACGGACTTGCCTAGTTAAATAAAGGTTAAATAAATATAAAATAATAATAAAAAAATAACAATGTGTAAGCATAAGTAGCGTCAACGACGAACAGCCAACAGCACTATAGAGATCACAGTGATGTGTCAGATGCTTTTGGTTGGTGATAAACCTAAGAGCTGCATGACAAACAAGTCAATTGCCTTCAGGGTAGTGGTTGAGGTCTGTATATACATGACATCCCTATAGTCCAAGACAGACAGGAATGTACTCCGTACCAGCTATTTTCTGGCCTCCAAAGAAAAACAACCCTCATGCCGGTAATAAAAACCTATTCTCAACTTGATCTTCTTTACCAGGTTCTCAACATGATTAGTGAAGCTCAGCTTCCCATCCAACCAAACTCCCAGATATTTGTACAGCTTCACTTGCTCTATAGAATTTCCTTTCAAGGTAGTAATGACATGGTTTTCAGAGTGTTTAGTATTGGAAAAGACCATGTATTTTGTTTTAGAGGAATTCAGAAGAAGCTTCAAATCATACTGATTCTGTTGAAGAATGTTTAAAGCTGTTTGAGCTTTTTCAAAAGCCAAATTCAAACTGCTGTCACTTGAATAGAGAACAGTGTCATCCCCATAGAAATGTATTGTACATCAAATCAAATGTATTGGACACATACACATATTTAGCAGATGTTATTGCAGGTGTAGCGACATGCTTGTGTTCCAAGTATCTAACAGTTGTATCTAACAATTCAGAACAATACACACAAATCTAAAAGTAAATGAATGGAATTAAGAAATATATAAATATTGTGACAAGCAATGTCTGAGTGGCATTTACAAAAAATACAGTATATCAAATCAAATAAAATGTATTTATAAAGCCCTTCTTACATCAGCTGATGTCACAAAGTGCTGTACAGAAATCCAGCCTAAAACCCCAAACAGCAAGCAATGCAGGTGTAGAAGCATGGTGGCTAGGAAAAACTCCCTAGAAAGGCCAGAACCGAAGAAGAAACCTAGAGAGGATCCAGGCCATGAGGGGTGGCCAGTCCTCTTCTGGCTGTGCCGGGTGGAGATTATAACAGAACATGGCCAAGATATTCAAATGTTCATAGATGACCAGCAGGGTCAAATAATAATCACAGTGGTTGTCGAGGGTGCAACAGGTCAGCACCTTAGAAGTAAATGTCAGGTGGCTTTTCATAGCCGATCATTCAGAGTATCTCTACTGCTCCTGCTGTCTCTAGAGAGTTGAAAACAGCAGGTCTGGGACAGGTAGCACATCCCGTGAACAGGTCAGGGTTACATAGCCGCAGGCAGTACAGTTGAAACTGGAGCAGCAGCACGGCCAGGAGGACTGGGGATAGCAAGGAGTCATCAAGCCAGGTAGTCCTGAGGCATGGTCCTAGGGCTCAGGTCCTCCGAGAGAGAGAGAGAGAAAGAAAAAAAGAAAGAATTAGAGAGAGCATACTTAAATTCACACAGTTCACCGGATAAGACAGGAGAAATACTCCAGGTATAACAGACTGACCCTAGCCCCCCGACACATAAACTACTGCAGCATAAATACTGGAGGCTGAGACATATATACATAATATATACATATGAAATTGGTAAAACAGTATGTAAACATTATTAAAGTGACTAGTGTTCCATTTAAAGTGACCATCAGCTGTGTCATGACGTTGCCCTCTGGGTTTTCTATGCACCATCCCCCTACCTACCTCCTCCTACCCAGGCTGCTGTGGTCAGAAGGCGGTCGTAATTGCAAAGGGAATGTCCTGCCTCACAGGCCACAGTTTTGAGACAGAATGGTAGGGGGAATGGAATTCTTCCACCTTACCGGACGGGGGAACCGAACGACATTTATGTTCTGGAGAATGTATAAAAGATCGGTGAAGAATCCAGCTACGAACTGGTCCATTTGGTACAATTTTATGAAACTCATGAGAGACAATATTGACATATTACCATAATAATGTTTATATAATAGCCTCAGCTATGGGACTTACATCTAAATGGTTGTATAAAATGTATTAATAAGGATAAAGCTATTTGGAATATGTTGAGATGCTATGTACTGATGTTAATGTGAGAGAATTGTATTTCTGTTCAAAGCTTAACTAAGTCATCGGCACGCCACCAGGGACACAGACAGGACAAGGCGTCATGTGACAGCCTTTTCTATGTTCAGTATATAAACCCCACCCAGGTTTTCCCAGAGTGCTAAGAACCTTGGCGTGATCCTGGACAACACCCTGTCGTTCTCCACTAACATCAATGCGGTGACCCGATCCTGTAGGTTCATGCTCCACAACAT
This sequence comes from Salmo trutta, assembly GCF_901001165.1. Taxonomy (NCBI): domain Eukaryota; kingdom Metazoa; phylum Chordata; class Actinopteri; order Salmoniformes; family Salmonidae; genus Salmo; species Salmo trutta. Next base: position 18,299,794 of record NC_042960.1, on the reverse strand, counting down.
TCGCAGAGTACGACCCTGCCTCACACAGGAAGCGACGCAGGTCCTAATCCAGGCACTTGTCATCTCCCGTCTGGATTACTGCAACTCGCTGTTGGCTGGGCTCCCTGCCTGTGCCATTAAACCCCTACAACTCATCCAGAACGCCGCAGCCCGTCTGGTGTTCAACCTTCCCAAGTTCTCTCACGTCACCCCGCTCCTCCGCTCTCTCCACTGGCTTCCAGTTGAAGCTCGCATCCGCTACAAGACCATGGTGCTTGCCTACGGAGCTGTGAGGGGAACGGCACCTCCATACCTTCAGGCTCTGATCAGGCCCTACACCCAAACAAGGGCACTGCGTTCATCCACCTCTGGCCTGCTGGCCCCCCTACCTCTGAGGAAGCACGGTTCCCGCTCAGCCCAGTCCAAACTGTTCGCTGCTCTGGCACCCCAATGGTGGAACAAGCTCCCTCACGACGCCAGGACAGCGGAGTCAATCACCACCTTCCGGAGACACCTGAAACCCCACCTCTTTAAGGAATACCTGGGATAGGATAAAGTAATCCTTCTAACCCCCCCCCCCTTTAAAAGATTTAGATGCACTATTGTAAAGTGGTTGTTCCACTGGATATCATAAGGCGAATGCACCAATTTGTAAGTTGCTCTGGATAAGAGCGTCTGCTAAATGACTTAAATGTAAATGTAAATGTAATGTTTCTTTCTTAAGACCAGCTTACCTCGAGAAGAGAGGGCCAAGGTTTGACCATGCATTCCTCTACTGAACTTTAACCATAAACTTTTAGACTATCGATACCGACAGAATAATAACAATTCTTTGATATTAATTACTAGTCTGCAGCTAGAAATTCGGTATCATTGAACGCGAAGACCGACGAAACATCCATTCTATAACGACATTAATGAATGTCGCTTTGAAAGATCCACTCTAACCAAGAGAGAGAGAGAGGACGAAACTCTCCAACAAAGATCACGACGACACACTGAGCGTAAATATATATATTGATTGCAATTGTTTCCGAATGAGTGAGTGTTCATGTGCAAAGGATTAGCATATCAATTGTTAATATTTATCAACTCTGTTGTGCCTTCTCAGCTGACCCTTATCACCCTTTGTAACAAGCCGCCATGCCGGTTTAGCCCACTAGGGAACATTCCTCTACCATTGCTTTGTAACGATACCTACTGTTTTGTATGCTTTCTGTGAATTACTTAGTTTAGTAAATAAATGATTTTAAGACAATTGATGTATGGATGACTTAGTGAAGACTGGGTTCGTGCAGATAACAACAATGTACGACGTTTGGAATGAGACTGACGCGAGGTAAACTAACACATCATTAATGAGGAGACAAATCGACCAGATATTATGATATCTGGAAAGTTAAATTAGGAAAATTATAACTTTGTAATCTGAATATTTTCTTTGTTGCCCCGACCTCCTAGTTAATTACAGTTACACGATTAATCAGTTTAATCGTGTAATAATAATTACAGAGGGGTTATTTGATAAACATGTCTTCAGTATTAATGATGCCAAAGACATGACAGCTGTATCAATAAGTCTTCCAATGTTGTTGGGTCCACCAACAAAATGAAAAACCCTACTATAGATCAAATTCAAAGTATGGCTAGTATTTAAGATGCATTTAATGGTATCAGACTGTTCTTCTTTAAAAAGGAAATGTCTGTCACATAGAGAAGTTAGATAGCAGAGTGAGAGACAAATGGTTGTGGAAACAGGCAGTGGCCTTCATGTAAAACATCAATGTGGTCAGAACAGTAAATGAGATGGGGAAGATTGTTGAGAATGCTGTGAATGTCTCAATAATGATACTGTTATAGCGTGAGAAGAAAAAACCTGTGGGTTATGAGGGTGTCGCAGTTATCATAGTGTCACAGTTGAGTGTCTGAATGTGGTGAACTGTTCTTGTTCTGGTTAAAAACACTCCCGTAGAACAAGAAAAGAGACTTCTTTAGTGCCATTAGTACATCTGAATTAACTGACAACTGCTAAATGGTTTAACTAGCTAACAAATACCTCTCACAATAGGTTTCTAACCTCAAGGGTCTGTTTAAAGGAGAAATAAATACAATATTTTTCTCTAATTGGTAATATTCTTTTCATAAATGTGTTCTTATAGAGATGTTGTAATGAACTAATATCAAAACTGTTTACTGGCAACATATCCATGTTCCATTCAATGTAGCCTAGTATTTACCAACTATCCTGTATGTGAATGACTGCCTTGGATGTCAGAACGATGGTGGTATTAATTTCAAGATTCAAGATATTAAAGGTTTAAGATTTACAATATTTGTTAGCGTTAAAAGTTATACTTACTCAGTCCTCTTATTCCCGTGTGGGACATTAAGCCGCAACAATCTTCTCCCACTGGAGCATGTCTTTGACCACAGCTTGTGCTGTCTGTCCCATGACCATTAGAGACCCATCTCATCCAGCTCAACAGACACCACTGTCCGTCGACATGTCATTTTTGGCCGGTGTATCTTATAAAAGTTATAGTTCACCCTATTATAGAAATGTGTCCATTGTTGTCTTACCTCGGTCTTGTCCTGATTCCACTGCATCTACTCCACAATCCCTCCATAAGTCCCAAACTACAGGATCTGCTCCAAAATGAATAGGAAAAGAAAATACTATACAATATCCATATACTAACGTCACAAAAGTTGAGAAAACCAATCAGAATGCAGGTGAAACATGTCTGTCCAGCTAACTTTCACAAATGTGTCAGTTCAGGTGTTACAAGAATGTGTTTAACGAGCTGTGAGGAATGTGAAGAATATATGAACGTGTCTGTGACAAAGCTTATCTAGGTAGACATATTTGCTTGATATTATTTAAGAGTAACTGTAATCATTAATAATACATTTCATTTTTAATCTGCTTTCAATCTCAAAGTGCTAAAAAGTAAGTATATTGTTACTATTGAGTGTACAGTGTACAGTAACTGATTTTAATTTGCTATTATTAGCTTTAGGTGTTCGGTTAGGTAGTTTAGATTTTACAGGCTCTTATTCAGACGAAGATAAATTGACAAAAAATTTACTTAAGTGTGTTTTGGGGGGCTTAAGTCCATTTTAAATCAGCTTATCTCAAGTTTGAATAGGGTCCCCATTGCCTACTGAATTTAAAAAGTTTTACCTTTATTTAATTAAATAGGCAAGTCAGTTAGGAACAAATTCTTATTTACAATGACAGCCTAGGAACAGTGGGTTAACTGCCTTGTTCAGGGCAGAATGACGGATATTTACCTTGTCAGCTCGGGGATTTGATCTAGCAACCTTTCCAGTTACTTGCCAAACGCTCTAACCACTAGTCTACCTGCCGCCCAACATACTCTTGTGCAGTTTTCACATTTTGACGCCTTAAATTAAAATATTAAAAATGGATTAAATTGGGATTTTTCTTCACTGATCTACACAACCTACAACACATTTTCAAACTAAAAGAACAATTGTAGAAATGTCACAATTATTTTGGTCCTGTAATGCGTCTGTGTGTAGCTGGTGAGATGAGTCAGGTGCAGAACAGCAGATATGAGGAATGAAATCAATTTTACTCAATAATATCACAATACACGTTGTATAAATACAAGGCCACAAATACGGACCGCACTACAATAAACAATTATTCACAAACAAACATGGGGGAACAGAGGGTTAAATAATGAACAAGTAATTGGGGAATTGAAACCAGGTGTGTAAGACAAAACAAATGGAAAATGAAAAGTGGATCGGCGATGGCTAGATGTAATGGATTTCTTTTAGAGAAGTAGAGGAGTCAGGCGCAGGACACAGGGATCAATGTAAACAAACATGTTTACTTGAAAAATCAATAAATCTTCTCATAGGAAAATACATATTGCGGAGAAACACCTCCAACCACACAAAACAGGAAACAATCACCGACAAACAGGAAATGCAGAGGTTTAAATAATGAACATAATTAGGGAAAATCAAAAACAGGTGTACACAATAAAGACAAAACCAAACAAACAGTGAAACATCGATCGGTGGCAACTAGTAAGCCGGTGACATCGACCGCCGAACACAGCCTGAACAAGGAGAGGGACCGACTTCGGCGAAAGTCGTGACAGGTCCACTAAAATATGGGGGAACTATGTACAAGAAGTGCTGTAATTCCTGAACAGTTCACCCAATGTGGATCAAAATACCTTCAAATTAAAGCTGACTGTCTGCACACACAGACACTAAACACATTACACCCTGTTCAAATCAATCATTATTGTGTCACCTGGTCAAATTGTTCACAAAGCAGGATGGTGAATCCTTCACAAACATACAATATCCTTTAAATAAATGCATGTCGCTACACCATGTGACCAATACAATTTATGTTTATTTGATGTAAAAAAAAGTAAAAAAATAATGTTTAATCAAGAGTTATTAGAGAGTGTTCCTGGCTGTTTTCTCTCTCTCCTCCCTTCTCTCGCTCCCCCCTCTCTCGCTCCCCCCTCTCTCTCTCTCTCCCTCTCCCCCCTCGCGCTCCCCCCTCTCTCGCTCTCTCTCTCTGCCTCGAAATGGAATGCTCATCCACCATCACTCAACATTCAAAAATTCTCTGGAGAAGAAAGAATGCACACAGGATAAGTTCATCTATAACAGTCTTTTGAGAGAGAAATGAACAGGTGTTACCTTTGATGTGGTTTCATCATATTGAAAAACACTGCAAATATTCCTGGGTACACCACCAAGGCTGCCGCTGGGATAACAGGATAATATCTCCCTCCATGCCCCTCCTCTTTTCTGTGTTGTGTGTGAAAAGCAAATACAGCTGTAGATGGAGTTGTAGTTGTTACAAACTCCACCCACCCGGGTCCCTGGGACAGCTTAAACTGACAAACTCAATGTCTGGGCGCTCTTGTCGAGTATCTCAGACTATGTCATGTTATTTATAGATGATTGAGTGGAACCAGTTGGATGATTGTATGGACTGTAGGCTACAATGCTGTTTTCTCAAAGAAAAAAACTGAAGGGGACACTACTGTATCTCTTTGGTATGTGCCCCTTGATTATTGGGACTTTGGTTGTAGAGACTTGACAGCTGTCGTTAAACTCATTTGTGACACCTTTAGACATTTTCCCATGTGATACAGAAACGTCATATATATATATATATATATATATATATATATATATATATATAGGTAAGCTATACATGTAGGCTTATTAGTCTTATTAGTTATTTTCCCAAATGTAATTACTATATCTGCAGGCTAAGCTACCTGATGCTTTATACAATTTTATGGGACTTCCACTGTTGTTCCAGGCGTAGCGTACACCCTCAAGTTACACAACTGATATAAAAGGAGGCATCGACCCATTTGCTAAGGTTATAGGGAGTTTTTCTGTGCAAAAGCAATCAGACAAGCATAGCCGCAGAAAGTAATTTGATGGTGGGGGCTGGGCGCTGTTTTTGTTCGGTTTTTTCATTTTCCTTTTTAATTTTCAGGGGGCGCTACAGCACCCCTACTTCCCGCGGCTATGTTCACAAGCTTTGATGGCTACACCTAACAACAGTTGTGTGAAAAAAATGTGTGCAGACAAACTCTGTTGTATCTCATAGAAACAGCTAACTTTATCATCTTGAGTAACTAATTTTAACAGGCAGGTGACTTTTATCTATTTCTCTGGGACTAGTGATCTGACTGCAACCAATTAGCCTCTTATTTGAATGTTGGGCTTGAATGTGAACTCACACAAGTCATTCTCCTCTGTGTTGAGGATGAAGAAGAGAGAGCATTTTCTCTTGGTAATGAGATTTTATAAACTCAACGCATTAGATGTTTGTCAAACTTGCCTAAAGCACTGCTCTTGAACAACTTCCCATTTCTGAACCTGTATTTTTTTAAACATTATTGTCATGATAAGAACTAGAGTTAGGTATCTCCTCCATGTTGTTGTATCATTGAATGACAATGAGCATAGGTCCATCAACGAAATGAAGAACCCCCGTAGATCAAACATTCAGGGCCTGTTTCCTGGACACAGATTAAGCCCTAGACTAAAAAGTATGCACAATGTAGAATCTCCATTAAAATAGTATTTTTGTCCAGGACTAGACCTAATCTGTGTCTGGGAAACAAGCCCTCAAAGTATTTAAGATGTAGTGTGAGAAGGAAATGATGTGGGTTCTCAGGTTTGGGTTTTGTCTGTCAGATCTATCTTGAGTTTCTTGACTGAGGTGCTTGTGAACTGTTAAGGGACTGTAAGTAATTTATAATGAGGGATACCTGGAGAAAATCGGACCTCTCTGAAATGAAAATGGATGACCCTTCAGTAAAATATATTTTTACCCTCCCTAAACACTTGAAAAAAAACAAGTGACCCCCCATACCCCAAATAATAATTAAAACAATGTGGATAGCAGAGAACCTGCCTACCTAGGAAAGACCAGAGCCTTTAGATATGCAGTTTCAGAAAAGTTGTCAGAAGGTTGTGGATTTACATTCCACCACGGACAAGGGTAGGGGTAAAAATATCTCCATTCTAATAAAAACACTGAATGAATCTATCATATTATTTGAATTCTTAGAAAAAATTGCCTTTTATAGACGCATTTCATGCAATTCTACATCATTTTAAATGACTAAAGACAAGCAGAATCTTTTAATACCACAGCAGAACATGACAACGAATGAGCGCATTGCTGCAGCACCAGAGAGGTTTTGATTTCTATACAGGCTACTGTTAAAAAAAGAGGATAATCTAAGTTTGGAACCGTGCTAACAGTGTAAAAATGTCTCGCAACAGCCATTTGCTTTTTAACACAGAGCCTCATATCATCAGGTAGGCAAATATGCACTTGATACTTTTTTGACATTCAGGAAACTATCTTCTAATTTGTTATATTTTATTCCATGATATTGTTGTTACAAAATAGATTAGTGTTGACTGTGATTAGGGCATGGGAATATAGCATCTGCTATGCTAAATTAACAAACTGCATGCATATCTCAAACCAAAGAATGTCCAAACTCGTGTTTCTAAAGTTAATTCAAAGGCACTGTAGAATGACTGTATAGCTTAATAAGGCATTTTTTGTTTCATTATTATTTAATTCTAAGGAAGTGTTTTTGGAAATGTCTATTTATACAGCCTAAATGCAAAATGTATAGGCATGTTGCTAAGGATCGATTTTTACCGAAAATGACATACCCAAATGTAGTTCAGAACCTGAAGTAAGTCTATGTAACAGTGTAGGTTCCATCCCTCTCTTCGCCCCAACCCGGGCTCGAACCAGGGACCCTTGCACACATCAACAACTGACACCCACTTCATGTAGGAGAATATAACACATTAGATCTGGTAAAAGATAACACAAACAAAAAAACATGTGTTTGTCAAAAAAAGTTCCATCTTTGAAATGCAAGAGAGTGGCCATACATTGTAGATTGCGATACTGTTGAACTCTAGGTGTAATTTCGATGTTGTCCACAAGATGGCATCAGTGTGTATGAAAAGTTTCAGACTGACCCAGTGAAGAATTAATTCACTACATAAAATTAATTATAAAAACAAATTGCATCAAGTCTGCCAATAGTAGAACCCAGTTTCTACATTTAAATATAAAAATAGATTTTTTCAAATGAAACTATGCTAAATTTGTATCTGTATGACCCTCAGAATGACAAATTAGATCAAGATTACTGAATGTAAGTACATTACTAATTGCCGTGATAAAAGTGTTTTATCCTCAAACAATAGCATGGAATTGTTTTGCTGTAATAGCTACTTGAAATAGGACACTGCAGTTAGGTTACTAACAAGAATGTAAGCTTTTCTGGCTGTTGTTTACAACATCATCTTGTCACATTGTCGCATATTGAGCAACAACTGTCCCGGTTTAGGCACACCGATCACGTAGAGGTTTTAAAGTGCTGTTGTTGATGTGTTGTTGAAATACTGAGCACTCCATCCTGCCTGTAGTGTGTCACAAATGCTTCACAATTAATTTGTTAAATGGCAGGCTATAGCCTTGAAATAATATTAATATAGCCTAAATAGGCTACCTGGCTTACTCCTGACTGATTTAGAGATAGTATGTTGTTTAATAGCCTGTTGAAATGTTGAACTTCAATTGATAGTGACAGATTTTCATGTGAATATCCTAGAATCTGCATTAAGAAAAAATGTGCATTTTCCCACCTGTGGTGTGTTTCCACCAAATTGAGTTTTCGCAGATAAAAATCAGTGTGTGATGATGTAATGCACACAAAATGTACTTTTTTGCTTAAGTTTTCATGTACTGAATAAAAATAGAAAGTTCAATATGTTTCCATCGCGTTTTCAACTATACCAAAAGTTTTGTCACGAGCAAATGTGTACTATGGTCTTGGCATGTGCGCTCTAGCCAACAGATCACATATATAGTATTTAGGCTGTGCGGGTAAAGTCTACATCAGGGGTAGGCAACCCTGGGCCTGGAGTGTCGCAGGCACTTCATGTTTTGATTTAACCGACCTGGAAGACCAGGTGTGTTGAATTTAGGTTATCACTGAACTGCTGAATTACCTCAGTTGGTCAGGTATGGTGCCTAGTTGAAACAAAATCCTGCAGTACCTGTAGAACTCCAGGAACAGGGGTAGGGCCCCTGGTCTACATGATGAGATTATTATGGATTTTTTTTATTAGTAAAACGGCAGTCAAGTATTGACCGTAATGTCACCAGAATCAGATCCTCGATATTTATTGGAAAGGAGCATCAAGATCACTGTACAATTTCAACACCCTGTGAAGTTCATCATAAGTTATTTCATCTGTAGCCTAATAAACTGTGTGGTTTCCCGAGTCGTAGTGGGAGGACCACACACTATATCATTCTGTGACTCCAAGTTTACTTCGATATGATGATTTTTATATCAATATTTGCGCATAAAGGTGTTTCCACCATTTTTTCTTCAATAATTTATTTTACCGACACAAAAAGATCCCACCATGTCGAACGAACAAATAATCATTGGCATTTATTAAACTGTGATTGTTTTTATTCAGTATGACTTTATTCACATAAAACTGCAGATAGAAACGTGGTTAGAGAGACAAACCAAAGATATCCCATATGCTCAGAGTCATGTCTTTACCCGGCATGTTACAGCTTGTTTCTAGCATACAGCATTGCGGAATAAAACATTGGTATAGATTGCTTTATATAATCAGGTCCATTCTTTTTTCTAAATCTAAAACTAACAAGGGGTAGGCCTAAGCCACAATACCCTCTGTGGCATACAGCAGGTCAGCCATCAGGGGGAGACTCGTCGAGGCCTGGTGACAGAAGGAGTATACATCACGAGGCGGTGGCTCCATCTGCTGGACATGCCAGGTCTCGACGGGCGATCTGGCAAGGACTAATTGGGGCTGATTGGGAATTGGTGAATAATCAAGGGCTGATTGCTCACCAGCTGTACAAGTCCCATAAAGCTGCCAGAAGTGCAGCCACAGGGAAGAGACTGGGGGAGGAAAGGACTCACGTATAGTTCGGGACGGTAACAGGAGGGAGTTCAGTTTTTGATACCCACAGGACACAGCAAGACCCGGAGCCCAGAAGACGGTATTCCGGAGAGGGTCTCTTGGGGGAGACCTTTTCTTTTGGAATTTATTTTAATAAACACCTTTGAAACTGAGCTAATCCTACTCTGTCCATGTCTGATCTGTGTAAACGTTTTGACCCAACCCCCTAGGCTGCCACACCTCACACACACACACCATCAATTCGAGTCCTGGTTTTAACTTAACACACCAAGCCCTTCTCTAACTGACACAGATATTTAATATTTACATTTTAGTCATTTAGCACTCTTATCCAGAGTGACTTACAATTAGTGCATTTATCTCAAGTTAGCTAGGTTAGACAACGCATAACAATCGTATCAAGTACATTTTCAATTGGGCGGCAGTTGGTCAAAAACATATTGCAAGTGGAACATGGCAAATGCGGGTGTTATAAACAAAAAATCCCAAAGGGGGCAAGCACATTCCACCATAGGATTATATATATGAAATGGTCACAAAGTCAGGTCTCAAGGGTTAAATCTTCAAAATGGGGACTTTCTTTTGTCAATTATACATATGTAGGAACCGTATGGACATAGATTTCTTATTTTATGCAAGTTTATCCATAAACCCTGTCACGACGTTGCCCTATTGGGTGAGGTTTATGACCCCCATAAATACCTTTCCCCCTTTTTCTCCCCACTCTACAGAATGGACTCTTGGAAAGCCATTTGTTAACATAGAGAGAGTATAGTAACATCAAAAGGGTGGGGAAAATAACAATCGTCCTGTAATCCAACCAGTTGAAAGTGTCCGTTGGTACTTAAAGAATATGATGTAAGATCAGTTGTTGTCTAGGACATATCTGATGATAGGACAACATAAATTGTATCTTGGAAAGTCTACACATTCTAGTTATCAGAGTCACATGGAATTGTTGTGTGCAATTTAAATGTTGAAATATGAAACTATTTGTGAAAAGATTAAATGTAATTTAACTTCTAAATGAGATAATTGTTTTCATAAAGAAAACAATGATCACTCAGTGGCCACACCCAAGTGAACAGACATTGGTTGAGAAATATGAAGCGCGCCCTACTCTCCTTTACGACAAAAGCCTGTTGACGGAAGTCAAACCTAGTGTTCCCGATGCGTGAGGACTGATGTCCATACGTTTAAAAGGGCTAATATCAACTACAACCTAACAAAATTAACTTTTGTTCCCGATGACGTGAGGACTGACGTCCATAGGTTTAAAAGGGCTAATTTCAATGTGGAGGTGACGACTACACCAGCCAGAATAGAGCAAGAGCTTAGTATGGCAACTTGGTATGAACTTTGAACTCTTATTCACCAAAGAAGTGACACATCCTAGATGTCGAGTTAGCAGCAGCAGCTGTAAACGTGCGTGGCCTAGGAAAGAAAGGACCATCTCTTCAGAATGACAGGGTAATACAACGTATTCGTTCTACCACAAGACGACAGACTACGACGTATCCGCCCAAAAATATGACAAGGGAGATCTCTGCTGGGTAACCCAGCCTTCCATCTTCGACCAATCTATCGAAGCGCAGCTCAGAGTAAATATATTTCTTGCATTTTCTGTTTCCGAGTGGGCGGTTATTTAGAATGCATAAGATTCCGTAATTACGATAGCATAGCTTCATAAGGTCTGATAGAGACCCAATTCTTTTGTTCCTCAGTCTTCCCGTGCTTTCATTCAATCCCAACCCCCTTTCTTTGTGTAACCAGCCGTCATATCGGTTTCGTCCGCTAGAGATGTTTTCTTTTATTTACATAATTAATAATCAATGTATGATCCATCCAGTGTATATGTAATTCTGTGTGATTATTTAGGTATTTATTAAATAAATAATTATTTTTGTATTTTTGTATTGCTGATACAACTTGTTAGCCAGGGTTCGTGAAGATAACCAATAATTTTATGACGTTCAGATGAGTTTGAATAAGGTGACAATTAATATTTCACTGCTACTGATATAAAAGATGACCAGATCTTTAAGAGAAAATTCGGAACACAACAGCTCTATAAACATTCTTCCGTGGTGCCCCAACTTCCTAGTTAATTACATTTACATGATTAGTTTAATCAGGTAATATTAATTACAGAGAATTGATTTGATAAAATAGCATGTCATATATCATTTAATCCATAGTAAAGACCAGACAGCCCTATGTTTTGTCCATTTGTCATATATGATCATAAGGAGTCAGGTTCTGAACCCAAAAGTCACAAAAACATGTCCAACTGGCATATGTAAGTATTGAAAGTACTAAATCAGGATATTATGTCCATTTGTCATATATGATCATAGGAAGTTGGGTTCTGAATCCAAAAGTCACAGAACCATGTCCAAAGGGCATAAGAAATGTCCAAATGGCATATGTAAGTATTGAAAGTACTAAATCAGGATGTTATGGCCATTTGCCATATATGATCATAGGAAGTCAGCTTCCGAAAACCCAAAAGTCAGTGAACCATGTGCAAATGGAATATATCATGTTGAGATAGCATATATTCTGACCAAATAATATATATCACTATGTTAATTAACCTCTCTGGGCTAGGTGGGACACTTGCGTCCCACCTACTCAACAGCCAGTTGAATCCCGTGGCGCGTTATTCAAATACCTTAGAAATGCTATTACTTCAATTTCTCAAACATATGACTATTTTACAGCATTTTAAAGACAAGACTCTCGTTAATCTAACCACACTGTCCGATTTCAAAAAGGCTTTACAACGAAAGCAAAACATTAGATTATGTCAGCAGAGTACCCAGCCAGAAATAATCAGACACCCATTTTTCTGGCTAGCATATAATGTCACAAAACCCAAACCACAGCTAAATGCAGCACTAACCTTTGATGATCTTCATCAGATGACAATCTTAGGACATTATGTTATACAATACATGCATGTCTGTTCAATCAAGTTCATATTTATATCAAAAACCAACTTTTTACATTAGCAGGTGACTAGCATGTGACTAGCATTCCCACCGAACACTTCCGGTGAATTTACTAAATTACACACGATAAACGTTCACAAAAAACATAACAATTATTTTAAGAATTATAGATACAGAACTCCTCTATGCACTCGATATGTCCGATTTTAAAATAGCTTTTCGGTGAAAGCACATTTTGCAATATTCTAAGTAGATAGCCCGGCATCACAGGGCTAGCTATTTAGACACCCAGCAAGTTTAGCACTCACCAAAGTCAGATTTACTATAAGAAAAATGTTATTACCTTTGCTGTTCTTCGTCAGAATGCACTCCCAGGACTTCTACTTCAATAACAAATGTTGGTTTGGTCCCAAATAATCCATTGTTATATCCAAATAGCGGCGTTTTGTTCGTGCGTTCAAGACACTATCCAAAAGGGTAAATAAGGGTGACGAGCACGACGCATTTCGTGACAAAATATTTCTAAATATTCCATTACCGTACTTCGAAGCATGTCAACCGCTGTTTAAAATCAATTTTTATGCCATTTTTCTCGTAAAAAAGCGATAATATTCCGACCGGGAAATCGTTTTTTAATACAAAGAGAGTGAAAGTAAAAGCATGGGATCCCCTCATGCACGAGCCTCAGTCTGATGGCCCTCTGATAGAGCACTTGCCAAACGCGCTAATGTGTTTCAGCCTGGGGATGGAATTACATCATTCAGCTTTTTCCCGCCTTCTGAGAGCCCATGGGAGCCGTAGGAAGTGTCACGTAACAGCAGAGATCCCCTGTTTTGGATAGAGATGATCAAGGAGGGCAAGAAATGGTCAGACAGGCCACTTCCTGTAAGGAATCTTCTCAGGTTTTTGCCTGCCATATGAGTTCTGTTATACTCACAGACACCATTCAAACAGTTTTAGAAACTTTAGGGTGTTTTCTATTCAAAGCCAATAATTATATGCATATTCTAGTTACTGGGCAGGAGTAGTAACCAGATTAAATCGGGTACGTTTTTTATCCGGCCGTGCAAATACTGCCATTTAGGGCTGGTTTCCGGACACAAATTAAGAATTAACATTTTCATTGAAAGTGTTTTTTTGTCAGGACCAGTTTTATAAAATTGTTGAATCTCTATTCAACTGTCAGCTTAGATCTTTGCTAACTACGAAATCTATTCTAAATGTGTATCAGTCAGGCTTCAGACCAAGGCATAGCACCATCTCGGCAGCATCACTGGTTTTAAATCAAGCAGAGGTGGAAAAGGTATCGAATTGTCGTACTTCAGTAAAATTAAAGAGTCATTTTTTCATAGAAAATGACTCAAGTAAAAGTGAAAGTCACCCAGTAAAATTCTACTTGAGTAAAAGTCTAAAAGTATTTGGTTTGAAATATACTTAAGTATCAAAAGTAAATGTAATTTCTAAAATATACTTAAGTATCAAAAGAAAAAGTATAAATCATTTCAAATTTCTTATATTACAGGTACCCTAAAAAACGACTTTTAATAGTAGTTTGAAGTATTTTATTAAGCGGTACATTTTTTGGATCAGTATTAATTTCGTCCACAAAAATAATTACTGAAATATTCGCCAAACAATGGCTAAAGAGACCAAGAACAAACTATAGCTAAAATATTTTTCATTTGAGTTTACTAAAACGAAACTATCTCTGCTACTAAATCTGACTACTAAATAGACTGGGCAATAGTTTTTGGAGAGATTGAGAGCTTTTCCGTGTCTGCGCAGGGACAGTTCTGTTTAGCAGAAAGAAAGACGCGCCACAGCCTAATGTTGTACATCAGCTGGTGAGCTGCAGGTGAGGAAGCTTTGAGTGTGGGCAGAAAGGCAAACAGACTCAACTCTGATTATCGGCTACACATCGCGCAGGTGACTGGTGCAGGTGACTCTCTCTATGCCTGGTTAAGAAACACAAGCTGCTTTACGAAATTAAAAACAGTAGTAGCATTGATTTAAATAGTGATGCAACAGTCTAGCTATGTTTTTCTCTTGAGTATAGAAGTAGGTTGTCTTTGAGTCTCTAGTCTCACTCAACCCTCTCACTTTCCCCACTGCATTTCGTGGCCAGGTTCGGTGTAGCCAAGTCTCACTCTTTTCCTCAGAGAAAACAGCTTGGTTGTAGCTTTAACCACACAAAATATATGACCCATAATACCGGCGCTACGTTTTCATTTTTAAATTACAGACGTAAGAGTTACCAGTCCCGATCACAGGGATGACTAACTCTAGAAGTCCCGTTGATCACTACGGAATTAAGTAAATCTGCATTCAGTTTTTTTGCGCCCCATATATGGAATGATCTGCAGAGCTCTCTGCACTGTGAATGTCTGGTGCCTCTAGGGCAGTTCAGGTATATTTTGTATAATTTGTGCACATGCAGGGCTGTCTTGCAAAATAGGTTTTGGTCTCAATGGGATTTCCCTGTTAAAATAAATGTACCAAAAAAGAAAGTAAGAAAGGATTGTTTTTTTTCTCTCTCACAGTGATGGCATTTCAGTTATTGTGCCATTAGAGAGAGTCTTTATTTCCATGTTTTCTTAATTTCAGTGTGTAGAACCTAAAACAGTTCTTCAGCTGTCCCCATAGGATAACCCTTTGAAGAACCATTTTTGGTTTCAGGCAGAATCCTTTTGGGTTCCATGTCAAACTCTTACCCCAGTGGGCCCCTACATTGAACCCAAAAGGGTTCAACCTGGAACCAAAAATGGTTCTTCAAAGGGTTATCCTATGGGGACAGCTGAAGAACTGTTTTAGGAACCATTTTCTGTAAGGGTGTATACTTTCTTTCCTAACCGTCACCATCACATCAGGCCTTTACAGTTTTTCTCGGTGGCTAAGACACTTTCAATTAAACTTTTAATGGAACTGATCTCCATCATAACCTAATGAGCACAACAGTATTCTTTTTTTGTAAAACTGTAAGTCATTACTCATTGCTTTCACACAAAATGCAAATGCTAAGCACATTTTTTCAAAACAGTAAAAGCAACTCACTACAAAAGATGCAAAACATTTGATGACAGCTGATACAAATTACTCCCATGAATGTGAACCTCTTCTGCACGTGTGCAACACTTCTTTACACAATTGTTCACTCAGCAATCAGTCCTTATTCATGGATTAAAGAGGTCACTGAGTTGCTGTTTGCAAGAATGGACCAAGTAAGAGGCAGAGGGCAAGGACAAAGGAGATGTAGAGGGGCCCATAGAGGAAGAGTGGTTCAGATGTGTGGAGGTGGAAAGTTTATGATTACCGTCCACATGACCAGATGTCCCTCCTAGATACAATGAATACCGGTTATATGGCAATCACTGAAGAGGACTGCCAAGCGTGGACTCGCCATGCAATGATATTTTTTCCTCGCTGCATTGCAAGGGAAAACATCCAGTGTTATGTTGATGAAAACATGTGGCCTGATCGACAAGAATGAATGGACTGAATGTGGTGTATACTGTATTGTGTTGCCTTTTTTACATTTCTTTGTTTTTTCAGTGATTTGTTAGCTTGGTGTATTTTATTTTTATTCTCTGTATATACTATACAGCACCATTGAATTTGTAAAGGACAAAATGGAAAAAGGTCAAATATGTCACGTCCTGACCAGTATAGGGGTTATTTGTTATTGTAGTTTGGTCAGGACGTGGCAGGGGGTATTTGGTTTATGTGGTTCGGGGTGTGTGTCTATGTAGAGAGGTAGTTGATTTATGTGTTCCGGGGTTTTTGGTCACTGTTCTATGTTTATGTATTTCTATATTCTATTTAGTTTAATCTATTTCTATGTGTAGGTAATTGGGGTGGGGACTCTCAATTGGAGGCAGGTGTTTTCTAGTTGCCTCTGATTGTGAGTCCTATAAATAGGTATGTGTTTGTGGTTGTAGTTTGTGGGAGGTTGTTCTTGTATTGCTGTCTGTTGACTGCAAGACTGTTTGTCGGCGGTCATCGTTTTGTTGTTTATCAGTGTTCACATTAAAAGTTTAATTATGAGCACTCAACCCGCTGCGCCTTGGTCCATTCCTCACAACGAACGTTACAAAATAAAGCCTTTTGTTTCTGGATATTCATGCTCTTCCGTGACATTCTTTCTGCGTTGGTCATCTTTGGTCAAATCATTTTAGTAAAAAAGAATACAGCCCATGCTGGGATAATATATTTACTTGTCTTTATGGTGCATAGTATAATTATAGTATCAACAAATGGCACACAAATTTAAGAGGGTTGACCATGTTAGGGTATATTGATAGTTGTAGATAGTATTTATTGGGTCGCTGTATAACGATTTATTGAAATGACTTTTCATTAGATAACAAGTTGTATATTGTGATGGAGGTAGTTGATTTTGTCTCATGTATTTAATGTTTTGAGAGTCTTAATGCATTTTGCAAACGAAATGTGTCATTTTGGCCAACGTGTTTCAGTTTTGGCCTGCATGTTAATTTTTCAGAAAAAGTTAATTCTGTTTGGACACATTTTCTCAAGCAATTGAGAAAAACTGTAATTTGCTACATTGCTATGTTATTAAAGACCTATGATATTTAATTCAATGCGTTGATATTGAGTCTCTCTTTCTCTCCACAGTACTCTGCTCAGCCCAGCATTCAGCCCAACCTGAGATGTCTCAGGTGAAAGGCATTGTGGGAAAGATTCACTGTTTTCCAGTGATGGTGTTGAATTCTGGCAGTTTACTTTATGGAGACCTTGGCAGTATTGCACAGGTGTACCCTGTTAAACAAAGTAATACCAACCTTAAGAAGAGATTTAAAAACCGCCTTCACTGGAACAATGTTACTGGATTCTTCACTTTGTCAGACCTACAAATAGACGATTCTGGGGTTTATACTGTGGAGAATGCAGAAGATGAAGAGAAGACGACACATACATTTCAGCTTACTGTGTACTGTAAGTGTGTGTGTGTGTGTGTGTGTGTGTGTGTGTGTGTGTGTGTGTGTGTGTGTGTGTGTGTGTGTGTGTGTGTGTGTGTGTGTGTGTGTGTGTGTGTGTGTGTGTGTGTGTGTGTGTGTGTGTGTGTGTGTTGTAAATGACAAAATCATTGAAGCGGCAATCAGCAGTAGAAACCATACTAAACCATACTAAAGCTTTTTGGTTTGGTAAAAAGCCGAGGGATGTGTCTGGAGAAATGTAACCACTCTCAAATTCATAGACAGAGCTATGGATGCAAGGACTGATCAGCCATTATATAAAATTGTAGTTTATAGTTATATAGTGTTTGTTTACAATTTCTTTGTTTACAAACACCGGAGTAAAACAAGTTAATGGGTTCTCTGATGGGGACTAAGCTCATGAGGCATTTATAAATATTCTTCAAGAATCATTGAGTACATATCATTCATTTATAAGTCCAAAAATGGATGTAGCAACTGGTCTTTGCTACTTTAAAGATAAGTTCCATTTCACTAATTCACATTTATTCATTATTTGTCTTCCAGATGTTCTGTCCAAACCTCAGGTGACGGTCCATGATAACATCTCCTGTAGTGTGGTGTGTTCTATGGAGAACGGGAGAGAGGTGACCCTGTCCTGGTACGGAGGAGGGGAGATAATCAACCAGACTAGCAGCCCTGACCACATCACCCTCTCTCTACCTCTCAAGGTGGATGAACAGAACAGAGACTCTTACAGATGTGAGGCTGCCAACCCAGTCAGCAAGGAGACCGCTGTTGTTCCAAATTCCTGTATAGAGAGTGATCCCTCCAAGGTGACAGGTAAAACATATACAGGAGCAATGTTAAATTGCTGATATCCAGACAATACCAACTTCTATATGAAATAATAAGTATGGTAGAGCTCATTTTATGAAACACAATGTTTTAATTAAAATATAGTTTCTATCTTTTTACTTCAGATGGTGATGAGAGGACTCGAGGTTCTCTTATTATTGCTGTAATCTGCGTTCTGGTTGCTTCAGGACTTGTTGGACTTGCGATCTGTCTTAAGAAGAGAAACAGACACTCACATGCAGGTATTTAGCTTTTAAAGGGGTGAGGTCATTCTCCTTGTCAAAGTCAAAACATGTTCTGCACAACCTTTTTTAATTATCATGGATAGCGTTTTGGAAAATGTAAGAAATGTTTGCCTGAACAACGGATGCAGGTCAAATGAAGTGGCGTATCTTCCACACTTCCCCTGCTTGGTCAGACAGTTGCATTATCTCAGACCACTTCTCTAAATGTTGATAAAGCAGAAGGTGCACACACACAAGCACACTCTGACAATCATTACTTTATAGCTTCTCTGGCGCTAAAACGATAGCTAGCACAGACACAGGAATCCATAGTAACATGAGATCTTAGTGTTTTCAGAACCTGTCTTGGGGGTGAGCATCTGTCAGTTACTCCCACCCACACTGTATATTTAATTTCCTTTATTTGCCTTCATAGATTCACCCGAAAGAAACCAAGATGGCGTTCAGTATGCAGAGAAAACTCACATTAAACCAACAGGTAACCAGGTTAGTAATAATGTTACAGGCTGATAAACATAGGAGATGTAATACAGCAGTTTTTGCAGCCCTGATGGCTACAACTGTAGGCTTTAGCTCTGTGCCAGTGGGTTAATGTGGTCTTGAGTTGCACAGACCACCTGAGTTTGATACCAGGCCTGATGTCATTGCAACCAGTTTCGCCCATATGATATTGTTGGGTTGCACAATGAGAAGCCACACTGCATATTGTACATACAGTACCAGTCAAAAGTTTGGACACACCTACACATTCAACTGGTCTCACAACTGCAGACCACGTGTAACCTTACCAGCCAGGACCACCACATCAGGCTTCTTCAACTGCAGGTCGGTGGGGGGTCTGGCTCCTAAGTGGGTGGACCTATGCCCTCCCAGGTCCACCCATTGCTGCGCCCTTGCCCAGTCATGTGAAATCCATAGATTAGAGCCGAATTAATTAGTTTCAATTGACTGATGTCCTTTTATGAACTGTAATTCAGTAAAATCTTTGAAATTGTTGCATTTTGCATTTATATTTTTATTCAGTATAGTAATGCCTTTGATCTTCCTGTGTCAGTATTGTCAAGTCAGTAGTGTCAAGTCAGTGGACATAAGCTTGGCTTCGTGGTTCCTCCCACTAGGTTTAGGAATGGTCCTAGATATGTTGACTGTTGAGTTACCTACTGCAGAACAATGAGAATAGACAAGAGAGCATCAGACTTGTCTTGTTTCCTTTCTCTGGTACAAAGTATCTAATAACGAAACATATCATTTTTCTTTTACTTTTTTGCTACACCTTTTCTCGCCCCCCATCTTTGCCCCTCTTTCCTTGTCCCTCTCAATCCTTTCCTCCCTACCTCTTTCCCTCTCCCTGTCTAGGAGGAGCGAACAGGTATACCAGAACTTGATCCGCTTAGAAACAACCCTGACCTGACATTCGTTTATTATACACTCCAGTTACATCACATGGCTGCCAGTGAAGATGTTAACACTGCATGAAGTAGAGAGAGAACAGCAAGTTACTGAGAGGGTGACAAGATAATTCACATCCAAGAGAAGGCGTTACATCTTACAGTGGACATTGAGACAAAATTATATTAAATGTTCATCTAGAAAACTTAATGGAGGCACAGTTGTTACTGGAGAAGAGTCCCATTTAACCATTGTGCTGTTATCATTTCAAACTTCCTCTGTTAGTCATCCTCAGTCTTTTGTTGAATTGGGGCCTCGATGAGATTCAATGATAAAGACTAATTTAATAACTATGCCTAGGGTTATTAGTAGGGTGATCCATCTTTTCAAGTGCCCATTGTCCCAATTTATAGGTTAAAACAAATGGAACCTTTTAATACAATTCATTAGTGTGTTTGCTATGCTTTTGCTGGGCCAAAGCTTCTTTTCAGTTCTGTCTGTTCTGTTTCAATGTAGGTGGCTCCCCTGTATCTTTTTATAGTTGGTAATTGTTTAGCTTGCCAGTGGATAGCAGCTGTGTACATAAAAAGCAGATGTTTGGTGAGGTAAAGCCACCTAGTCCTTAGAAGTAATGGCTGTTAGGCTACATTGGAAACAAAAAGTACATATTTTTCCTTTCACCATGTAGATTCTGTTGAAACATTTCTGAGTGGTAGATCTTGATTTGCCTTTTGACTCAGAAAGTGTTCTTGGTTGACATTTTACTCTTATTGCTTTTCACAAAATGCAGACGTGATTAAGTGTAGTTCAGATCTTGCTTTGACAACAACTGTGTTCATGCAGTTTGAATGTACGAGAGTCACAGTTTAGTTTATTATGATCGACCATTTATTGCTTGTTCTTATCTACACAGTATGTAGGTCATCATCTCTTTAGAATACAATCACTCCCTCCTGTAGTCTCTCCTATTAGATCATTTTGTGCCCCCCCTACATTAGCCCACATACAGTATATAACTGTGAAAAAATATCAGAATATCTGACTGAATGTGAAGCTAATATAATTCACATTTCACTATTCTACGATACAGTAACTGTCTGACTTACTCAAACTAATAAAGATTTATGTACTGAGCTTCAATATATCAAGTCAAAGACTTACCCATTCATTTAACCTAAAGGTATACAATCTGGGATATTTCCTAATGATAACTGGTCGGCAAACACCCATTCAGCTTGAAAAATATACTTACCTTATTACAACCCAAAATATTATTTAAGTTTACTCCATTGTTTATATTTGTGTTGTCATTTTGGTTTTTGTAAACAAAGAATGTATTGCTACAACATACCTCTGAAAACTGTCAGATGTTGCAGCCATAGCTGCGTTCAAGAGTCTAAGATTGGCAACATTTCTCCAGAAACACACAACTTCCAGATTCTGGTTTTAATGTTTGACCTAGATAGTTTGTGTGTATGTATTGATATGTAGGCTACGTGTGTCTTTTTTAAATTGATGTAGTTCTTTCCTTGAGCTGTTGTCTATTAATGTTCAGTATTTAAGTGATAATGCCAGAGAAGCCGGTGTTTGGAGGGCAAACCGTGCCAATATATCCTCCAAACACCCCGGCTTCGAGGACATTATCACTTTTATACAACGGGTTACCAACATATTTGGTAACATAATGATTGACATATTTTCATTAAATGTTTTATTTTGATGAATTTATTCATACTATTTCATCCTTCCACAACATATAGTCCGAAGCAAATCTAGGGTTGCTATCCAAGCCAGCTGGTCGTTCATTCTATTGGTTCGGTTGCCAGAGACGTGACCCAGTCGTTCAGTCTTTTTGTTCTGTATCTATGGACGTGACCCAGTCGTTCGTTATAAATGTTCCATTGCCATACTGGCTGGCAACGTTCCTTTCCCTTGCTTGCTAGCTAGCTAACTACGGCTAACTTAGAGTCACGTGAAACAGTGCAGACAGAATTACAACAGTAGCTGCATTTGTTTAAGCTGTTTTCTAGTGACATTTATTTGGATACATCATAACAATGAGCTAAAGAGGTATTATTTCGCCTGGCATAGAAAATGTGCTCACTAGTCAGGACACTGTTGTTTCAGAGGAGCTAGCCAACAACACAGCTAAGACAATAACTTCCAACTGAAACTCAAAGACTGCAAACTAGCTGCACTTTGTTTCGATTTACCTTTTTTCAATTGACATTTCTTTGTATATATCCATAAAAATGATGCCAGCTAAATCATGATTTCGACAGGATGAGAAACTCTGCCTACCTCTCTCTCTCGTCCCAACTCCCGACCCCTACACATTCATTACTATGGGACAGTTGGAGGTCAAATCTGAATATTGAAACAATATTGCATATGTCGGAGAGACAGACAACAAGGTTTATACAAATCTCCGCTGTTGAAAACTAAATGTTAGTCTAAAAGAAATGTGAGATAATGTCTAGATGGTTTTTGTAGTGGAGATCAAGTTTATAAATTGCTTGGCTGGGCTGATGAGACAGTGGATTGCGCAGTCAGATTGAACAGGGTAAATAGGCCTTTTAAAGCCATAGATTTAACCGGTGGTAACTTGTGGAATAGACACCGGCTGGAATATGCATTTAACCAATCAGCATTCAGGATTAGACCCACCCGTTGTATAATATGTCATGTTTCATGTTTTGTGTTGACCCCAGGAAGAGTAGCTGCTGCTTTTGCAACAGCTAATGGGGATCCTAATAAAATACCAAATGTAGCCTACTTCTAGGGTCAAATTAGGAGGGACCACTGTAATTGTTGGGTGGTTTTCAAGTGTGTTTCTTGATTTATTAAGTTTAAGAGTATTTGGGACATTCTGTCCAGTTACTTGTAATGTTATATTTCTAATTTGAAAAGAATGATGACTAATCCTATTAAAGTTCAAGTATTGCTTTCAAGGAAACAATGTATTTTCCTCATCTAGTGGTTGAATGTTTTTATATTTCAGCATAGTTTATACTGTACTGTACATACTACATTATTTTGTACTCTGAGCCAGTGTACTGTATAGTGTAAGTGTAACTTAAATCATGTGTCAGTAAAATGTTCTCAAACCTTTCTATGCTTTTACATTTCAAATCAAATAAAATCAAAGTTTATTTGTCATGTGCGCCGAATACAACAGGTGTAGACCTTACAGTGAAATGCTTACTTACAGGCTCTAACCAATAAAGCTCATTACCTTTTACATTTGGACCGTGGCCATGCATTTTTCTGCCAATTTATATTTTATATAAAAACATGTCTTGTAAATTATGCCATGCCAAATATAATTTTAATCACATTTGGTCAGGAAACGAGTTCCTCATTTATCATTCTGTGTATTTAAGTGATGTATTTTCAGATGTAAATTCAGATTGTGCAATGCTGTGACTCCAGTGTTTTGTTACAGGAAATGAGTAACATTACTGTATAAAACACAGATTAGCCATACACTCTTTCAGTCTGTAGCAGCATGGACAAGGTAGTGAGTACCTTTACATTTTAACTTTGATTACTGATCTTTAGCATTATGGTCAGTGTGAAGAATTCCCTGTGTCTCCCACTAAAACAGATGTTTCTGCAGGACACACTGACAACCCTTCCTTCCGGTGTAGAGTTGTCAGGGTGTTGAACTTTTTCACCAGAAACCAGCCTATATGTATAACTAATTAAATGTATAAAATATATGTAGTGAACAAAGTGAAAACCAAATTAAATAGAGCCTCTACGTTGTGAAAAATTTATTAATATCATCAAGGAACTCAGGGAACAGACAAGACAAGATTCAGATTGGAAGACATTCTATAGGCCTATTATAGAAGAGTTGGCAGAACAGTTGTCCTGCACTAAAATGTAAACATTTCATCTTAATATTGATTAATTGAATGAAGATACTGGGCAAATAATTTTCTTACATGTATATAAAAAAAGACTTTACGATAAAGTGGTCTGACATAACATCACCATCTTTTAAATCTCTTATCAAGGTTCATAATGCTTTGTTTAGCCGGCTACACCTGTGCAATATTGCCCTTCATAAATTAAACTGCCCACTTCCAATACCTGCTCTGGAAAAAAAATACTTTCCCACAATCTCTTTCACCTGCTGAGTTTCAGACTGGGCTGAACACTGGGCTACACAGAGTAGATATCTTAGATATCTCAGTATCAACACACTTGTCACAAAGTACAGTATATATTATATACTTAAGCTACAATATTTAGAGTTTGTTTTTCCAGTTAAGACCCCCCCCCAAAACCACAGTCTTTTTTTGCTCATGCTGCAACACTTGTCTTGAAAACAACTGCAGCATTTTCACCCATCTCACTTCTCTGCCCACGATCTATTTAATAAAGCACATTACCTGTTCCTCAACCACTCGTCTCTAACTCTTCCATCTGGCCTCTACATGACAGACAGACACTGACCATGTAATCACAGGAAACCACCAACATTTTCTGTTTAGAGTGGAGCAGTCTAAATCACCTTTAACATGCAGTACAAATACATGCCTACTTTGGATGAAGCTTGAGAGGATCTGCAGAAAAAAAATGGCTGTAATCAGTGCCAAAGGTGCTTCAACAAAGTACTGAGCAAAGGGTCTGAATACTTATGTAATTGTGATATTTCATTTTATATTTTTTTACATTTGCAAAAATATCTAAACCTGTTTTTGCTTTGTCATTATGGGGTATTGTGTGTAGATTGATGGGGAAAAAATGATTTAATCAATTTTAGAATAAGGCTGTAACATATATATTTTTTTTTAAAGTCAAGGGGTCTGAAAACTTTCCGAATGCACTGTACATCCTCCAAGGTGTATGATACTTACATCATCCAATTTATAAGAACTATGATACTGTTCTTTAATTCCTGTGATATTGTAGAAATGCTATTCCATTCATACTGTATTGTAACAAAGTAATTGTGGTAAACCGTGGGGTGTTGGGTTGAGCGTGCAGAGATTGACAGAGACAGGGAGACTTTATTCTGCAAAAACAATTTTACTAAGACAGAAAATAAACACAACAAAGATAATCACTTAGGTTTGGCTCGGTCCTTC
This sequence comes from Salmo trutta, assembly GCF_901001165.1. Lineage (NCBI taxonomy): Eukaryota > Metazoa > Chordata > Actinopteri > Salmoniformes > Salmonidae > Salmo > Salmo trutta. Next base: position 18,274,802 of record NC_042960.1, on the reverse strand, counting down.
TTCTCTACTTTTGCTTGGCTTCGGTCTCTCCCCGTTCTTTCTCGCGGTGTGCCACCGTGTTCCTTTTATTTGGCCTCCACGGCTGGTTGGCACTTTCCCCTAATTACCTCCACTTAGAAGAACTGTCCGTGTCGGGGTGCCCAGCTCCCGTATTCCCAGCAGGGGGAACCAACGTCGCCTCACGTACCTCCCCTCTATTACCATCCCCCGGGGTAGACCTCCTGGGATACCACATAATGTATCATACTAAATGGTGGGGAACATATTTTGTATAGTAATCTTATTCACCTGAGGCCATGTTGCAGATATTGTGCTGACCAAAACCTGTAATAGCGTCCTTCTCCCATGAAAAAGCTCTATTTACTACCCTATTAATCTCTCTCTTTATATATCTCTCTATCTATCTCTCTCCAACACAAGAGCGGAATGGTTTGCAGTGAAGCAAAAACAACACATTGTTTCAATATAACAAACCAAAAACATGTAGTTAAAATAGTAGGAAACATCAATGTTGTCTGTATCTACTCAACCTCTGCCCCATCTTTCTTATATCAGCATAAATAAATCATTTTTTAATTTTTACATGACAAAATTAACTAGTTATTTATTAATTATTTTGTGGAGGGGAATATGGAAAACCCTTTCCCCAGACGTTGAATAGGATGCACGACTGACTGCAAGCCTAATTCCCCTATCAGGACTATGACTACCCCAATCATGAAGCATCCATATCGTAGGCCTATGCAATGTCCTTTCATTTTAATTACATTATTAGGACATGCGGGACTACATTTAAGGTGTAGAGGTAAAATAGGCTGCTGGTATGTTCAGCACAAATAGTTGCTCTAACATAATTCCCACCATGTTAGGCTGTTATTTTGCACAATTTAAATAAAATCAGTCAGATTTATATTTCATTATTGTTATTGAAATCAATAAACCAAATGCACATCATTTAAGTAAATAAAACTAAACATAGGCCTACATGCCAACAAGACATATCAGTCGCAACTTAAATGTCCTAATGGTTAGGACCTTACAGGTGCATGTGAGATCTCAACAGACCTGGTCTCACCACCAACCTAACCTCTTACTCCCTCTGGAGGTAGAGAGAGAACATTACAACTCCATTATAGCTGTGTAGCTGCCAACCTTGTTAGTAACCAGACCATCACCGCCAACATCACTACACCGTGTGAAGATGGAGACCCGGGAGATGAGGAAGGTAAGAAAACATTTTTTTATCCTTTAATGCCATCAGCTCTTAGCTCACTACACTACTGTATAAATCTCTCTTGAGACAAGGGCCTAGTAGACTTGTTGTATTGGCACTCCCGAGTGGCGCAGTGGTCTAAGACAGTGCAAGAACTGTCACTGCAGTACCTGCTTCGAATCCAGGCTGCATCACATCCGATTGGGAGTCCCATCGGGTGGTGTACAATTGGCTCAGTGTCATCCGGGGTAGGCCGTCATTGTAAATAAGAATTTGTACTTAAATTACTTGCCTAGTTAAAAAAAGGTTACATTTTTATAAATTTAAATTGCGATTAACCTGAGATTAGATTGGAGAATATTTTGAATTTCACTGTGAACTACAATTAAATACTTGCGCTTGTGGACCCCAGGAAGAATATCTGCTGATTCTTCGACAGCTAATGGGGATGCGAATAAAGTCAAATCAAAACTGTTTGCAGTTTGCATTACCTTGTATGCTCCTGTGTTCTATTATGTGAGGTACACTATGTATGTAATGTACAGTATTTGTTTTTCATCCACACAAAGAGAGGCATGGATGAACAAACTCTTATCCCAGCAGCATCCTTTGTGGTGTACCCAGTAATCTTTGCAGTGTTCTTCAAAGGACAAAGGCAATTTTAAAACCGTCTCCTGCGGTAGACTCCTGCGGTGTCTACAGACATCCCCCAAATCAGGGTTTGTCAACTAGGTTTGAACTTGGGCCAAATTTTGTCAGAGCCAATCGTAGGTGGGCCAGAACATACAGTTGAAGTCGGAAGTTTACATACACCTTAACCAAATACATTCAAACAAATTCTTTCACAATTCCTGACATTTAATCATAGTAGAAATTGCCTGTCTTAGGTCAGTTAGGATAACCACTTTATTTTAAGAATGTGAAATGTCAGAATAATAGTCGCTTGTGTAACTGAGTCAGGTTTGTAGGCCTCCTTGCTCGCACACGATTTTTCAGCTCTGCCCACATATTTTCTATGGGATTGAGGTCAGGGCTTTGTGATGGCCACTCCAATACCTTGACTTTGTTGTACTTAAGCCATTTTGCCACAACTTTGGAAGTATGAATGGGGTCATTGTCCATTTGGAAGACCCATTTGCGACCAAGCTTTAACTTCCTGACTATATATATATATATATATATATATATATATATATACTATATATATTCTGAAGTTTGCCAATGAACATCTGAATGATTCAGAGGACAACTGGGTGAAAGTGTTGTGGTCAGATGAGACCAAAATGGAGCTCTTTGGCATCAACTCAACTCGCCGTGTTTGGAGGAGGAGGAATGCTGCCTATGACCCCAAGAAACCATCCCCACCGTCAAACATGGAGGTGAAAACATTATGCTTTGGGGGTGTTTTTCTGCTAAGGGGACAGGACAACTTCACCGCATCAAAGGGACGATGGACGGGGCCATGTACCATCACATCTTGGGTGAGAACCTCCTTCACTCAGCCAGGGCATTGAAAATGGGTCGTGAATGGGTATTCTAGCATGACAATGACCCAAAACACACGGCCAAGGCAACAAAGGAGTGGCTCAAGAAGAAGCACATTAAGGTCCTGGAGTGGCCTAGCCAGTCTCCAGACCTTAATCCCATAGAAAATCTGTGGAGGGAGCTGAAGGTTCGAGTTGCCAAACGTCAGCCTCGAAACCTTAATGACTTGGAGAAGATCTGCAAAGAGGAGTGGGACAAAATCCCTCCTGAGATGTGTGCAAACCTGGTGGCCAACTACAAGAAACGTCTGACCTCTGTGATTGCCAACAAGGGTTTTGCCACCAAGTCCTAAGTCATGTTTTGCAGAGGGGTCAAATACTTATTTCCCTCATTAAAATGCAAATCAATTTATAACATTTTTGCGGTTTTCTGGATTTTTTTGTTGTTATTCAGTCTCTCACTGTTCAAATAAACCTTCCATTAAAATTATAGACTGGTCATTTTTTTGTCAGTGGGCAAATGTACAAAATCAGCAGGGGATCAAATACTTTTTTCCCTCACTGTACATTTTGACTTTTTGCCGGCTTTATTTACACACAGTAACCCATAATATCCAAGTTAATTTTTGTAATCATTTTTTTAACTCCGAAAATGTATTTACAGTAAAACCCTATTTGGATAATTTAAGAATTGCAATCGCAAAGTTGCTGAGGTATAACCAACCACCTCCAGATCACAAATCAAGCTAATTGGCTTCCATCTGTGACTATGATTAGTTCAAAATAAAAGCAGTTGTTCATAGGACTCCAATGCTTAGTAGTGCAATTCAAAGCAAAGAATCCACTATGGGCGGAAAGTTACTTTCAAATGATCTACGAGATAAAGTTGTGGAAAGGCACAAGTCAGGGGATGGATATAAAAATATTTAAAAGGCTTTGTCTATCCATCAGAGAACAGTTAAGACCATTATTAAGAAGTGGAAGGCATATGGCACCACCCAGACCCTGCATAGATCAGGCGGTACCTCCAAACTGGATGACCGGACAAGGACCAGACTGATCAGTTAGGCTACCAAGAAGCCAATGGCGACTTTGAAGGAGCTTCAGGCCTTTATGGCAAAGACTGGTCAATGTGTGCATGTGACCACAATATCACAAGCACTTTACAAATCTGGCCTCTATGGGAGGGTGGCAAGAAAAAAAACACTCCTCAAATAAAGACACAAAGTCTCGTTTGAGCTTTGCCAAAAAGCACATTGTAGATTCGGAGGACAAGTAGCAAAAGTTGCAGTGGTCAGATGAATAAAAAAATCTACAATTTTTGCCTGAACACAAAACCATATGTATGGTGAAAACACAACCACATCTTTCCACCCAAAGAATACCATGCCTACAGTAAAGCACGGTGGTGGCAGCATCCTGTTGTGGGTGTGTTTCTCTTCAGCAGGGACTGGAGCACTCAAGGTGAATAGTCAGAGCCCCAACATAAATCCCATGGAGAATCTGTGGAACGACTTGAAGTATGCAGTCCAAGTTAGTAGAGATGTATTCAAGGGACTCATGACTGTAATTCAAGCAAAAGGTAGTTCCACCAAGTATTGACTCGGGGTGGGGGGGTGTTTGCATTTTTTTAGATTGTCTGTTACTGTGTGTAAATAAAGCTGGACAAAAGGGGAACATTTTGAAAGGGGGTGGTGACTTTCTATACCCACTGTATCTTCATATTCAGTCTCAGTAACTACTCTGAAATAGAGTAGTATAATATGAAATAGCCTACGGTGCAACAACTCACTATGGTATCAACAGATTTGGTATTTTCGGGTCACAGTAACCTGTGCTAGGACAGATATATACAAAGGCTGCACTAATGTAGGTTGAGCACAAGATGCTCTGATAGAAGGAGAGTGTACAGTGTCAGCAGGAGTCTGCAGGAGGGAGTGATTGTATTCTTAAGGGAGGATGTGCTACATAGATAAGGACAACCAATAAATGCTCCATCATAATAAACGATACAAGCTAATTAAGAGCTACAGTTTAGCCCAGACCTACGTTTTGCGAAAAGCGTTAAGAGGGAAATGTCATTCAAGATCAAATGGCAAATCAAGATCTATCCCTCAAAGTTTATTTCAATACAACATACATGGTGAAAGGAAAACATTTATTTATGGACCTTTTGCTTCTAAAGGAGCCTAACAGCCATTGCTTCTAAGGAGTAGGTGGCTTTATCTCAAAGACCTGCTGTTTTTCTATTATGTACACAGTTGCTATCCACTGGCAATCTAAACAATGACCAGCTCTAAATAGATACAGGGAAGGCATCTACATTTAAAGAATTTTACAGTCAGTCCTGAAAATAATCTTTGGTCCAGCAGTAGCATAGCAAACACACTAGTGAATTGTATTAAAAGATATGTTCCATTTGTTTTAACCTATACATTAAGATTTAGGACAAAAGGCACTTGAGAAGGATTATCCAGATCCTGCTACTAACTCAATGCATAGTTATTGAATTGGTCCGTATCAGTGGATGTCATCGAGGCCTCTATTTGACAGGTCTGTGAGAATGACCTACAAAGAAAGCCTGAAATTATAACATCAGCGCAACAGTTCCAGGGGAATTTTCTACCATAACAACTGTGCCTGTAAAAGGTTTTCTGGGTAAATATTTTTTTTACTATCATTTTGTTTCAACATCCTCTTTATGATATACCGTCCTCTCCAGGATATGAGTTATCATGTTGGCCTCTCAGCATGAAGGAGCAAAATGGGAAGTCACTGTGTCAACATCCATGCTGGCAACGCTGCGATGTAACTGGAGTGTATAATAAACTGATGTCAGTTCAGGGTTGTCTCTAAGCAGATCCAGTTCTGGTATACCTGTTTGCTCCTCCTAGGCAGTGAGAGGGAGGTAGGTAGGGGAGGCAAGGACAGAGATGGACAAGGAAAGAGGGACAGGGAAAAAGGGGCAGAGAGAGGGGAGAGAAAATGGGTGGGAGAGCAGCAAAGGAATGCAAAAAAATGTCTTATGTTTCTTTATTAAATACTTTGTGCCTGAGGAAGGAAGGAAACAGGACACGCCTGATGGTCTCTTGTGTAACATTTTTACTAACCTGATTATCTGTTCGTTTTTTAGGACTTATCGATGCATAATCAATGTCAACTTGCACTCTTTCAGATGAATCTAAGAAGACAAAATAAAGGAAAGTAAATATAGGCCTAAGGTGAGGTGTGACTAACTGACAGAGACATACAGACGCTCAGCCCCCTGGACAGGCTCTGTAAACACTCAGGACTCATTTGTTACTATGAGTACTGGTCTCTGTGGTTGCAGTCATGTTGGTGTCAGATAAGCCAAGCTATTCAAGTAATCATTGTCAGAGTGTGTGTGTGTGTGTGTTTAGAAAAGTTGTCTGGGATAACGACACTGTCTGACCAAGCAGAGGAAGTGTGGAAGATATGACACTTTATTTGACCTGCATCCGTTTTTCAGGCAACGATTTCCTACCTTTTCCAAAACACTACCATTGATTGTAAAAAACAAATAATAATAACAATAATAAAAAATAAAAAAAGGCTAAGCATGACTTTGGGGAGTGACCTCACACCTCAAATAAATAAATACCTGCCTTGTGAGTGTCCATTTCTACTCTTCTTTAGATATATTGCAAGTCCAACCAGCCCTGAGGCAACCAAAACGCAGATTACAGCAATAATAAACAAACCCAGAGTCATCTCATCACTGTCTGAAATAAATAAAACACAAATCAATTATTTTTGTAAAATACGTTTTGAATGAGCTCAACTACACTTCAGTTTGACTTGGTAATTGCTATTTTCTGGATGGATTTAATTCAAAATGTCTCTTACCTGCATCATTAGGATGACCACTGCAACATTTTGGGACATGAACTGTCTCATTGCTGACAGGGTTAGCAGCCACACAGCTGTAGGTGGAGTTGTAGTCCTTTCCCTCTACCTCCAAACGGAGAGATAGATCAGTGGTGAGGTTAGGACTGCTGGTCTGGTTTAGTATTTCCTCTCCCCTGTATAAGGTCAAGGTCACCTCTTTTTTGTTGTCCACAGAACACACTACACTACAGGAGCTGCTGTCACACTCTGTCACCTGAGGTTTGGAAACAACATCTGGAAGAAAAAATATGAATAATTTGAAATTGCAACCTATATTAAATGTGTTTGTAATATACAACACGCACACACACACACACACACTTACTGTATACAGTGAGCTCAAATGTTATACTTTTTTCCCCTTCATCTGTATTCTCCACAGTATAAACCCCAGCATCGTCTATCTGAAGGTCTGACAGAGTGAAGTATCTTGTAACATTGTTCAAGTGGAGGCGGTTTTCAAATCTCTTCTCAAGGGTGATTTTGCCTCGTTTACCAGGGTACACATTTGCAATATTGCCAAGGTCTCCATAAAGTAAATTGCCAGACTTGATCACCCTCTCTGGAAAAGAGAAAGACTGTCCCACGATGCCTTTCACCTGCTGAGTCTCAGACTGGACTGTTTGCTGGGAAGTACAGAGTACTGTGGAAAGAGAGAGACTCAAAATCAACACAATGACTGCAGTCGCACACTAAATCTCACAATACCTGGATAAGTGTTTAACATGTTAGTAACTGCATCCATATGATATTGTGATCTGATGTCAGACTGCACTGAAGATGACAATTACATGCAATCATTAATTTTTTTCTGCACGTCTATAATGTAGTCGTCTGGAATGACACTACTGACTTTAGTATCACAGTCCTTCTTAGTTATTTACAGGCCTAATGTGATAGTTGGGCTCAGGAAATAATTGTTAGGACTTGTAGTTGGATATTTTGTCAGAAATTAAGTTCACATGGAAATGCATTCTCTGAGTGAGGGAAGTTCTTCCCCAATTGACTGTTGTTGTTGTTTTCCCAAAATAAAAGTCAAGGATATCACTGAAAAAGCACATGACTTTACAGAGATATTTCATTATCAAACAACAACATTTTCCAGTACAACCTCTTAAATAGCCTAGATTGTATCATTTGAATTTCAGGGTCAGAGGAACATTGCAGCATGATAGAGGACTATTGTAGGCATTAGCCTATGTGTTATTTGTTGAAACAAGGCTTTGTGTTGAGAACACAGAAACAGACATTAGGGGCATGATGGTTGTCCTACCAGCAGTAGGAAAGAGGCAGGAATTCTGTACATATGGACACTGCAAAAATATTCTGATTATAAGCAGCCTGTAGCCTGTAGAAAAATGTCTGCTAAATTACTCAAATGTAATTATCTAGTCATGTATATCAATAATCAGTGGTGGGAAAAGTACCTAATTGGTATACTTGAGTAAAAATGACTCAAGTAAAAGTGAAAGTCACCGAGTAAAATATTACTTGAGGAAAAGTTGAAAAGTATTTGTTTTAAATCTACTTTAGTATCAAAATCCTTTATTAACAAACCAGACGGCACAATTTGCTTGTTTTTTTAATTTATTTAGGTATAGCCAGGGGCACACTCCAAAACTCACACATAATTTACAAACCAAGCATTTGTGTTTAGTGAGTCCGCCAGATCAGTGTCACGATTGTCGTAAGGAGTGGACCAAAACGCAGCGGGAAAATGTATACTCATCTTCTTTTTTTATTGAAGAAGGAAAAACAAAATAACCACGTATACAAAACAAACGACTCCAAACAGTCCCGTCAGGTGCAACAAACACTAAACCAGGAAATAACTACCCACAAACCCCAATAGAACAAACACCCCTATAAATAGGACCTTCAATCAGAGGCAAGGAGAAGCAGCTGCCTCCAATTGAAGGTCAACCCAATAAACCCCACATACACATAGAAATAGACCAACTAGAAATAACATAGAAATACACTAACATAGAATATAACCCAAACAACCCCGAACCACACTAAACAAACACCCCCTGCCACGCCCTGACCAAACTACAATAACAAACAGCCCCTTTACTGGTCAGGACGTGACAATCAGAGGCAGTAGGGATGACTAGGGATGTTCTCTTGATAAGTGCGTGAATTGGAGAGAAAACAATTGTCCTGCTAAGCATTCCAAATATAATGAGTACTTAAAAAGTTTGTAATTTTCATTAGGAATATAGTGGAGTAAAAGTCAAAAATATAAATAGTAAAGTAAAGTACAGATACCCCTAAAAACTCCTTCAGTAGAACTTTAAAGTATTTTTACTTAAGTACTTTACACCACTGTCAAAGATAGCAATTTTTTAATTAGGAAAATAAAAATATGTAACTGCAAAAGTATTGTAGGTTTTATGCACAGCCGCATGAAGCAGTTTGGGGGCGGGGGTGCTGTGATTTTTTTTGTCGACAGAGAGGGCATGTTTCTTTGCCCGCGCTACAGACGGCTATATCGGCCCGTTAATACAGGACTATTAAAGGCCCAGTGCACTACTTCTGTGAAAAAAATACATCTATTCTTTTTCCTTCTGATTTTTGAAGGTGTGCGAGAACACCCTCAGCACCCCTACTTCCCGCGGTTTTAGGCCTTGAGTAAGGTAGAACAAATGTTTCAGCGTCACATCCTCTGTGGTATAAGCCTAATATCATTATGTATTCATGTCTCACCCACACATACTCACATACCAAATTCCTGTTAATTCAGCATAAACATACTTCTCAGCACAGCCATAGGGATTGTAACAGAGGATAGACAACACACAGACAGCGACTTATGAGAAGACAAACAGTAAAAAAAATGAAAAAGGCCAACGTTTGCGGGGGTTTCTGAAGCTAGCAACTGTAACAGTAAACTGACAATAATTACAACAAAGCATTGGATATGCAATCAACTTGCAATTACTTGCAATTGTGAAACTGCAGTTACAGTATTTGCAGTATAATGGTTATTTTGAATGAGCAATTGCAGTATAACTGCAAAATAACCCGAGTTACGACATAACCACTACACCAGGGGTGGGCAACCATGGTCCTGGGGTGACGCAGGCAATTTATGTTTTTCATGTAACCGACCTGGAAGGACAGGTGTGTTGAATTTAGGTAATAACTGAACTGATCAATTAGCTCAGCTGGTCAGGTGTGGTGCCTAGTTGGAACAAAATCCTGTAGTACCTGCAGCACTCCAGGAACAGGGTTTCCTACCCCTGTACTACACAATTACTGAATTGTACAGTATAATATAACATTAACCCTGCAGTTACAAAAGTGACTGTAACTGTGTTATTTTGGACGCAGCTATTGCAGTAGCCATGTAATAAAACAGCATGTGCAACTGTACAACTGCAATTATTTTTGTAGGGAAATATATTTCTCAATGAAAATGACAGATAATTTCAAAACAACAGTTATGAATTATTGTTCCATGAGCAACTTGTAAAATGATGAGCTCCTTATATCTAGTATTTGATATCATATTTCAAATGATTTTGAGGAAGATTACATTTGAGAAAAACAAGTGAGTTAAAGATACCTCTACAGGACCTGTGTCCCCCCCTGCAGGACGGTTGAGCTAATGTAGGCTAATGTTATTAGGATGAGGTTGTAACTAAAAATAACATTTTCCGGGGCACAGACCTATCTGATATGGGCAGAAAGCTTAAATTCTTATTCATCTAACTGCACTGTTGAATTTACAGTAGCTATTACAGTGAAAGAATACCATGCTATTGTTTGGGGAGCGTGCACAGTTATGAACTTGAAAATGTATTAATAAACCAATTAGGCACATTTGGGCAGTCTTGATATAACATTTTGAACAGAAAGACAATGGTTCATTGGGTCAGTCTAACACCTTGCACATACACTGCTGCCATCTAGTGGCCAAAATCGTTTCAAATAGCATGAAAAGAAAAATCATGTTTTTTTCTTTGTATTATCTTTTATCTTTATCTATTATCTTTTACCAGATCTAATGTGTTATATTCTCCTACATTAATTTCACATTTCCACAAAGTTCAAAGTGTTTCCTTTCAAATGGTATCAAGAATATGCATATCCTTGCTTCAGGTCCTGAGATACAGGCAGTTAGATTTGGGTATGTCATTTTAGGCGAATATTTAAAAAAAGGTTCCTTATCCTTAATTAAGATGAAGGAAGAAGGACTAAGAATATAACATCAGAAGAAGAGAATACATCAGAAGACAACTCTTATCCTGATAACTCAACTGGATAGCAAACAAGCTAACAGTTGTTTACACGTTGCTAGGGAGTTGCTAAGAGTTTATCTGCTGCATCACTATTTATAAATTATGTGGTTAATTGTGTGGATAAAAGGCAACATTGAGATGCCCTCTTCATTGACCTGTCAAAGGCTTTTGATACTGTATTACGAAAGGTGTCCCGCATGGGGTCGATTTTGGGTTCTATACTTTTTAGTGTTTACATTAACAAAATTGACTTGTCTGTAAAAAATGTTAACCTGCACTTGTATGCCGATGATACTGTTGTGTATGTTATTTCCCTCATGGTTGACAAAGCTCTATCTGAACTACAGTCTGCCTTCATTGTATTACAGAAAAACTTTATTGACCTGAAATTAGTATTGAATGCAGGTAAAAAGTATGTTGTTCTCTAGTTAAACCGCATAAAAATTACTCTGATGATTTAAGCATATGTACTTTGGATGGTGTCCATATTGAGTGTGTCCCTGCTTGCAAGTATCTGGGCATCTGGATAGATGAAAAACCTTCTTTTTAAAAGCATATCGACGAGTTCGTTAAGAAGCTGAGAATAAAAATGGGCTTCTTGTATGGAAATATGTCCTGCTTCTCGATAAATAGGAGAAAGCAGATTAGGAACGTCGACGTTCCTATCGGTCCTAGACTATGGCGACATCAAATCAAATGTTATTGGTCACATACACGGGATTAGCAGATGTTATTGCGGGTGTAGCAAAATGCAGCTGCTACTTCATTGAAGGCGTTAGGCAGCAACTACTCTTCCTGGGGTTGGGCAAAATTAAGGCAGTTATACAATTTTTTTAAAATTACAATACATTCATTCATTACAGAATTCACAACACACTAAGTGTGTGCCCTCAGGCCCATACTCCACTACCACATATCTACAGCGCAAAATCCATGTGTACGTGTGTGTATGTATAGTACATATGTTATCATGTGTGTGTATACATGTGTGTATAATCATGTGTCTGTGCCTATGTTTGTGTATCCTCACTGTCCCGGCTGTTCCATAAGGTGTATTTTTATCTGTTTTTTAAATCTGATTCTACTGCTTGCATCAGTTACCTGATGTGGAATAGAGATCCATATAGTCATGGCTTTATGTAGTGTGGGGTATACATGGGTGTCCAAGCTGTGTGCTAGTATTTTAAACAGACAGCTCGGTACCTTCAGCTTGTCAACACCTCTTACAAAAACAAGTAATGAGGAAGTCAATCTCTCTTCCACTTTGAGCCATGAGAAATTGACATGCATATCATTAATGTTAGCTCTCCGTCTACTTTTAAGGTCCAGCCGTGCTGCCCTGTTCTGAGCCAACTGCAATTTTCCCAAGTCCCCCTTTGTGGCACCTGACCACACGACTGAACAGTAGTCTAGGTGCGACAAAACCAGGGCCTGTAGGATCTGCCTTGTTGATAGTGTTGTTAAGGTAGAGCAGCGCTTTATTATGGACAGACTTCTCCCCATCTTAGCTACTGTTGTATCAATTTGCTTTGACCATGACAGTTTACAATCCAGGGTTACTCCAAGCAGTTTAATCCCCTCAATTTGCTCAATTTCCACATTATTTATTACAAGATTTAGTTGAGGTTTAGGGTTTAGTGAATGATTTGTCCCAAATACAATGCTTTTAGTTTCAGGGATGGCTAATAGCGGTCGACCGATTAATCGGAATGGCCGATTAATTAGGGCCGATTTCAAGTTTTCATAACAATCGGTAATTGGTATTTTTGGCCACCGATTTGCCGATTTTTTTTTTACTTTTTATTTTTATAGACCTTTATTTAACTAGGCAAGTCAGTTAAGAACAGATTCTTATTTTCAATGATGGCCTAGGAACGGTGGGTTAACTGCCTTGTTCAGGGGCAGAACGACAGATTTTTACCTTGTCAGCTTGGGGATGCAACCTTACGTTAACTAGTCCAACGCTCTAACCACCTGCTTTACATTGCACTCCATGAGGAGCCTGCCTGTTACGCGAATGCAGTAAGAAGCCAAGGTAAGTTGCCAGCTAGCATTAAACTTATCTTATAAAAAACAATCAATCAATCATAATCATTAGTTAACTACACATGGTTGATGATATTACTAGTTTATCTAGCCTGTCCTGCATTGCATATAATCGATGTGGTGCGCATTCGCGAAAAAGGACTGTCTTTGCTCCGACGTGTACCTAACCATAAACATCGATGTCTTTCTTAAAATCAATACACAAGTATATATTTTTAAACCTGCATATTTAGTTAATATTGCCTGCTAACATGAATTTATTTTAACTAGGGAAAATGTGTCACTTCTCTTGCAAACAGAGTCAGGGTATATGCAGCAGTTTGGGCCGCCTGGCTCGTTGCGAACTGTGAAGACTATTTCTTCCTAACAAAGACAGCCGACTTCACCAAACGGGGGATGATTTAACAAAAGCGCATTTGCGAAAAAAAGCACAATCGTTGCGCGACTATACCTAACCATAAACATCAATGCCTTTCTTAAAATCAATGCACAGAAGTATATATTTTTAAACCTGCATATTTAGCTAAAAGAAATCCAGGTAAGCAGGCAATGTTAACCAGGTGAAATTATGTCAGTTCTCTTGCGTTCTTTGCACGCACAATCAGGGTATATGCAACAGTTTGGGCCGCCTGGCTCGTTGCGAACTAATTTGCCAGAATTTTACGTAACTATGAAATAACATTGTAGGTTGTGCGATGTAACAGGAATATTTAGACTTATGGATGCCACCCGTTAGATAAAATACGGAACGGTTCTGTATTTCACTGAAAGAATAAATGTGATAGTTTCCGGATTCGACCATATTAATGACCTAAGGCTGGTATTTCTGTGTGTTTATTATATTATAATTAAGTCTATGATTTGATAGAGCAGTCTGACTGAGCGATGGTAAGCAGCAGCAGGCTTGTAAGCATTCATTCAAACAGCACTTTTGTCACGTCCTGACCATTAAAGGGGTTATTTGTTATTGTAGTTGGGTCAGGATGTGGCAGGTGTTTGTTTTATGTGTTTCGGGGTTTGTGGTTAATGTTCTATGTTAGTATATTTCTATGTTCGTTCTAGTCTTTCTATTTCTATGTGTAGTTTATTTGTGTTGACCTTCAATTGGAAGCAGCTGCTCCTCGTTGCTTCTAATTGAAGGTCCTATTTAAGAGGGGTGTTTTTTTTCTATGGGATTTGTGGGTAGTTGTTCCTTGTGTAGTGTGTTCCTTACAGGACTGTTTCTCGTCATTGGTTTTTTTGTATTTAGTGTTTCGTTTTCTTCGTATTTAATAAAGAAGATGAGCATTCACATTCCCGCTGCACCTTGGTCCAATCCTTACGACGCCCGTGACAACTTTACTGCGTTTTGCCAGCAGCTCTTCACAATGCGTTGCGCTGTTCAAGCCTGTCAACTCCCAAGATGAGGCTGGTGTAACCGAGGTGAAATGGCTAGCTAGTTAGCGGGTGCGCGCTAATAGCGTTTCAAACGTCACTCGCTCTGAGACTTGGAGTAGTTGTTTCCCTTGCTCTGCATGGGTAACGCTGCTTCGAGGGTGGCTGTTGTCGGTGTGTTCCTGGTTTGAGCCCAGGTAGGAGCGAGGAGAGGGATGGAAGCTATACTGTTACACTGGCAATACTAAAGTGCCTATAAGAACATCCAATAGTCAAAGGTATATGAAATACAAATCGTATAGAGAGAAATAATCCTATAATTCCTATAATAACTACAACCTAAAACTTCTTACCTGGGAATATTGAAGACTCATGTTAAAAGGAACCACCAGCTTTCATATGTTCTCATGTTCTGAGCAAGGAACTTAAACGTTAGCTTTCTTACATGGCACATAATGCACTTTTACTATCTTCTCCAACACTTTGATTTTGCATTATTTAAACCAAATTGAACATGTTTCATTATTTATTTGAGGCTAAATTGATTTTATTGATGTATTATATTAAGTTAATAAGTGTTCATTCAGTATTGTTGTAATTGTCATTATTACAAATAAATAAATTAAAAATTAAAAAAAATAAAAATCGGCCGATTAATCTGTATTGGCTTTTTTGGTCCTCCAATAATCGGTATCAGTGTTGAAAAATCATAATTGGTCGACCTCTAATGGCTAACCCTGGAAATTCCTTTGCTCTACTGAGTTAGGTAAATCAGCTTTTAGCTTTTTTGCACCTTATTTGTTGAAAAATCTTCAAAACATTCTGAAATGTTAAGTTTTGTTGCATCTAGGCCAGGGGTTCTTAAACTTTTTCAGCCTGGAACCCAAATTAGAAATTATGCGTTTTCCTGGGACTCAAGCTTGGGAACATATGCTACTAAATGTAAATATTGGTACATTTCATTGCCCTTATGCCTGAAACAAATGCAATATAGACAAAAACAAATAATTAAATTAAATAGCCATATAAATAGCTATTCATGTTTATTTTCACCCATTAAAAACTCTTACATATCTGTCTAGGTTGGAACAGTTGCTGTTAATTCAATAAATAATTGTCATTCTGAACTGGAATAAACTGATTGATCACATCACACAGATGCATAACAGAACAGACACGCAGGATTTTTGATAGTGCAACCCTAAGTAACAGTACAGATGAAAAATGATCAGGCCTACTGTACACCTTACTGTAGAAATGATTGTCAAAAGAAAGTCTAGGTTGGAGCTGTTGCTGTTAAAATAGAAGTCATAATTTTTATTCTGAACTGAAAAAAACTGATTGATCCAGGCTGTATCAGATCCGGCCGTGATTGGGAGTCCCATAGGGCGGCGCAAAATTATCCCAACGTCGTCCAGATTTGGCCGGGGTAGGCCGTCACTGTAAATAATAATTTGTTCTTAACTGACTTACCTAGTTAAATAAAGGTTCAATTTAAAAAGATATATATATATTTCAAAAAACAATCACGAGGATGTAGACCAGAAAACACATACAGTCCTAATGAGAGGCGTGTGGCTGGTTGAAGTTTTCAACAAGCATGTCTATTCTGGGATCAGTTTTTGACAGTGCAACACTGAGGTCATGCTCAGCATTGAGACTGTTTCTGTACTTGTTTTTTAAGTAATCTTGAGTTGAGAACCCTGACTGACATAAGTATGTGGTTCCAAACTGGACCAGAACATCTACTGCTTTCTCAGTTAGGCAGGCGACCTCTTCATGCTGTAGATGAGCAAACCAGAACTGTGTGTGTGTTTGCCTCAAAAAGTATCTTGCTTCAATCAGTTTATTCCAGTTCAGAATAAAAATGACTTGTATTTTAACAGCAACGGTTCCAACCTAGACTTGTTTTCAACAATCATTTCTACAGTAAGATGTACAGTAGGCCTGATCATTTCCCATCTTGCCATTCCTGTCATTTGCCAAACAGACTGGCCTATTGGCAATCTCAACATTCAATATGCATTCGGATTTACGGGGCAGTTGCTGATTGGTAGTTGAAAAAACATTCAGATTTTCCATGACAATGTTATGGAACATGTGGTGAGTGCAAATTTGACAAAATATAAAATTTTAAGAACAATATAAACATTATACAACAGGTGGGTCTAATCCTGAATGCTGATGGATTAAAACTGCATTCCAGCCGGTATCTATTCCACAAGTTACCACCGGCTAAATCTATTACATTAAAATGCCGATTTACTCCATTCCATCTGACTGCGCAATCAGCCCAGCCAAGCAATTTATAAACTTGATCTCCACTATAGTAAGCATCTAGACATTGTCTCACATTTCTTTTAGACTAACATTTCGTTTTCAACAGCAGAGATTAGTATAAACCTTGCTGTCTGTCTCTCTGACATATGCAATATAGTTTCAATATTCAAATACGATCTCCAGCTGTCCAATGGTAATAAACATGTCGGGATTCGGGTGAGACAGACAGGCAGACAGCATTTCTCTACCAGTCTAAATCATGAATCAGCTGCCATCATTTTTATGGATATATACAAAGAAATGTCAATTGAAAAACTGTAAAACAAAATGAAGTGCAGCTCCTTTGCAGTCTTTCCAGCTTCAAGGTGAAGTGATTGTGTTAGCTGTGTTGTTGAGTAGCTCCTCCTCGGATTACATTTAATCAGTTAAATGTAAGGGATTACAAAAAATAATGGTAACTGTAATCCGTTACAAGTTTTTTATATATATTGTAATCAGATTACAAATACTTTTGAAAAACTAGATGATTAATTCGAGGATTACTTTTAAATTCAGAAAGGATTTTTGTGACAAAAATCTTTGATACTTCTCTGTTTTCTCAATGACATTCAAACCAGCATTGAAAAAAGGCGCAAGTTTAAGTTTCTTCCACCTGAGCGAGTCTGACCACAAGTCAGAGACCACAATGATGACACACCAAATGTGTTTGATGGATTGCAGGAATGGGCTTTTGTAGGCTACAGTCCAAGCCATGTCTTCCAATGGTGCGACTGCTGTCAGCATTCAAAGATTATCCAACTTGAATAAATAAGAATTTGTTCTTAACCGACTTGCCTAGTTAAATAAAGGTTACACATAAAGGTAACAAGGATGACAGCAGTGGTGTAGTCTACGTCGATACGGATATCACTTATGTTGATATCTACATTGATGTGAATCCCACTGCTGCTCTCTCATTTAGCTATTTGCGCCTTACGGATTGTGGTTGTTGTGGATGGCTGTTCACAAATCTAAATGTATATTTGAACCTAATAATGGTTGAATTCAAGAGGTTTAAGCTGCCTATCAATCATTGATTTTGAAACCAGTGGAAAGCCAGTGAAAAATGCACTCTTGCAACAGCTGCATAATGCAGATCCCAGCCTATGGAATAAAAGTTTTAATTACTCAATCTTATTCATGCTGATAAAATAGACATCCACAGGTCTAATGGACACATGCTCAAACTCGCACACTTTTAATAGACTTAAAGGGGCAATCTGTAGTTGCTACATCCATTTTTGTACTTATAAATTATATATATTAATGTAAAGATATAATTTAATCGTATTATTATATGTAGTAGAAAGCGATGGGTTAGAAGAAGCCTACATAACCAACCCATAAAGTTACATTTTACATCCATGTATGGCCAACTATGTAAACTTTAACATTGATTTGTCCTGCAATAGATGTCGTTCAATTGGTAACATACATTTTTGTCTTCTTTTAATGCCTCTTACGGGAAGAGTAATCTAAAAGTAACTGAATGTAATCAGTTGACGTTACTGAGTTTGGGTAATCCAAAAGTTACGTTACCGATTACAATGTTGGACAGGTAACTAGTAAATGTAACGCATTACATTTAGAAAGTAACCTACCCAACCGTGCGAGTGAGCACATTTCCTATGACAAGCGAAATCACGCCTCATTAGCTCATTGTTATGGATGTAGACAGAAAATGGTTCAGAGAAAGAGAGAATCGTCACAGCTGCATGCATGAGGAACTAGGGAACGAGCTCTGCCCGTGGAAATGTGCAATTCAATGTGTATCTAAATAAATAGCTGTCGATGCTGTGACTGACCATCCCCCCCAAAGGTGTCACTGTGGTTTCTATTCTGATCTGCTGTATCAAGGTCTTTGCTACAATGTTTCAGCGCTGTTTTCAGATCAATGGACAGCGCCCCTATACACTGTTTTGATCTGGCATGAAATTTTACTACTCATAGACCAGACGTGCACTGTTTTCAGAACCATGGACAGAGTCCCTAGAAAACAAGTTTCTGGGACTATCAACAAGCACTTGAGCAGTTTTGCTTTACATGGCAGTCAATACGAATAGATCTAACGACCAGAGAACGCCTAGCATGTCAGTTGACAACCAGTGTTAGTGAATGTAGCATCACGTTTTTTTGTAAAAATTATGGTTTGGGAAATAATCTTGATTTTTAATGCTGGTAACCCATTGTATAAAAGCAATAATACACTCGAGTCCATGTGTTATGACATTTTATCATGGCTGTGATGGTCTACAGCACTCGGCTTTGCCTCGTGACTATGACCACATCACAGCCATGATGAAAATCTCATAATAACACGTCCTCTCATGTACTATTGCTTATATACCGTTATGACCTGCTGCGGTCATTCCCTTGTGAGATGGCAGTGTCAATGCAAGTTCATGTTGTTCAAAGTGGGCTTCTTAATGGTAGAAAGATATGATATGGAAAATATTTACCTACATATTCAATCGAACTACGTTTGCTTCAGTTGCATCCCATTAATGCTAATGAGAGAAAATAAACTGAATTGCTGGCACCTGTCATCATTCCTCACTCATACCCTAAGTTGATATACACGTCATAAGAAGGAGTTCCCCTTGTCCACGCCCACAAATGGGGAATAACAAACATTCTGTCCCATTGACCCCCATTGTAAAAGAGCCAACTTCATGGAAGATTTTTACTTATATAGAAATAACAAAACATGCCGAAAGGTTGTTGTTCAATGTACATGGAACCAGGTAAGAAATCCCGACTGATGGTTCACAGTGCTCCCATGTAGGGAAATAAAGCCTGCAAGAAAAGCCCTGCGGCTTCAGGCTATTCGGCGTGGGAGAGTGGGAAATGGGGGGCCCTGTTGTCCAAGTAAGCTACACGTAGCTATGTGTGTGGAAAACATTTAATCTCAAGTAAGACATTGAATTGTGTAGTATATAGTCCGTTTGTAACTCCACTCACTACTTGTATCTGTATAGTCTGTTTGTGTTGTTGTTCTTGGCTGACTTAATGTTCTGGTCAGCAGCAAGCACTCACTCATGTGGCTGTTAGCACGTCATGTAAAGGAGCATGAGGGAAGCCCTACAATATTAAGCTTTTCTCAGTTGTGCGAATGCTTAGGAGCAGGAAATGTTGAAAAGTAATCTTAAGACATGTTGTACTTTTGTTAAATGTAGTTTTGTAATTGACTAAAACAAGCAGACCACAAGAAAATTGCCTTTGAAAAAGGCTGTGAGCCAATGACCTACGTTACCACAGGTTGTTTTCCCCACAGGTGGGCGGAATCGCAACGTTCTTTTTAATACCGACTGGGTATGTATTTATATAGCCCTTCTTACATCAGCTGATATCTCAAAGTGCTGTACAGAAACCCAGATCATTAGTTATATAACCTGTCTAGACAGGCTACTTTAGGAAACTTTCCGAATGGACATACAGAAAATTAGCGAACTCACCCACATAAAAGCCTACACTGATCACATGTGCCAGGCTGAAAAAAATGTGTAGGTGTCCCCATAGGCCTAATATTTAAATTGAGGAAATGTAATCATAATCATTATTTTAGCGATCCATGTTAGACGTCCCTCCAAATGAAAAGGTCCCCATCCTGCTGATGTGAGCTGCTGGATAGAACACTTGCAATTGATATGCTTTTATGGATGAGAAGGTGAACTTGCCATTTCCAAAAAGGAGCTCGGTGGGGAGTCGGAGATTCGCTGTTTTACGATCTGTTGTCTACCTCAACAGCAAGGGTTTCATTAAAACGGCCAAGCCACTATATTTGTTTTATTTCACATTTAAATAAACATGACGAATTTGGTGATGTTCAAGTTCAACTTAAATTCATTGTCCCACAGCGTGCGTCAGACCCCAAAAATGTTTTGGTCTCTGGCTTGCAATGCACAGGTGGTGGTTGCCTGCATTCACTGTAGGCCTAATATAGGCTAGAATACTAATGGCGGATTAATAGCCCAGCCTATGAATTAACTTTTTTTGCATAAACATTGTGATCGTCGGATAGCTGTGAGGGTTATAGAATCAGGATCAAATCCTCAGATTTCCTCGAGCTCATTAATGAAAGAATGTTCATATTTGAAGATTGCCAAAAGGCAAGTCCCTTTGGCAATGACAAGGAGTGGTAACGAGTGGAATGTTAGTTAAGAGACTGGTACTCAGGCTAGAGGTGAGGTCCCTGAACCAATAACAGTTGCCCAGTGACAGTGGTTGTATTCATGAAAGTCATATTGGGTGGAAGCTATTTAAAGGGCAATTCTGCCACTTTTCAACATCATATTCATCATCTCCAGCACCAAACCTGTGTCTACATTTGTGAAAACATCGTATTTCTATGATCTGTGGTTAAAAAGATAAGAAGAAAGTTCCATCACAGGATAGGATTAAAAATGAAAAACCTGCAACGAGTTTCTAGGCCAAGGGAGGGTATTTTTCTGCTCCCCACGTCACCGCAAATACTTCATTTTTGGGGGGGACAGAACATAGGAATGTGCCGTTTTCACATATTTTGACACTGGTATTGTACTGGAGATTATGAAAATGAGTTTGAAAAGTGGTGGAGTTGTCCTTTAAGTTTTAAGGAAGCATTTCTTTACATATAATTAATAAACATTTATCAAAAAAATAGACAAAGTAAAAAAACATACAAAAGGTATTGCTGTGGATCGGATAGAAGAGGCCTCTGAACCAATAATAGTTGGTTAAGTTGGGAATGCCATTAGGGAAATTCACATTCGGTCTGTGCTCTAAGCACAAGTCTAGGCTTCCTTGTCAGGAAAGTCAACAATCGTACAAAAATAGACCTAAATGTTTTACATTTCCAAAGTTATTAATTAAAACATTGAACATTTCAAATATAACAATAATTATGCTACTTATCTATCATCTCCCACATACACTTTTAGTTAGAGCAGCAAATCAGTAAGAATAAAATAAACATAGCAGCATGAACGTCAGTCTGGCAAGCCTTCTCCAGCCGAACAAATGGTTCATTTCTCTTAAGCTCGAGCTGTTCAGTGGTGTGATCTGTGAAGAACCAGAAAGATGTGACCTTGTCTTGGTACAGAGGAGAGAATAGACTCAACCAGACCAGCAGTCCTCTGGTGTGTATTCATTAAGCCAATTCTGTTGTAAAACCTTTCTTAAACGGAAGCAAAAGGAACAGGGAGGGACATACCTGAATTTGTCCAATAGAACCTGTTGTTTTAGTTGCAACTGTTTGGACTAATGATTACACCCCTGATCTCATCACCAGCCTGTCTCTCCCATCTACAGTGGTGTAGTTGCAAACACTGTTGGTAATCACACTTCACCATCAACATCACAACACCCTGAAGAGATGGAGGCCATCAACTCTGGGCTCATTACACTATAGAACCCATCCCTCCTGAGATAGGAGGAGAAGTTAATAGACTTGTTGTGTAGTGATGAACCAGGGTGGAGGTTGTTAAATCAAATAAAATACAATTGTATTTGTCACCTTACGGTGAAATGCTTACTTATAAGCCCTTAACCAACAATGCCGTTTTAATAAAAATAAGAGTTAAGAAAAATATTTACTAAATAAACTAAATAAAAAAATAAAAGATCAACAATAAAATAACAATAACGAGGCTATATACAAGGGGTACTGGTATATGTGCGGTGGTACAGGTTAGTTGAGGTAATTGAGCATGTTCAGCAGTCTTATGGCTTGGAGGTAGAAATTGTTAAGAAGCCTTTTGGACCGAGACTTGGTGCTCCGGTACCGCTTGCCGTGTGGTAGCAGAGAGAACAGTCTATGACTAGGGTGGCTGGAGTCTTTGGCAATGTAAAGGGCCTTCCCCTGACACCGCCTGGTTTAGAGGTCCTAGATGGCAGGAAGCTTGGCCCCAGTGATGTACTGGGCTGTACGCACTACCCTCTGTAGGCCGAGCAGTTGCCATTCCAGGTGATGATGCAACCAGTCAGGATGCCCTCGACGCTGCAGCTGTAGAACATTTTGAAGATCTGAGGTCCCATGCCAAATCTTTTCAGTCTCCTGAGGGGAAAAAGGTGTTGTCACAACTGTCTTGGTGTGTTTAGACCGTGATAGTTTGTTGGTGATGTGGACACCAAGGAACTTGAAGCTCTCAACCTGCACCATTACAGCCTCATCAATGAGAATGGAGGCGTGATCAGGCCCTCCTTTTCCTGTAGTCCACGATCATCTCCTTTGTCTTGATCATGTTGAGGGAAAGGTTGTCGACCTGGCACCACACATCCAGGTCTCTGCCCTCCTCCCTATAGGCTGTCTCATCGTTGTCGATGATCAGGCCTTCCACTGTTGTGTCGTCGGCAAACTTAATAATAGGGTGAACAGGGAGTACAGGAGAGGACTAAGCACGCTCCCCTGAGGAGCCCCCATGTTGAGGATGTGTTGTTGTGTTGTTGCTTACCCTTACCACCTGGGGGCGGCCCGTCAGGAAGTCCAGGACCCAGTTGTAGAGGGAGGTATTTAGTCCCAGGGTCCTTAACTTAGTGATGAGCTTTGAGGGCACTATGGTGTTGAATGCTGAGTTGTAGTCAATGAACAGCATTCTCACGTAGGGGTTCCTTTTGTCCAGGTGGGAAAGGGCAGTGTTGAGTGCAATAGAGATTGCGTCATCTGTTGGGGATATGCAAATTGGAGTGGGTCTAGGGTTTCTCGGATGATGTTGTTGACGTGAGCCATGACCAGCCTTTTAAAGCACTTCATGGCTACAGACGTGAGTGCTACAGGTCGGTCATTTAGGCAGGTTACCTTGGTTTTCTTGGGCACAGGGACAATGGTGGTCTGCTAGAAACATGTAGGTAATACAGACTTGGACAAGGACAGGTTGCAAATGTCAGTGAAGACATTTGCCAGTTGGTCAGCGCATGCTGGCAGTACACGTCCTGGTAATCCATCTGGCCCTGCGGCCTTGTGAATGTTGACCTGTTTAAAGGCAAGTGTGATCACACAGTCGGAACAGCTGGTGCTCTCATGGATGCTTCAGTGTTGCTTGCCTCGAAGTGCGCATAGAAGTCATTTAGCTCATCTGGTAGGCTTGTGTCACTGGGCAGCTCGTGGCTGGGCTTCCCTTTGTAGTCCGTAATAGTTTGCAAGCCCTGCTATATCCGACAAGCATCGGAGCCGGTGTAGTAAAGCACATTCTTGTAGATTAAAGAGCACCTTGCATTGTAAAACCTCCCTGGTCTTTGTGTTTTAATCTGTGTTTAAAATTAACTGCTCGACTGAGGGTCCTTACAGATAACTGCTTTAACATTTAAATTAATACTTCACTCTGGCACAATCAGACATACAGTGCTGAATGTATCATCAATATCATATTTGCATGTAACTGTACAGTTCTCTGTCTCTCTCATTCCCTTCATAAATGAACCTGGTGTGTGTTGCAATACAGTGAAAGAAGCATTGTAGCATGACTTGCCATACAGTAGGATTAACTGATGTAAAGAAAAGTAAATCCCAAAATGTATAGTACAATGTAAAGATTGTTGCTTAAAGCAGTGATGGAAAAAGTACCCAATTGTCATACTTGTTGTGGTTGATTGTTAGTTGATCTCATGTGTTTACATTGAATAGAATATCAAGGTGTTTTGACACTTGAACAGGTTTTTCTGGTGTATCTCTAGATCAGGGTTTCCCAAGCTCGGTCCTGGGGCCCCCAGGATAACTTTAACAGAGCTTGATGATGAGATGGTGACTTGAATCAGCTGTGTAGTGCTAGGGAAAAAAACTAAATGTGCACCCGAGGTTGGTAAACCCTTCTCTAGATGACAGATTGATAAGGCCATCACCTGCTGCTTATCTATTGATCATATTTTCAAACAGCCTATGAAATATGATGCATTAGATAGAAAGGAAAACTGTCTGAAGGCCAGGGTATTATGAAGATTAAAATGGAGGTTTCTGAGTGTTAATGTCCGTTAGAGAGAATGGTAAATGGTAGTTCATGTGCCAAGACAAATACATGCAGTTCAAAATAATATGCTATATTACACTTTATTACACTTGTTGCCTCTATCAGATCAGAGTAGCATGTCTATGAGCATGTCTATGAGCATGTCTATGAGCATGGTGTGGTCCTGATAGAAATGTGTTGTATAGAACATACTGTACAGCCACCTCTTCTGTACATCACTCTGCAAGAATCTTTGAATAAGGTCCTGATGTTAGTCTCAAAACAACACCCACAAACGGAGAGTGGGAGCCTTGTGGTTGCTTTAGCTCAAGTAAAACTACACAAATACATGTATCAAAATGAACGTGTCAACATACATGGATTCCATCAACCCCCACAACACCCTTATATTGTCTGTGTACGTGTGTTAGTGTGCGTGTGTGTGCATATATGCTTCTCTATTGCCATCTCTGTCAGCGTGTGGTTATCGCTTATTTGTTCTCTCTGTTGTCAGTAGCCTATATGGGTCAGTCGCTGTCATTCTCATTATAGGGGAGATGTGGTACCGTCCTCTATCTCTGCACAGCTTTTCTCAAGCAAGAAAGCTGTCACCACAAACCATGCTCTCAGTCCCCTGCACCCACATTTAGCAGACACTTTTATCAAGTGACTTACAATAAGTGTATTCAACTAAAATAGGTAAGATAACCACATACAGTATCACATTAATTCCAACATTACTTCTATCGGCCAATAATTCTGTGCAAGTCAGATCTGTGCTAGATAGCTAGTCAAATGAAGCACTCCTGTGCCTAACCTTTAACCTCAACTTAGTTTTAACTGAACAGAAAGTGAAATGAACAGAACAGATAATGACAGCTGTTGTTCTGTGGTCAGAGGCAACAGGACAGCTTCCAACTGTGACCTGTTATCAAAGTGTCCCTCTGTTAGTTCTCAGGGGAGCATAATCTTCCATAGCTCATTGGTAGAGCATAGCCCTTGCAACCCCAGGATAGTGGGTTTGATTCCTGAGACCACCTGTACGTAAAATGTATGCACACATGACTGTAAGTCACTTTGGATGAAAGTCTCTGTTAAATTACATAACGATTCTACAATGTATACTGAAGAGACTTTCTAGCTGCATGCTGACATTTTAACATTATATGGCCTCTCCTCTCACTTTTACAGGACAGAGATAGAGAAAGAGAGGAGAGACAGACACAATGAGAGAGAGTGAGAGAGAGAGAGAGAGAGCGAGAGACACTTGAGATGGAGACACGAGAGAGAGTCAGATATAAAATAATGTATTAACCATTGGAAAACATTTTAACGTGCTTGAATGGTGTGGTAATTATGATTTGCCAGGATTAGACGCAGCTGGGAAGTGTGGTTGCCATGCATAGACAGAAGGGTAAGAGAGATGGGGTCTTAGTGTTTGAGATGTGTTCATGAAGTACACGACCACAAGCTCATCAATAGCATCTTAATTGGATTAAATGCTCATAAGATCATTTTAATATACAATGGGTATGATAAATGATGTTTATTTCTCTTTATGGAGACGTGTAGTTAAGGTCTCTGTCTCTAAGTTAGACAGGATGTGGTGGGGCTGCAGAGAAACACAGATGATAGAAAACGAGGGCAGGGAGAAATACACCATCTCTGACTGATATCATCAACCACACGGCCAAGGTGACAAGCAGCAAAAACCTGTTCAAACTAGATTCATTAAAAGTGGTAAAATGTGGGATTCAGAGTAGGGCTAATGCCAAATAAAGTAGTGTTAATTGTATAGAATCTGACCTTTTGAGAATATGGTAAGTGCTTTATTTATCTCTTCCCCATGGTGGAGTCTTAGCAGAGATAAGGGATGGCTGCTGTGTGAAACTGTAAAAGTAGAAAGTCTCAAAACAGCATGGTTGTGGAATGAAACCATGGAAAGTAGTGCACCTAGTCAAAAATCTAATCTAATCAAATATTATTGGTAGCATAACACATATTTTGCAGATGTTATCGCAGGTGCAGTGAAAGGCTTATGTTTCCAGTTCCAACAGAGCTATACTGTAATATTGGGGCGTCAGGTAGCCTGGTGGTTTGGAGCATTGGGCCAGTAAGCGAAAAGTAAAAATATAGCAAGGCAATTAACCCTAATTGCTCCAGAGTCACTGTCAATATTGGCTGAACCCTGGCGGTAACCCCACTCGATGAGGGTGTCTCAGGGGGAGGAGATCCTTGATAATCTTCTTGGCGTTCCTGTGATACCAGGTGCTGAGGATTTCCTTGAGGGCAGGCAGTAAGCTGAGATCTGGTGTTTGGAGGGTGTGTCAATGTTTAATTGTAAATTGCTTTAAAGTGTTTTAATACATAGAAATTAAGTGCTCTGAAACACTCAACCTAAATATTGGTGTTTTTATACTGAAACTTTTGGGGGTTTCAGTATATGTAAAATGCAGCATCAAAAGACAAAAACAATTTTTCATACAATCAATGGTTTAGACATGCAAATGGTTTATAGCCTAAAAATGTATTGATAAAAGGCCCTAATGACAATATTTTCTGTGGAATTCCACCTTTAGTTTTTCAATGCTTTATTTAGACATATTGAAAACAGGAGGGACAGTAAGACGGTACATTTTGTTGGAACCAACCACATAGCCACACTGTTAGAAATAGTTCTGGGGTAAATAGAATTTTACTCAAAAAAACAAACAACATATACTTAATAAAAATGTAGGCAAGTCATGCAGAGCCTTTGGTCTAGCGGACAGCGGTAACGCATCCAGCTTAGACCCTTCACCCTGTCTCCACTGAAGTCCAAGGTTAAAATCGCTGCGCCGTCCCTTCAATCTGTTTCTCCCACCTATCTGTATGCCCTCTGTCATTTCATAACTGTCTAAATAATGTGTAAAAATATATGTATATATATAAAAAATGTATGCAAGTCATTTAAATAATGTGTTCATTTAATTTTACCAAAATAATGTAACAATAAATCCAACTTAATGTGTTGTAAGACTATTTCATAAAAATAACAAAAGAGAGAGAAAATGTAATTATTGAACTCAGAAGTATTTGGTTTTAATCACCTTGCATTTCTTATCTTGTTTTAGGGGATTGTGGGTAATAAAAAAAATACTGACTTTATGATTCTTTCACACAATGTATGCATCATCCAAAGTGATACGCTACTATGCAAAGTCTTCCCAGAGCCACCAGTCATAAGCTTTATCCCTATCTCATCCTACTCCAGACCAACGGTTTGAGAGGACATAACACTACCCCTCAACACCCCCTGCAGCTGTTCTGCAGTTAATCCTTGCAATTCCAAATACTTCTCTTCTGCTGCCTCCACAACCTCTATTTTCTGTGACTTTCGATCCATTTCTGCAGTATAATTGACAACCATGGCTATAAATGCTAAAAAGCCCACCTCAATGAAGCACATTCTTCCCATCACTCTCTCTTGGTCTCTGCCTACTCACAGGAATCCTCTCAGGATCCCTCACCCTGTAACTATCTTCCACTACCACTCACTTCACTGCTTTGCCATAATACATTTTGTGTACTATTCTAACCCTGGCAACCTCAATCTCCCTTTCTCTCACTGGACACCTCCTATCTCCAGCCCCCACAACTAACACATACAACTTTCTCCACCGATACCACACATTCCTTCACATTGACAATCCTGGATGTGTGAATAGGTACTGTCCTCATTTAACATTAATTTGCCTGACAGTTTTGATATCTGTTCATCATGACCCATTACACCATTACAAGGACTCTTCATATAATTGATTAAAATGCCTTCATTTGTCATTTGTATGGCATGCTCAATGGAAACAAAGATTAAAAACTGATGCATTTCGGCTGCATGGCCTTCATCAGGGAGTACAAAGATATAATATCCTCTTTTGAACAACATTTTCCAATCAACCCTGATTTGAAGAGGGAGTGGTTACAGAATTCATTGGACAACATCTAGTAAACAATACTATAAATATTAAAAGTTGAAATGCTGTAGACATGTTATCAAAATGCAAATCAAGGCTAGAAGCATTAAACCCTCCATTTCCTGGTTCCTTATGTTGTAATTTTAGTTTGTGACAAAAATAACGAAGTATAATGTAGAGAAACATTGTACCATCTAAACCACTGTGGAATATCTTTTCCATAAGCAAAAGTATTGTATTTTCAGCTGGTGTACAAAACCGAAAGTAAAATTTCTAATTGAAACTTAAACACGAGAAGCATAGAAATAGTGCACATAGAACAGATACCGCTTCTTAGACTTGCTTTCATTGAGAATGACAGATCTATAACTCAAATTTCTATGTGAATTTGGTGAAGTCACCCAAAAACGTACATATTGCAGCTTTAACTGCAAAGTAGGCTTACCTGGCAGAAGTACAGTATATCATGAGTACATGTATTTGTATCTATTATTTGTTATTGGCAAACTTTGGCATGAAATGATCAGCAGCAGTACAGAACCATTGTTAGACTGGCACATAACACACACATTCCTCACTGGCTCGACAAGATGCACAATTAAAGGGAAAGATTCACAATCATAGGGGAATTACACAAAACAATCAGCTCAATTCAAAATTTAATTGAGAATGCCTCAAATTGCAATTCAATTCTCAAATTTGAATTAAATTCAAAGTACTGTCGTAAAATTGAAACAGAATGTAATTACAGGAAATAGATTTGAATTCAGTGAAATTCTATTAAATGAAAATGCCTCTTCCATATTAGATGTAGTAGTCTATACAAATATACTTGTGCATAAAACATGTCGTTATATACATGCATACAAAATATTGTTGAAAATAATTGATTTTCAGGACAAACTCTTAAAATGAATGGCCTTCAAAAAGAAGACAAACAATTTTGGTGGAAATATAATTGGCTATAGACCCCTTTCTGTGTTTGCAAACATTGCTAACTAACGAGGGCAAAGCACACAAGTTGGTGGCAGAACAAGGGGGAGTTCTTATAGAACACCAGCAAGAAAAGGCTTTATTTACATGTTGCTTATGAGTGCATTTCACACTACTTTTGGATTATAATAGGATTTTAATGCTGGTATGAATGTCCTGCTTAATATAATGTTTTTGTTTGTATATACACTACCGTTCAAAAGTTTAGGGTCCCTTAGAAATGTCTTTGTTTTGAAAGAAAAGCAATTTTTTGTCCATTTAAAATAACATAAAATTGATCAGAAATACAGTGTAGACATTGTTAATGTTGTAAATGACTATCAGCATCTGTGGGTTCGATTACAGGCTCAAAATGGCCAGAAGCAAATAACTTTCTTCTGGAGCTCGTCAGTCTATTCTTGTTCTGAGAAATTAAGGCTATTCCATGCGAGAAATTGCCAAGCGACTGCAGATCTAGTACAATGCTGGGTACTACTCCCATCACAGAACAGCGCAAACAGTGCAAACTGGCACTAACCAGACTAGAAAGAGGAGTGGGAGGCCCCGTGCACAGCTGAGCAAGAGGACAAGTACATTAGAGTGTCTAGTTTGAGAAACAGACACTTCACAAGTCCTCAACTGCTGCTTCATTAAAAGTACACACAAAACACTTATCTCAAGGTCAACAGTGAAGAGGCGACTCCGGGATGCTGACCATCTAGGCAGACTGTGTCATGCTCAGCGGGTTGGAGGGTTTTTTGAGAGTGAGAGGACAGGACTTTCTCCCCGTCTTTCTCCCCATCTTCTTTGGTTCGGTTTGGGTGTAGCTGGTCTCCTGGGCGGTGGAGATTATTGGGGGTTCAACCTGGTTGATGATAGTGTAGCTGGTCTCCTGGGCGGTGGGGGTTATCGGGGTTTCAACCTGGTTGGGGATCCGGGTGTAGCTGGTCTCCGGCGTGGTAGGGATTATTGGGGCGTCAACCTGGTTGGGGATGGGGGTGTAGCTGGTCTCCTGGGCGGTGGGGGATATCGGGGGTTCAACCTGGTTGAGGATGGGGGTGTAGCTGGTCTCCTGGGCGGTGGGGGATATTGGGGGTTCAACCTGGTTGGGGATCCGGGTGTATCTGACTCAATCATATGGGTCAGATCTGATAATGGACCTCGCCTGGTACTGAAACTAAGCCTGAGGCTTTAACATTACCCCACATGTCACACTGTAACGTAAAAATGTGTCATACTAACGGTTGACTAATATTGTAACATATATATATATTATATATATATATATATATAATAATAATGTATACATAATAATAATATATGATATAGATATATATATGTAACCTAGATATAGGCTACCTGCCATAGCCTCAGGTGCAGAGTGCAATGAGTGTCGTTAGTTGACAGATGAAACAGTACCTAGGCCAGTGGGATTTGGGTACTTATTTTAAGATAAACGTTTTGAATAATCTCCTCCAGGTGGTTTGCATTTTTAAACTACAACCTGGTTTGGTTTTTGAAAACACAAGAAATAGGAAGAAAGCTGAATTAAAAGAGAAAAAGTATACATACATATTACAACCACATTGTTTTATTGCATACTTCACTTACAGGGAAAGAGGATGATCGCATGGGAGGATAGGGTATGTTCCAAGTTACCTTCTTTGTTGAAGTCATGATGCGCATTTGTGTTGTAGGTCAAAATACACAGATTCTGCACAGAATAAGAATATACATTATAACTGCCTGGAAATGTGTTTCTTAGATTCATTTAATTTTATATTCATAAATAAACCGAACAACGCAGAAAGTAACCTCCCCTGCAGCCGATTGTGTTGACGAGCTGGAACGCGCTCCGCATTACATTGGTTTGAAGTTGCCTATGTACAGGACTGATCTTGGGTCAGTTTTCCGTTATTCTCTCGTACGATTTGGAGAGAAAGCAACATCACCCGCATGGGTTTTGATAGGCCAACATATGATTTCTGACTGCAATGAGCGCATCAACACCCAAAAATGTTACGTGAAATCAAGCATAGAAAACAGTATTTGCCATTGATAATGTATTTAAATGTTCCCTGGCAAAGAACCCAAAGACTGCCATTACTTGGAGTAATCTCTGAACGGTTTCAAAATGCCTACCTGTTGAATATCCTCTTGTCTGCGGCAAATAAATGTATCAAAGACCATTGGTTAAATGAGGAAATTCATACTACGGAAGAGTGGTGGTAGATTGAAAGAAACGTATTTAATTGAAAAATCACCAATAAAATAAATCAGAAGACAAATGTAGGCTAAACATTGGACGTAGACTAAACATTAGAACCGCTCCTTAAAAATATTATTGTGTAGACATGACTTATTTTAAAGCAACCAAACATTTGTTTATGTTATTTTTGCATGTATTTCATTATTACTTTATTTACCTTGGTTTCTTAATTCTATAGTTATATTGTTTGTTGTAACAGCCTGTATCTCAGACGACCAGAACCGTAATAATAATCACCGTACTTACTTCACAAACAATAATTATACTAGTGGACTGACTGCACGGACACATAGTTGGCTACTGACTCACTCCGCGGTGGTCGTGAATGGGTATGAGCGCTGGACACGCCGCGACCCAGACCGTACTGTTGTCTATTACACATACAAATGCCTCGTTCAGGTGCTATCAGAGTTCTCCGAAATTCCTGGCTTCGACTGTGAAGTTTCACTTAAATGACCCTCCAAATTGGAATTACAAGTGGGAAATGAGAAAATGATGTTCTCAATCTTATTGGTTTAAGAATTGTTCCGGCTTCAAAAGCACTTGAATACAATCATGTCGGAGTTACACATTCCCATTTTCCCATGAAAATGTGAAGCCAGCATAATACAGCATTCAAGTGCTAGTCGGTACTAAGAAACTGATATTCCTGACTTGCTAACTGGTTGAACGCGTTACAGCAGCCTAAGTATATAACATGATTGACATGTCCGTAATTATCATCATGGAAAGTCCTTGGAAGTGCCATAAGTGTGAGTCAACATAATTCATTATTTGACATTAACATGTAATACATGCATTGTGATTTAGGCTCCACAATTTAGGCTCCACAAAATATGAAATGCGTTATGAAGAAAATCGTGTACTGTTGCCTACACGAAAAAATTGCCTTTCTGATTACAAGTGCACCAGTATCCCAAAGTATTAAGCGAAATCAAGCATAGAAAACAGCATTGGCATTAATTAAACAATTTTTCCCACAAATTAATTCGCACATAATTCACAAATTCGGTTCAGTAAGTCTAAAACAGTACATATAGGCATACAACTACACATTTTAAAACAGGGTTAAATAAAGACAACATTTCTGTATATTCATAACGTTGAATTAGCCATAAAGAAGAACAATAGGCTATCGTGTCTATGGTTGTTGCAAAGGCTTGTGTGTAGCCTACTGGTTGAATTTGTGTCTTTTCGCATGAATTAAGTATCACATAAATTCGTGTATTTTCTCACGAATTAGGCCACACAAAACGCACACAAACGCACAAAATTTGCTGAAATGCGTTATTTACATATATGCACCAATTGAATGTGAGCATTGAATGTGAGATTGTGTTTCATCTCGCAACTCGCAACAGGATATTGTGTTGGAATCGCAGTGATGTCACAGAAGCATTTTTTAAACCACAGATCATAGAAACGCGCTGTAGACACTGGTTTGGTACTGGAAATAATGAATATGAGGATGAAAAGTGGTGGAATTGCTCATCAAGGCTATCTTACAAACTAATGTAACAACATTTATTTAACCTTAAAATGAGTAACACATCCATGGCCAC
Organism: Salmo trutta; assembly: GCF_901001165.1. Lineage (NCBI taxonomy): Eukaryota > Metazoa > Chordata > Actinopteri > Salmoniformes > Salmonidae > Salmo > Salmo trutta. The sequence goes on along the minus strand of NC_042960.1, from coordinate 18,241,532 downwards.
ATTTTGAGGTTACAATAACTATAAATGTCACGTGTGCATGTTCAGTGTACTGTAGCATGCAAAGGTAGCAGGTCTGTGGAAATCTTCACAATTGTTATAATAAACTGCGCAGAATGGATCACTTGTACTATGTACTTTTAATGTCATCTAAACTGCATTCTAGGTCAATTGCTTGTGCTATTAGATGAAGCACAATGATAATACATTTAGTTGTATAAATATAAAATATCTGACATTCTATTCCCATTTTAACTTTGTTTGGCACGCCTCAGTTCCCCAGAGTTGGTTTTACCTGTCTCATTGAAAAGATTGATGTACATTTCTGTTCTCCCCAGATAACAACATCCCCCCCATCCAGGAGGTAAAGTGAGGTACCCCTTGTCACTGCATACCCACATCCATCCAAAAGGTGCTCCCATGCCTTCCTCTATCCTGGAAAAGTTTACACCTGTCACCTGTTACTGTAAGTCTAACACACTAAAATCCCCTTTAGTATAGTTTCTCCTATCACTATACTCTTCTCTCTGTTGACCCGTATATACACGATAAGCGCTAGTATCTCCCATATCTTCCTTCCCATTATTACAAAGACACAGGGGTAGGGGTTGACTTCGGGCCTTAGGGAGGTCAGTATGGGAATGATGCACAAGCTTCCATTTCCTTACAATTCTATCCACGGGTGCCTTCTGGGATAATTACACTGCACAGAGTGGGTAGTTGTTATCGTGAAGACTGACTCACCTCTCCTGAGGTGAGTTCTAGGCCATAGAGGGATCTGCCAGCTTCCTTCTACCACATTAGGTGAGTTTGCTTCCTTCTTGTGACCACCCCAACATACATGTGCCCCATGATTCCCGGCTAACCTTTTTTAAGAACAGTCCTGTGGTTTCCCTTCTAGTAGTAGGTTGTTTCTCATTACCTCTCTGCGTAAAGTATAAAAAGCCACATTCAAACTCCGTCCTTCTCATAGACTCAACCTGACTCCTGAACAGCTCAGTGGTTTATGTAGGCTTTCTGATTAGCACTCTCAGTAACTCCCGTTACTCCGCAGTTGATAGCTGGACACAGACTTCTGGTCAACAGCCATCATTTTGGCCACTTGGGTAACCACATCTCCTATGAGATGGGTCCCATTGTCTGCAGACAAAACCTCAGGCACTCCGAACCAGAGTATAATTTCCTTAACTAGCAATTTTGCAACTGTTCGTGCAACGCAGTTGGTGGTGGAAAATGTCAATTATCACCAGGCAGTATCTTTCTTTCTTTTCGCTCTATCATGTCTATGAAATCCACAGCTAGGTGGACAAAAGGTCCTCTGTAAACTGGTCATCTCTGTATACAAGTTGCAAGACCCACTGGTTGATGCTTGATGCTATAAAACCCTCTTAGGCCTCCCTCCCCCTGTCTGAGATATCTACTGCAGCCCTCATCCTCCACATACAACACCCATTCTGCCAGTCACATTCTGTTAAAGGTCCCCAAAGTACATACATCCCTGGGTCGCTCTTCACATCCCTGGGTTCCTGGCCTCTTAGTCTGATTTCCAATTTTTCTCACCATTTGTATCCATTTGTTTTTAGTTTGCTGCAGCTAGCGACTGGAACGAGCTGCAACACACACTCGAACTGGACCGTTTTATCTATTCATTCAAAGACTCAATCATGGACACTCTTACTGACAGTTGTGGCTGCTTTGTGTGATACATTGTTGTCTCTACCTTCTTGACCTTTGTGTTGTTGACTGTGCCCAATAATGTTTGTACCATGTTGTGTTCCTACCATGTTGTTGTTGTTGTTATGTTGTGTTGCTACCATGCTATGTTGTCATGTGTTGCTGCCTTGCTATGTTGTTGTCTTAGGTCTCTCTTTATGTTGTGTTGTCTCTCTTGTTGTGATTTGTGTTTTGTCCTATATTTATATAGTATTTTATTTTTAATCCCAGCCCTCGTCCCAGCATGCGGCCTTTTGCCCTTTGGTAGGCCGTCATTGTAAATAAGAATTTGTTCTTAACGGACTTGCCTAGTTAAATAAAGGTTAAATAAATATAAAATAATAATAAAAAAAGAACAATGTGTAAGCATAAGTAGCGTCAACGACGAACAGCCAACAGCACTATAGAGATCACAGTGATGTGTCAGATGCTTTTGGTTGGTGATAAACCTAAGAGCTGCATGACAAACAAGTCAATTGCCTTCAGGGTAGTGGTTGAGGTCTGTATATACATGACATCCCTATAGTCCAAGACAGACAGGAATGTACTCCGTACCAGCTATTTTCTGGCCTCCAAAGAAAAACAACCCTCATGCCGGTAATAAAAACCTATTCTCAACTTGATCTTCTTTACCAGGTTCTCAACATGATTAGTGAAGCTCAGCTTCCCATCCAACCAAACTCCCAGATATTTGTACAGCTTCACTTGCTCTATAGAATTTCCTTTCAAGGTAGTAATGACATGGTTTTCAGAGTGTTTAGTATTGGAAAAGACCATGTATTTTGTTTTAGAGGAATTCAGAAGAAGCTTCAAATCATACTGATTCTGTTGAAGAATGTTTAAAGCTGTTTGAGCTTTTTCAAAAGCCAAATTCAAACTGCTGTCACTTGAATAGAGAACAGTGTCATCCCCATAGAAATGTATTGTACATCAAATCAAATGTATTGGACACATACACATATTTAGCAGATGTTATTGCAGGTGTAGCGACATGCTTGTGTTCCAAGTATCTAACAGTTGTATCTAACAATTCAGAACAATACACACAAATCTAAAAGTAAATGAATGGAATTAAGAAATATATAAATATTGTGACAAGCAATGTCTGAGTGGCATTTACAAAAAATACAGTATATCAAATCAAATAAAATGTATTTATAAAGCCCTTCTTACATCAGCTGATGTCACAAAGTGCTGTACAGAAATCCAGCCTAAAACCCCAAACAGCAAGCAATGCAGGTGTAGAAGCATGGTGGCTAGGAAAAACTCCCTAGAAAGGCCAGAACCGAAGAAGAAACCTAGAGAGGATCCAGGCCATGAGGGGTGGCCAGTCCTCTTCTGGCTGTGCCGGGTGGAGATTATAACAGAACATGGCCAAGATATTCAAATGTTCATAGATGACCAGCAGGGTCAAATAATAATCACAGTGGTTGTCGAGGGTGCAACAGGTCAGCACCTTAGAAGTAAATGTCAGGTGGCTTTTCATAGCCAATCATTCAGAGTATCTCTACTGCTCCTGCTGTCTCTAGAGAGTTGAAAACAGCAGGTCTGGGACAGGTAGCACATCCCGTGAACAGGTCAGGGTTACATAGTCGCAGGCAGTACAGTTGAAACTGGAGCAGCAGCACGGCCAGGAGGACTGGGGATAGCAAGGAGTCATCAAGCCAGGTAGTCCTGAGGCATGGTCCTAGGGCTCAGGTCCTCCGAGAGAGAGAGAGAGAAAGAAAAAAAGAAAGAATTAGAGAGAGCATACTTAAATTCACACAGGTCACCGGATAAGACAGGAGAAATACTCCAGGTATAACAGACTGACCCTAGCCCCCCGACACATAAACTACTGCAGCATAAATACTGGAGGCTGAGACATATATACATAATATATACATATGAAATTGGTAAAACAGTATGTAAACATTATTAAAGTGACTAGTGTTCCATTTAAAGTGACCATCAGCTGTGTCATGACGTTGCCCTCTGGGTTTTCTATGCACCATCCCCCTACCTACCTCCTCCTACCCAGGCTGCTGTGGTCAGAAGGCGGTCGTAATTGCAAAGGGAATGTCCTGCCTCACAGGCCACAGTTTTGAGACAGAATGGTAGGGGGAATGGAATTCTTCCACCTTACCGGATGGGGGAACCGAACGACATTTATGTTCTGGAGAATGTATAAAAGATCGGTGAAGAATCCAGCTACGAACTGGTCCATTTGGTACAATTTTATGAAACTCATGAGAGACAATATTGACATATTACCATAATAATGTTTATATAATAGCCTCAGCTATGGGACTTACATCTAAATGGTTGTATAAAATGTATTAATAAGGATAAAGCTATTTGGAATATGTTGAGATGCTATGTACTGATGTTAATGTGAGAGAATTGTATTTCTGTTCAAAGCTTAACTAAGTCATCGGCACGCCACCAGGGACACAGACAGGACAAGGCGTCATGTGACAGCCTTTTCTATGTTCAGTATATAAACCCCACCCAGGTTTTCCCAGAGTGCTAAGAACCTTGGCGTGATCCTGGACAACACCCTGTCGTTCTCCACTAACATCAAGGCGGTGACCCGATCCTGTAGGTTCATGCTCCACAACATTCGCAGAGTACGACCCTGCCTCCTAATCCAGGCACTTGTCATCTCCCGTCTGGATTACTGCAACTCGCTGTTGGCTGGGCTCCCTGCCTGTGCCATTAAACCCCTACAACTCATCCAGAACGCCGCAGCCCGTCTGGTGTTCAACCTTCCCAAGTTCTCTCACGTCACCCCGCTCCTCCGCTCTCTCCACTGGCTTCCAGTTGAAGCTCGCATCCGCTACAAGACCATGGTGCTTGCCTACGGAGCTGTGAGGGGAACGGCACCTCCATACCTTCAGGCTCTGATCAGGCCCTACACCCAAACAAGGGCACTGCGTTCATCCACCTCTGGCCTGCTGGCCCCCCTACCTCTGAGGAAGCACGGTTCCCGCTCAGCCCAGTCCAAACTGTTCGCTGCTCTGGCACCCCAATGGTGGAACAAGCTCCCTCACGACGCCAGGACAGCGGAGTCAATCACCACCTTCCGGAGACACCTGAAACCCCACCTCTTTAAGGAATACCTGGGATAGGATAAAGTAATCCTTCTAACCCCCCCCCCCTTTAAAAGATTTAGATGCACTATTGTAAAGTGGTTGTTCCACTGGATATCATAAGGCGAATGCACCAATTTGTAAGTTGCTCTGGATAAGAGCGTCTGCTAAATGACTTAAATGTAAATGTAATGTTTCTTTCTTAACCTCTTACATCTACACGTTCCGCTAGCGGAACGTCTGCTCCAATATCCAATGATGGGCGGGGCGCGAAATTCAAACTCCTCTAAATCCGAAAACTTACACTTTTCAAACATATGACTATGTTACAGCTATTTAAAGACAAGACTCTCCTTTATCTAACCAAACTGTCCGATTTCAAAAAGGCTTTACAGCGAAAGCAAAACATTAGATTATGTCAGCAGAGTACCCAGCCAGGAATAATCACACAGCCATTTTTCAAGCTAGCATATCATGTCACATAAACCCAAACCATATCTAAATGCAGCACTAACCTTTGATGATCTTCATCAGATGACACACCTAGGACATTGTGTTATACAATACATGCATGTCTGTTCAATCAAGTTCATATTTATATCAAAAACCAGCTTTTTACATTAGCATGTGACGTTCAGAACTAGCATTCCCACCGAACACTTCCGGTGATTTTACTAAATTACTCACGATAAACGTTCACAAAAAGCATAACAATTATTTTAAGAATTATAGATACAGAACTCCTCTATGCACTCGATATGTCCGATTTTAAAATAGCTTTTCGGATGAAGCACATTTTGCAATAATGTAAGTACATAGCCCGGCGTTACAGGGCTAGCTATTTAGACACCCACCCAGTGTAGCCTTCACCAAAATCACATTTCCTATAAGAAAAATGTTCTTACCTTGCTTGTTCTTCATCAGAATACACTGCCAGGACTTCTACTTCAATAACAAATGTAGGTTTGGTCCCAAATAATCCATCGTTATATCCAAACAGCGACGTTTTGTTCGTGCGTTCTAGACACTATCCCAACGCTAAATCTCGGCCACGAGCATGACGCAAAATATGACAAAAAATTTCGAAATATTCCATTACCGTACTTCGAAGCATGTCAACCGCTGTTTAAAACCAATATTTATGCAATTTATCTCGTAGAGAAGCGATAATATTCCGACCGGGAATCTGCCTGTCTGTAAACTGAGGAAAAAACCAAAAGCCGGGGGCGGGGCGTGTCACGCGCCTAAGGCTTAGTCCATTGACTGACCACTCAGCATTTGCTCTCGTGTGCTTCAGCCAGGGCTTTGAATGACATCATTCCTGTTTTTCCCGGGCTGTGAGACTCCATTGTTGACGTGAGAAGTGTCACGTAAGAGCAGAGATCCTTTGTAAACGACAGAGATAATAAAGAAGGGCAAGAAATGTTCAGACAGGGTACTTCCTGAACAGAAGCATCTCAGGTTTTTGCCTGCCATAGGAGTTCTGTTATACTCACAGACACCATTCAAACAGTTTCAGAAACTTTGGAGTGTTTTCTCTCCAAAGCTAATAATTATATGCATATTCCAGTTTCTGGGCAGGACTAATAATCAGATTAAATCGGGTACGTTTTTTATCCAGCCGTGAAATTACTGCCCCCTAGATGTAACAGGTTAAGACCAGCTTACCTCGAGAAGAGAGGGCCAAGGTTTGACCATGCATTCCTCTACTGAACTTTAACCATAAACTTTTAGACTATCGATACCGACAGAATAATAACAATTCTTTGATATTAATTACTAGTCTGCAGCTAGAAATTCGGTATCATTGAACGCGAAGACCGACGAAACATCCATTCTATAACGACATTAATGAATGTCGCTTTGAAAGATCCACTCTAACCAAGAGAGAGAGAGAGGACGAAACTCTCCAACAAAGATCACGACGACACACTGAGCGTAAATATATATATTGATTGCAATTGTTTCCGAATGAGTGAGTGTTCATGTGCAAAGGATTAGCATATCAATTGTTAATATTTATCAACTCTGTTGTGACTTCTCAGCTGACCCTTATCACCCTTTGTAACAAGCCGCCATGCCGGTTTAGCCCACTAGGGAACATTCCTCTACCATTGCTTTGTAACGATACCTACTGTTTTGTATGCTTTCTGTGAATTACTTAGTTTAGTAAATAAATGATTTTAAGACAATTGATGTATGGATGACTTAGTGAAGACTGGGTTCGTGCAGATAACAACAATGTACGACGTTTGGAATGAGACTGACGCGAGGTAAACTAACACATCATTAATGAGGAGACAAATCGACCAGATATTATGATATCTGGAAAGTTAAATTAGGAAAATTATAACTTTGTAATCTGAATATTTTCTTTGTTGCCCCGACCTCCTAGTTAATTACAGTTACACGATTAATCAGTTTAATCGTGTAATAATAATTACAGAGGGGTTATTTGATAAACATGTCTTCAGTATTAATGATGCCAAAGACATGACAGCTGTATCAATAAGTCTTCCAATGTTGTTGGGTCCACCAACAAAATGAAAAACCCTACTATAGATCAAATTCAAAGTATGGCTAGTATTTAAGATGCATTTAATGGTATCAGACTGTTCTTCTTTAAAAAGGAAATGTCTGTCACATAGAGAAGTTAGATAGCAGAGTGAGAGACAAATGGTTGTGGAAACAGGCAGTGGCCTTCATGTAAAACATCAATGTGGTCAGAACAGTAAATGAGATGGGGAAGATTGTTGAGAATGCTGTGAATGTCTCAATAATGATACTGTTATAGCGTGAGAAGAAAAAACCTGTGGGTTATGAGGGTGTCGCAGTTATCACAGTGTCACAGTTGAGTGTCTGAACGTGGTGAACTGTTCTTGTTCTGGTTAAAAACACTCCCGTAGAACAAGAAAAGAGACTTCTTTAGTGCCATTAGTACATCTGAATTAACTGACAACTGCTAAATGGTTTAACCTGTTACATCTAGGGGGCAGTATTTTCACGGCTGGATAAAAAACGTACCCGATTTAATCTGATTATTAGTCCTGCCCAGAAACTGGAATATGCATATAATTATTAGCTTTGGAGAGAAAACACTCCAAAGTTTCTGAAACTGTTTGAATGGTGTCTGTGAGTATAACAGAACTCCTATGGCAGGCAAAAACCTGAGATGCTTCTGTTCAGGAAGTACCCTGTCTGAACATTTCTTGCCCTTCTTGATTCTCTCTATCGTTTACAAAGGATCTCTGCTCTTACGTGACACTTCTCACGTCAACAATGGAGTCTCACAGCCCGGGAAAAACAGGAATGATGTCATTCAAAGCCCTGGCTGAAGCACACGAGAGCAAAAGCTGAGTGGTCAGTCAATGGACTAAGCCTTAGGCGCGTGACACGCCCCGCCCCCGGCTTTCGGTTTTTTCCTCAGTTTACAGACAGGCAGATTCCCGGTCGGAATATTATCGCTTCTCTACGAGATAAATTGCATAAATATTGGTTTTAAACAGCGGTTGACATGCTTCGAAGTACGGTAATGGAATATTTCGAAATTTTTTGTCATATTTTGCGTCATGCTCGTGGCCGAGATTTAGCGTTGGGATAGTGTCTAGAACGCACGAACAAAACGTCGCTGTTTGGATATAACGATGGATTATTTGGGACCAAACCTACATTTGTTATTGAAGTAGAAGTCCTGGCAGTGTATTCTGATGAAGAACAAGCAAGGTAAGAACATTTTTCTTATAGGAAATGTGATTTTGGTGAAGGCTACACTGGGTGGGTGTCTAAATAGCTAGCCCTGTAACGCCGGGCTATGTACTTACATTATTGCAAAATGTGCTTCATCCGAAAAGCTATTTTAAAATCGGACATATCGAGTGCATAGAGGAGTTCTGTATCTATAATTCTTAAAATAATTGTTATGCTTTTTGTGAACGTTTATCGTGAGTAATTTAGTAAAATCACCGGAAGTGTTCGGTGGGAATGCTAGTTCTGAACGTCACATGCTAATGTAAAAAGCTGGTTTTTGATATAAATATGAACTTGATTGAACAGACATGCATGTATTGTATAACACAATGTCCTAGGTGTGTCATCTGATGAAGATCATCAAAGGTTAGTGCTGCATTTAGATATGGTTTGGGTTTATGTGACATGATATGCTAGCTTGAAAAATGGCTGTGTGATTATTCCTGGCTGGGTACTCTGCTGACATAATCTAATGTTTTGCTTTCGCTGTAAAGCCTTTTTGAAATCGGACAGTTTGGTTAGATAAAGGAGAGTCTTGTCTTTAAATAGCTGTAACATAGTCATATGTTTGAAAAGTGTAAGTTTTCGGATTTAGAGGAGTTTGAATTTCGCGCCCCGCCCATCATTGGATATTGGAGCAGACGTTCCGCTAGCGGAACGTGTACTAGCTAACAAATACCTCTCACAATAGGTTTCTAACCTCAAGGGTCTGTTTAAAGGAGAAATAAATACAATATTTTTCTCTAATTGGTAATATTCTTTTCATAAATGTGTTCTTATAGAGATGTTGTAATGAACTAATATCAAAACTGTTTACTGGCAACATATCCATGTTCCATTCAATGTAGCCTAGTATTTACCAACTATCCTGTATGTGAATGACTGCCTTGGATGTCAGAACGATGGTGGTATTAATTTCAAGATTCAAGATTTTAAAGGTTCAAGATTTACAATATTTACAATAGTTAGAAGTTATACTTACTTACTCAGTCCTCTTATTCCCGTGTGGGACATTAAGCTGCAACAATATTGTACCATTGGAGCATGTCTTTGACCACAGCTTGTGCCGTCTGTCCCATGACAATGAGAGACCCATCTCATCCAGCTCAGCAGCCACCACTGTCCGTCGACATGTCGTTTATGGCCGGTGTATCTTATAAAAGTTATAGTTCACCCTATTTCAGAAATGTGTCCATTGTTGTCTTACCTCGGTCTTGTCCTGATTCCACTGCATCTACTCCACAATCCCTCCATAAGTCCCAAACTACAGGATCTGCTCCAAAATGAATAGGAAAAGAAAATACTATACAATATCCATATACTAACGTCACAAAAGTTGAGAAAACCAATCAGAATGCAGGTGAAACATGTCTGTCCAGCTAACCTTCACAAATGTGTCAGTTCAGGTGTTACAAGAATGTGTTTAACGAGCTGTGAGGAATGTGAAGAATATATGAACGTGTCTGTGACAAAGCTTACCTAGGTAGACATATTTGCTTGATATTATTTAAGAGTAACTGTAATCATTAATAATACATTTCATTTTTAATCTGCTTTCAATTAAAAACAATCTCAAAGTGCTAAAAAGTAAGTATATTGTTACTATTGAGTGTACAGTGTACAGTAACTGATTTTAATTTGCTATTATTAGCTTTAGGTGTTCGGTTAGGTAGTTTAGATTTTACAGGCTCTTATTCAGACGAAGATAAATTGACAAAAAATTTACTTAAGTGTGTTTTGGGGGGCTTAAGTCCATTTTAAATCAACTTATCTCAAGTTTGAATATGGTCCCCATTGCCTACTGAATTTAAAAAGTTTTACCTTTATTTAATTAAATAGGCAAGTCAGTTAGGAACAAATTCTTATTTACAATGACAGCCTAGGAACAGTGGGTTAACTGCCTTGTTCAGGGCAGAATGACGGATATTTACCTTGTCAGCTCGGGGATTTGATCTAGTAACCTTTCCAGTTACTTGCCAAACGCTCTAACCACTAGTCTACCTGCCGCCCAACATACTCTTGTGCAGTTTTCACATTTTGACGCCTTAAATTAAAATATTAAAAATGGATTCAATTGGGATTTTTCTTCACTGATCTACACAACCTACAACACATTTTCAAACTAAAAGAACAATTGTAGAAATGTCACAATTATTTTGGTCCTGTAATGCGTCTGTGTGTAGCTGGTGAGATGAGTCAGGTGCAGGACAGCAGATATGAGGAATGAAATCAATTTTACTCAATAATATCACAATACACGTTGTATAAATACAAGGCCACAAATACGGACCGCACTACAATAAACAATTATTCACAAACAAACATGGGGGAACAGAGGGTTAAATAATGAACAAGTAATTGGGGAATTGAAACCAGGTGTGTAAGACAAAACAAATGGAAAATGAAAAGTGGATCGGCGATGGCTAGATGCAATGGATTTCTTTTAGAGAAGTAGAGGAGTCAGGCGCAGGACACAGGGATCAATGTAAACAAACGTGTTTACTTGAAAAATCAATAAATCTTCTCATAGGAAAATACATATTGCGGAGAAACACCTCCAACCACACAAAACAGGAAACAATCACCGACAAACAGGAAATGCAGAGGTTTAAATAATGAACATAATTAGGGAAAATCAAAAACAGGTGTACACAATAAAGACAAAACCAAACAAACAGTGAAACATCGATCGGTGGCAACTAGTAAGCCGGTGACGTCGACCGCCGAACGCCGCCTGAACAAGGAGAGGGACCGACTTCGGCGAAAGTCGTGACAGGTCCACTAAAATATGGGGGAACTATGTACAAGAAGTGCTGTAATTCCTGAACAGTTCACCCAATGTGGATCAAAATACCTTCAAATTAAAGCTGACTGTCTGCACACACAGACACTAAACACATTACACCCTGTTCAAATCAATCATTATTGTGTCACCTGGTCAAATTGTTCACAAAGCAGGATGGTGAATCCTTCACAAACATACAATATCCTTTAAATAAATGCATGTCGCTACACCATGTGACCAATACAATTTATGTTTATTTGATGTAAAAAAAAGTAAAAAAATAATGTTTAATCAAGAGTTATTAGAGAGTGTTCCTGGCTGTTTTCTCTCTCTCCTCCCTTCTCTCGCTCTCCCCCCTCTCTCGCTCCCCCCTCTCTCGCTCTCTCTCTCTGCCTCGAAATGGAATGCTCATCCACCATCACTCAACATTCAAAAATTCTCTGGAGAAGAAAGAATGCACACAGGATAAGTTCATCTATAACAGTCTTTTGAGAGAGAAATGAACAGGTGTTACCTTTGATGCGGTTTCATCATATTGAAAAACACTGCAAAGATTCCTGGGTACACCACCAAGGCTGCCGCTCAGATAACAGGATAATATCTCCCTCCATGCCCCTCCTCTTTTTTGTGTTGTGTGTGAAAAGCAAATACAGCTGTAGATGGAGTTATAGTTGTTACTAACTCCACCCACCCAGCCCCTGGGACAGCTAAACTAACAAACTCAATGTCTGGGTGCTCTTGTCGAGTATCTCAGACTATGTCATTTGTAGATGATTGTATGGAACCAGTTGGATGATCGGATGGACTGTAGGCTACAATGCTGTTTTCTCAAAGAAAAAAACTGAAGGAGACGCTACTGTATCTCTTCGGTATGTGCCCCTTGATTATTGTGACTTTGGTTGTAGAGACTTGACAGCTGTCGTTAAACTCATTTGTGACATTTTTAGACATTTTTCCATGTGATACAGAAACGTCATATATATATATATATATATATATATATATATATATATATATATATAGGTAAGCTATACATGTAGTCTTAGTAGTTATTTTCCCAAATGTAATTACTATATCTGCAGGCTAAGCTACTTGATGCTTTATACAATTTTATGTGACTTCCACTGTTGTTCCAGGCATAGCCTACACCCTCAAGTTACACAACTGATATAAAAGGAGGCATCGACCCATTTGCTAAGGTTGTAGGGAGTTCTTCTGTGCAAAAGCAATTAGACAAGCATAGCCGCAGAAAGTAATTTGATGGTGGGGGCTGGGCGCTGTTTTTGTTCGGTTTTTTCATTTTCCTTTTTAATTTTCAGGGGGCGCTACAGCACCCCTACTTCCCGCGGCTATGTTCACAAGCTTTGATGGCTACACCTAACAACAGTTGTGTGAAAAAATGTGTGCAGACAAACTCTGTTGTATCTCATAGAAAAAGCGAAGTTGATCAACTTGAGTAACTCATTTTAACAGGCATGTGACTTTTATCTATTTCTCTGAGACTAATGATCTGACTGCAACCAATTAGCCTCTTATTTGAATGTTGGGCTTGAATGTGAACTCACACAAGTCATTCTCCTATGTGTTGAGGATGGAGAAGAGAGAGCATTTTCTCTTGGTAATGATATTTATCAACTCAATGCATTAGATGTTTGTCAAACTTGCGTAAAGCGCTGATCTCGAACAGCTTCCCTTTTCTGAACCTGTATTTTTTTTAAACATTATTGTCATGATAAGAACTAGAGTTAGGTATCTCCTCCATGGTGTTTTATCATTGAATGCCAATGAGCATACTGTAGGTCCATCAACAAAATGAAGAACCCCCGTAGATCAAACATTCAGGGCTTGTTTCCTGGACACAGATTAAGCACTGGACTAAAAACTATGCACAATGTAGAATCTCCATTAAAATAGGGTTTTAGTCCAGGACTAGGCCTAATATATGTCTGGGAAACAAGCCCTCAAAGTATTTAAGATGTAGTGTGAGAAGGAAAAGATGTGGGTTTCAGGTTTGGGTTTTGTCTGTCAGATCTATCTTGAGTTTCTTGACTGAGGTGCTTGTGAACTGTTAAGGGACTGTAAGTAATTTATAATGAGGGATACCTGGAGAAAATCGGACCTCTCTGAAATGAAAATGGATAACCCTTCAGTAAAATATATTTTTACCCTCCCTAAACACTTGAAAAAAAACAAGTGACCCCCCATACCCCAAATAATAATTAAAACAATGTGGATAGCAGAGAACATGCCTACTGTTTACCCTCAATCCTAGGACAGACCAGAGCCTTTAGATATGCAGTTTCAGAAAAGTTGTCAGAAGGTTGTGGATTTACATTCCACCACGGACAAGGGTAGGGGTAAAAATGTCTCCATTCTAATAAAAACACTGAATGAATCTATCATATTATTTGAATTCTGAGAAAAAAAATGCCTTTTATAGATGCATTTCATGCAATTCTACATCATTTTAAATGACTGAAGACAAGCATAATCTTTTAATACCACAGCAGAACATGACAACGAATGAGCGCATTGCTGCAGCACCAGAGAGGTTTTGATTTCTATACAGGCTACTGTTAAAAAAAGAGGATAATCTAAGTTTGGAACCTTGCTAACAGTGTAAAAATGTCTCGCAACAGCCATTTGCTTTTTAACACAGAGCCTCATATCATCAGGTAGGCAAATATGCACTTGATACTTTTTTGACATTCAGGAAACTATCTTCTAATTTGTTATATTTTATTCCATGATATTGTTGTTACAAAATAGATTAGTGTTGACTGTGATTAGGGCATGGGAATATAGCATCTGCTATGCTAAATTAACAAACTGCATGCATATCTCAAACCAAAGAATGGCCAAACTCGTGTTTCTAAAGTTAATTCAAAGGCACTGTAGATTGACTGTATAGCTTAATAAGGCATTTTTTGTTTCATTATTATTTAATTATAAGGAAGTGTTTTTGGAAATGTCTATTTATACAGCCTAAATGCAAAATGTATAGGCATGTTGCTAAGGATCGATTATTACCGAAAATGACATACCCAAATGTAGTTCAGAACCTGAAGTAAGTCTATGTAACAGTGTAGGTTCCGTCCCTCTCTTCGCCCCAACCCGGGCTCGAACCAGGGACCCTTGCACACATCAACAACTGACACCCACTTCATGTAGGAGAATATAACACATTAGATCTGGTAAAAGATAACACAAACAAAAAAACATGTGTTTGTCAAAAAAAGTTCCATCTTTGAAATGCAAGAGAGTGGCCATACATTGTAGATTGAGATACTGTTGAACTCTAGGTGTAATTTAGATGTTGTCCACAAGATGGCATCAGTGTGTATGAAAAGTTTCAGACTGACCCAGTGAAGAATTAATTCACTACATAAAATTAATTATAAAAACAAATTGCATCAAGTCTGCCAATAGTTTGCCGAATTGGTCAAATTATACATTTTCAAATACATAACTATAGAGAACATAATTTTTTTTACCATAGCATTTTTGTAAGTTTACACACTCTGGGTGTTGCCAGAGACAGCTGTGGGGTCAAACTGTAGAACCCAGTTTCTACATTTAAATATAAAAATAGATTTTTTCAAATAAAACTATGCTAAATTTGTATCTCTATGACCCTCAGAATGACAAATTAGATCAAGATTACTGAATGTAAGTACATTACTAATTGCCGTGATAAAAGTGTTTTATCCTCAAACAATAGCATGGTATTGTTTTGCTGTAATAGCTACTTGAAATAGGACACTGCAGTTAGGTTACTAACAAGAATGTAAGCTTTTCTGGCTGTTGTTTACAACATCATCTTGTCACATTGTCGCATATTGAGCAACAACTGTCCCGGTTTAGGCACACCGATCACGTAGAGGTTTTAAAGTGCTGTTGTTGATGTGTTGTTGAAATACTGAGCACTCCATCCTGCCTGTAGTGTGTCACAAATGCTTCACAATTAATTTGTTAAATGGCAGGCTATAGCCTTGAAATAATATGAATATAGCCTAAATAGGCTACCTGGCTTACTCCTGACTGATTTAGAGATAGTATGTTGTTTAATAGCCTGTTGAAATGTTGAACTTCAATTGATAGTGACAGATTTTCATGTGAATATCCTAGAATCTGCATTAAGAAAAAATGTGCATTTTCCCACCTGTGGTGTGTTTCCACCAAATTGAGTTTTCGCAGATAAAAATCAGTGTGTGATGATGTAATGCACACAAAATGTACTTTTTTGCTTAAGTTTTCATGTACTGAATAAAAATAGAAAGTTCAATATGTTTCCATCGCGTTTTCAACTATACCAAAAGTTTTGTCACGAGCAAATGTGTACTATGGTCTTGGCATGTGCGCTCTAGCCAACAGATCACATATATAGTGTTTAGGCTGTGCGGGTAAAGTCTACATCAGGGGTAGGCAACCCTGGGCCTGGAGTGTCGCAGGCACTTCATGTTTTGATTTAACCGACCTGGAAGACCAGGTGTGTTGAATTTAGGTTATCACTGAACTGCTGAATTACCTCAGTTGGTCAGGTATGGTGCCTAGTTGAAACAAAATCCTGCAGTACCTGTAGAACTCCAGGAACAGGGGTAGGGCCCCTGGTCTACATGATGAGATTATTATGGATTTTTTTTATTAGTAAAACGGCAGTCAAGTATTGACCGTAATGTCACCAGAATCAGATCCTCGATATTTATTGGAAAGGAGCATCAAGATCACTGTACAATTTCAACACCCTGTGAAGTTCATCATAAGTTATTTCATCTGTAGCCTAATAAACTGTGTGGTTTCCCGAGTCGTAGTGGGAGGACCACACACTATATCATTCTGTGACTCCAAGTTTACTTCGATATGATGATTTTTATATCAATATTTGCGCATAAAGGTGTTTCCACCATTTTTTCTTCAATAATTTATTTTACCGACACAAAAAGATCCCACCATGTCGAACAAACAAATAATCATTGGCATTTATTAAACTGTGATTGTTTTTATTCAGTATGACTTTATTCACATAAAACTGCAGATAGAAACGTGGTTAGAGAGAGAAACCAAAGATATCCCATATGCTCAGAGTCATGTCTTTACCCGGCATGTTACAGCTTGTTTCTAGCATACAGCATTGCGGAATAAAACATTGGTATAGATTGCTTTATATAATCAGGTCCATTCATTTTTCTAAATCTAAAACTAACAAGGGGTAGGCCTAAGCCACAATACCCTCTGTGGCATACAGCAGGTCAGCCATCAGGGGGAGACTCGTCGAGGCCTGGTGACAGAAGGAGTATACATCACGAGGCGGTGGCTCCATCTGCTGGACATGCCAGGTCTCGACGGGCGATCTGGCCAGGACTAATTGGGGCTGATTGGGAATTGGTGAATAATCAAGGGCTGATTGCTCACCAGCTGTACAAGTCCCATAAAGCTGCCAGAAGTGCAACCACAGGGAAGAGACTGGGGGAGGAAAGGACTCACGTATAGTTCGGGATGGTAACAGAAGGGAGTTCAGTTTTTGATACCCACAGGACACAGCAAGACCCGGAGCCCAGAAGACGGTATTCCGGAGAGGGTCTCTTGGGGGAGACCTTTTCTTTTGGAATTTATTTTAATAAACACCTTTGAAACTGAGCTAATCCTACTCTGTCCATGTCTGATCTGTGTAAACGTTTTGACCCAACCCCCTAGGCTGCCACACCTCACACACACACACCATCAATTCGAGTCCTGGTTTTAACTTAACACACCAAGCCCTTCTCTAACTGACACAGATATTTAATATTTACATTTTAGTCATTTAGCACTCTTATCCAGAGTGACTTACAATTAGTGCATTTATCTCAAGTTAGCTAGGTTAGACAACGCATAACAATCGTATCAAGTACATTTTCAATTGGGTGGCAGTTGGTCAAAAACATATTGCAAGTGGAACATGGCAAATGCGGGTGTTATAAACAAAAAATCCCAAAGGGGTCAAGCACATTCCACCATAGGATTATATATATGAAATGGTCACAAAGTCAGGTCTCAAGGGTTAAATCTTCAAAATGGGGACTTTTTTTGTCAATTATACATATGTAGGAACCGTATGGACATAGATTTCTTATTTTATGCAGGTTTATCCATAAACCCTGTCACGACGTTGCCCTATTGGGCGAGGTTTATGACCCCCATAAATACCTTTCCCCCTTTTTCTCCCCACTCTACAGAATGGACTCTTGGAAAGCCATTTGTTAACATAGAGAGAGTATAGTAACATCAAAAGGGTGGGGAAAATAACAATCTTCCTGTAATCCAACCAGTTGAAAGTGTCCGTTGGTACTTACTTAAAGAATATGATGTAAGATCAGTTGTTGTCTAGGACATATCTGATGATAGGACAACATAAATTGTATCTTGGAAAGTCTACACATTCTAGTTATCAGAGTCACATGGAATTGTTGTGTGCAATTTAAATGTTGAAATATGAAACTATTTGTGAAAAGATGAAATGTAATTTAACTTCTAAATGAGATAATTGTTTTCATAAAGAAAACAATGATCACTCAGTGGCCACGCCCAAGTGAACAGACATTGGTTGAGAAATATGAAGCGCGCCCTACTCTCCTTTACGACAAAAGCCTGTTGACGGAAGTCAAACCTAGTGTTCCCGATGCGTGAGGACTGATGTCCATACGTTTAAAAGGGCTAATATCAACTACAACCTAACAAAATTAACTTTTGTTCCCGATGACGTGAGGACTGACGTCCATACGTTTAAAAGGGCTAATTTCAACGTGGAGGTGACGATCATGCTGGAAGGATGAATTTCGACTACACCAGCCAGAATACAGCAAGAGCTTAGTATGGCAACTTGGTATGAACTTTGAACTCTTATTCACCAAAGAAGTGACACATCCTAGACGTCGAGTTAGCAGCAGCAGCTGTAAATGTGCGTGGCCTAGGAAAGAAAGGACCATCTCTTCAGAATGACAGGGTAATACAACGTATCCGTTCTATCACAAGACGACAGACTACGACGTATCCGCCCAAAAATATGACAAGGGAGATCTCTGCTGGGTAACCCAGCCTTCCATCTTCGACCAATCTATCGAAGCGCAGCTCAGAGTAAATATATTTCTTGCATTTTCTGTTTCCGAGTGGGCGGTTATTTAGAATGCATAAGATTCCGTAATTACGATAGCATAGCTTCATAAGGTCCGATAGAGACCCAATCCTTTTGTTCCTCAGTCTTCCCGTGCTTTCATTCAATCCCAACCCCCTTTCTTTGTGTAACCAGCCGTCATATCGGTTTCGTCCGCTAGAGATGTTTTCTTTTATTTACATAATTAATTATCAATGTATGATCCATCCAGTGTATATGTAATTCTGTGTGATTATTTAGGTATTTATTAAATAAATAATTATTTTTGTATTTTTGTATTGCTGATACAACTTGTTAGCCAGGGTTCGTGAAGATAACCAATAATTTTATGACATTCAGATGAGTTTGAATAAGGTGACAATTAATATTTGACTGCTATTGATATAAAAGATGACCAGATCTTTAAGAGTTTATTCGGAACACAACAGCTCTATAAACATTCTTCCGTGGTGCCCCGACTTCCTAGTTAATTACATTTACATGATTAGTTTAATCAGGTAATATTAATTACAGAGAATTGATTTGATAAAATAGCATGTCATATATCATTTAATCCATAGTAAAGACCTGACAGCCCTATGTTTAGTCCATTTGTCATATATGATCATAAGGAGTCAGGTTCTGAACCCAAAAGTCACAAAAACATGTCCAAATGGCATATGTAAGTATTGAAAGTACAAAATCAGGATATTATGTCCATTTGTCATATATGATCATAGGAAGTTGGGTTCTGAATCCAAAAGTCACAGAACCATGTCCAAAGGGCATACGAAATGTCCAAATGGCATATGTAAGTATTGAAAGTACTAAATCAGGATGTTATGGCCATTTGCCATATATGATCATAGGAAGTCAGCTTCCGAAAACCCAAAAGTCAGTGAACCATGTGCAAATGGAATATATCATGTTGAGATAGCATATATTCTGACCAAATAATATATATCACTATGTTAACCTCTCTGGGCTAGGTGGGACACTTGCGTCCCACCTACTCAACAGCCAGTTGAATCCCGTGGCGCGTTATTCAAATACCTTAGAAATGCTATTACTTCAATTTCTCAAACATATGACTATTTTACAGCATTTTAAAGACAAGACTCTCGTTAATCTAACCACACTGTCCGATTTCAAAAAGGCTTTACAACGAAAGCAAAACATTAGATTATGTCAGCAGAGTACCCAGCCAGAAATAATCAGACACCCATTTTTCTGGCTAGCATATAATGTCACATAAACCCAAACCACAGCTAAATGCAGCACTAACCTTTGATGATCTTCATCAGATGACAATCTTAGGACATTATGTTATACAATACATGCATGTCTGTTCAATCAAGTTCATATTTATATCAAAAACCAACTTTTTACATTAGCAGGTGACTAGCATGTGACTAGCATTCCCACCGAACACTTCCGGTGAATTTACTAAATTACTCACGATAAACGTTCACAAAAAACATAACAATTATTTTAAGAATTATAGATACAGAACTCCTCTATGCACTCGATATGTCCGATTTTAAAATAGCTTTTCGGTGAAAGCACATTTTGCAATATTCTAAGTAGATAGCCCGGCATCACAGGGCTAGCTATTTAGACACCCACCAAGTTTAGCACTCACCAAAGTCAGATTTACTATAAGAAAAATATTATTACCTTTGCTGTTCTTCGTCAGAATGCACTCCCAGGACTTCTACTTCAATAACAAATGTTGGTTTGGTCCCAAATAATCCATTGTTATATCCAAATAGCGGCGTTTTGTTCGTGCGTTCAAGACACTATCCAAAAGGGTAAATAAGGGTGACGAGCACGACACATTTCGTGACAAAAAAATTCTAAATATTCCATTACCGTACTTCGAAGCATGTCAACCGCTGTTTAAAATCAATTTTTTATGCCATTTTTCTCGTAAAAAAGTGATAATATTCCGACCGGGAAATTGTTTTTTAATACAAAGAGAGTGAAAGTAAAAGCATGGGATCCCCTCATGCACGAGCCTCAGTCTGATGGCCCTCTGATAGAGCACTTGCCAAACGCGCTAATGTGTTTCAGCCTGGGGATGGAATTACATCATTCAGCTTTTTCCCGCCTTCTGAGAGCCCATGGGAGCCGTAGGAAGTGTCACGTAACAGCAGAGATCCCCTGTTTTGGATAGAGATGATCAAGGAGGGCAAGAAATGGTCAGACAGGCCACTTCCTGTAAGGAATCTTCTCAGGTTTTTGCCTGCCATATGAGTTCTGTTATACTCACAGACACCATTCAAACAGTTTTAGAAACTTTAGGGTGTTTTCTATCCAAAGCCAATAATTATATGCATATTCTAGTTACTGGGCAGGAGTGGTAACCAGATTAAATCGGGTACGTTTTTTATCCGGCCGTGCAAATACTGCCATTTAGGGCTGGTTTCCGGACACAAATTAAGAATTAACATTTTCATTGAAAGTGTTTTTTTTGTCAGGACCAGTTTGACAAAATTGTTGAATCTCTAATCAACTGTCAGCTTAGATCTTTGCTAACTACGAAATGTATTCTAAATGTGTATCAGTCAGGCTTCAGACCAAGGCATAGCACCATCTCGGCAGCATCACTGGTTTTAAATCAAGCAGAGGTGGAAAAGGTATCGAATTGTCGTACTTCAGTCAAAGTAAAGAGTCATTTTTTCATAGAAAATGACTCAAGTAAAAGTGAAAGTCACCCAGTAAAATACTACTTGAGTAAAAGTCTAAAAGTATTTGCTTTGAAATATACTTAAGTATCAAAAGTAAATGTAATTTCTAAAATATACTTAAGTATCAAAAGAAAAAGTATAAATCATTTCAAATTCCTTATATTACAGGTACCCCAAAAAACGACTTTTAATAGTAGTTTGAAGTATTTTATTAAGCGGTACATTTTTTGGATCAGTATTAATTTCGTCCACAAAAATAATTACTGAAATATTCGCCAAACAATGGCTAAAGAGACCAAGAACAAACTATAGGCTAAAATATTTTTCATTTGAGTTTACTAAAACGAAACTATCTGCTACTAAATCTGACTACTAAATAGACTGGGCAATAGTTTTTGGAGAGATTGAGAGCTTTTCCGTGTCTGCGCAGGGACAGTTCTGTTTAGCAGAAAGAAAGACGCGCCACAGCCTAATGTTGTACATCAGCTGGTGAGCTGCAGGTGAGGAAGCTTTGAGTGTGGGCAGAAAGGCAAACAGACTCAACTCTGATTATCGGCTACACATCGCGCAGGTGACTCTCTCTTTGCCTGATTAAGAAACACAAGCTGCTTTACGAAATTAAAAACAGTAGTAGCATTGATTTAAATAGTGATGCAACAGTCTAGCTATGTTTTTCTCTTTCTTGAGTATAGAAGTAGGTTGTCTTTGAGTCTCTAGTCTCACTCAACCCTCTCACTTTCCCCACTGCATTTCGTGGCCAGGTTCGATGTAGCCAAGTCTCACTCTTTTCCTCAGAGAAAACAGCTTGGTTGTAGCTTTAACCGCACAAAATATATGACCCATAATACCGGCGCTACGTTTTCATTTTTAAATTACAGACGTAAGAGTTACCAGTCCCGATCACAGGGATGACTAACTCTAGAAGTCCCGTTGATCACTACGGAATTAAGTAAATCTGCATTCAGTTTTTTTGCGCCCCATATATGGAATGATCTGCAGAGCTCTCTGCACTGTGAATGTCTGGTGCCTCTAGGGCAGTTCAGGCATATTTTGTATAATTTGTGCACATGCAGGGCTGTCTTGCAAAATAGGTTTTGGTCTCAATGGGATTTCCATGTTAAAATAAATGTACCAAAAAAGAAAGTAAGAAAGGATTGTTTTTTTTCTCTCTCACAGTGATGGCATTTGAGTTATTGTGCCATTAGAGAGAGTCTTTATTTCCATGTTTTCTTAATTTCAGTGTGTAGAACCTAAAACAGTTCTTCAGCTGTCCCCATAGGATAACCCTTTGAAGAACCATTTTTGGTTTCAGGCAGAATCCTTTTGGGTTCCATGTCAAACTCTTACCACAGTGGGCCCCTACATGGAACCCAAAAGGGTTCAACCTGGAACCAAAAATGGTTCTTCAAAGGGTTATCCTATGGGGACAGCTGAAGAACTGTTTTAGGAACCATTTTCTGTAAGGGTGTATACTTTCTTTCCTAACCGTCACCATCACATCAGGCCTTTACAGTTTTTCTCGGTGGCTAAGACACTTTCAATTAAACTTTTAATGGAACTGATCTCCATCATAACCTAATGAGCCCAACAGTATTCTTTTTTTGTAAAACTGTAAGTCATTACTCATTGCTTTCACACAAAATGCAAATGCTAAGCACATTTTTTCAAAACAGTAAAAGCAACTCACTACAAAAGATGCAAAACATTTGGTGACAGCTGATACAAATTACTCCAATGAATGTGAACCTCTTCTGCACGTGTGCACACTTTACACAATTGTTCACTCAGCAATCAGTCCTTATTCATGGATTAAAGAGGTCACTGAGTTGCTGTTTGCAAGAATGGACCAAGTAAGAGGCAGAGGGCAAGGACAAAGGAGAGGTAGAGGGGCCCATAGAGGAAGAGTCGTTCAGATGTGTGGAGGTGGAAAGTTTATGATTACCGTCCACATGACCAGATGTCCCTCCTAGATACAATGAATACCGGTTGTATGGCAATCACTGCAGAGGACTGCCAAGCGTGGATACGCCATGCAAGGATATTTTTTCTTCGCTACATTGCAAGGGAAAACATCCAGTGTGATGTTGATGAAAACATGTGGCCTGATCGACAAGAATGAATGGACTGAATGTGGTGTATACTGTATTGTGTTGCCTTTTTTACATTTCTTAGTTTTTTTCAGTGATTTGTTAGCTTGGTGTATTTTATTTTTATTCTCTGTATATACTATACAGCACCATTGAATTTGTAAAGGACAAAATGTAAAAATGTAAAATATGTCACGTCCTGACCAGTATAGGGGTTATTTGTTATTGTAGTTTGGTCAGGACGTGGCAGGGGGTATTTGGTTTATGTGGTTCGGGGTTCGTGTCTATGTAGAGGGGTAGTTGATTTATGTGTTCCGGGGTTTTTGGTCACTGTTCTATGTTTATGTATTTCTATATTCTATCTAGTTTAGTCTATTTCTATGTGTAGGTAATTGGGGTGTGGACTCTCAATTGGAGGCAGGTGTTTTCTAGTTGCCTCTGATTGTGAGTCCTATAAATAGGTATGTGTTTGTGGTTGTAGTTTGTGGGAGGTTGTTCTTGTATTGCTGTCTGTTGACATCAAGACTGTTTGTCGGCGGTCATCGTTTTGTTGTTTATCAGTGTTCACATTAAAAGTTTAATTATGAGCACTCAACCCGCTGCGCCTTGGTCCATTCTTCATGACGAATGTTACAAAATAAAGCCTTTTGTTTGTGGATATTCATGCTCTTCAGTGACGTTCTTTCTGCGTTGGTCATCTTTGGTCAAATCATTTTTGTAAAAAAGAATACAGCCCATGCTGGGATAATATATTTACTTGTCTTTATGGTGCATAGTATAATTATAGTATCAACAAATGGCACACAAATTTAAGAGGGTTGACCATGTTAGGGTATATTGGTAGTTGTAGATAGTATTTATTGGGTCGCTGTATAACGATTTATTGAAATTACTTTTCATTAGATAACAACTTGTATATTTTGATGGAGGTAGTTGATTTTGTGTCATGTATTTAATGTTTTGAGAGTCTTAATGCATTTTGCAAACGAAATGTGTCATTTTGGCCAACGTGTTTCAGTTTTGGCCTGCATGTTAATTTTTCAGAAAAAGTTAATTCTGTTTGGACACATTTTCTCAAGCAATTGAGAAAAACTGTAATTTGCTACATTGCTATGTTATTAAAGACCTACGATATTTAATTAAATGCGTTGATATTGAGTCTCTCTTTCTCTCCACAGTACTCTGCTCAGCCCAGCATTCAGCCCAACCTGAGACTTCTCAGGTGAAAGGCATTGTGGGAAAGATTCACTGTTTTCCAGTGATGGTGTTGAAGTCTGGCACTTTACTTTATGGAGACCTTGGCAACATTGCACAAGTGTACCCTGGTAAACAAAGTAATACCAACCTTGTGAAGAGATTTAAAAACCGCCTTCACTGGAACAATGTTACTGGATTCTTCACTTTGACAGACCTACAAATAGACGATTCTGGGGTTTATACTGTGGAGAATACAGATGAAGATGAAGAGAAGACGACACATACATTTCAGCTGACTGTGTACTGTAAGTGTGTGTGTGCGTGTGCGTGTGCGTGTGTGTGTTGTAAATGACAAAATCATTAAAGCGGCAATCAGCAGTAGAAACCATACTAAAGCTGTCGCTTTTTGGTTTGGTAAAAAGCCGAGGGATGTGTCTGGAGAAATGTAACCACTCTCAAATTCATAGACAGAGCTATGGATGCAAGGACTGATCAGCCATTATATAAAATTGTAGTTTATAGTTATATAGTGTTTGTTTACAATTTCTTTGTTTACAAACACCGGAGTAAAACAAGTTAATGGGTTCTCTGATGGGGACTAAGCTCATGAGGCATTTATAAATATTCTTCAATAATCATTGAGTACATATTCATTTATAAGTCCAAAAATGGATGTAGCAACTGGTCTTTGCTACTTTAAAGATGAGTTCCATTTCACTAATTCACATTTTTTCATTATTTGTCTTCCAGATGTTCTGTCCAAACCTCAGGTGATGGTCTATGATAACATCTCCTGTACAGTGGTGTGTTCTGTGGGGAACGGGAGAGAGGTGACCCTGTCCTGGTACAAAGGAGGGGAGATACTCAACCAGACCAGCAGCCCTGACCACAACATCACCCTCTCTCTACCTCTCAAGGTGGATGAACAGAACAGAGACTCTTACAGATGTGAGGCTGCCAACCCAGTCAGCAAGGAGACCACTGTTGTTCCAAATTCTTGTATAGAGAGTGATCCCTCCAAGGTGACAGGTAAAAACATGTACAGTAGCAATGTTACATTGCAGTATCCAGACAATACCAACTTCTATATGAAACAATAAGTATGGTAGAGCTCATTTTATGAAACACAATGTTTTAATTAAAATATAGTTTCTCTCTTTTTACTTCAGATGGTGATGAGAGGACTCGAGGTTCTCTTATTGTTGCTGTAATCTGTGTTCTGGTTGCTTCAGGACTTGTTGGTCTTGCAATCTTTCTTAAGAAGAGAAACAGACACTCATATGCAGGTAATCATCTTTTAACGGGGTGAAGTTATTCTCCTTGTCAAAGTCAGACCATGTTGTGCACAACCTTTTTTTAATTATCATGGATAGCATTTTGGAAAATGTAAGAAATGTTTGCCTGAAAAACAGATGCAGGTCAAATGAAGTGGCGTATCTTCCACACTTCCTCTGCTTGGTCAGACAGTTGCATCATCTCAGACAACTTCTCTAAATGTTGAAAAAACAGAAGGCACAAGCACGCTCTGACAATCATTACTTTATAGCTTCTCTGGTGCCAAAAAGACCTCTAGCACAGACACAGGAATCCATAGTAACAAGAGATCTTAGTGTTTTCAGAACCTGTCTTGGGGGTGAGCACCTGTCAGTTACTCCCACCCACACTGTATATTTAATTTCCTTTATTTGCCTTCATAGATTCACCCGAAAGAAAGCAAGATGACATTCTGTATGCAGAGATAACTCACATTAAACCAGCAGATAACCAGGTTAGTAATAATGCTACAGGATGATAAACATAGGAGATGTAATACAGCAGCTTTTGCAGCCCTCATGGCTACAACTGTTGGCTTTAGCTCTGTGCCAGTGGGTTAATGTGGTCTTGAGTTGCACAGACCACCTGATTTTGATACCCGGCCTGATGTCACTGCAACCAGTTTCGCCCATATAAAATGTTTGGGTTGCACAATGAGAAGCCACACTGCATATTGTACATACAGTACCAGTCAAATGTTTGGACACACCTACCCATTCAACCGGTCTCACAACTGCAGACCACGTGTAACCATACCAGCCCAGGATCTCCACATCAGGCTTCTTCAACTGCAGGTCGGTGGGGGGCATGGCTCCTAAGTGGGTGGACCTATGCCCTCCCTGGCCCACCCATTGCTGCGCCCTTGCCCAGTCATGTGAAATCCATAGATTAGAGCCAAATTAATTTGTTTCAATTGACTGATGTCCTTTTATGAACTGTAATTCAGTAAAATATTTGAAATTGTTGCATGTTGCATTTATATTTTTAGTCAGTATAGTAATGCCTTTGATTTTCCTGTGTCAGTATTGTCAAGTCAGTGGACTTTTAAGCTTGGCTTCGTGGTTCCTCCCACTAGGTTTAGGAATGGTTCTAGATGTGTTGACTGTTGAGCTACCTACCGCAGAACAATGAGAATAGACAAGAGAGCATCAGACTTGTCTTGTTTCCTTCCTCTGGTACAAAGTATCTAATAACGAAACATATCATTTTTCTTTTACTTTTTTGCTACACCTTTTCTCACCCCCCATCTTTGCCCCTCTTTCCTTGTCCCTCTCAATCCTTTCCTCCCTACCTCTTTCCCTCTCCCTGTTTAGGAGGAGCGAACAGGTATACCAGAACTGGATCCGCTTAGAAACAACCCTAACCTGACATTAGTTTATTATACACTCCAGTTACATCACATGGCTGCCAGCAAGGATGTTAACACTACATGAAGTAGAGAGAGAACAGCAAGTTACTGAGAGGGTGACAAGATAATTCACATCCAAGAGAAGTTGTTACATCTTACAGTGGACATTGAGACAAAATTATATTAAATGTTCATCTAGAAAACTTAATGGAGGCACAGTTGTTACTGGAGAAGAGTCCCATTTAACCATTGTGCTGTTATCATTTCCAACTTCCTCTGTTAGTCATCCTCAGTCTTTTGTTGAATTGGGGCCTCGATGAGATTCAATGATAAAGACTAATTTAATAACTATGCCTAGGGTTATTAGTAGGGTGATCCATCTTTTCAAGTGCCCATTGTCCCAATTTATAGGTTAAAACAAATGGAACCTTTTAATACAATTCATTAGTGTGTTTGCTATGCTTTTGCTGGGCCAAAGCTTCTTTTCAGTTCTGTCTGTTCTGTTTAAATGTAGGTGGCTCCCCTGTATCTTTTTATAGTTGGTAATTGTTTAGCTTGCCAGTGGATAGCAGCTGTGTACATAAAAAGCAGATGTTTGGTGAGGTAAAGCCACCTAGTCCTTAGAAGTAATGGCTGTTAGGCTACGTTGGAAACAAAAAGTACATATTTTTCCTTTCACCATGTAGATTCTGTTGAAACATTTCTGAGTGGTAGATCTTGATTTGCCTTTTGACTCAGAAAGTGTTCTTGGTTGACATTTTACTCTTATTGCTTTTCACAAAATGCAGACGTGATTAAGTGTAGTTCAGATCTTGCTTTGACAACAACTGTGTTCATGCAGTTTTAATGTACTGAATCAATAGGTTAGTTTATTATGATGGACCATTTATTGCTTGTTCTTATCTACACAGTATGTAGCTCATCATCTCTTTAGAATACAATCACTCCCTCCTGTAGTCTCTCCTATTAGATCATTTTGTGCCCCCCCTACATTAGCCCACATACAGTATATAACTGTGAAAAAATATCAGAATATCTGACTGAATGTGAAGCTAATATAATTCACATTTCACTATTCTACGATACAGTAACTGTCTGACTTACTCAAACTAATAAAGATTTTTGTACTGAGCTTCAATATATCAAGTCAAAGACTTACCCATTCATTTAACCTAAAGGTATACAATCTGGGATATTTCCTAATGATAACTGGTCGGCAAACACCCATTCAGCTTGAAAAATATACTTACCTTATCACAACCCTAAATATTATTTAAGTTTACTCTATTGTTTATATTTGTGTTGTCATTTTTATTTTTGTAAACACAGTTTTCAGAGGTATGTTGTAGCAGTACATTCTGTCAGTTGTTGCAGCCATAGCTGCGTTCAAGAGTTTAAGATTGGCAACATTTCTCCAGAAACACACAACCTCCAGATTCTGGTTTTAAAGTTTGATCTAGATAGTTTATGTGTATGTATTGACATGTAGGCTACGTGTGTCTTTTTTAAATTGATGTAGTTCTGTCCTTGAGCTGTTGTCTATTAATGTTCTGTATTTAAGTGATAATGCCAGAGAGGCCGGTGTTTGGAGGGCAAACCGTGCCAATATATCCTCCAAACACCCCGGCTTCGAGGACATTATCACTTTTATACAACGGGTTACCAACATATTTAAATAATGATTGACATATTTTCATTAAATGTTTTATTTTGATGAATTTATTCATACTATTTCATCCTTCCACAACATATAGTCCGAAACAAATCTAGGGTTGCTATCCAAGCCAGCTGGTCGTTCGTTCTATTGGTTCGGTTGCCAGAGACGTGACCCAGTCGTTCAGTCTTTTTGTTCTGTATCTATGGACGTGACCCAGTCGTTCGTTATAAATGTTCCATTGCCATACTGGCTGGCAACGTTCCTTTCCCTTGCTTGCTAGCTAGCTAACTACGGCTAACTTAGAGTCACGTGAAACAGTGCAGACAGAATTACAACAGTAGCTGCATTTGTTTAAGCTGTTTTCTAGTGACATTTATTTGGATACATCATAACAATGAGCTAAAGAGGTATTATTTCGCCTGGCATAGAAAATGTGCTTACTAGTCAGGACACTGTTGTTTCAGAGGAGCTAGCCAACAACACAGCTAAGACAATAACTTCCAACTGAAACTCAAAGACTGCAATCTAGCTGCACTTTGTTTCGATTTACCTTTTTTCAATTGACATTTCTTTGTATATATCCATAAAAATGATGCCAGCTAAATCATGATTTCGACAGGATGAGAAACTCTGCCTAACTCTCTCTCTCGTCCCAACTCCCGACCCCTACACATTCATTACTATGGGACAGTTGGAGGTCAAATCTGAATATTGAAACAATATTGCATATGTCGGAGAGACAGACAACAAGGTTTATACAAATCTCCGCTGTTGAAAACTAAATGTTAGTCTAAAAGAAATGTGAGATAATGTCTAGATGCTTTTTGTAGTGGAGATCAAGTTTATAAATTGCTTGGCTGGGCTGATGAGACAGTGGATTGCGCAGTCAGATTGAACAGGGTAAATAGGCCTTTTAAAGCCATAGATTTAGCCGGTGGTAACTTGTGGAATAGACACCGGCTGGAATATGCATTTAACCAATCAGCATTCAGGATTAGACCCACCCGTTGTATAATATGTCATGTTTCATGTTTTGTGTTGACCCCAGGAAGAGTAGCTGCTGCTTTTGCAACAGCTAATGGGGATCCTAATAAAATACCAAATGTAGCCTACTTCTAGGGTCAAATTAGAAGGGACCACTGTAATTGTTGGGTGGTTTTCAAGTGTGTTTCTTGATTTATTAAGTTTAAGAGTATTTGGGACATTCTGTCCAGTTACTTGTAATGTTATATTTCTAATTTGAAAAGAATGATGACTAATCCTATTAAAGTTCAAGTATTGCTTTCAAGGAAACAATGTATTTTCCTCATCTAGTGGTTGAATGTTTTTATATTTCAGCATAGTGTATACTGTACTGTACATACTACATTATTTTGTACTCTGAGCCAGTGTACTGTATAGTGTAAGTGTAACTTAAATCATGTGTCAGTAAAATGTTCTCAAACCTTTCTATGCTTTTACATTTCAAATCAAATAAAATCAAAGTTTATTTGTCATGTGCGCCGAATACAACAGGTGTAGACCTTACAGTGAAATGCTTACTTACAGGCTCTAACCAATAAAGCTCATTACCTTTTACATTTGGACCGTGGCCATGCATTTTTCTGCCAATTTATATTTTATATAAAAACATGTCTTGTAAATTATGCCATGCCAAATATAATTTTAATCACATTTGTTCAGGAAACGAGTTCCTCATTTATCATTCTGTGTATTTAAGTGATGTATTTTCAGATGTAAATTCAGATTGTGCAATGCTGTGACTCCAGTGTTTTGTTACAGGAAATGAGTAACATTACTGTATAAAACACAGATTAGCCATACACTCTTTCAGTCTGTAGCAGCATGGACAAGGTAGTGAGTACCTTTACATTTTAACTTTGATTACTGATCTTTAGCATTATGGTCAGTGTGAAGAATTCCCTGTGTCTCCCACTAAAACAGATGTTTCTGCAGGACACACTGACAACCCTTCCTTCCGGTGTAGAGTTGTCAGGGTGTTGAACTTTTTCACCAGAAACCAGCCTATATGTATAACTAATTAAATGTATAAAATATATGTAGTGAACAAAGTGAAAACCAAATTAAATAGAGCCTCTACGTTGTGAAGAATTTATTAATATCATCAAGGAACTCAGGGAACAGACAAGACAAGATTCAGATTGGAAGACATTCTATAGGCCTAATATAGGAGAGTTGGCAGAACAGTTGTCCTGCACTAAAATGTAAACATTTCATCTTAATATTGATTAATTGAATGAAGATACTGGGCAAATCATTTCCTTACCTGTATGTAAAAAAAACTTTACGATAAAGTGGTCTGACATAACATCACCATCTTTTAAATCTCTTATCAAGGTTCATAATGCTTTGTTTAGCCGGCTACACCTGTGCAATATTGCCCTTCATAAATTAAACTGCCCAATTCCAATACCTGCTCTGGAAAAAAAATACTTTCCCACAATCTCTTTCACCTGCTGAGTTTCAGACTGGGCTGAACACTGGGCTACATAGAGTAGATATCTTAGATATCTCAGTATCAACACACTTGTCACAAAGTACAGTATATATTATATACTTAATCTACAATATTTAGAGTTTGTTTTTCCAGTTAAGACCCCCCCCCCAAAACCACAGTCTTTTTTTGCTCATGCTGCAACACTTGTCTTGAAAACAACTGCAGCATTTTCACCCATCTCACTTCTCTGCCCATGATCCATTTAATAAAGCACATTACCTGTTCCTCAACCACTCGTCTCTAACTCTACCATCTGGCCTCTACATGACAGATACACACTGACCACGTAATCACAGGAAACCACCAACGTTTTATGGTTAGAGTGGAGCAGTCTAACTAACCTTTAACATGCAGTACAAATACATGCCTACTTTGGATGAAGCTTGAGATGATCTGCAGAAAAAAAATGGCTGTAATCAGTGCCAAAGGTGCTTCAACAAAGTACTGAGCAAAGGGTCTGAATACTTATGTAATTGTGATATTTCATTATATATTTTTTTACATTTGCAAAAATATCTAAACCTGTTTTTGCTTTGTCATTATGGGGTATTGTGTGTAGATTGATGGGGGAAAAAACGATTTAATCAATTTTAGAATAAGGCTGTAACATATATATATTTTTTTAAAGTCAAGGGGTCTGAAAACTTTCCGAATGCACTGTACATCCTCCAAGGTGTATGATACTTACATCATCCAATTTATAAGAACTATGATACTGTTCTTTAATTCCTGTGATATTGTAGAAATGCTATTCCATTCATACTGTATTGTAACATAAAGTAATTGTGGTAAACCGTGGGGTGTTGGGTTGAGCGTGCAGAGATTGACAGAGACAGGGAGACTTTATTCTGCAAAAACAATTTTACTAAGACAGAAAATAAACACAACAAAGATAATCACTTAGGTTTGGCTCGGTCCTTCTTCTCTACTTTGGCTTGGCTTCGGTCTCTCCCCGTTCTTTCTCGCGGTGTGCCACCGTGTTCCTTTTATTTGGCCTCCACGGCTGGTTGGCACTTTCCCCTAATTACCTCCACTTAGAGCTGTCCGTGTCGGGGTGCCCAGCTCCCGTATTCCCAGCAGGGGGAACCAACGTCGCCTCACGTACCTCCCCTCTATTACCATCCCCCGGGGTAGACCTCCTGGGATACCACATAATGTATCATACTAAATGGTGGGGAACATATTTTGTATAGTAATCTTATTCACCTGAGGCCATGTTGCAGATATTGTGCTGACCAAAACCTGTAATAGCGTCCTTCTCCCATGAAAAAGCTCTATTTACTACCCTATTAATCTCTCTCTTTATATATCTCTCTATCTATCTCTCTCCAACACAAGAGCGGAATGGTTTGCAGTGAAGCAAAAACAACACATTGTTTCAATATAACAAACCAAAAACATGTAGTTAAAATAGTAGGAAACATCAATGTTGTCTGTATGTACTCAACCTCTGCCCCATCTTTCTTATATCAGCATAAATAAATCATTTTTTAATTTTTACATGACAAAATTAACTAGTTATTTATTAATTATTTTGTGGAGGGGAATATGGAAAACCCTTTCCCCAGACGTTGAATAGGATGCACGACTGACTGCAAGCCTAATTCCCCTATCAGGACTATGACTACCCCAATCATGAAGCATCCATATCGTAGGCCTATGCAATGTCCTTTCATTTTAATTACATTATTAGGACATGCGGGACTACATTTAAGGTGTAGAGGTAAAATAGGCTGCTGGTATGTTCAGCACAAATAGTTGCTCTAACATAATTCCCACCATGTTAGGCTGTTATTTTGCACAATTTAAATAAAATCAGTCAGATTTATATTTCATTATTGTTATTGAAATCAATAAACCAAATGCACATCATTTAAGTAAATAAAACTAAACATAGGCCTACATGCCAACAAGACATATCAGTCGCAACTTAAATGTCCTAATGGTTAGGACCTTACAGGTGCATGTGAGATCTCAACAGACCTGGTCTCACCACCAACCTAACCTCTTACTCCCTCTGGAGGTAGAGAGAGAATATTACAACTCCATTTACAGCTGTGTAGCTTCCAACCTTGTTAGTAACCAGACCATCACCGCCAACATCACTACACCGTGTGAAGATGGAGACCCGGGAGATGAGGAAGGTAAGAAAACATTTTTTTATCCTTTAATGCCATCAGCTCTTAGCTCACTACACTACTGTATAAATCTCTCTTGAGACGAGGGCCTAGTAGACTTGTTGTATCGGCACTCCCGAGTGGCGCAGTGGTCTAAGACAGTGCAAGAACTGTCACTGCCGTACCTGGTTCGAATCCAGGCTGCATCACATCCGATTGGGAGTCCCATCGGGTGGTGTACAATTGGCTCAGTGTCATCCGGGGTAGGCCGTCATTGTAAATAAGAATTTGTACTTAAATTACTTGCCTAGTTAAAAAAAGGTTACATTTTTATAAATTTAAATTGCGATTAACCTGAGATTAGATTGGAGAATATTTTGAATTTCACTGTGAACTACAATTAAATACTTGCGCTTGTGGACCCCAGGAAGAATATCTGCTGATTCTTCGACAGCTAATGGGGATGCGAATAAAGTCAAATCAAAACTGTTTGCAGTTTGCATTACCTTGTATGCTCCTGTGTTCTATTATGTGAGGTACACTATGTATGTAATGTACAGTATTTGTTTTTCATCCACACAAAGAGAGGCATGGATGAACAAACTCTTATCCCAGCAGCATCCTTTGTGGTGTACCCAGTAATCTTTGCAGTGTTCTTCAAAGGACAAAGGCAATTTTAAAACCGTCTCCTGCGGTAGACTCCTGCGGTGTCTACAGACATCCCCCAAATCAGGGTTTGTCAACTAGGTTTGAACTTGGGCCAAATTTTGTCAGAGCCAATCGTAGGTGGGCCAGAACATACAGTTGAAGTCGGAAGTTTACATACACCTTAACCAAATACATTCAAACAAATTCTTTCACAATTCCTGACATTTAATCATAGTAGAAATTGCCTGTCTTAGGTCAGTTAGGATAACCACTTTATTTTAAGAATGTGAAATGTCAGAATAATAGTCGCTTGTGTAACTGAGTCAGGTTTGTAGGCCTCCTTGCTCGCACACGATTTTTCAGCTCTGCCCACATATTTTCTATGGGATTGAGGTCAGGGCTTTGTGATGGCCACTCCAATACCTTGACTTTGTTGTACTTAAGCCATTTTGCCACAACTTTGGAAGTATGAATGGGGTCATTGTCCATTTGGAAGACCCATTTGCGACCAAGCTTTAACTTCCTGACTATATATATATATATATATATATATATATATATATATATACTATATATATTCTGAAGTTTGCCAATGAACATCTGAATGATTCAGAGGACAACTGGGTGAAAGTGTTGTGGTCAGATGAGACCAAAATGGAGCTCTTTGGCATCAACTCAACTCGCCGTGTTTGGAGGAGGAGGAATGCTGCCTATGACCCCAAGAAACCATCCCCACCGTCAAACATGGAGGTGAAAACATTATGCTTTGGGGGTGTTTTTCTGCTAAGGGGACAGGACAACTTCACCGCATCAAAGGGACGATGGACGGGGCCATGTACCATCACATCTTGGGTGAGAACCTCCTTCACTCAGCCAGGGCATTGAAAATGGGTCGTGAATGGGTATTCTAGCATGACAATGACCCAAAACACACGGCCAAGGCAACAAAGGAGTGGCTCAAGAAGAAGCACATTAAGGTCCTGGAGTGGCCTAGCCAGTCTCCAGACCTTAATCCCATAGAAAATCTGTGGAGGGAGCTGAAGGTTCGAGTTGCCAAACGTCAGCCTCGAAACCTTAATGACTTGGAGAAGATCTGCAAAGAGGAGTGGGACAAAATCCCTCCTGAGATGTGTGCAAACCTGGTGGCCAACTACAAGAAACGTCTGACCTCTGTGATTGCCAACAAGGGTTTTGCCACCAAGTCCTAAGTCATGTTTTGCAGAGGGGTCAAATACTTATTTCCCTCATTAAAATGCAAATCAATTTATAACATTTTTGCGGTTTTCTGGATTTTTTTGTTGTTATTCAGTCTCTCACTGTTCAAATAAACCTTCCATTAAAATTATAGACTGGTCATTTTTTTGTCAGTGGGCAAATGTACAAAATCAGCAGGGGATCAAATACTTTTTTCCCTCACTGTACATTTTGACTTTTTGCCGGCTTTATTTACACACAGTAACCCATAATATCCAAGTTCATTTTTGTAATAATTTTTTTAACTCCGAAAATGTATTTACAGTAAAACCCTATTTGGATAATTTAAGAATTGCAATCGCAAAGTTGCTGAGGTATAACCAACCACCTCCAGATCACAAATCAAGCTAATTGGCTTCCATCTGTGACTATGATTAGTTCAAAATAAAAGCAGTTGTTCATAGGACTCCAATGCTTAGTAGTGCAATTCAAAGCAAAGAATCCACTATGGGCGGAAAGTTACTTTCAAATGATCTACGAGATAAAGTTGTGGAAAGGCACAAGTCAGGGGATGGATATAAAAATATTTAAAAGGCTTTGTCTATCCATCAGAGAACAGTTAAGACCATTATTAAGAAGTGGAAGGCATATGGCACCACCCAGACCCTGCATAGATCAGGCGGTACCTCCAAACTGGATGACCGGACAAGGACGAGACTGATCAGTTAGGCTACCAAGAAGCCAATGGCGACTTTGAAGGAGCTTCAGGCCTTTATGGCAAAGACTGGTCAATGTGTGCATGTGACCACAATATCACAAGCACTTTACAAATCTGGCCTCTATGGGAGGGTGGCAAGAAAAAAAACACTCCTCAAATAAAGACACAAAGTCTCGTTTGAGCTTTGCCAAAAAGCACATTGTAGATTCGGAGGACAAGTAGCAAAAGTTGCAGTGGTCAGATGAATAAAAAAATCTACAATTTTTGCCTGAACACAAAACCATATGTATGGTGAAAACACAACCACATCTTTCCACCCAAAGAATACCATGCCTACAGTAAAGCACGGTGGTGGCAGCATCCTGTTGTGGGTGTGTTTCTCTTCAGCAGGGACTGGAGCACTCAAGGTGAATAGTCAGAGCCCCAACATAAATCCCATGGAGAATCTGTGGAACGACTTGAAGTATGCAGTCCAAGTTAGTAGAGATGTATTCAAGAGACTCATGGCTGTAATTCAAGCAAAAGGTAGTTCCACCAAGTATTGACTCGGGTGGGGGGGTATTTACATTTTTTTAGATTGTCTGTTACTGGGTGTAAATAAAGCCGGACAAAAGGGGAACATTTTGAAAGGGGGTGGTGACTTTCTATACCCACTGTATCTTCATATTCAGTCTAAGTAACTACTCTGAAATAGAGTAGTATAATGTGAAATAGCCTACAGTGCAACAACTCACCATGGTGTCGACAGATTTTGTATTTTCGGGTCACAGTAACCTGTGCTAGCACAGATATATACAAAGGCTTCACTAATGTAGGTGGAGCACAACATGCTCTGATAGAAGGAGAGTCTACAGTGTCAGCAGGAGTCTGCAGGAGGGAGTGATTGTATTCTTAAGGGAAGATGTGCTACATAGATAAGGAAAGCCAATAAATGGTCCGTCATAATAAACGAAACAAGCTAATTAAGAGCTACAATTTAGCCCAGACCTACATTTTGTGAAAAGCGTTAAGAGGAAAATGTCACTCAAGATCAAATGGCAAATCAAGATCTATCCCTCAGAAATGTTTCAATACAACATACATGGTGAAAGGAAAACATTTATTTATGGACCTTTTGTTTCTAAAGGAGCCTAACAGCCATTGCTGCTAAGGAGTAGGAGGCTTTATCTCAAACGGCTGTTTTTTATATTATGTACACAGTTGCTATCCACTGGCAATCTAAACAATGACAAGCTATAAAAGATACAGGGGAGGCATCTACATTTTAACAACAGAACAGTCAGTACTGAAAATAAGCTTTGGTCCAGCAGTAGCATAGCAAACACACTAGTGAATTGTATTAAAAGATATGCTCCATTTGTTTTAACCAATACATTGGGATTTAGGACAAAAGGCACTTGAAAAGAAGGATTATCCAGATCTTGCTACTAACTCAATGCATAGTTATTGAATTGGTCCGTATCAGTGAATGTCATCGAGGCCTCTATTTGACAGGTCTGTGAGAATGACCTACAAAGAAAGCCTGAAATTATAACATCAGTGCAACACTTCCAGGGGAATTTTCTCCCATAACAACTGTGCCTGTAAAAGGTTTTCTGGGTAAATATTTTTTTTACTATCATTTTGTTTCAACATCCTCTTTATAATATACCGTCCTCTCCAGGATATGAGTTATAATGTTGGCCTCTCAGCATGAAGGAGCAAAATGGGAAGTCACTGTGTCAACATCCCCACTGGCAACGATGTGATGTAACTGGAGAGTATAACAAACTGATGTCAGTTCAGGGTTGTCTCTAAGCAGATCCAGTTCTGGTATACCTGTTCGCTCCTCCTAGGCAGTGAGAGGGAGGTAGGTAGGGGAGGCAAGGACAGAGATGGCAAGGAAAGAGGGACAGGGAAAAAGGGGCAGAGAGAGGGGAGAGAAAAGGGGTGGGAGAGCAGCAAGGGAATGCAAAACATTTTATTATGTTTCTTTATTAAATACTTTGTGCCTGAGGAAGGAAGGAAACAGGACATGCCTGATGCTCTCTTGTCTAACATTTTTACTAACCTGATTATCTGTTCGTTTTTTAGGACATATTGATGCATAACCAATGTCAACTTGCACTCTTTCGGATGAATCTAAGAAGACAAAAAAAGGAAAGTAAATATAGGCCTAAGGTGAGGTGTGACTAACTGACAGAGACATACAGACGCTCACCCTCCCAGGACAGGTTCTGTAAACACTCAGGACTCATTTGTTACTTTGTTTATCATTCTTTGTGCTTGCAGTCTTTTTGGTGTCAGATAAGCCAAGCTATTCAAGTGATCATTGTCAGAGAGTGTGTGTGTGTGTGCGTGCCTTCTGCTTTTTCAACATTTAGAGAAGTTGTCTGGGATAACGGCACTGTCTGACCAAGCAGAGGAAGTGTGGAAGATATGACACTTTATTTGACCTGCATCCGTTTTTCAGGAAAACATTTCCTACCTTTTCCAAAACACTACCCTTGATTGTAAAGAAATAAATAAAAATAACATATTTTTTTTAATTAAAAGGCTAAGCATGACTTTGGGAAGTGACCTCACACCTCTAAAGATAAATACCTGCCTTGTGAGTGTCCATTTCTACTCTTCTTTAGATAGATTGCAAGTCCAACAAGCCCCGAGGCAACCAAAACGCAGATTACAGCAATAATAAACAAACCCAGAGTCTTCTCATCACTGTCTGAAATAAATAAAACACAAGGAAATTATTTTTGTAAAATATGTTTTGAATGAGCTCAATTACAAATCAGTTTCACTTGGTAACTGCTATTTTCTGGATGGATTTAATTCAAAATGTCTCTTACCTGCATCATTAGGATGACCATCTTTGCTGCAACATTTTGGGACATGAACTGTCTCATTGCTGACAGGGTTAGCAGCCACACAGCTGTAGGTGGAGTTGTAGTTCTCTACCTCCAAACGGAGAGATAGATCGGTGGTGAGATCAGGACTGCTGGTCTGGTTTAGTATTTCTTCTCCCCTGTACAAGGTCAAGGTCACCTCTTTTTCGTTGTCCACAGAACACACTACACTACAGGAGCTGCTGTCACAGTCTCTCAACTGAGGTTTGGAAACAACATCTGGAAGATAAATTATGAATCAATTGGAATTGGAACCAATATTTAATGTTTTTGTAATATACAGCACACAAACACACACACACTTACTGTATACAGTGAGCTCAAATATTTTTAGTTTTTTTCCTTCATCTGTATTCTCCACAGTATAAACCCCAGCATCGTCTATCTGAAGGTCTGACAGAGTGAAATATCTTGTAACATTGTTCAAGTGGAGGCGGTTTTCAAATCTCTTCTCAAGGGTGATTTTGCCTTCTTTACCAGGGTACACATTTGCAATACTGCCAAGGTCTCCATAAAGTAAATTGCCAGACTTGATCACCCTCTCTGGAAAAGAGAAAGACTGTCCCACGATGCCTTTCACCTGCTGAGTCTCAGACTGGTCTGTTTGCTGAGAAGCACAGAGTACTGTGGAAAGAGAGAGACTCAATATCAACACAATGACTGCAGTCACACACTAAATCTCACAATACCTGGATAAGTGTTTAACATGTCAGTAACTGCACCCATATGATATTGTGATCTGATGTCAGACTGCACTGAAGATGACAATGACATTCAATCATTAGTTAATTTTTGCTGCACGTCTGCAATGTAGTCGTCTGGAATGACACTACTGACTTGAGTATCACAGTCCTTCTTAGATATTTACAGGCCTAATGTGATGGTTGGGGACATGAAATAATTGTTAGGACTAGAAGTTGAATATTTTGCCAGAAATTCAGCTCACATGGAAATGCATTCTCTGAGTGAGGGAAGTTCTTCTCCAATTGACTGTTGTTTTTCCCCAAAATAAAAGTCAAGGATATCACTGAAAAAGCACATGACTTTACAGAGATATTTCATTACCGGCTAACATAACTTTCCACTATAGCCTCTTAAACAGCCTAGATTGTATCATTTGAATTTCAGGGTCAGAAGAACATTTCAGCATGATAGAGGACTATTGTAGGCATTAGCCTATGAGTTATTTGTTGAAACAAGGTTTTGTGTTGAGAACACAGAAAAAGAGATCAGAGGCATGATGGTTGTCCTACTAGCAGTAGGAAAGAGACAGGAATTATGTACATATGGACACTGCAAAAATATTCTGATTATAAGCAGCTGTAGCCTGTAGAAAGTGCCTGCTAAATTACTCAAATGTAATTATTTAGACTGAAGTAATGTATATCAATAATCAGTGGTGGAAAAAGTACCTAATTGTCATACTTGAGTAAAAGTAAAGATACCATAATAAAAACTAAAAGTGAAAGTCACCCTGTGAAATACTACTTGAGTAAAAGTCTAAAAGTATTTGGTTTTAAATCTACTTAAGTAGAGCTGGCAACTGAAACAGTTGAGAGTAAAACTAACAATAATTACTACAAAGCATTGGCTATGCAATCAACTTGTAATTATTTGCAATTGTGAAACTGCAGTTACAGTATTTACAGTATAATGGTTATTTTGAATGCAGCAATTGCAGTATAACTGCAAAATAACCAGTGTTAGGACATAACCACTATATCAGGGGTTAGGCAACCATGGTCCTGGAGTGACGCAGGCAATTCATGTTTTTCATTTAACCAACCTGGAAGGACAGGTGTGTTGAATTTAGGTAATAACTGAACTGATCAATTAGCTCAGTTGGTCAGGTGTGGTGCCTAGTTGGAACAAAATCCTGTAGTACCTGCGGCACTCCAGGAAGAGGGTTTCCTACCCTTGTACTACACAATTACTGAATTGTACAGTATAATATAACATTAACCCTGCAGTTACAAAAGTGACTGTAACTGTGTTATTTTGGACGCAGCTATTGCAGTAGCCATGTAATAAAACAACATGTGCAACTGCACAACTGCAATTATTTTTGTTGGAAAATATGTTTGTCATTGGAAAATGACAGATAATTTCAAAACAACAGTTATGAGTTATTGTTCCATGAGCAGCTGGTAAAATGATGAGCTCCTTATATCTAGTATTATATATCATATTTCAAATGATTTTGAGGAAGATTACATTTGAGAAAAGCAAGTGAGTTAAAGATACCTCTACAGGATCGGTGTCTCCCCCGCGGGACGGTTGAGCTAATGTATGCTAATGTTATTAGAATGAGGTTGTAAGTAAAAAATAACATTTCCCAGGACATAGACATATCAGATACGGGCCGAAAGCTTCAATTCTTGTTAATCTAACAGCACTGTCCAATTTACAGTAGCTATTACAGTGAAATAATACCATGCTATTGTTTGAGGAGAGTGCAGAGTTATGAACTTGAAAATGTGTTAATAAACCAATTAGGCACATTTGGGCAGTCTTGATACAACATTTTGAACAGAAAGGCAATCAGTCTAAAACTTTGCACATACACTGCTGCCATCCAGACCTGGAATAGTACATTCCAGGTCTGAGCTGTTGCTGTTCAAATAGAAGTCATAATTTTTATTCTGAACTGGAATAAACTGATTGATCCAGGCTGTATCACATCCGGCCGTGATTGGGAGTCCCATAGGGCGGCGCAAAATTATCCCAGCGTCGTCCAGATTTGGCCGGGGTAGGCCGTCACTGTAAATAATAATTTGTTCTTAACTGACTTACCTAGTTAAATAAAGGTTCAATTTAAAAAGATATATATATATATAAATTTCAAAAAACAATCACGAGGATGTAGACCAGAAAACACATACAGTCCTAATGAGAGGCGTGTGGCTGGTTGAAGTTTTCAACAAGCATGTCTATTCTGGGATCAGTTTTTGACAGTGCAACACTGAGGTCATGCTCAGCATTGAGACTGTTTCTGTGCTTGTTTTTTTAAGTAATCTTGAGTTGAGAACCCTGACTGACATAAGTATGTGGTGCCAAACTGGACCAGAACATCTACTGCTTTCTCAGTTAGGCAGGCGACCTCTTCATGCTGTAGATGAGCAACCCAGAACTGTGTGTGTTTGCCTCAAAAAGTATCTTGCTTCAATCAGTTCATTCCAGTTCAGAATAAAAATGACTTGTATTTTAACAGCAATGGTTCCAACCTAGACTTGTTTTCAACAATCATTTCTACAGTAAGATGTACAATAGGCCTGATCATTTTTCATCTTCATCTGTACTGTTACTTAGGGTTGCACTATCAGTAGCTAGCTAGCTTGCTTTGGCTAACGTTAGCTATTAGCTGTGTACAAGACCAGGGGATTGTTTGAAAGAGAAACTCACACATACTACTATGAGATAGTACTGCCTTATTTCTGCTTATCATCACCTGTTATGAAATGACAACAGTGCCTTGCTAGCTGACTTACTTTTCCACCGTCGAAGCACTGTTTCCAGAAGCATTCTGCCCTGTTCTGAAAGAATTCCCTGGGCATACCGTCATGCTGTGGATGTTTGGTCAAGACGTGTCTTTATATGAATTTGTTCGTTTTGAATGACTCATTACTAAGCACTTCCTCACACAAAACACATTGAGGGAGCTCCTCGTTATTTCTCAAAGTTTGTATGAAAGAGAGAGAAACTCATCGGTGTATTGGCTTTTCATGACGATTGAGCTGTCAGAACTTGTTTGCTAGCATGAGTCAATTTGATGGCGAGTGGAAATGACTCGACAGTGATCTTCAAGAAAAAAGATCAGGTAAACCGCGAAGGACACGGCATGTCCCTATCCCACTCGCGCAGCTGCCAAACTGAGCAGACAACACTGCTAAACAGAGAGCACACTGAACAGAGACCGCAGTTGCACTTGGCCAAATCAATTCCAGTAATTCATTAAATAATTATACATTTACTCTGACATGTCACGATCCACCATTAACAGGTCCGCGACCCATACTTTAAGAAAGCTGATCTACGCCAATTCAGAATGCTGATTGAGGACCTTTTTACTGATGAATGTCTTTGTTTTTATGACCGTGTTTTTCTTTCTTTCTGCTTGCATTTTGTATTTATATTTTGATGTGTATTTTCTGTA
Source organism: Salmo trutta (assembly GCF_901001165.1). Lineage (NCBI taxonomy): Eukaryota > Metazoa > Chordata > Actinopteri > Salmoniformes > Salmonidae > Salmo > Salmo trutta. Next base: position 18,198,564 of record NC_042960.1, on the reverse strand, counting down.
ATTTATGTAATTCAGGGCTCACCTGTGAAAGAGACCTTGGTCTAATATGACTATATGATAAAATAAAGGTTAAATAAAAAATACAAAAATACGCAGTCAGAAAGTACACTCTTTGAAGGTGCTATCTAGAACCAAAAAGGGTTCTTTCGACTGTTCCCATAGGATAACCATTTGAAGAACCCTTTTTGGTTCCAGGTAGAACCCTTTTGGGTTCCATATTCAATAGAACCCTTTCCACAGAGGGCTCTACATGGAACCCCAAAGAATTCTACCTGGAACCAAAAAGGGTCTTGTACAAGGACAGCCGCAGAACCCTTTTGTAACCCATTTTTTCTAAGTGTAGTCTGGTAAAATAGTTCCAAATCTCCTCTTTTATCACAACTTTAATAGTTGACATGTCCACATGTTTTTCTTAGCTTGTTTGCTGTCTCTCTGAAGTTAGCCAATATTAGTCCCCCCCCCCTTTTGTTAAGTGATAAAACCTTTATTTCCCCCACCTCAAAGTAATTACTGTGGAATGTATAGATGAGGTCCCTGAACCAAAAACAGTTGGTTGTAATATAAAGTAAAAAAATACTTAAGGAATTGCCGCGGATTGGAGGGAAGAGAACCTATAACAGTTGGTTGTATTCGTGCAAGTGATATGGGGTGGAAGCTATTAAACTTTTAAGGAAGTATTTTTGTCATAAGATGAATTACATTTAACATAGGCCTATATTTATTTGTTAAGTAAAAAATACAAAAGTAACTGCTGTGGAATGGATGAGTGAGACCCCTAAACCAATAACAGCTCATGCAAGTCATATAGGGTAGTAGCATTAAAGGAAGTATTTTAATGTAAATTCAATAACAAATATATATATTTTTTAACAATGTCAAAAAGCACAAAAGTAATTCCTGTGGATTGTAGAGGCGAGGAAAACTGGGCACCAGTCTCTTTAGCTAACATTTTCCTCCTTGCCACTCCTGTCATTTGCCAAAAAGACTGGCATTTTGCCAATCTCAACATTCAATATGCATTCAGATTTACGGGGCAGTTGCTGATTGATAGTTTAAAAACATTCAGATTTTCCATGACAATGTTATGGAACATGTGGGGAGTGCAAATTTGGCAAAATATAGAATTTTAAGAACAATATAAACATTATACAACAGGAGGGTCTAATCCTGAATGCTGACGGGTTAAAACCGCATTCCAGACGGTATCTATTCCACAAGTTACCACCGGCTAAATCTATGACATTGAAATGCGGATTTACTCCATTCCATCTGACTGCGCAATCAGCCCAGCCAAGAAATTTATAAATTGATCTCCAGTATAGTAAGCAACTAGACATTGTCTCACATTTCTTTTAGATTAACATTTCGTTTTCAACAGCAGAGATTTGTATAAACCTTGCTGTCTGTCTCTCCAACATATGCAATATTGTTTCAATATTCAAATTCGATCTCCAGCTGTCTCCATGGTAATAAATATGTCGTGATTCGGGATGAGACAGACAGGCAGACAGCATTTCTCTACCAGTCTAAATCATGAATCAGCTGGCATTATTTTTATGGATATATAGAAAGAAATGTCAATTGAAAAACTGTAAAACGAAACGAAGTGCAGCTCCTTTCCTCGGATTACATTTAATCAGTTAAATGTAAGAGATTACAAAAAATTACGGTAACTGTAATCCGTTACGTTACAAGTAAAAATATTGTAATCAGATTACAAAAACCTTTGAAAAACTAAATGATTACTTCGAGGATTACTTTCAAATTCAGAAAGGATTTTTGCGACAAAAATCTTTGATACTTCTCTGTTTTCTCAATGACATTCAAACCAGCATTGAAAAAAGGTGCAAGTTTAAGTTTGTTCCACCTGAGCGAGTCTGACTATAAATCAGAGACCACTATGATGACACACCAAATGTGTTTGATGGATTGCGGGAAAAGAGCAGGAATGGGCTTTTGTAGGCTATAGTCCAAGCCATGTCTTCCAATGGTGCGACTGCTGTCAGCATTCAAAGATTATCCAACTTGAATAAATATCCATTTGTTCTTAACTGACTTTCCTAGTTAGATAAAGGTTACACATAAAGGTAACAAGGATGACAGCAGTGGTGTAGTCTACGTCGATATGGATATCACTTATATTGATATCTACATTGATGTGAATCCCACTGCTGCCCTCTCATTTAGCTATTTGTGACTTACGGATCGTGGTTGTTGTGGATGGCTGTTCACAAATCTAAACGTATATTTGAACCTAATAATGGTTGAATTCAAAAAGTTTAAGCTGCCTGTCAATCAATGTTTTTGAAACCAGTGGACAGCCAGTGAAAAATGCACTCTTGCAACAGCTGCATAATGCGGATCCCAGCCTATGGAATAAAAGTTGGGCTTTTATTACTCAATCTAATTCATGCTGATAAAATAGACATCCATAGGCCTAATGGACACGTGCTCAAACTCGCACACTTTTGATTGCCTCTTTAAGTCTATCTGTAGTTGCTACATCCATTTTTGTACTTTTTTGTACTTTTTATATATATTAATGTAAAGATATAATTTAATCATATTATTATATGTAGTAGAAAGCGATGGGTTAGAAGAAGCCTACATAACCAACCCATAAAGTTACATTTTACATCCATGTATGGCCAGCTAGGTAAACTTTAACATTGATTTATCCTGCAATAGATGTCGTTCAATTGGTAACATACATTTGTGTCTTCTTTTAATGCCTCTTACGGGAAGAGTAATCTAAAAGTAACTGAATGTAATGAGTTTACGTTACTGAGTTTGGGTAATCCAAAAGTTACGTTACCGATTACAATGTTGGACAGGTAACTAGTAACTGTAACACATTACATTTAGAAAGTAACCTACCCAACCGTGCGAGTGAGCACATTTCCTATGACAGGCGAAATCACGCCTCATTAGCTCATTGTTATGGATGTAGACAAAAAATGGTTCAAAGAGAGAATCGTCACAGCTGCATGCATGAGGAACTAGGGAACGAGCTCTGCCCGTGGAAATGTGCAATTCAATGTGTATCTAAATAAATGGCTGTCGATGCTGTGACTGACCATCCCCCCAAAGGTGTCACTGTGGTTTCTATTCTGATCTGCTGTTTCAAGGTCTTTGCTACAATGTTTCAGCGCTGTTTTCAGATCAGTGGACAGCGCCCCTATACACTGTTTCGATCTGGCATGAAATTTTACTATGCATAGACCAGACGTGCACTGTTTTCAGAACCATGGACAGAGTCCCTAGAAAACAAGGTTCTGGAACTATCAACCAGTGCTTGAGCAGTTTTGCTTTACATGGCAGTCAATACGAATAGATCTAACGACCAGAGAACGCCTAGCATGTCACTTGACAACCAGTGTTAGTGAATGTAGCATCACGTTTTTTTTTTTAAATTATGGTTTGGGAAATAATCTTGATTTTTAATGCTGGTAACCCATTGTATAAAAGCAATAATACACATTATTGTAATACATGACAGGACGTGTTATTTTGAGATTTTTATCATGGCTGTGATGGTCTACATAACTCGGCTTTGCCTCGTGACTATGACCACATCACGGCCATGATAAAAATCTCATAATAACACGTCCTCTCATGTACTATTGCTTATATACCATTATGACCTGCTGCGGTCATTCCCTTGTGAGATGGCAGTGTCAATGCAAGTTCATGTTGTTCAAAGTGGGCTTCTTAATGATAGAAAGACATGATATGGAAAATATTTACCTATATATTCAATCGAACTACGTTTGCTTCAGTTGCATCCCATTAATGCTAATGAGAGAAAATAAACTGAATTGCTGGCACCTGTCATCATTCCTCACTCATACTCTGAGTTGGTATACACGTCATAAGAAGGAATTCCCCTTGACCACGCCCACAAATGGGGAATAACAAACATTCTGTCCCATTGACCTCCATTGTAAAAGAGCCAACTTCATGGAAGATTTTTACTTATATAGAAATAACAAAACATGCCGAAAGGTTGTTGTTCAATGTACATGGAACCAGGTAAGAAATCCCGACTTATGGTTCACAGTGCTCCCATGTAGGGAAATAAAGCCTGCAAGAAAAGCCCTGCGGCTTCAGGCTATTCGGCGTGGGAGAGTGGGAAATGGGGGGCCCTGTTGTCCAAGTAAGCTACACGTAGCTATGTGTGTGGAAAACATTTAATCTCAAGTAAGACATTGAATTGTGTAGTATATAGTCCGTTTGTAACTCCACTCACTACTTGTATCTGTATAGTCTGTTTGTGTTGTTGTTCTTGGCTGACTTAATGTTCTGGTCAGCAGCAAGCACTCACTCATGTGGCTGTTAGCACGTCATGTAAAGGAGCATGAGGGAAGCCCTACAATATTAAGCTTTTCTCAGTTGTGTGAATGCTTAGGAGCAGGAAATGTTGAAAAGTAATCTTAAGACATGTTGTACTTTTGTTAAATGTAGTTTTGTAATTGACTAAAACAAGCAGACCACAAGAAAATTGCCTTTGAAAAAGGCTGTGAGCCAATGACCTACGTTACCACAGGTTGTTTTCCCCACAGGTGGGTGGAATCGCAACGTTCTTTTTAATACCGACTGGGTATGTATTTATATAGCCCTTCTTACATCAGCTGATATCTCAAAGTGCTGTACAGAAACCCAGCCTAAAACCCCAAACAGCAAGCAATGCAGGTGTAGAAGCACGGTGGCTAGGAAAAACTCCCTAGAAAGGCCAAAACCTAGGAAGAAACCTAGAGCGGAACGAGGCTATGAGGGGTGGCCAGTCCTCTTCTGGCTGTGCCGGGGTGGAGATTATAACAGAACATGGCCAAGATGTTCAAATGTTCATAAATGACCAGCATGATCAAATAATAATAATCATAGTAGTTGTCCAGGGTGCAACAAGTCAGCAACTCAAGAGTAAGTGTCAGTTGGCTTTTTCATACCTGCTGATAATCATGACTTTTATTACATAATCATGACTTTGTTACATTTTTTTAACGTTTGTATGATCATTAGTTATATAATCTGTCTAGACAGGCTACTTTAGGAAACTTTCCGAATGGACATACAGAAAATTAGCGAACTCACCCACATAAAAGCCTACACTGATCACATGTGCCAGGCTGAAAAAAATGTGTAGGTGTCCCCATAGGCCTAATATTTAAATTGAGGAAATGTAATCATAATCATTATTTTAGCGATCCATGTTAGACGTCCCTCCAAATGAAGAGGTCCCCATCCTGCTGATGTGAGCTGCTGGATAGAACACTTGCAATTGATATGCTTTTATGGATGAGAAGGTAAACTTGCCATTTCCAAAAAGGAGCTCGGTGGGGAGTCGGAGATTCGCTGTTTTACGATCTGTTGTCTACCTCAACAGCAAGGGTTTCATTAAAACGGCCAAGCCACTATATTTGTTTTATTACACATTTAAATAAACATGACGAATTTGGTGATGTTCAAGTTCAACTTAAATTCATTGTCCCACAGCGTGCGTCAGACCCCAAAAATGTTTTGGTCTCTGGCTTGCAATGCACAGGTGGTGGTCGCCTGCATTCACTGTAGGCCTAATATAGGCTAGAATACTAATGGCGGATTAATAGCCCAGTCTATGAATTAACTTTTTTTGCATAAACATTGTGATCGTCGGATAGCTGTGAGGGTTATAGAATCAGGATCAAATCCTCAGATTTCCTCGAGCTCATTAATGAAAGAATGTTCATATTTGAAGATTGCCAAAAGGCAAGTCCCTTTGGCAATGACAAGGAGTGGTAACGAGTGGAATGTTAGTTAAGAGACTGGTACTCAGGCTAGAGGTGAGGTCCCTGAACCAATAACAGTTGCCCAGTGACAGTGGTTGTATTCATGAAAGTCATATTGGGTGGAAGCTATTTAAAGGGCAATTCTGCCACTTTTCAACATCATATTCATCATCTCCATCACCAAACCTGTGTCTACATATGTGAAAACATCGTATTTCTATGATCTGTGGTTAAAAAGATAAGAAGAAAGTTCCATCACAGGATAGGATTAAAAATGAAAAACAGTGATATTCAAAACCTGCAACGAGATTCTAGGCCAAGGGAGGGCATTTTTTTGCTCCCCACGTCACCGCAAATACTTTTTTGTTGTTTATTATTTATTGTACTGGAGATTATGAAAATGAGTTTGAAAAGTGGTGGAGTTGTCCTTTAAGTTTTAAAGAAGCATTTTTTTTTTTACATGAAATGAATAAACATTTATCAAAAAAATAGACAAAATAAAAAAACATACAAAAGGTATTGCTGTGGATTGGATAGAAGAGGCCCCTGAACCAATAATAGTTGGTTAAGTTGGAAATGCCATTAGGGAAATTCACATTCGGTCTGTGCTCTAAGCACAAGTTTAGGCTTCCTTGTCAGGAAAGTCAACAATCGTACAAAAATAGATCTAAATGTTTTAAATTTCCAAAGTTATTAATTAAAACATTGAACATTTCAAATATAACAATAATTAGGCTACTTATCTATCATCTCCCACATACACTTTTTGTTAGTGCAGCAAATCAGTAAGAATAAAAGAAACATACCTTCAATGAGAAAATATAGCAGCATGAACGTCAGTCTGGCAAGCCTTCTCCATCCGAACAAATGGTTCATTCCTCTAAATCTTCAGCTGTTCAGTGGTGTGTGTTGTGAAGAACTGGAAAGATGTGACCTTGTCTTGGTACAGAGGAGAGAATAGACTCAACCAGACCAGCAGTCCTCTGGTGTGTATTCATTAAGACAATTCTGTTGTGAAACCTTTCTTAAATGGAAGCAAAAGGAACAGGGAGGGACATACCTGAATTTGTCCAATGGAACCTGTTGTTTTAGTTGCAACTGTTTGGACTAATGATTACACCCCTGATCTCATCACCAGCCTGTCTCTCCCATCTACAGTGGTGTAGTTGCAAACACTGTCGGTAATCACACTTCACAGTCAACATCATAACACCCTGAGGAGATGGAGGCCATCCACTCTGACCTCATTACACTATAGAAGCCATCCCTCTTGAGATAGGGGGAGCAGTTAATAGACTTGTTGTGTAGTGATGAACCAGGGTGTAGGTTGTTAAATCAAATCAAATAACATTTTATTTGGCACCTTACCAACAATGCAGGTTTAAGAAAAATAAGACTTAAGAAAAATATTTACTATATCAACTAAAGTAAAAAATAAAAGATCAACAGTTAAATAACAATAACGAGGCTATGTACAAGGGGTACCGATATATGTGCGGTGGTACAGGTTAGTCGAGGTAATTGAGCATGTTCAGCAGTCTTATGGCTTGGAAGTAGAAATTGTTAAGAAGCCCTTTGGACCTAGACTTGGTGCTCCGGTACCGCTTGCCGTGTGGTAGCAGAGAGAACAGTCAATGACTAGTGTGGCTGGAGTCTTTGCCAATTTTAGGGCCTTCCCCTGACACCGCCTGGTTTAGAGGTCCTGGATGGCAGGAAGCTTGGCCCCAGTGATGTACTGGGCCGTACGCACTACCCTCTGCAGTGCCTTGCGGTCTGAGGCCAAGCAGTTGCCATTCCAGGCGATGATGCAACCAGTCAGGATGCTCTCGATGGTGCAGCTGTAGAATATTTTGAGTATCTGAGGTCCCATGCCAAATCCTTTGTCTCATGAGGGGGAAAAGGCGTTGTCACGACTGTCTTGGTGTGTTTGGACCATGGTAGTTTGTTGGTGATGTGGACACCAAGGAATTGAAGGTCTCAACCTGCTCCACTAGAGCCCTGTCGATAAGAATGGAGGTGTGGTCAGGCCCTCCTTTTCCTGTAGTCCGCGATCATCTCCTTTGTCTTGATCATGTTGAGGGAGAGGATGTTGACCTGGCACCACACCGCAGAGATTGTGTCATCTGTGGATCTTTTGGAGGAGTATCCAAATTGGAGTGGGTCTAGGGTTTCTGGGATGATGTTGTTGATGTGAGCCATGACCAGCCTTTTAAAGCACTTCACGGCTACATACGTGAGTGCTACGGGTCGGTCATTTAGGCAGGTTACCTTAGTTTTCTTGGGCACAGGGACTATGGTGGTCTGTTAGAAACATGTAGGTAATACAGACTTGGCCAAGGACAGGTTGAAAATGTCAGTGAAGACATTTGCCAGTTGGTCAGTGCATGCTGGCAGTACACGTCCTGGTAATCCATCTGGCCCTGCGGCCTTGTGAATGTTGACCTGTTTAAAGGTCTTGCTCACATATGCTACGGCAAGTGTGATAACACAGTCATCTGGAACAGCTGGTGCTCTCATGAATGCTTCAGTGTTGCTTGCCTCGAAGTGCGCATAGAAGTAATTTAGCTCATCTGGTAGGCTTGTGACACTGGGCAGCTCGTGGCTGGGCTTCCCTTTCTAGTCCGTAATAGTTTGCAAGCCCTGCTACATCCGACAAGCATCAGAGCCGGTGTAGTAGAGCACATTCTTGTAGATTAAAGAGCACTTTCTAGTGGAGAAAATTGAGAATTCCACTGTGAATGGTTTGCCGTTTGCATTATCTTGTATGGTAGCCTTCTATGTTCTATTATGTGAGGTATATACAGTGAGTGTACAAAACATTAGGAGAACCTGCTCTTTCCATGACATGGACTGACCAGGTGAATCCAGGTGAAAGCTACAATCCCTTATTGATGTCTCAGCCACCTGTTAAATTCACTTCAATCGGTGTAGCTGAAGGGGAGGAGACAGGTTAAAGAAAGTGTTTTAAGCCTCGAGACAATTGTATCGTGTATGCAGCCACAGGGTGAATGACAACATTTTTAAGTGTCCCTTGAACAGTGTATGGCAGTAGGTTCCAGATGCACCGGTTTGAGTCTGTCAAGAACTGCTATGTAGCTAGGTTTTTCACGCTCAACCGTTTCCCTCTGTGTATCCAGAATGGTCTACAGCCGAAAAGACATCCAGTCCACTTGACACAACTGTGGGAAGCATTGGAGTCAACATGGGCCAGCATCCCTGTGGCACACTTTCGACAACTAGTTCATGCCCTGGCGAATTGAGGCTGTTCTGAGTGCAAAAGTGGGTGCAACTTAAAATTAGGAAGATGTTCCTAATATTTTGTACACTTAGTGCCTTCAGAGAGTATTCATAACAATTGATTTCTCTGACAGATGTTTTTTCCTCACCCATCTACACACAATACCCCATAATGACAGTGAAGATATGTTTTTTAGAAATGTTTGCACATTTATTGAAAATTAAATACAGAAATATCTCATTTAGACAAGTATTCATACCCCGAGTCAATACTTTGTGGAAGCATCTTTGGTAGTGATTACAGCTGTGTCTTTCTAGGTAAGTCTCTAAGAGCTTTGCATACCTGGATTGTACAATATTTGCACATTCTTATTCTTCAAGCTTTGCCAAGTTAGTTGTTGATACTTGCTAGACAGCCTTTTTCAAGTTGCCATAGATTTTAAGTCCAAATTGTAGCTTGGCCACTCAGGAACATTCAATGTCTTCTTGGTAAGCAACTTTAGTGTAAATTTGTCCTTTTGTTTTAGGTTATTATCTTGCTGAAAGGTGAATTTGTGTCCCAGTGTGTTGGAAATCAGACTGAACCAGGTTTTCCTCTAGGATTTTGCCTGTGCTTAGCTCTATTCTGTGTATTTGTATCCTAATAAACTCCCAAGTCCTTGCCGATGGAGCCACAAACATGCTTGAAAATGTGAATAGTGGTACACAGTGATGTGTTGTTTTGGATTTGCACCAAACATAATGCTTTGTATTCAGGAAATAAAGTGAATTTCTTTGCCACATTTTTTTCAGATTTACTTTAGTGCCTTATTGCAAAAAGGATTCATGTTTTGGAATATTTGTATTCTCTTCACTCTGTCATTTAGGTTAGTATTGTGGACAACTACAGTGTTGTTGATCCATCCTCCATTTTCTCCTATCATAGCCATTAAACTCTGTAACTGTTTTAAAGTCACCATTGGCCTCATGGTGAAAACCCTGAGCAGTTTCCTTCCTCTCCAGCAACTGAGTTAGGAAGGACGTCTGTATCTTTGCAGTGACTGTGTGTATTGATACCCCATCCAACGTGTAATTAATAACTTCACCATGCTCAAATGGATATATTCAATGTGTATCTTTTATATTTTTACCCATCTACCAATAGGTGGTCTTCTTTGTGAGGCATTGTAAAACCTCCCTGGTCTTTGTGTTTGAATCTGTGTTTAAAATTCCCTGCTCGACTGAGGGACCTTACAGATAACTGCTTTAACATTTAAACTAATAATTTACTCTGGTACAATCAGACATACAGTGCTGAATGCATCATCATCATATTTGCATATAACTGTACCGGTCTCTGACACTCATTTCCTTCATAAGTTAACCTGATGTGTGTTGCAGTACAGTAGTACATTAAAGGTAGCATTGTAGCATGACTTGCCATACAGTAGGATTAACTAAGGTAAAGAAAAGTAAATCCCAAAATGTGTAATAAAATGTAAAGAGTTTTGCTTTCATAAGGCAGTGATGGAAAAAGTACCCAATTGTCATACTTGTTGTGGTTGATTGTTAGTTGATCTCATATGTTTACATTGAATAGAATATCAAGGTGTTTTGACACTTGAACAGGTTTTGCTGGTGTATCTCTAGATCAGGGTTTCCCAAGCTCGGTCCTGGGGCCCCCAGGATAACTTCAACAGAGCTTGATGATGAGATGGTGACTTGAATCAGCTGTGTAGTGCTAGGGAAAAAAACTAAATGTGCACCCGAGGTTGGTAAACCCTTCTCTAGATGACAGATTGATAAGGCCATCACCTGCTGCTTATCTATTGATCATATTTTCAAACAGCCTATGAAATATGATGCATTATATAGAAAGGAAAACTATCTGAAGGCCAGGGTATTAGGCCAGGGTATTATGTAGATTACAATAAAGGTTACTGAAGGAGTATTAGGTACATTTAAAATGGAGGTTACTGAGTGTTAATGTCCGTTAGAGAGAATGGTAAATGGTAGTTCATGTGTCAAGACAAATAAATGCAGTTCAAAAGAAAATGCTATAAGAACTGCAGCTGCTACATCTTTTCAATACTGTATTTGAAAGTTATTACACATGTTGCCTCTACCAGATCAGAGTAGCATGTCTCTTTCTATGACCATGGTGTGGTCCTGATAGAAATGTGTTGTATAGAACTTACTGTACAGCCACCTCTTCTGTACATCACCCTGCAACGTTCTTTGAACAAGGTCCTGATGTTAGTCTCAAAAAAACATCCACAAATGGAGAGAGAGTGGGAGCCTTGTGGTTGCTTTAGCACAAGTAAAACTACACAAATACATGTATCAAAATGAACGTGTCAACATACATGGATTCCATCAACCCCCACAACACCCCATATGGTCTGTGTACGTGTGTTAGTGTGTGTGCATGTACGCTTCTCTATTGCCATCTCTGTCAGCGTGTGGTTATCGCTTATTTGTTCTCTCTGTTGTCAGTAGCCTATATGGGTCAGTCGCTGTCATTCTCATTATAGGGGAGATGTGGTACCTTCCTCTCTCTGCACAGCTTTTCTCAAGCAAGAAAGCTGTCACCACAAACCATGCTCTCAGTCCCCTGCACCCACATTTAGCAGACACTTTTATCAAGTGACTTACAATAAGTGTATTAAACTAAATTAGGTAAGATAACCACATACAGCATCACAATAATTCCAAAATAACTTTTATCGGCCAATAATTCTGTGCAAGTCAGATCTGTGCTAGGTAGCTAGTCAAATGAAGCACTCCTGTGCCTAACCTTTAACCTCAACGTAGTTTTAACTGAACAGAAAGGGAAATGAACAGAACAGATAATGACAGCTGTTGTTCTGTGGTCAGAGGCAACAGGACGGCTTCTAACTGTGACCTGTTATCAAAGTGTCCCTCTGTTAGTTCTCAGGGCAGCATAATCTTCCATAGCTCATTGGTAGAGCGTAGCCCTTGCGCTCTTGCAACCCCTGGACAGTGGGTTTGATTCCCGAGACCACCTGTACGTAAAATGTATGCACACATGACTGTAAGTCACTTTGGATGAAAGTCTCTGTTAAATTACATAACGATTCTACAATGTATACTGAAGAGACTTTCTAGCTGCATGCTGACATTTTAACATTATATGGCCTCTCCTCTCACTTTCACAGGACAGAGATAGAGAAAGAGAGGAGAGAGACACAATGAGAGAGAGAGAGAGAGAGACACTTGAGAGGGAGACACTAGAGAGAGAGAGAGTCAGATATAAAATAATGTATTAACCATTGGAAAACATTTTAACGTGCTTGAATGGTGTGGTAATTATGATTTGCCAGGATTAGACGGAGCTGGGAAGTGTGGTTGCCATGCATAGACAGAAGGGTAAGAGATGGGGTCTTAGTGTTTGAGATGTGTTCATGAAGTACACCACCACAAGCTCATCAATAGCATCTTAATTGGATTAAATGCTCATAAGATCATTTTAAGATACAAGGGGTATGATGAATGATGTTTATTTCTCTTTATGGAGACGTGTAGTTAAGGTCTCTGTCTCTAAGCTATACAGGATGTGGTGGGGCTGCAGAGAAACAGAGATGATAGAAAACGAGGGCAGGGAGAAATACACCATCTCTGACTGATATCATCAACCACACGGCCAAGGTGACAAGCACCAAAACCCTGATGACGACAGCTTGTTTGTCGAAACGTTGGTTATTAGGTTATTAAATGATTGCATCTGAGGTCCTAGTGTGCAGCTCTCCTTTAATTTGACAAGCACCAAAAAACCTGTTCAAACTAGATTCATTGAAAGTGTTAAAATGTGGGATTCAGAGTAGGGCTAATGCCAAATAATGTAGAGTTAATTGTATAGAATCTGACCTTTTGAGAATATGGTAAGTGCTTTATTTATCTCTTCCCCATGGTGGAGTCTTAGCAGAGATTAGGGATGGCTGCTGTGCGAAACTGTAAAAGTAGAAAGTCTGAAAACAGCATGGTTGTGGAATGAAACCATGGAAAGTAGTGCACCTAGTCAAAAATCTAATCAAATATTATTGGTAGCATAACACATATTTTGCAGATGTTATCGCAGGTGCAGTGAAATGCTTATGTTTCCAGTTCCAACAGAGCTATACTGTAAAATTGGGGCGTCAGGTAGCCTGGTGGTTTGGAGCATTGGGCCAATAAGTGAAAAGTAAACATATAGCAAGACAATTAACCCTAATTGCTCCAGAGTCACTGTCAATATTGGCTGAACCCTGGCCGTAACCCCACTCGATGAGGGTGTCTCAGGGGGAGGAGATCCTTGATAATCTTCTTGGCGTTCCTGTGATACCAGGTGCTGAGGATTTCCTTGAGGGCAGGCAGTAAGCTGAGATCTGGTGTTTGGAGGGTGTGTGAATGTAAAGTGCTTTAAAGTGTTTAAATACATAGAAATGAAGTGCTCTGAAACACTCAACCTAAATATTGGTGTTTTTATACTGACACTTTTGGGGGTTTTAGTATATGTAAAAGGCAGCATCAAAACACAGAAGTGACAAGACATGCAAATGGTTTATAGCCTAAAATGTATTGATAATAAGGGCCCATTGAGAATATTTTTTGTGGAATTCCACCTTTAGTTTTTCAATGCTTTATTTAGACATATTGAAAACAGGAGGAGCAGTATAATGGTACATTTCATTGGAACCAACCACATAGCCACACTGTAATAGGCTGACCACAAAATAAATGTAGAAATCCATGTTATTCAATTATTGCACCCACGCTGCTCGCATCAATGAGCGTTTGCGTTGCCAAGGGCTAAAATAGAACTCCTTTCTATTTCTGACACAGATCGCGCTGCAAGTCCTGCCTCTCCTCATTGGTTTATAGAAGCAGGTACGCACGTGCCATCTCCTCATTGGTTATACCCACGTGGGTGATTGAAAGATGAACTGTGTTGCTGGTCGGTGTAGTAATACTATGAAAGTTTAGATGCCAATCACCATATAAGTTCAAAGATGAAAAAGCCTGGAAGGAGGAGAGATGACTAGAAACGATTCGGTTGACCGTTTTATGTGTGGATTAATTGTCTGAGTAGAAGACCTTGTGCATTTCAGGTAAAATAACAACTCAATGTTTATATCCCAGGACAAATTAGCTAGCAACAGCAAGCTAGCTAAATATGACAAATTAGTTAGCAAGTACAAGCTAACTAGCTAAATTGCCGTAAATGTTTAATTATTTTCAACCTGTTCCCAAATTAATGTAATTGGTTCAGAGTTTGTTTTGATATTTTAACCTGCGTGCTGTGATCGCGTTTGGTGTAGGGGGACAAAATAAATGTATGCACGATGGCGCAATATTGCACACTCGCAGCCGGTTTGGGTTCCGTGTAAGAAATAGTTCTGGGGTGAATTGAAATTTACTAAAAAATAATAATATACTTGGCAAATGTAGGCAAGTCATGCAGAGCCTTTGGTCTAGCGGACAGCGGTAACGCATCCAGCTTAGACCCTTCACCCTGTCTCCACTGAAGTCCAAGGTTAAAATCGCTGCACCGGCCCTTCAATCTGTTTCTCCCACCTATCTGTATGCCCTCTGTCATTTCATAACTGTCTAAATAATGTGTAAAAATATATGTGTATATATATAAAAAATGTATAGAAGTCATTCAAATAATTTGTTCATTTAATTTTACCAAAATAATGTGTAAGAATTAATCCAACTTAATGTGTTGCTCAAAATGTAAGACTATTTCAGAAAAATAACAAAAGAGAGAGAAAATGTAATTATTGAACTCATTTCTTATCTTGTTTTAGAAGATTGTGTGTAATAAAAAATACTGACTTTATGATTCTTTCACACAATGTATGCATCATCCAAAGTGATACGCTACTATGCAAAGTCTTCCCAGAGCCACCAGTCGTAAGCTTTTAAGAGATGTCCTTCCCTAAATGACATATTAGTCCACAGCTACCTTCCTGGTGACTCTAAAAAGACTTGGCTTGACCACAAACCCATGGGCTATTTTAAACGCAACCATTGCAGAAATATTGCACAAAAAAGTATTTTGTTGACACAAAACGGAGTATCAAGATAAGCATTTAACTGTAAAACCACTCATCTACAGATTGGAATGTCCACGGTGCAAGGTATTCTACATGGACATATAGACAGACGCCTTCAAGACCGCTTAGCGGAACACAAGTACGCCATACGAGTAGGCAACGAAGACTACCCCATGGCAAGGCACTACAAGTCCTTACACCATTGCAACCCAGCCTTTATACAAGCTATACGTATTGATCATGTTCCAGCCTCAATTAGAAAAGGGGACTGTACCATCATCTTTGAAATGCAAGAGAAAGGCCATAATGTATTATTCCAGCCAAGGGCGCAATTTAGATTTTGGCTAGTAGATGGCAGCAGTGTATGTGCAAAGTTTTAGACTGATCCAATGAACCATTGCATTTCTGTTCAAAATGTTGTATCAAGACTGTCCAAATGTGCCTAATTGGTTTATTAAAACATTTAAGTTCATAACTTGAAACAAACAATAGCATGGTATTTTTTCACTGTAATAGCTACTGTAAATTGCACAGTGCAGGTAGATTAACAAGAATTTAAGGTTTCATCCAACATCAGATATGTCTATGTCCTGGAAAATGTTCTTGTTACTTACAACCTCATCACATTAGCCTACGTTAGCTCAACCATCCCGCGGGGGACCCATCGATCCTGTAGAGGTTTAAACAGCTACACCGAAGTGAAAGTTTGGGGATTTACGTACTACAGGCCACTCAGTTAACCTCTTCCATCTAGACGTTCCGCTAGCGGAACACCGCTCCAATATCCAATGATAGGGCGTGGCGCAAAATACAAACTCCTCGAAAATCCGAAAACTTCCATTTTTCAAACATGACTATTTTACACCATTTTAAAGACACGACTCTCCTTTATCTAACCACACTGTCCGATTTCAAAAAGGCTTTACAACGAAATCAAAACATTAGATTATGTCAGGAGAGTACCCAGCCAGAAATAATCAGACACCCATTTTTCAAGCTAGCATATAATGTCACAAAAACCAAAACCACAGCTAAATGCAGCACTAACCTTTGATGATCTTCATCAGATGACACTCCTAGGACATTATTTTATACAATACATGCATGTTTTGTTCAATCAAGTTCATATTTATATCAAAAACCAGCTTTTTACATTAGCATGTGACGTTCAGAACTAGCATTCCCACCGAACACTTCCGGTGAATTTACTAAATTACTCACGATAAACGTTCACAAAAAACATAATTATTTTAAGAATTAAAGATACAGAACTCCTTTATGCAATCGCGGTGTCAGATTTTAAAATAACTTTTCGGTGAAAGCACATTTTGCAATATTCTGAGTAGATAGCCCGGCCATCACAGGACAGGCTAGCTATTTTGACACCTACCAAGTTTGGTACTCACCAAACTCAGATTTACTATAAGAAAAATTGGATTACCTTTGCTGTTCTTCGTCAGAATGCACTCCCAGGACTTCTACTTCAACAACAAATGTTGGTTTGGTTCCAAATAATCCATAGTTATATCCAAATAGCGCCGTTTTGTTCGTGCGTTCAAGACACTATCCGAAGGGTAACGAAGGGTGACGCCGCCGGCGCGTTTCGTGACAAAAAAAATCAAAATATTCCATTACCGTACTTCAAAGCATGTCAAACGCTGTTTAAAATCAATTTTTATGCGATTTTTCTCGTAAAATAGCGATAATATTCCGACCGGGAGTCATTGTTTTCGTTCAAAGACTAAAAATGTAAAATGGCCTCTTCACGTGCACACCCGTCTCATTGTTCTCGGATCGACCACTATCCAAATGCGCTACTGTTTTTCAGCCAGAGACTGCAGAGTCATCATTCACCGTTCTGGCGCCTTCTGAGAGCCTATGGGAGCCTTAGAAAGTGACACGTTACAGCAGAGATCCTCTGTTTTGGATAGAGATGACAAAGAAGGCCAAGAAATAGTCAGACAGGGTACTTCCTGTACAGAATCTTCTCAGGTTTTGGCCTGCCATTTGAGTTCTGTTATACTCAGACACCATTCAAACAGTTTTAGAAACTTTGGAGTGTTTTCTATCCAAAGCTACTAATTATATGCATATTCTAGTTTCTGGGCAGGAGTAATAACCAGATTAAATCGGGTACGTTTTTTATCCGGCCGTGAAAATACTGCCCCCTATCCATAACAAGTTAAGTATCCTGGTTTAAATTAAGATAAGAATTTCTCACCATTCCTGTAGAGTTGTGAGAGGTCCCTTTGCTGTCATCTAGTGGACATAATGCTTTATTTCCCTCAGCTATGTTGCTGTGGTCCTTGTTAGATGTGATCTAATGTACTGTAAAATGGATGGCTCTCCTATCCTCACCACTTTGCCAGGTCATATTCAAGGTTAGAACTTTTAATTTTTGTGGGGGGGTTTGATGCTTCTAGTCTTGATTTGCATTGATAACATGTCTACAGCATTTCAACTTTTAATGTTTATAGTATTGTTTGCTAGGTGTTGTCCAATTAATTCTGTAACCACTCCCTCTTCAAATCAGGGTTGATTGGAAAATACTGTTCAAAAGAGGACATTGTATTATTGTATCTTTGTACTCCCTGGTGAAGGTCATGCAGCCAAAACGCATCAGTTTTTAATCTTTGTTTCCATTGAGCATGCCATACAAATTAAGGCATTTTTATCAATTATATGAAGAGTCCTTGTAATGGTGTAATGGGTCATGATGAACAGGTATCAAAACCGTCAGGCAAATTAGTGTTCAATAAGGACAGTACCTATTCACACATCAAGGATTGTCAATATGAAGGAATGTGTGGTATCGGTGGAGAAAGTTGTATGTTAGTTGTGGGGGCTGGAGATCGGAGGTGTCCAGTGAGAGAAAGGGAGATTGAGGTTGCCAGGGTTGGAGTAGTACAGAAAATGTAATATGCCAAAGCAGTGAAGAGAGTGGTAGAGGACGATGTGTACAGGGTGAGGGATCCTGTGAGTAGGCAGAGACCAAGAGAGAGTGATGGGAAGAATATGTGATTCAGTAAAGTTGGCTTTTTATCATTTATAGCCATGGTTGTGAATTATACTGCAGAAATGGATTGAAAGTGACAGAAAATAGAGGTTGTGGTGGCAGTGGCAGAGAAGTATTTGAGATTGCAAGGATTTACTGCAGAAAAGCTGCAGGGGGTGTTGAATGGTAGTGTTATATCCTCTCAGACTATTGGTCTGGAGTATGATGAGGTAGGGTTAAATAGTGGAATGGGGGGTGTTTTTGTTTGAGTGCTAATAGTTGTCAGGGCAATTTCCCTTTACCTTTTTCCAAATGTTGTATTATCGTATCAAATAACAGTATCAAGAATGTAATGTAGATAGGTGGTGAATGGCCTCACACACCAGTCCGGTGGCGCTGTATGCAACTAAAAGTTGGATGCGATCCATCAACCAAATCCCGAAGAAGAAATAGGATTTTCAATGAAAGAGGCAAGTGCAAAATCCTAAATTATTTCAGGTCAATCTCCCAGTGGAGGCTCCTTAGAGGAGGAAGGGGAGAACCGTCCTCAGTGAATTTCATAAAAATAAAAATAGTGAAACATTAAAGTAATATTTTTTAAATAAAACTATACTCAAATATTCACGTCACCAAATAATTTATGAAAACACACTGTTTTGCAATTAAGGTCCACAGTGGCCTCAATTGCACTCCGTAGGGAAGCACCATGGTGTAGCCAGAGGACAGCTAGTTTCTGTCCTCCTCTGGGTACAATGACTTCAATACAATACATGGGAGACTTGTGGTTCTCACCACCTTCCATAGATTTACACAATAATTATGACAACTTCCGGAGGACTAACACTATGTTGACTTGACACTAGCTAATATGGTGACAACAATGAGGCTGTGTGTAGCGGTTATGATATGAAGGTTTGGCTTGGAAAGGTTTTTTCGCCTGGTCACAGACAGCTGATGCGTTGTGCACTCAAGTTCACAAGCCAGGGGAAAAGGAATTATCCAACGATTAAAGGGATCCTGTTGTTTATATATGGCTGTTATGAATGTGAACTGGGTTTGCGTGTGATCAGGGGTGTATTTATTCCTCCGATTCTGTTGAAAAAAAATCTTAAATGGAAGCAAACGGAATGGAACAAAACTCAGGTAAATATACCTAGATTTGTCCAATAGAAACTCTGGTTTGCCATTGTTGGACTAATGACTACATTAGATCAGCTAGATGAAGGCAAGATTGTGCAAGGCATTATTGAATGTGTCAATGTCTGTCATGTCGATTACTCACATTTCTCTCGACCTGTGCACTTACTTTTGAATATGAATGACAGTCATCCAATATGCTGTAATAGAAATAAGGCCATGCTCATAAAAAAATGCAAAGTCTTAAACGGCACTGACCACCACTGAACACTGTGCTTGACAATGCCTAACAAAACGGTATAAACGGCAAAGGATTAAATACATAAAACAATGTAAAACATTGAGACACTTCAGACAAAGGGATGTAATTCTGCACTATACAGGTTTTTAAAAAATCTATCGTGTTTATAAGCTTAAGAGAGGGGAAACAACACTGAAACAGAAGAAGGTATCTAATTCTGCTCGAAACAGGCCTCAAAACAACAACATTTTCAATCTTGTCTGTTTGTGCTCCGAGTTTCTGGCAAGGTGTTGCACAACACTTGATTTAGTGGTGGTACAACACACCATGTAACGTTTCAAAACATTTCAGGATGATGTGTTTCAATACTCCTGCAAATTGAAGGTTTACTTTACAAAAATTGCATTGGCCAATATGGCCGTTTATGTAACAGACACTTTTATCCTAAGTGATAACAGTTCCCACATTTTGGTATGTGACCCTAATGGGAATCGAACCCACAACTCTGGTGTGGTTCTTATAAACGGAGCCACGTAAAGGATCACTACAGTACAATACACAATTACAATACAGGTGGAAGATGTATGATTGCCATGCACATGAGCTTAACACCCTCCTTCAGGCCATGGATGAGGCAATCAAAGATTTCAATCAAGACCTACCTGAATGTCAGGCTAGGATTCGCCATGCCGGAAGGTTTTTCCCCAGGTGCATGAGGAATGAGGATATTTACTGCAATTTCAATAAGAACCTACGGCCAAATGCTCAAGACAGGCTTGATGCATACTAGTGCCTGCTAAACAGCATGTTTCTTTCCTTTCTTTCATTTGATTACTTTGTCAAATATGACTTCAATGATCAAACCTTTGATCACACATAGGATAGAAATTATGGAAATTGGATGCTCAGTCAATTTTAAATGGGCAGTGCAAGTGTATTGCCTAATGTGAAAACAGTGTAATGTACTGAAATGTACACTACATTCAAAGGGCATTTTTGAAATGTGTATCTTACATGTTTTGCTATTAGATGAATTGCTAAAATAACTAAACACAATATCTGCCAATTCATTTCCAGCAATATTGCGCCTCTCTGTCTGTGTGATGCCCGCGTTTGTCTATCACTCCGTGTGTAGCCAGTTGATGTGCTAACCATCTTTTGGGTTGACAGAAAAACTTTATTTCCCCAAAACCTTCTCATGTTAAAGATGCTCCATTTCCTGGTTCCTTACATTCTATTTTTAGGAAATAGATTTGACTTCAGTGAAATTCTCTTAAATGAAAATGCCTCTTCTATATTAGATGTAGTAGTCTGTACATAACATAAAAATGTCATTATATACATGCATATAAAATGTTGTTGAAACAATAGATTTTCAGTACAAACTCTTAAAATGAATGGCCTTCAAAAAGAAGACAAACAATTTTGGTGGAAATATAATTGGCTATAGACCCCTTTCTGGGTTTGCAAACATTGCTTACTAACGAGGGCAAAGCACACAAGTTGGTGGCAGAACAAGGGGGAGTTCTTATAGAACACCAGCAAGAAAATACTTTATTTACATGTTGCTTATGAGTGCATTTCACACTACTTTTGGATTATAATAGGATTTTAATGCTGGTATGAATGTCCTGCTTAATATGTTTTTGTTTGTATATACACTACCATTCAAAAGTTTAGGGTCACTTAGAAATGTCTTTGTTTTTGAAAGAAAAGCACATTTTTTGTCCATGAAAATAACATCAATTTGATCAGAAATACAGTGTAGACATTGTTAATGTTGTAAATGACTATCAGCATTTGTGGGTTCAATTACAGGCTCAAAATGGCCAGAAACAAATAACTTCTGAAACTTGTCAGTCTATTCTTGTTCTGAGAAATTAAGTCTATTCCATGCGAGAAATTGCCAAGCGACTGAAGATCTAGTACAATGCTGAGTACTACTCCCTTTACAGAACAGCACAAACTGGATCTAACCAGAATAGAAAGAGGAGTGGGAGGCCCCGGTGCACAACTGAGCAAGAAGACAAGTACATTAGAGAGTCTAGTTGGAGAAACAGACGCTTCACAAGTCCTTAACTGCTACCTTCATTAAAAGTACCAGCAAAACACCAGTCTCAATGTCAACAGTGAAGAGGCGACTCTTAGATGCTGGCCTTCTAGGCAGACTGTCATGCTCAGCGGGTTGGCGGGTTGTTTGAGGGTGACAGGACTTTCTCTCCGTCTTCTTTGGTTCGGGTGTAGCTGGTCTCCTGGGCGGTGGGGTTTATATTTATATAAATATAGAGACTTGAGATGGAGACACTAGAGAGTCAGAGAGAGAGACTTGAGATGGAGACACTAGAGAGTCAGAGAGAGAGGGTGAGAGAGAGATCAGCAGTAGGCCTGAATAGAAGGGTCTTTATTTGGAGCGGCAAAGTAAACAGAACAAGTTCAGAATTGTATTTCACCGCTGTATATGTAGGATACTTATTTTAATAAACATTTTTAAAAATGGGCACATATTTTTTTCCAAAATTCTCAATACTGCCCCCTAGATTAAACAGGTTAACTGACCATTAAAGATGTACTTAATTTGTAGAGACAAAAACAAAAACTACAGGTGGTGTATAAAAATATAAAGAATGTGAATGATGGATATTAAGATGACCATTGGAAAGAAACATATTCACTGTGGATTGGAGCATTGTTGTCTTGCTGTCCCAATTCATCCATTGTTTGCAATTGTTTGCTCCACAAGATCTAAAACTGTTACGTACCTCCTAGTAGGAGGGAGGTGCAGGAATCAGGAGCAGGAGAGCAAGGAAGTCCCAGTGGCACAATCGTTTATTCAAGGAGTCCCAAACAAACAACAACATGTGGGAAAAACATGCTAAAACGAAGTTGTCACAAACAGGGAAGAAACGCAACACACGGAGGAGACATTTCTACTCCTAGACTAATAAATCAAAACGGTGTCGTGTCTTTGGCTATGCCGGATTAAGTGATATGACATGCTAACTTATAAAATTATTTCTCTGTAATTAATATTACCTGATTAAGCTAATCATGTAAATGTAATTAACTAGAAAGTCGGGGCACCACAGAAGAACGTTTATAGAGCCGTTATCTTCCGAATAAACTCTTAAAATACTTAGTAATATTTTACATCGATAGCAGTCAATATTAACCCTTATCTTATTTTCAGTCTCATAATGAAATTTGTCAATTCTTGGTTATCTTCACGAACCCTGGCTAACAAGTTGAATCAGCAATACAAAATTGGGTTTAATTATTTATTTACTAAATACCTAACTAATCACACAGAATTACAAATACACAGAATACAAATGATGTCATACAGAAAACGTCCTGGTGGACGGAGCCTGTATCATGGCTGGTTACACAAAGAAAAGGGGGTTGGGCTTGAATGAAATAGCGGGAAGACTTAGGAACAAAGAAACAGCAGCTATGCTATCGTAAATACCTTATCTTATGCATTCTAAATTACCGCCCATTTGGAAAAGGAAAATGCAATAAATATTTACTCTGAGCTGCGCTTCGGTAGATTGGTCGTAGATGCTGGCCGGGTTGGCCAACAGATCTTCCTGTAGTGGAAGAAATGTCAATGGTGGTAACTTGGATACGTGGTGGTATCTTCGTCTGGTTGTTAGACTGGATCCGTCGTCCGTCCTTTCCTAGCCCACGTTAGCAGCGGCTAACTCAACGGCTAGGAAGTATCACTTCTGTAGTGAATAAGCTCAAAGTTCATACCATTCGCCATCAAAGCTCACGCCGAGGTTGGCTTAGTTCTGTCCTTGATATGGTTTAGTTAACATGTGTGTCCTTCTGACGCAGAGGCTGCAGACCTCCCGTACTGGAACATACTGGTTATCTTTTCGTCAAAGGCTTATATAGTGGAGAGGGGGTAGGAGGTGTTTCATCGTTTATAAACCCTGTCTCTTCACAGGGTTGGCCACTGATCGGGCAGGGCACTTTCCTGATGAAAACCCAATTCTCTCATTTGGAAGCTAAAATTACATTTAATCTCCTAACAAACAATTTCAATATCAAACATTTCAATTGCATAACAATTCCATGTGACTCTGATAACTAGAGGGTGTATACTTTCTCAGGTACAGTTTATGTCGTCCTGTCATCAATCATAATGTCTCAGATAACAATGAACTGACATACATACTCATTACGTTATCAAGCATATTTCCAACTGGTTTTATTATCAAAATATGGTTCCTTTTCCCCATTTGTTTGATGTTCCCAGACTCTCTATATTTAACACAGGCTATTCAAGTCCTTCAGTAGGGTCAGAGAGAGAGGGGAAGGGAGAAAGGTATTTATGGGGGGGTCATAAACCTTACCCACAGGCCAACGTCATGACAACGGTAACATACCGTGAGCAAAGAAAAACCCTGTGGTGCATACACGCACCCCTAACAAAGTAACACTGAACAATCCCGCACAAAGACTAGCAGGCAGCGGGGTGTAAATAAACCCATCAATCAACAAAATGAACACAGGTGTGATAAAACAGACAGACACAAACGAAAAGGAAAAATGGATCGGTGGCAGGTAGTAGGCCGGCGACGCCGAGCGCCGCCCGAACAGGGAGAGGAGCCACCTTCGGTGGAAGTCGTGACAAAAACTGTATATAGAAAGACTTGCAAAGACAAGTTGAACTAGCTCTTAGGCAGGGGTGTCAAACTCATTCCACAGAGTGCCGAGTGTCTGCGGGTTTTTGGTTTTTCATTTCAATTAACACCTAGACAACCTAACCAGGTGAGGGGAGGTCCTTAATAATTTGGGACCTTCATTTACAAATCAAGGGTGTAGCAAAAACCTGCAGACACTCAGATCTCCCACGGTAGGAGTTTGACACATATGGATTAAAGTAATTAACCACTCAAACTAGTTTAATCAGGTGTGTAGATGTTGCCCAGAACCAAACCCTGCGCCCACCAATGAAACTCCATAGACCGTAGCCTAGCTCTGGCTAGCTGAAACTGTTGAGTAGCCCTATAGCTAAGATTATCAAAACCTTGATAGATCAGTGAAAATGCATAGTGGTTTGAGAAATGTCGTAAAAAGCTAGAAATCAATCTCCACAACATAACATACTAGCGATTACAACCACATTGTTTTATTGCATACTTCACTTACAGGGAAAGAGGATGATCGCATGGGAGGATCGGGTACGTTCCAAGTTCCCTTCTTTGTTCAAGTCATTATGGGCATTTGTGTTGTAGGTCAACATATACACAGATTCTGCACAGAATACGAATATACATTCAAACTGCCTGGAAAAGCGTTTCTTAGATTAATTTAATTTGATATTCTTAAATAAGCCGAACAACGCAGAAAGTAACCTCCCCTGCAGCCGATTGTGTTGACGAGCTAGAACTCGCTCCACATTACAGTACTGATCTTGGGTCAGTTTTCCGTTATTTTCTCATACGACTTCGGGAGAGAAAGCAACATCACCCGCAAGGGTTTTGATCGGCCAACATATGTTTCTGACTGCAATGAGCGCAACAACACCCAAAAATATTAAGTGAAATCAACCATAGAAAACAGTATTTGCCATTGATAATGTATTTAAATGTTCCCTGGCAAAGAACCCAAAGACTGCCTTTTATTTTTTGCATTTATTTCATTATTACTTAATTTACATTCGTTTCTTAATTCTATAGTTATATTGTTTTTTGTAATAGCCCGTATCTCAGACGACCAGAACCTGAATAATAATCACCATACTTACTTCACAAACAATAATTATACTAGTACTGCACGGACACATAGTAGGATACTGACACTCACTCCGTGGTGGTCGTGAATGGGTATGAACACGCCACGACCCAGACCCTACTGTTGTCTATTACACATACCAATGCCTCATTCAGGTGCTATCGGAGTTCTCGGAAATTCCTGGTTCCGACTGGGAAGTTTCACTTGAATTACACAACATATCCAAGATGGCGTAGCAGTGCGGATGTGTTTGTCGTTGTTCCATGTAAATTTAGCTTTTTTGTCTTTTTTGTATATATTTCAATCTCTTTTTCCATTTTCAATTTAATTTGTTTATTTCATGAATGTGAAATGTCAGAATATTAGTAGAGAATTATTTATTTCAGCTTTTATTTCTTTAATCACATTCCCAGTGGGTCAGAAGTTTACATACACTCAATTAGTATTTGATAGCATTGCCTTTAAATTGTTTATCTTGGGTCAAACGCTTCAGGTAGCTTTCCACAAGCTTCCCACAATAAGTTGGGTGAATTTTGGCCTATTTCTCCAGACAGAGCTGGTGTAACTTAATCAGGTTTGTAGGCCTCCTTGCTTGCACATGCTTTTTCAGTTCTGCCTACACATTTTCTTTAGGATTGAGGTCAGAGCTTTGTGATGGCCACACCAATAGCTTGACTTTGTTGTCCTTAAGCCATTTTGCCACAACTTTGGAAGTATGCTTGGGGTCATTCTCCATTTGGAAGACCCATTTGTGACCAAGCTTTAACTTCCTGACTGATGTCTTGAGATGTTCCTTCAATATATCCACATAATTTTCCTGCCTCATGATGCCATCTATTTTGTGAAGTGCAACAATCCCTCCTGCAGCAAAGCACCCCCACAACATGATGCTGCCACCCCCGTGCTTCACAGTTGGGATGGTGTTCTTTAGCTTGCAAGCCTCCCCCTTTTTCCTCCAAACATAACGATGTTCATTATGGCCAAACAGTTCTATTTTTGTTGGAGCAGGATTGGAAAGGCTGCCTGCTGGTGTATGCTGACAGTGGGCGCGGGGACAACTTGCGAGGGGAGATGGGGGATCAGGTGCGCACCGGGCACTTTCTCCTGGCGCCCACGCGGCGGTACAGCTCCAGCTTTGATCTGACCATCCGGACGTGCCACAGGTACCTGCTGCCCTGCTCGCACTCACGCCACTGCCGCTCCTCTTCAGTCCTCAATGTGCTGGTGCCACCCTACGAACTGTTCAGAGTGGTGGCGGTAAAGAAGGTACCTAACAAATGGAGAGGTGTTCTGACATGGCACTTCTACCTGGAGTCTATCGGCACTATGACCAACCTCAACTGCGCTATGACTTCTGCCATGTAAACAGCAAGTCAGTTTGTACAAAGCTCTAAGCCAGGGCTGTCCAACCCTGTTCCTGGAGAGCTACCCTCCTGTAGGTTTTCACTCCAACCCCAGTTGTAACCAACCTGTTTCAGCTTTTCAAGCAGCTAATTATTAGAATCAGGTGCGCTAGATGAGGGTTGGAGTGAAAACCTACAGGATGGTAGCACTCCAGGAACAGGGTTGGACAGCCCTGCTCTAAGCAAATAAAGTTTGTTTGAGGAATCGATTAATTGATTGATTTTAAGATTTTTCAGTAGACGCTACTACCCACTACTCTGAGCCATAAACATGGATTGCAATCATCACTTTTTCTCTCTCTACGTATAAAACACTCAAACCTACCTTCCCAATGTACCTATACATCTCTCTAAACTCGAAATCCCTCAACTGTCTCTGCAGTGGCAATTTGATAGATGTGGCAGTACAGTCCGTGGTGATGTCTCCCTAGTAGACAATTCATACAGCAATGATGTCTTTCTAGTAGACCTGCCAGTGTCTGTCTGCATCCTCCAAAAGCCCCACATGCTCATTCGGTGCATCCAACTCAAACGTTCCATCTCCATAAACACTTCCCTCTCCATCTCCCTGCCTTCCCAAAGCATGTCCGCCAGCTCCCAGCATTGGTCAGGCTCCAGCAGGAACCCCCACCGGGACTCGGAGGTCAGGTAGCGTCGGACCTCCCTGCCCAGCGAGGCGTCCCCTAGCTCCCGCAGACCACGGAAAAGCGCCAGGGTGGTCTGGGGGTAAGGCTCAGCCTTGATCGCCTGCTTAATGTATTCCGCCATGATCCCCTTGGAGCCTGTGACTTTTAAACCTTTCCCTAGACATACTAGATCTAAGAGAGTCTGGCTGGGTGTTGTTGAGAGGCCAAGGAGGAAGCAGAGGAAGAGGTCATAAGTTCCGTGCGTATTCCGTAAAACCCTGTCCACGGAGCATCTGTGGAGGTCTTAAAGGGTTGCTCTCCTGAACGTCCCTTTCAATCGATCAAAGAGTGTAGTAGGTTGGAGTAGTAGGTTTGTCCTTTTATTTGTGTAGGTGAGAAACACGTGCAGAGCAGCTAGGTAGTCTTGAATGCCTGTGTACGCAAAGCGGTACATTTCCTCCAGGTATATCTCACACCCTGCGATGAGCGGCCTACACAACCTGTGGAATGTGGAACTTTTGGAGACATCAATTCCGCATTCCTTCACATCACTATCGCTGAATATGAGGCTTCCTCTTTCCAGTTGTAGAAAAGCCAGCTTCCCAAGCTTACGAACAACCTCTCTGATTGATTCTGAGTGTTCACCATTTCGATTGTTCTTCAAACCGATCCGAACAAGCAAAAGGTGAGTGTATAGTTAAGTCAGAGTGTCTATCTCAACACTCTCCCACCTCAGCATTTTCTAAAATGGCCACCAACATCTCCCATCACACAATGATGCGCACCTCCCTCTCAGCTCTGATTGGAGCTTCTCTCTGACTCCTCCTACTGCTGGGACACACACACACAGAGAGAGACAGAGGGAGAGAGAGACAGAGGGAGAGAGAGACAGAGGGAGAGAGAGACAGAGGGAGAGAGAGACAGAGGGAGAGAGAGACAGAGGGAGAGAGAGACAGAGGGAGAGAGAGACAGAGGGAGAGAGAGACAGAGAGCGAGACAGAGAGAGAGAGACAGAGAGAGAGACAGAGAGCGAGACAGAGAGAGCGAGACAGAGAGAGCGAGACAGAGAGAGCGAGACAGAGACAGACAGAGACAGACAGAGACAGACAGAGACAGACAGAGAGAGACATAGAGAGAGAATTCAGATTAGATTGTTTAGGAATTTTTGCAGGTGAACAATTTATGCATGCCTACAAGAGAGAAACATTCTGATTGAAACTAAATCTATTATTGTCTCCAGTGAACTTAGCTCTAAATGTTGTGTGCACAGAGGGATGAGCTACAGAAGAAATGTCAATAGGAAGTAGATTCAGTATATAATTCCAGGCATATGAAAATCATGAAGAGATAAATTACTTACACTTGCTCCTCTGAGTAAGGGCTCAGGGTGTGTGGCAAGGTCACCCCCTGTTGGCCAGAATCCTCCATCGCAGTCTGATGTCACAATCTGTGGGGTTGGACTGGGATAGACTTGTGATTTCCTCCCGGAAGAGATTCACAGCAGGGTTGGGTTCAATTCAGCATGCTCTTGAATACAGGGTTGGAGTCAAGTTTTGTCTGCTAAATGTACTAAAATGAGAACACAATAGAAATGTCAACTTTCAAATGGTACCTCAAAGAGGAGGGTCACATCAGAGAATGCTGACCCGAATGGGAATATCAGTTGTTTTAAATGGTACTGTCAATCTTCCATATGAAACAGAGTTGGGCTCAATTCAGAATTGAATTGAGAATGTCTGATAAATTCCAATTAAATTATCGAATTTGAATTGAATTCCAATAGAAGTAGTAAACAAGATATGGTATTTAAAAAAAAAATGTAATAAAATGTATGCACTCTACTGTAAGTCGCTCTGGATAAGAGCGTCTGCTAAATGACTAAAATGTAAATGTAAAATATGGAATTGAATTAAAGGAAATTGAATTGAATTCAGTGAAATGAAAATGTCTCTTCTATTCTATTTTAGCTGTATACTTGTACACAAAACATCAAACGTGTCGTTATATACACGCACATAAAATATTGTTGAAACAATACAATTAATGATCAAGGTTAACAAAACCTGCATGCGAATATTCCAAGTTATTATACTTAATTAATCACTTACATTTCGTTCACTATGGGGAAAATATTACATTTCCCAGAATACATTAGATTAACCCACAAGTTGATCCTGGCTTGAGGTCTTCAAAATGAAGAGATCACATTTGGTGGAAATATAATTAATTGGCTATTCTAAGCACTAAGGTTAAAAGAGTATATGAACATTGTTTCCAGAGAAAAGTGACATCTTTTTTGGTATCTGGAAGAGTGACCTGTCAGATTCAATGAAACTCATGTTTTATAACTGAGTGGAATTTATTTTAATTGCACCAGAGAGGAAGAGGTTTTAATCTGCCCGCAAAATCTGTCCACAAAAATAAGCTCACGAAGTGAGAACATTTTGTACTGAGGTCCATGAGGGTGTCGAATTTGGTCAACAAAAAACGTAATTGCTTATTTGCTACGTGAGACTTATTTGATTGAACATACGTTTTGTAATGGTTCGGTTGTTATGAATGCACATAAGTGGACAAAATTGCTTTACCTGAGTTGTGCCTGTTGTCATAGAGCTAGATAGAGGACTCATCATTGATATAACTAACCTATTTTAGCATGGATATTGCCAATGATGGCTTCAACCACTTTAAAGTAGTCAACAGGGTGAGGATTCCTATGAGATGGAAGCAATCAGCCAATGAAGAAGAAAAGTGGTCACTTGACCATCTTGTCCATCAAATCAAATCAAATGTTATTGCTCACATACACATGGTTAGAAGGTGTTAATGCGAGTGTAGCGAAATGCTTGTGCTTCTAGTTCCGACCGTGCAGTAATATCTAACAAGTAATCAAACAATTTCACAACAACTACCTTATACACACATGTGTAAAGGAATGAATGAAAATATGTACATATAAATATATGGATGAGCGATGGCCAAACGGCGTAGGCAAGATGCAGTAGATGGTATAGAGTACAGTATATACATATGAGATCAGTAATGTAGGGTATGTAAACATTATATAAAGTGGCATTGTTTAAAGTGACTAATGATACATTTATTACATCCAATTTTTTATTATTAAAGTGGTTAGAGATTTGAGTCAGTATGTTGGCAGCAGCCACTCAATGTTAGTGATGGCTGTTTAACAGTCTGATGGCCTTGAGATAGAAGCTGTTTTTCAGTCTCTCGGTCCCAGCTTTGATGCACCTGTACTGACCTTGACTTATGGATGATAGCGGGGTGAACAGGCAGTGGCTCGGGTGGTTGTTGTCCTTGATCATCTTTTTGGCCTTCCTGTGACATCGGGTGGTGTAGGTGTCCTGGAGGGCAGGTAGTTTGCCCCCGTGATGCGTTGTGCAAACCTCACCACCCTCTGGAGAGCCTTACAGTTGTGAGCGGAGCAGTTGCCGTACCAGGCGGTGATACAGCCCGACAGGATGCTCTCGATTGTGCATCTGTAAAAGTTTGTGAGTGGTTTTGGTGACAAGCCAAAATTCTTCAGCCTCCTGAGGTTGAAGAGGTGCTGTTGCGCCTTCTTCACCACGCTGTCTGTGTGGGTGGACCATTTCAGTTTGTCCGTGATGTGTACGCCGAGGAACTTAAAACTTTCCACCTTCTCCACTACTGTCCCGTCGATGTGGATAGGGGGGTACTCCCTCTGCTGTTTCCTGAAGTCCACGATCATCTCCTTTGTTTTGTTGATGTTGAGTGTGAGGTTATTTTCCTGACACCACACTCCGAGGGCCCTCATCGTTGTTGGTAATCAAGCCTACCACTGTAGAGTGATGTCTGCAAACTTGATGATTGAATTGGAGGCTTGCATGGCCACGCAGTCATGATGAACAGGGAGTACAGGAGAGGGCTGAGCCCTTGTGGGGCCCCAGTGTTGAGGATCAGCGGGGTGGGGATGTTGTTTCCTACCCTCACCACCTGGGGGCGGCCCGTCAAAGTCCAGGACCCAGTTGCACAGGGCGGGGTCGAGACCCAGGGTCTCGAGCTTAATGACGAGTTTGGAGGTTATTATGGTGTTAAATGCTGAGCTGTAATCAACAAACAGCATTCTTAAATAGGTATTCCTCTTGTACAGATGGGTTAGGGCAGTGTGCAGTATGATTGCGATCAAAACTCTTCAGAGAACTGGTAGGATTCTCTTGTGCATCCTCGCCAAAAGGTGGATATCAAGGAGGGGAGGACCGTGTTCCGTTTGCCTACTAACGAATTGAGACTCTCCTTGACCACTTACCGGTTTTCCGGGTCACGGAGGACAGACTTTTTACCAAATGATTAAAGTCAGGGGTTTTATTTAATAAAACGGGCCTCTGTTAGTTCCTCATGGAATAACGTTTCACAGCAGCCACACCTCTCTACTGCACTGCACACAGTCAAATTAGCTCCAATATTGCCTTGTTAAATCTTGTTCATTCTCTTAAATTAAATACCATGACTGTTTTCTCATTAGCTGGGATTGTCGTTTGAAATGTTTGATAGAACATACTTTGGTGATATCGTTATCAACCTACCGCAGACCCCTTAAAAATAAATGTGAATGCAGGGTGTGCTGTTAGTTTGCTAACACTCTTTAAGAGAGACTGGTAGAATAGCTAGCATAGCTAGCCATCGCTAGCATTCACTGGTTGAAGGTGAAGTAACTTTTGAGTGTAATGGAGTGGACTATTACATAAATACATGTCATTATGGTGTCCAATCAAAAACACATATGTTGACCAATGGGTAAAATAGTATGTTAATTGTGTAGATACTCCTCTAAGAAAACCAATGGTCCAAACCCATGTCTCTATCATCATCTGTTGTAAAGTGCTTACCCTTAGGGATGGCAAAAATGAAGGCGACTAAATCAATGGGCCAGAGAATGAAAGTGGTCAAAAATCTGGAAAATAGCATTGTGTCAGCTAGACAGGATGCTGTGCAAGTATTAGGCTAATTGACAGACACTGTTGACATCATAATTTTTCTTCTAGAATCTGGAGGACATAAAATAGATATTGATTTCGAGACATACCATGTAGTATTTTCATATTTTAGTATACTGTACGCTTTTCATATTAATTCAAAGATTCCTGTTCTTTTTCCAAGATTTCTCACAAACAACTTTGCAGAGGACCGACACATGTAAAACCCTCAAATGTTACTGCGAGAAAGCGCCACCGCTCTGTCAGAGTTCGGTGCTTATTATCAGATGCATGAAGTTACGAAATCAGATTTTTTTTTATATGTTAATGATATGTTAGAGAAAGACCCCACTGAATGACTCAGAACATGAATAATCATATTTTACTTTCCCTTTTTTTTTACTTTATTTTTTTTAAGATAAGGAAGTTACATTTCATCACCAAAGCACGTTTTCATCCATTTAGAGTTGGTGGATGGGAGCCATAATCCAGGTATAACGGGAGCTATAATCCAGTGTCGTTATTGCTTGGATTAACTGCTTTCCATTGAGAAAGATTACTTCCGTACCCCACTTCCGTGATTGTAGTTGAAAACGTAATTTTGTGGAGTTATGCTATAGATCAGGAATCAAATTAAAAGTGTAAAGGTAGGCTACTCACCACTTTATCCATGCTGCTACAGACTGAAAGCTAACGTGTGTTTTATATACGAAGGTTACTCATTTCCTGTAACAAAACATGGGAGTTAAACAAATTACAACATTGCGCAATCTGATTTTCTTGGAAAATTACATAACATTTGTATTTATTCCAGACCCTCATTAGCTACTCTTCCTGGGGTCCAGTCACCATTACGCAATTACATACAAAATAAAACAGTACATAACACAACATATTATTACGCTCTACTCTACCACAACATATCTATAATACATAATCAATAACACAGCAATATAACAATATTAAAATGAACATAAATACACAAACTGATAAATGAGGCTCTCGTGTTTTGCTACCAAATGGGATTTAAAAAATAGCATCAACATGGCATATTTCTCAAATGTTTTAATTGTTACTCACAATAATGTGATAATAATGGCACATTGGCACAAAAATGCGTGACCAAAGTCTAAAGCACAGAAAGGTTAGAGAACATTTTGGTTGCACATGATTTAAGATACACTTACACAATTGACAGTACACTGTCTCAGAGGAAACACTGCATTATGTACAGTATACTGTCTCAGAGGAAACACTGCATTATGTACAGTATACAGTATACTGTCTCAGAGTGAAACACTGCATTATGTACAGTATACAGTACATTGTCTCAGAGTGAAACACTACATTATGTACAGTATGCAGTATACTGTCTGAGTGAAACACTGCATTATGTACAGTATACAGTACATTGTCTCAGAGTGAAACACTGTGCATTATGTACAGTATGCAGTATACTGTCTGAGTGAAACACTGCATTATGTACAGTATACAGTACACTGAAATATAAAAACATTCAACCACTAGATGGAGGAAATGGATTGGAAGAAAAGGCCAACGTTTTCTCTAAACAAAGCTGGAAATGTATAGGATTTTTATATTAAAAGTTAGTAATTCACTATTTGCAGTCATTATTGTAAATATATCTTCTTTAAATGTACAGCTGCCTGGCATGCAAAGTGACAGGAAAAAAGGTCACACAAACTCACTAAATAGAGAATCCACCAACCAATTACAGTGGTCCCTCCTATTTGGCCCTGGAAGTAGGTGACATTAAAACTACAATCTGGAGTTGTGATTCTGGAGAAATGTTTCCACTCTCAAACTCATAGAAGCAGCCATGGCTTCAAGGAATGATAGTTTACACAGGTATTCTGAAGCAATGCATTATTTGTTTACAAAGATTTAAATGACAACAAAAACAAACGGGGAATGGAGTAATATACCATCATATTTTGGGTTGTGATAGGGTATGTAAAACATTAATATATTTCAAGCAAGGGTATTGATGTATTGATGATCAGGAAATATACACATTTTATGACTTTAAATGAAATGTATGGGTAAGTCTTTGACTTAATATATTGAAGCTCAGTACAAAATGTTTATTTTTATCAGTTTGAATAAGTAAAG
Organism: Salmo trutta; assembly: GCF_901001165.1. Taxonomy (NCBI): domain Eukaryota; kingdom Metazoa; phylum Chordata; class Actinopteri; order Salmoniformes; family Salmonidae; genus Salmo; species Salmo trutta. The sequence continues at coordinate 18,164,292 of NC_042960.1, read as the reverse complement.
AGATTATTTTTAAAATAGTGAAAAGTGAATTATATCTTCATATTCAGTCTCAGTAACTACTCTGAAATAGAGTAGTATAATATGAAATAGCCTACGGTGCAACAACTCACTATGGTATCAACAGATTTGGTATTTTCGGGTCACAGTAACCTGTGCTAGCACAGATATATACAAAGGCTGCACTAATGTAGGTTGAGCACAACATGCTCTGATAAAAGGAGAGTGTACAGTGTCAGCAGGAGTCTGCAGGAGAAAGTGATTGTATTCTTAAGGGAGGATGTGCTACATAGATAAGGACAGCCAATAAATGGTCCATCATAATAAACGAAAAACAAGCTAATTAAGAGCTACAATTTAGCTCAGACCTACCTTTTGCGAAAAGCGTTAAGAGGAAAATGTCACTCAAGATCAAATGGCAAATCAAGATCTATCCCTCAGAAATGTTTCAATACAACATACATGTTGGAAGGAAAACATTTATCAATTGACCTTTTGTTTCTAAAGGAGCCTAACAGCCATTGCTTCTAAGGAGTAGGAGGCTTTATCTCAAACGCCTGCTTTTTTCTATTATGTACACAGCTGCTATCCGCTGGCAAGCTAAACAATGACCAGCTATAAAAAGATACAGGGGAGGCACCTACATTTAAACAACAGAACAGACAATATTGAAAAGAAGCTTTGGCACAGCAGTAGCATAGCAAACACACTACAAAATTGGATTAAAAGACATGTTCCATTTGTTTTAACCTATACATTGGGATTTGGGATAAAAGGCACTTGAACAGAGAGATGATCCTTATCCTGCTAACAACTCAATGCATAGTTATTGAATTGGTCCGTATCAGTGGATGTCATCGAGGTCTCTATTTGACAGAAGGTCTGTGAGAATGACCTACAAAGAATGCCTGAAATTATATCAGCACAGCAGTTCCAGGGGATTTTTCTCCCATAACAACTCTAAAGGTTTTCTTGGTGAATATTTTTTTTTACTATTATTTGGTTTCAATGTCCTCTTTATGATATACTGTCACCTACATGATGTGAGTTATCCTATTGACTTCCCGTTTTTCTCCTTCATGCCGTGTCAACATCCCCGCTGGCAGCCATGCGATGTAACAGGAGTGTATCATAAACTGATGTCAGGTTAGGGTTTTCTCTACGTGACTCCAATTCTGGTATATCTGTTCTGTGTGACTCCAATTCTGGTATCTGTTCGCTCCTCCTAGGCAGGGAGAAGGAGGTAGGAGAGGGAATGACGGAGAGGGACAGGGGAAGAAGGGGCAGAGAGAGGGGAGATAAAAGTGGTTAGGAAAGTAACACAATTAAAAAAGGATCTTATGCTTCTTTATTAGAAACGTTGTGCCAGAGGAAGGAAACGGGACACGCCTGACGCTCTCTTGTCTACTCTCATTGTTCTGCATTAAGGAACTCAACAGTCAACACAACACATCTGGAACCTTTCCTAAAGCTTTTGGGAGGAATCATGAAGCCTAACTTTAAAAGTCCACAGACTTTGCAAATACTGTAAAAGACTATATAAAAATCAAAGGAATTACTAATCTAATCTAATCAAATGTTATTTGTCACACGCTTCGAATACGAAAGGTGTAGACCTTAGAGTGAAATGCTTACTTACTGTACAAGCCCTTAACACTTATTTTTCTTCAAACTGCATTGTTGGTTAAGTAAAAAATAGATAATAATTAAAGAGCAGCAGTAAAATAACAATAGCGAGGCTATATACAGGGGGTACCGGTACAGAGTCAATGTGCGGGGGCACCAGTTAGTCGAGGATTGAGGTAGTATGTACATGTAGGTAGAGTTAAAGTCACTATGCATAGATAATAAAGAAGGATTAGGAGCAGCGTAAAAGAGGGGAGGGGGGGGGCAATGCAAATAGTCTGGGTAGCCATTTGATTAGCTGTTCAGGAGTCTTATGGCTTGGGGGTAGAAGCTGTTAAAAGAAGTCTTTTGGACCTAGACTTCGGTACACCATATGTGCTGTGTGGATTCTCATTGTGCAACCAAATGGGCAAAACTGGTTGCAATGACATCTGGCCGTGTATCAAACTCAGGTGGTCTGTGCAACTCAAGACCACATTAACCCACTGGCACAGAGCTAAAGCCTACAGTTGTAGACATGAGGGCTGCAAAAGCTGCTGTATTGTCAATCAGCCTGTAACATTTTTCCTAACCTGATTATCTGTTCGTTTTTTAGGAGTTATCTCTGCATACTCAGTGTCAACTTGCACTCTTTCGGATGAATCTAAGAAGACAAATAAATGAAAGTAAATATAGGGCTAGGGTGAAGTGTGACTAACTGACAGAGACATACAGACGCTCACCCCGAAGGACAGGTTTTTTAGTAACTAATTTGTTACTATGAGTACTGGTCTCTGTGCTTGCAGCCATTTTGGTGTCAGATAAGCCAAGCTATTCAAGTGATCATTGTCAGAGAGCGTGTGTGTGTGTGCCTGCCTTCTGCTTGTTCAACATTTAGAGAAGTTGTCTGGGATAACGACACTGTCTGACCAAGTAGAGGAAGTGTGGAAGATATGACACTTTATTTGACCTGCATCCTGTGTTCAAGCAAACATTTCCTACCTTTTCCAAAACACTACCCTTGATTGTTAAAAAAAGGCTAAGCATGTTTTGACTTAGGGGAGTGACCTCACACATCTCAAAGATGACTGTCCTGTGTGGCTCAGTTGGTAGAGCATGGTGTTTGCAATGCCAGGGTTGTGGGTTCAAATCCCACAGGGGACCAGTATGTCAAAAGAAAATGTATGCATTCACTATTGTAAGTCGCTCTGGATAAGAGCATCTGCTAAATGACTAAAATGTACAAAAAATAAATACCTGCCTTGTGAGTGTCCATTTCTACTCTTCTTTAGATAGATTGCAAGTCCAACCAGCCCTGAGGCAACCAAAACGCAGATTACAGCAATAATAAACAAACCCAGAGTCTTCTCATCACTGTCTGAAATAAAACACAAGGAAATTATTTTTGTAAAGTATGTTTTGAATGAGCTCAACTACACTTCAGTTTGACTTGGTAATTGCTATTTTCTGGATGGATTTAATTCAGAATGTCTCTTACCTGCATCATTAGGATGACCATCTTCGCTGCAACATTTTGGGACATGAACTGTCTCATTGCTGACAGGGTTAGCAGCCACACAGCTGTAGGTGGAGTTGTAGTCCTTTCCCTCTACCTCCAAACGGAGAGATAGATCGGTGGTGAGGTCAGGACTGCTGGTCTGGTTTAATATTTCTTCTCCCCTGTACAAGGTCAAGGTCACCTCTTTTTCGTTGTCCACATAACACACCACACTACAGGAGCTGCTGTCACACTCTGTCACCTGAGGTTTGGAAACAACATCTGGAAGAAAAAATATGAATAAATTGGAATTGGATCCTATATTAAATATTTTAGTAATGTACAACACACACACACACACACACACACTTACTGTATACAGTGAGCTCAAATGTTATAATTTTTTTCCCTTCATCTGTATTCTCCACAGTATAAACCCCAGCATCGTCTATCTGAAGGTCTGACAGAGTGAAATATCTTGTAACATTGTTCAAGTGGAGGCGGTTTTCAAATCTCTTCTCAAGGGTGATTTTGCCTTCTTTACCAGGGTACACATTTGCAATACTGCCAAGGTCTCCATAAAGTAAATTGCCAGACTTGATCACCCTCTCTGGAAAAGAGAAAGACTGTCCCACGATGCCTTTCACCCGCTGACTCTCAGACTGGACTGTTTGCTGGGAAGCACAGAGTACTGTGGAAAGAGAGAGACTCAATATCAACACAATGACTGCAGTCACACACTAAATCTCACAATACCTGGATAAGTGTTTAACATGTCGGTAACCACATCCATATGATATTGTGATCTGATGTCAGACTGCACTGAAGATGACAATGAAATTCAATCATTGTGCAGCAAAATCAATTTTTGCTGCACGTCTGCAATGTAGTCATCTGGAATGACACTACTGACTTGAGTATCTCAGTCCTTATTAGTTATTTACAGGCCTAATGTGATAATTGGGCTCAGGAAATAATTGTTAGGACTGGTATTTGTTCTTCCCCAATTGACTGTTTTTCCCCCCAAATAAAAGTCAAGGATATCACTGAAAAAGCACATGACTTTACAGAGATATTTCATTACCGGCTAACATAACTTTCCACTATAGCCTCTTAAACAGCCTAGATTGTATCATTTGAATTTCAGGGTCAGAGGAACATTTCAGCATGATAGAGGACTATTGTAGGCATTAGCCTATGTGTTATTTGTTGAAACAAGGTTTTGTGTTGAGAACACAGAAACAGAGATCAGGGGCATAATGGTTGTCCTACTAGCAGCAGGAAAGAGGCAGGAATTCTGTACATATGGACACTGCAAAAATATTCTGATTATAAGCAGTTGTAGCCTGTAGAAAGGTGTCTGCTAAACTACTCAAATGTAATTATCTGGACAGGCGTAATGTATATCAATAATCAGTGGTGGAAAAAGTATCTAATTGTCATACTTGAATAAAAGATACCTCAATAAAACATAAAAATGAGTCACCCATTAAAATACTACTTGTGTAAAAGTGTAAATGTGTTTGGTTTTAAATCTACTTAAGTATCAAAAGTAAATGTAATTGTAAAACATACTTAAGTATCAAAAGTAAAAGTATGAATCATTTCAAATTCCTTATATCAAACAAATCAGAGAGCATTATTAATTATTTCTTTTTATTTATGCATAGCCAGGGGCACACTCCAACACTCACACATAATTTACAAACTAAGCAGTTGTGGTTAAATGAGTCTGCCAGATCAGAGACAGTAGGGATGACTAGGCATGTTCTCTTGATAAGTGCGTGCATTTGACTTTTTTTTGTCCTGCTAAGCATTCAAAATGTAATGAGTACTTTTGGGTGTCAGGGAAAATGTATGGAGTAAAACATATATTGTATTCTTTAGGAATGTATTGGAGTAAAAGTTAAAGTTGTCAAAAATATAAATGGTAAAGTACAGATACTCCCAAAAACTACTTAAGTAGTACTTTAAAGTATTTCTTTTTTTTCCCTAAATAGTATCTTTCTTTTTTTCCCTAAATAAAAATGTCCTAACTGCAAAAGATTTGAAGGTTTTAGGCATAGCCGCAGGAAGTAGTTTGGGGGTGGGGGTGCTGCTATTGAGGGTGGATGTTTTTTTTGCCCGCACTACAGACGGCTATATCCGCTAATACAGGACTATTAAAGGCCCAGTGCACTACTTTTGTGAAAAAACAAATAAAACAATTCGCTTCTGATTTTTTTAGGGGGTGCAGCAGCACCCTCAGCATCCCTACTTCCCGTGGCTATGGTTTTAGTTGTTGAGTAAGGTAGAACAAATGTTTCAGTGTCACATCCTCTGAGGGGACATAGGCTTAATGTATGGGGCAGGTTGGCTCAATTAGGCATTAGGTTACCCAGGTCATTAGCTCAATAATCTGGTTATTGGCTCATAGGCCCAACAGCATATTATTGGGCTTGTACAATAACAACTTTTCAGTATTAGTTCTACAGGTGGATAGAAGAAAACTCATGCACACCCTACCAACATAATGTATTTGTCCTCCAATAGCGAACTGTATACATTGTCTATCTGAATATGTGACTGTGTCTCTGCTTGTGAACACAGACTGGTTTCCTTTCCCATCATTCTGTCACATCGTGTGGTCTGCTTTTTCTGTCATGTTAGTGGTTTGACCACACTGAGAAGCAGCCCCACACAGTCCTCCCTGCGTACAGGAGTCCAATCTCACACACAGACCTACTGTATGTGGTGAAATAAGTTTCCACTGCAATGAATATGTTCCACTGCAGCGAACAGAATAGTTCTCAGTAATGCTAAAGGTCTACCCGTGACTCTTATAATTCTTTCAGTCGTCTGATCAATGTAGACCTGATAGGGGTCTTTGGATTTCTAAAAATAAAAGTGAAATTGCACTGGGAAAAGGAAGGCTATTTTGCATGGGTGGGAAGGCCTAGGAGTGTAACTACATTACTTTTATTCAACACTGTTTTCACATTGTGTAAGCAAATTAACCTCCCTGGGCAAGGTGGGATGTTTGCGTCCCACCTAGTCAACAGCCAGTGGAATCGTGTGGGCGCGAAATACAAATACCTCATAAATGCTATAACTTCAATTTCTCAAACATATTACTATTTTACACCATTTTAAAGACAAGACTCTCGTTAATCTAACCACACTGTCCGATTTCAAAAAGGCTTTACAACGAAAGCAAAACATTAAATTATGTCAGGAGAGTACCCTGCCAAAAATAATCACACAGCCATTTTCAAAGCAAGCATACATGTCACAAAAACCAAAATCACAGCTAAATGCAGCACTAACCTTTGATGATCTTCATCAGATGACACTCCTAGGACATTATGTTATACAATACATGCATGTTTTGTTCAATCAAGTTCATATTTATATCAAAAACCAGCTTTTTACATTAGCATGTGATGTTCAGAACTAGCATACCCACCGCAAACTTCCGGTGAATTTACTAAATTACTCACGATTAACGTTCACAAAATACATAACAATTATTTTAAGAATTATAGATACAGAACTCCTTTATGCAATCGCGGTGTCAGATTTTAAAATAGCTTTTCGGCGAAAGCACATTTTGCAATATTCTGAGTAGATAGCCCGGCCATCACGGCTAGCTATTTTGACACCCACCAAGTTTGGCCCTCACCAAACTCAGATTTACGATTAGAAAAATTGGATTACCTTTGCTGTTCTTCGTCAGAATGCACTCCCAGGACTTCTACTTCAACAACAAATGTTGTTTTGGTTTGAAATAATCCATAGTTATATTGAAATAGCTCCGTTTTGTTCGTGCGTTGAGGTCAGTATCCAAAGGGTGACGCGCGGGCGCATTTCGTGACAAACATTTTTGAAATATTCCATTACCGTACTTCGAAGCATGTCAAACGCTGTTTAAAATCAATTTTATGCGATTTTTCTCGTAAAATAGCGATAATATTCCAACCGGGCGACATTGTATTCGTTCAAAGAGAGAAAGAAAAAAATGGAGTCCTCTCGTGCACGCGCGCTCCAGTGTCAGTGTTCCCTGCCTGACCACTCACAAACACTCCTGCTGTTTTTCGTCCAGAGACTGCAGAGCTCTCATTCCACTTTCTGGCGCCTTCTTAGAGCCAATGGGAGCCTTAGAAAATGTCACGTTACAGCAGAGATGCTGTATTTTCGATAGAGATGCCCTAGAAGGACAACAAATTGTCAGACAGGGCACTTCCTGCATGGAATCTTCTCAGGTTTTGGCCTGCCATATGAGTTCTGTTATACTCACAGACACCATTCAAACAGTTTTAGAAACTTTAGAGTGTTTTCTATCCAAATATACTAATTATATGCATATTCTCGTTTCTGGGTAAGAGTAGTAACCAGTTTAAATCGGGTATGTTTTTTATCCGGCCATGAAAATACTGCCCCCTAGCCCCAACAGGTTAGCTATGCAAATTGGTGATGAGACAATGAACATTGTGGTGATAGCCTCCCTAATGTTGCATGTTCTTCAGCACAAGGAAGCTAGCCTCCAGCTTACATACTCCAGACAAGTATGCATACGGTTTAAGCCTAATATCTTTCTGAGTTTATGTCTCACCCACACATACTCACATACCAAAGTCTTGTTCGTTTAGGATAAACATACTTCCATAGGGATTGTAACAAAGGATAGACAACACACAGACAGCGACTTGTTATAAGAAAAACAGTAAATAAAAATGTGTGCAACAGTTGAGGGGCTATTTCTGCAGCTGGCTACTGTAACAGTAAAACTGACAACAATTAACAACAAAGCATTGGCTATGCCATCAACTTGTAATTCATTTGCAGTATAAATGGTTATTTTGAATACAGCAATTGCAGTATAACTGCAAAATAACCAGTGTTAGGACATAACCACTACACCAGGGGTTAGGCAACCATGGTCCTGGAGTGACGCAGGCTATTCATGTTTTTCATTTAACCAACCTGGAAGGACAGGTGTGTTGAATTTAGGTAATAACTGAACTGATCAATTAGCTCAGCTGGTCAGGTGTGGTGCCTAGTTGGAACAAAATCCTCTATTACCTGCGGCACTCCAGGAAGAGGGTTTCCTATGCCTGTACTACACAATTACTGAATTGTACAGTATAATATAACATTAACCCTGCAGTTACAAAAGTGACTGTAACTGTGTTATTTTGGATGCAGCTATTGCAGTAGCAATATAATAAAACAACATGTGCAACTGCACAACTGCAATGATTTTTGTAGGGAAATATATTTCTCAATGGAAAATGACAGATCATTTCAAAACATCAGTTATGAGTTACTGAGTTATTGTTCCAAGTTCCAAGAGCACCTGGAAAAATTATATCTAGTATTAGATATCATATTTCAAATGATTTCGAGGAAGAGTACATTTGAGAAAAACAAGTGAGTGAAAGATTAAGAAGGACTAAGAATACAACATCAGAAGACTTTTATCCAGATAACTCAACTGGATAGCTAACAAGCTAACAGTTGTTTACAGAGTTGCTAAGAGTTTCTAGCTAATGGTTACCTGGTGTTAGCTAAAAAACCTCGCTAGCTAACAAATAACAAAAAGGACAATCAAAAAGGTCAAAGGACAGGACAAAAGACAGGAAAACTAGAACCTAAACTTACACAAGCAAGAGAAAACAATTCAGACAAAACAATCGATGTAGGCTTTGTTTATATTCAAAAACATATAGCTACAACTAGCCTAGTGCAAACCAGCTGTAACATATACTGTATCCAACTGTAATAAACTAAGACGGATACATTTAAAAGCCCCAAACTCAGCAACCTTGCAATCCAAAATGCAGGTATTGGTATTGCCAGTGAAGCAAGAGAGCACACAGAGGCCCTAAGTGCAGACTTTATGCAACAAAAATACAAATAAATCAAGGTGGATCTTCTCATTTTCAACGAACGTCCAAATTCTTGGCATGCATCCCTGCGCAAGGCAAACAAACATCTTAAAATGTGTGGAAACAAGACCATGAGACAATTGTATGTGGACACAAACCCAACATGTAATATTAATATATATAATAACAGAACAGAAATGATCCAAGGCTCTGAGGTCTTATAGGCAGAAACTCAAACAGGATGTACCAGGGACGAGAACCATTCAACGCTGGTCTGAACAATCGGAAGCCACGCTTCAATATTGTTTTGAACGCACGGACTGGAATATGTTCCTTTCAGCCTCAGAGAACAACATCGACCTATACGCTGACTCGGTGAATGCGTTTATAAAGAAGTGCATTGGAGATGTCGTACCCACTGTGACCATTAAAACCTACCCTAACCAGACACCGTGGCTGGATGGCGGTATTCGATCAAAACTGAAAGTGTGATCCACTGCATTTAACCATGGAAAGAGGTCTGGGAATATGACTGAATATAAACAGTGTAGTTATTCCCTCCGCAAGGCAATCAAACAAGCGAAATGCCGGTACAGGGACAGGGTGGAGTCGCAATTCAATGGCTCAGACACGAGACTTATGTGGCAGAGTCTACAGGAAATCACGGACTACAAATAGAAACCAGCCACGTCACAGATACCGAAGTCACGCTTCCAGACAAACTAAACACCTTCTTTGCCCGCTTTGAGGATAATACAGTACCAACGTCGTGGGTCCCTCTAACAAGGACTGAGCCCCCTCTCTCCTTCTCCGTGCCTGACGTGAGGAAAACATTTAAACGTGTTAACCCTTGCAAGGCTGCTGGCCCAGACGGCATCCCTAGCCGTGTCCTTAGAGCATGCACAGACCATCTGGCTGGTGTGTTTACGGACATATTCAATCGCTCCCTATCCCAGTCTGTTGTCCCGACATGCCTCAAGATAGCTACCATTGTTCCTGTACCCAAGAAGGAAAAAAATAACTGAACTAAATGACTACCGCCTCGTAGCACTCACTTCTGTCATCATGAAGTGCTTTGAGAGACTAGTCAAGGATCATATCACCTCCACCTTAGAAGCCACCCTGGACCCACTTCACTTTGCCAAAAAAACAAGTCAAATCAAATCGTATTAGTCACATGCGCCGAATACAACAGGTGTAGACCTTACAGTGAAATGCTTACTTACGAGGCCCTAACCAACAATGCATATTCAAAAAATAAGGATAAGAATTAGAGATAAATGTAACAAGTAATTAAAGGGGGGTACTATACAGGGGGGTACTGATACAAAGTCAATGTGTGGGGGCACCGGTTAGTTGAGGTAGTATGTACAGGTAGGTAGAGTTATTAAAGTGACCATGCATAGATGATAACAACAGAGAGTAGCAGTGGTTTAAAGAGGCAGAAAGGGATGGGGGGCAATGCAAATAGTCCGGGTAACCATTTAATTAGATGTTCCGGAGTCTTACGACTTGGGGTTTGAAGCTGTTTAGAAGCCTCTTGGACCTAGACTTGATGCTCCGGTTCCACTTGCCGTGTGGTAGCAGAGAGAACAGTCTATGACTAGGGTGGCTGGAGTCTTTGACCATTTTTAGGGCCTTCCTCTGACATCGCCTGGTATTGATGTCCTGGATGGCAGGAAGCTTGGCCTCAGTGATGTACTGGGCCATTCGCACTACCCTCTGTAGTGCCTTGTGGTTGAAGGCAGAGCAGTTGCCATACCAGGCAGTGATGCAACCAGTCAGGATGCTCTCAATGGTGCAGCTGTAGAACCTTTTGAGAATCTGAGGACCCATGCCAAATCTTTTCAGTCTCCTGAATGGGAATAGGTTTTGTCGTGTCTTCTTCACGACTGCTTTGGTGTGCTTGGACCATGTTAGTTTGTTGGTGATTTGGACACCAAAGAACTTGAAGCTCTCAACCTGCTCCACTGCAGCCCCATCGATGAGAATGAGGGCGTGCTCGGTCCTCTTTTTCCTGTAGTCCACAATCATCTCCTTTGTCTTGATCACTTTGAGGGAGAGGTTGTTGTCCTGGCACCACACGGCCAGGTCTTTGACCTCCTCCCTGTAGGCTGTCGGTGATCAGGCCTACCACTGTTGTCAAATTTAATGATGGTGTTGGAGTCGTGCCTGGCCGTACAGTCATGAGTGAACAGGGAGTACAAGAAGGGACTGAGCACGCACCCCTGAGGGGGCCCTGTGTTGAGTATCAGCGTGGCTAATGTGTTGTTACCTACCCTTACCACCTGGGTGCGGCCCGTCAGGAAGTCCAGGATCCAGTTGCAGAGGGAGGTGTTTAGTTCCAGGGTCCTTAGCTTATCGATGAGATTTGAGGGCACTATGGTGTTGAATGCTGAGCTGTAGTCAAGGAATAGCATTCTCACATAGGTGTTCCTTTTGTCCAGGTGGAAAAGGGCAGTGTGGAGTGCAGTACTGATTGCATCATCTGTGGATCTGTTTTGGCGGTATGCAAATTGGAGTGGGTTCAGGGTTTCTGGGATGATGGTGTTGATGTGAGCTATGACCAGCCTTTCAAAGCACTTCATGGCTACAGACGTGAGTGCTACAGGTTGGTAGTCATTTAGGCAGGTTACCTTCATGTTCTTTGGCACAGGCACTATAGTGGTCTGCTTAAAACATGTTGGTATTACAGACTCGGACAGGGAGAGGTTGAAAATGTCAGTGAAGACACTTGCCAGTTGGTCAGAGCATGCTCGCAGTACACATCCTGGTAATCCATCTGGCCCTGCTGCCTTGTGATTGTAAACCTGTTTAACAGTCTTACTCACATCGGATGCGGAGAGTGTGATCACACAGTCTTCCGGAACAGCTGGTGCTCTAATACATGTTTCAGTGTTATTTGCCTCGAAGCGATTATAGAAGTAGTTTAGCTCATCAGGTACGCTCGTGTCACTGGGCAGCTCTCAGCTGTGCTTCCCTTTGTAGTCTGTAATGGTTTGCAAGCCCTGCCACATCCGACGAGCATCAGAGCCGGTGTAGTACAATACGCTCATAGTCTTGTTTTGATTATTTGCCTGTTTAATGGTTCGTCGGAGGGCATAGCGGGATTTCTTATAAGCTTCCGAGTTAGAGTCCTGCTCCAGGTCCACAGACGACGCAATCGCCATCACACTGCACACTGCCCTATCCCATCTGGACAAAAGGAATACCCATGTAAGAATGCTGTTCATTAACTACAGCTCAGCATTCAACACCATAGTACCCTCCAAGCTCATCATCAAGCTGGAGGCCCTGGGTCTCAACCCTGCCCTGTGCAATTGGGTCCTGGACTTTCTGACGGGCCACCCACAGGTGGTGAAGGTAGGAAACAACATCACTTTGCTGACCCTCAACACTGGGGCCCCACAAGAGTGCGGCTCAGCCCCCTCCTGTACTCCCTGTTCACCCACGACCACGTGGCCATGCAAGCCTCCAACTAAATCATCAAGTTTGCAGATGACAACAGTAGTGGCCTTGATTACCAACAACAACGAGACAGCCTACAGGGAGGAGGTGAGTGCACTCGGAATGTTGTGTCAGGAAAATAACCTCTCACTCAATGTCAGCAAAACAAGGGAGATGATCGTGGACTTCAGGAAACAGCAGAGGGAGCACCCCCCTATTGACATCGAATTGACAGCAGTGGAGAAGGTGGAAAGTTCTTCGGCGTACACATCATAGACAAACTGAAATGGTCCACTCAGACAGCGTGGTGAAGAAGGCGCAACAGCGCCTCTTCAACCTCAGGAGGCTGAAGAAATTTGGCTTGTCACCCTAAACCCTGACAAGCTTTTACAGATGCACAATCGAGAGCATCCTGTCGGGCTGAATCACAGCCTGGTATGGCAACTGCACCACCCTCAACCGCAAGGCTCTCCAGAGGGTGGTGCGGTCTGCACAACGCATCACCGGTGGCAAACTACCTGCCCTCCATGACACCTACAGCACCTGATGTCACAGGAAGGCCAAAAAGATCATCAAGGACGTCAACCCCCTGAGCCACTGCCTGTTCACACCGCTACCATCCAGGAGGCGAGGTCCGTACAGGTGCATCAAAGCTGAGACCGAGAGACTGAAAAACAGCTTTTATCTCAAGGCCATCAGACTGCTAAACAGCAATCACTAACTCAGAGAGTCTGCTGCCTACATTGAGACCCAATAACTGGCTACTTTAATAAATGGATCACTAGTCACTTTATAAAATGCCACTCTAAGTAATGCTACTTTAATACTGTTTACATATCTTACATTACTCATATCACTTGAATAAACTGCATTTTATACCATCTATTGCACCTTGCCTATGCAGCTCATCCATATACATATATGTACATATTCTCATTCACCCCTATAGATTTGTGTGTATTAGTTAGTTGTTGGGGAATTGTTAGATTACTTGTTAGATATTGCTGCACTGTCGGAACTAGAAGCACAAGCATTTCACTACACTCGCATTAACATCTGCTAACCGTGTGTATGTGTGACAAATACAATTTGATTTGAATACTAGCTAAGTGGCTAACGTTAGGTAGCTGGATAACATTAGCTAGGCCAGGGGTTAAGGGTTAAGGTTAGGGTTAAGCTTAGGAGTTAGGTTAAAGGGTTAAAGTTAGGGTTAACTAAAAGGGTTGAGGTTAGGGTTATGGGAAGGGTTAGCTAGCATGCTAAGTAGTTGCAAACTAGCTAAAAAGTAGTAAGTCGTTGAAATGTTGCTAATTAGCTAAAATGCTACATTTGTCCGTGATGAGATTGAACTTTTGAACATTGAATTTAAGAATTAATAGTTTGGGGGGGCTTCAGTTTGCAAACGATATTGTGTGTATCACTCTCACAGCCATCAAACAACGGTCCGTGCTATACATAATCCTTGGGACGTCCCTATCCCATTGAAGTTGACATTGAAAAATGGTTAAGGTATGGGTTAAGGCAGGGGTGTCAAACTCATTCCATGGAGGGCCTAGTGTCTGCAGGTTTTGTGTTTTTCCTTTCAATTAAGCCCAAGACAACCAGGTGTGTGGACTTCCTTACTAATTAGTGACAGACAGCCTCTGACCACATAATGACAGAAACCACAAACATTTCCTGTTTAATGTCCCACTCGAAAATAGCTTAAATGCCACTGAGTTTTAATGTACATTTTACCTGATGACTTTTAGATATTGATATCCATGAAAGAATTTCATCATTTTGGGATGAAGCCATGTCCATTGTCCTTCAATGATTCATCATGGTTGACGGAATTCCCAAGTCCCAACACAATAAAGGTGCATGCTTTATTATCCCAACCATAGTCATTAGTATTTTCAAACATCAATGGGCAGGCACTGTGAGCCTAAACACAGTGAACATGTGACTTCTGTCATTTGGCCAAAATTCTAATAGAACACAAATTAGTTTCAAATGACAAGCTACAGTCTCAGTCTCAGAGAACTATAAAAGGTTATCAGCCTGTTGTTTCCAAAATATTATTAATCTCTCATCTAAATTGGTCTATGAATCAATAAAGTATTGGCATACGCTGTAGTTGGTGTATAGATCAAACTTTTATATCCTACAACTCTTTCTTCCCATTAAAGAGCTCTGTTTTTAGAAACTAGTCTCTGTCTATATCTATCCCTTACTGTAAATATTTGTCTAATGCTCGGACATTATACGGGAGGATGTCTCCGGAAAGGGAGGAATGTTATTTTGGAATGAGTCTTAGCGATAGGCTACACACAGTGTAAATGTTGCACTGTTTCAAATATTTTGCATTTTTTATGTTACTAATTAAAACATAGAACATTTAAAAATAAAAACATTAGGCTACTTATATATCATTTCCACATAACATTTTAGTTAGTGCAGCAAAACAACAAAAGAAACATACCTTCAATGAGAAAATATAGCAGCATGAACGTCAGTCTTGCAAGCCTTCTCCATCCGAACAAATGGTTCATTCCTCTAAATCTTCAGCTGTTCAGTGGTGTGTGTTGTGAAGAACTGGAAAGATGTGACCTTGTCTTGGTACAGAGGAGAGAATAGACTCAACCAGACCAGCAGTCCTCTGGTGTGTTTCTCATTATGCAGATTCCTCTACAAAAAGTTTCTTAAACAGAAGGAAACAGAACGGGGAGGGACCTACCTGAATTTATCCAATAGAAACTGTTGTTTTAGTTGCAACTCTTTGGACCAATGTTTACACCCCTGATCTCATCACCAGCCGGTCTCACCCTCTGGAGGTAGAGAGATAACATTACAACTCCATCTACAGTGGTGTAGTTGCAAACCATGTCAGTAATCCCACCATCAACATCAACATCACAACACCCTGTTGAGATGGAGGCTTAGGAGAAGAAGTATGCGTGAGAAATCAGATTATCCATTACTGCCATCAGCACTGAGCTCATTACACTATAATACCTATCTCTATTGAGATAAATAGAGCAGTTAGTAGACTTGATATGTAGTGACAAACCAAAGTGTAGGTTGTTAAAAACCTCTTAAGGATCCGCCCCTTTTTTTCAATTTTCTCCTAAAATGACATACCCAAATCTAACTGCCTGTTGCTCAGGCCCTGAAGAAAGGATATGCATATGCTTGGTACCATTTGAAAGGAAACATTTTGCAGTTTGTGGAAATGTGAAAGGAATGTAGGAGAATATAACACAATAGATCTGGTAAAAGATAATACAAAGAATAACAACCGTTTAAAAAAAAAACAAATTGTACCATCATCTTTGAAATGCAAGAGAAAGGCCATAATGTACTATTCCAGCCCAGGTGCAATTTAGATTTTGGCCACTAGATGGCAGCAGTGTATGTGCAACGTTTTAGACTGATCCAATGAACCATCGCATTTCTGTATCAAGACTGCCCAAATGTGCCTAATTTGTTTATTAATAACTTTTCCTGTTCAAAATTGTGCACTCTCCTCAAACAACAGCATGGTATTATTTCACTGTAATAGCTACTGTAAATTGGACAGTGCAGTGAGATTAAGAAGAATTTAATCTTTCTGCCAATATCAGATATGTTTATGTCCTGGGAAATTTTCCTGTTACTTACGACCTCATGCTTATTGCATTAGCCTACGTTAGCTCAACCGTCCCATGGAAGGGACACCGATCCCGAATACATTTTTATAGAGCACGTTCTAGTGGAGAAAAGAGAATTTCACTATTAACTGTTTGCATGACAGGTGAATCCAGGTGAAAGCTATGATCCCTTGATGTCACGGTCACCTGTGAAATCCACTTCAATCAGTGTTGATGAAGGGGAGGAGACATGTTAAATAAGGATTTTTAAGCCTTGAGACAATTGAGACATGGATTGTGTATGAGTGCCATTCAAGGGGTGAATGGGTAAGACTAAAGATTTACGTGCCTTTGAACAGGGTATGGCAGTAGGTGCCAAGCGCAACAGTTTGAGTGTGTCCAGAACTGCAATGCTGCTAGGTTTTTCACACTCAACAGTTTCCCGGTGTGCATCAAGAATGGTCCACCACCCAAAGGACATCCAGCCAACTTCACACAACTGTGGGAAGAATGGGTGCTGACATGGGCCAGCATCCCTGTGGAACACTTTAAACACCTTGTAGAGTCCATGACCCAGCAAACTGAGGCTGTTCTGAGAGCAAAAGCGTGTGCAACTCAATATTAGGAAGGTGTTATTTAATGTTTGTATTCACACCCATTGACGTATTCCAAATTTCGTTGTGTTACAGACTAAATTCAAAATGGATTAAACAGATTTTTTTTCTCCTCACCCATCTACACACAATAACCCAATAGCACATTTATTGAAAATTAAACACAGAAATACCTAATTTACATAAGTATTCACACCCCTGAGTCAATAACTTGTAGAAGCATCTTTGGCAGCTATTACAGCTGTGTCTTTCTGGGTAAGTCTCTAAGAGCTTCTCACAATATTTGCACATTATTATTATTCTTCAAGCTCTATCAGGTTAGTTGTTGATTATTGCTAGACAGACTTTTTCAAGTCTTGCCATAGATTTTCAAGCAGTTTTAAGTGAAACTGTTATTAGGCCACTAGGGAACATTCAATGTAGTCTTCGTAAGCAACTCCAGTGTATATTTGGCCTTTTGTTTTAGGTTATTGTCCTGCTTAAAGGTAAATTTGTCTCCCAGTCTGTTGGAAATCAGACTGAACCATGTTTTCCTCTAGGATTTTGCCTATTCCATTTGTTTTTATCCTAAACATACTCCCAAGTCCTTCCCGATGACAAGAATACCCATAACATGATGTAGCCACCACCATGCTTGAAAATATGAAGAGTGATGTATTATGTTGGATTTGCCCCAAACATAACACTTTGTACGCAGGACATAAATGTCATAGGCGTCGTAAGGATAGGACCAAGGCGCAGCGGGAAAAGTGCTCATACTTAATTTATTTAAAGATAACACTTAAACAACATAAACGTACGACGAAAAACAGTTTGATAAGGCACACAGGCTATACAGAAAATAACCACCCACAAACACAAGTGAAACAAACCTCAACTAAATTTGGCCTCCAATTAGAGACAACGACAACCAGCTGGCTTTAATTGGAGGTCCTACCAAAAACACAACATAGAAATAGAAAACTAGATTTAAACATAGAAATAGAAAACATAGAACCTAAACCAAAAACACCAAAACACACAAAACAAACACCCCCTGCCACGCCCTGACCAAACTACAATGACCAATAACCCCTTTTACTGGTCAGGACGTGACAATAAAGTACATTTCTTTGCCTTATTGCAAACAGGATGTATGTTTTGGAATATGTTTATTCTGTACTGGCTTCATATTAGTATTGTGGATTAACTACAATGTCGCTGGTCCATCTCCAGTTTTCTCCTATCAAAGCCATTAATGGCTCTGTAACTGTTTTAAAGTCACCATTGGCCTGATGGTGAAATCCCTGAGCGGTTTCCTTCCTCTTCGTCAACTGAGTTAGGAAGGACATCTGTATCTTTGTAGTGACTGGGTGTATAGATGCACCATCCAAAGTGAAATTAATAACTTCACCATATATAATTCAATGTTTGTTTTTTATTTTTTATCTATCTACCAATAGGGTGCCTTTTTTGCAAGGCATTTGTCTTTGTGTTTGAATCTGTGTTTGAAATTCACTGCTCGACTGTGGGACCTCACAGATAATGTGGGGGTACAGAGATGAGGTAGTCATTCAAAAAGCATGTGAAACAATATTATTGCACACAAGACCATGCAACTCATTATGTGACTTGTTTAGCTAATTATTTTCTCCTGAACATATTTAGGCTTGCCATAACAAAGGGGCTAGAAAAGCTAGAAAAAGTGCAGCTGCTACATCTTTTCAATACTGTATTTGAAAGTTGTTACACATGTTGCCTCTATCAGATCAGAGTGGCATGTCTCTTTCTATGAGCATGTACATCACTCTGCAAGGTTCTTTGAATAAGGCCCTGATGTTAGTCTCAAAACAACACCCACAAATGGAGAGAGAGTGGGAGCCTTGTGGTTGCTATATCTCAAGTAAAGCCACACAAATACATGTATCAAAATGAACGAGTGTCAATGTATATGATTCCATCAACGCCCAAAACACCCCCATTTTGTCTGTGTGTGTCTTAGTGTCCTCTTCTCTATCGCCATCTATTACAGAGTGTGGTTATTGCTTATTTGTTCTCTCTGAGGTCAGTAACCTATATGGGTCCGTCTCTGTCATTCTCACTTGCTTATAGGGGAGATGTGGTACCGCCCTCTATCTCTGCACAGCGTCTCTCAAGCAAGAGAGCTTACACCACAAACCATGCTCACAGTCCCCTGCACCCACATTTAGCAGGCACTCTCATAAAGAGAACTTCTTTTTGCTGTGAAGTACACTACCACAAGCTCACCAAAATCATCTTAACTGGATTAAATGCTCATAAAATAATTTTAAGATACAAGGGTATGATGAATGATGTTTATTTCTCTTTATGGAGAGGTGTACATAATGTCTCTGTCTCTAAGCTAAACAGGATGTGGTGGAGCTGCAGAGAAACAGAGATGACAAAAAACGGTGGCTTGGAGAAATGCACCATCTCTGACTAATATCATCGACCACACTCCCAAGGTGACAAGCATCAAAAACTTGTTCAAATTAGATTCGTTGAAAGTGTCAACATTTCGTGTTCAGAGTAGGGCTAATGCCAAATAAAGTAGTATTAGTTGTATATAATTTGACCTTTTGAGAATATGGTAAGTGCTTTATTTATCTCTTCCCCATGCTGGTGTCTTAGCAAAGATAAGGGATGGCTGCTGTGTAAAAGTAGAAAGCCTCAAAACAGCATGGTTGTGTAATGAATCCATGAAAAGTAGTGCTCCTAATCAATCATCTAATCAAATACTATTGATAGCATACACATATTTTGCAGATGTTTTAGCTGGTGCAGTGAAATGCTTATGTTTCTTGCACCAACAGAGCAACACTGAAGGTAGCATGGCGGTTTGGAGCGTTGGGCCAGTAACCAAAAGGTAAAAATCTGTCGTTCTGCCCTTGAGCAAAGGAATTAACCCTAATTGCTCCAGGGTCACTGTCAATATTGGCTGATCCCTGGCTGTGACCCCCACTCTCTGAGGGTGTCTCAGGGGGAGTGGGATCTGCAAAAAAAATCACATTTCCATTTCACACCTCACACTTGTACAGGTTGTACATGCAGTGTAACATGACTATATAATTGCCCTGTAATTATAACAATACACACAAATCCAAAAAAGAAAATAATTAAGAAATATCATGTGTCTGCCTTCTAAATGGTAACAGGGTGAACATGCCGTGGCTCGGGTGACGGAGGTCGATGATGATATTCTTGACCTTCCTGTGGCCGTAAGTAAGGCAGTAAGCTGAGATCTGGTGTTTGGAGGGTGTTTGTATATAAACCCAGCTTATTGTACGTGTTATAATACACAGAAATTAAGTGTTAAATCTAAATATTGGAATTTTTAAGAGAATGTTGTGAAAACACTTTTTGGGGGTTTCAGTGCAGGTAAGGCAGCATCAAAACACAATAACTCTGTTTCTCAAGTAATCAATGGTTTAGAAATGAAAATGGTTTAAAGCCTAAATATTTATTGATATTAAGGGCCAATTGAGAATATTTTTTTGTGGAATTCCACCCTTATTTTTTCTATGCTTTATTAAGACAGATTGGAAACAGGAGGGGCAGTAAGATGGTACATTTCTTTGGAATTTTACCCTCTCAACCACATAGCTACGTTGTAAGAATTTATTCTGCGGTGAATAAAAAATTAAAATAAAAAACATATAGCATGCATTCCGAAAGTATTCAGACCCATTCCCTTTTTCCACATCTTGTTTCGTTACAGCCTACACACAATACCCCATAATGACACTGTGAAAACAGGTTTTTAGATTTTTTTGCAAATGTATTAAAAATAAAAAACTGAAATACCTTATTTACATAAGTAATCAGACCCTTTGCTATGAGACTCGAAATTGAGCTCATCTGCATCCTGTTTCCATTGATCATCCTTGAGATGTTTGGACAACTTGATTGGAGTTGTAGGAGTTGTCCGTAGAGCTCCGAGACAGAATTGTGTCAAAGCACAGATCTGGGAAAAGGTACTCTCAGACCATGAGAAACAAGATTCTCTGGTCTGATGAAACCAAGATTGAACTCTTTGGCCTGAATTATGGAAATTGGATGTTCAGTCAATTTTAATGGGTAATGCAATTGTATTGCCTAACGTGAAAATATTGTAATGTACTGGAATTTACAGTACTATAGCATACTAGATTCAAAGGGCAATTTTGAAACATGCGTCATATTTTTTTTGCTATTGGATTAATTGGTTGTTAAAATAACTTAAACACAATATCTGCTAATATTGCCTGTCTGTCTGTGTGATGCCCGAGTTTGTCTATCACTCCATGTGTAGCCAGTTGATGTGATAACCATCTATTGGGTTGACAGAAATACTTTCTTTCTGCAAAACCTTCTCATGTTAAATGCAGAAATGCAGAAATCTATGCAGAATCTCTCTCTCCATTTCCTGGTTGTTTATGTGATCAAACAAGCAACTATAGTGTAGAGAATCATTGTACCATCTAAACCGCTGTGGAATATCTTTTCCATAATGAAAAATATTGTATTTTCAGCTGTTTGAAGCTGTTGTACAAAAACAAAAGTAAAATACACAAAAACAAAACTCAAGCACGGCAAGCATATTAATAGTGCACACAAAACATATCTACCGCTTCTTAGACTTGCTTTCAATAAGAATTACAGATCTATAGCTCAAATGTCTATGTGAATTTCTTCGGGTCACCCAAAAAGTTACAAATTGCAGCTTTAACTGCAAAGTGGCTCACCTGATGGAAGTATATCATGAGTAAGTGTATCATTTGTATATATTAAACTACTATCTCTTTGAACAATTGTAATTTTATGAGTGGAAAACTAAAAACATCTAAAACCAGGAAAAATTCAGAGAATATCATTTGTGAAAATAATAAACACAGTTTGGGGGAAGAAATCACAGATTTTATAGGGCCCTCTTAGAGTTATTAACCATTATTTTACCAGGTATATTGACAGAAATCTGTGTGCTACTTTCTCTTGTACACTAAGGACCTGGGGAAGAATTGCAGGGGAGAGGAGAAGAGAAGAATGTAACTATTTGAAGCTAGAAAAAAATGTGTAGCTCGCGA
Organism: Salmo trutta; assembly: GCF_901001165.1. Lineage (NCBI taxonomy): Eukaryota > Metazoa > Chordata > Actinopteri > Salmoniformes > Salmonidae > Salmo > Salmo trutta. The sequence continues at coordinate 18,142,590 of NC_042960.1, read as the reverse complement.
CATGTTTTTAAATGATTTAAGTACGGAGCTGTGAGGGGAACGGCACCTCCATACCTTCAGGCTCTGATCAGACCCTACGCCCAAACAAGGGCACTGCGTTCATCCACCTCTGGCCTGCTGGCCCCCCTACCTCTGAGGAAGCACGGTTCCCGCTCAGTCCAGTCCAAACTGTTCGCTGCTCTGGCACCCCAATGGTGGAACAAGCTCCCTCACGACGCCAGGACAGCGGAGTCAATCACCACCTTCCGGAGACACCTGAAACCCCACCTCTTTAAGGAATACCTGGGATAGGACAAAGTAATCCTTATAACCCCCCCCCCTTAAAAGATTTAGATACACTATTGTAAAGTGGTTGTTCCACTGGATATCATAAGGTGAATGCACCAATTTGTAAGTCGCTCTGGATAAGAGCGTCTGCTAAATGACTTAAATGTAAATGTAAATGTAAGTAACTCTCGTGCTAGAAAAGGTTGGAGAATTGAATTCGAATCGAGCTAGTAACAGGACAGAAAATTGAATTAAAGGAAATAGAATTGAAATCAGTGAAATTCTATTAAATTAAAATGCCTCTTCTATTCTATATTAGGTGTAGTAGTCTATACAAATACACAAACATCAAACATGTCATTATATACATTCATATAAAATATTTTTGAAACAATAGATTTTCAGGACAAACTCATAAAATGAATGATCAAGGAACACAACACCTGCATGCAAATATTCTAAGTTATTATATTTCATGAATCACTTACGTTTCATTCAATATGGGGAAAATACTACATTTCCCAGAATGCATTAGTCTAACATAAGTTTACTCTGGCCCGAGGCCTTAAAAAAGAAGCTAAACAAATTTGGTGGAAATATAATTGGCTATTCTATGCACTAAGGTTAAAAGAGTATATGAACATTGTTTCCAGAGAAAAGTTACATATTTTTTGGTATCTGGAAGTGTGACCTGTCAGATTCAATGAAACTCTCACGTTCTATGACTGAATGGAATATCTTTGAATTGCACCAGAGAGGAAGAGGCGAAGTGAGTGGTTTTGCTCTGCCAAAAATCTGTCCACGAAAATAAGCCCACGAAGTGAGGAATTTGTATTATGGAGATCAAAAGACAATGTCGAATTTGGTTAAAAAAAAATGTAATTGCTAGTTTGCTATGTGAGGCTTATTTGATCTAATATACAATCTAATATATAAGAAAACCGACTACTTTAAAATGGATGCTGCCTCAATGGCGCTGCCCATGCTGTCAAGTAACTTGTCGGTATCCTCTCATGTCTGACAAAAACAGGCTTTCATCTTTCCTCAAAAATCCTCAAAAGTTACTGCGAGAAAGCGTCCCTGCTCTGTCAAAAGAGTTCAGTGCTTATTATCGGATGCATGAAGTTACGAAATCCAACTTTTTTATATAATGTTAATGATATGTTAGAGCAAGATCCCACTGAACATAAATAACCATATCTGTCTTGGTAAAATGTATTGTATAACATAAGGAAGTGAAATGTCATCACCAAAGCACACTCACACTCTCAGAGTGGGTGGACAGGAAATATAATCCAGTGTCATTATTGCTTTATTTTTTTTATTTTTTACCTATTTAACTAGGCAAGTAAACTGCCTGTTACTCAGGCCCAGGAGCTAGGATATGCATATAATAGTAGAAATAATAGTAGTAATGGTAGCATTGGATAGAAAAAACACTCTGAAGTTTCTAACAATGTTAAAATAATGTCTGTGCGTATAACAGAACTGATATATATGGCAGGCGAAAGCCCGAGGAAAATCCATCTGGAAATGTTGTTTTTGAGGTCACAGGCCATTTCAATGCTAGCCTATGGGATATACAAATAGAAAGGACCCAGATTGCAGTTCCTATGGCTTCCACTAGATGTCAACAGTCTTTAGAAAGGGTTTCAGGCTTGTTTTTTGAAAAATGAGCAAGTAGTTGTAGTTTTTCCAAGGTGTCTCTCATTAGACAATTAGTCTTGTTGGCGAGTGAATGAGGTGCACGCTCTTCCTTATTTATCTTCCCTATTGAACATACTATTCTCCATCTTAAATATGATCATTTATTTAGATATTAGAGTACCTGAGGAATAATTAGAAACATCGTTTGACTTGTTTGGACAAACTTTACCGGTAACTTTTTGGATTAGTTTGTATGCATGTTGAACGAAAAGCACATGATAGAGGGATATTTAACACATTTCCACTAGCTAAACAGGTGGGGCTCAAAACTGTGCCTCACCTGCCCTGAATGACGGGTAGCCACTGTTCATGCCACAAGAGGTACCGGATCCTGGAAAATAGGTTTCGGAATGAAACAGTCCGAAACTGAGAGGTGCCGGATCCTGTTCTCAAATTAAGCACTGGTTTCATTGTCACATCCTCTAAAGAGACATAGGCTTACCGCATGTGGCTAGGTTAGGTTACCCAGGTTATTAGCTCAATGTACACAACGTATTTGTCCTTCTATAGTGAAGTGTATAAATTGTATATACAGTGTGGTCAGGAATTATTGGATCCCTTGATAAAGATGAGCAAAAAATACTATATACTACACTATATTGTATACTCAAAAATTTTAAAATATAGTATTTCATACTAATACAATTGTTCAGAGTAAGAGATTTTGTTTAACAACTAATACAAAGAAATCTCAAAAAGATGGGGTCACGATAATTGTATCTCCTGTTTTCAATACTCCAGCACCCTCCCCTTGCAAGGATAACGACACTGAGCCTTTTTATAAAATGTTTTATGAGATTGGAGAACACATTGGGAGAGATCTTAGACCATTCCTCCATACAAAATCTTTCCAGATCCTTGATATCCTTTGTCTGCGCTTATGGACTGCCCTTTTCAATTCAAACCATAGGTTTTCAATGGGGTTCAATGGGGTTCAAGTCCGGAGACTGGCCATTGCAAAATGTGGATTTTGTGGACAATTAACCATTTCTTTGGGGATTTTGATGTGTGCTTGTGGTTACTGCCTTGCTGGAAGATTCACTTGGGGCCAAGTTTCAGCCAGGTCCTGGCAGAGGCAATCAGGTTTTTGGCTAAAACGTCCTTGTACTTGGTAAAGTTTGCGATTCCGTTGACCTTAATAAGGGCCCCAGGACCAGTGGAAGCAAAATAACCACATAACATCAAAGATCCACAACCATATTTTAAAGTAGGGATGAGGTATTTTCTACATATGCATTGTTCTTTTAAACAATGCATATGATGGGACTCCTGAGTGGTGCAGCGGTCTAGGGCACTGCATCTCAGTACTAGAAGCATCACTACAGACACCCTGGTTTGAATCCAGGATGTATCACAGCTGGCTGTGATTGGGAGTCCCATAGGGCGGCGCACAATTGGCCCAGCTTTGGGTTTGGCCAGTGAAGGACGTCGTAAATAAGAATTTGTTCTTAACTCACTTGCCTAGTTAAATAATGGTTAAATAAAAAATATAAAAACCCAGCACTGGTGTGCATGGCCAAGGGGATCTATTTTCATGGCATATGAACATAGCCCTGGTTCCAATCCAAGTGCCAATGACATTTAGCAAAACTCCAGGCAGTGCTTTGGTCAGATGTCATGAAAATAGAGGTCTTTGGCCACTCACACCAATGGTGTGTATTATTTATTTTATATAGTCTTTTTTGCTCATCTTTATCAAGGAATCCAATAATTCTGGACCCCAATGTACACATGTGACTGTGTCTCTGCTTGTGATCACAGACTCATTTCCTTTCCCATCAGTCTGTCACATTGTGTGGTCAGTGCTTTTCTGTCACATGTTACTAGTGGTTTGACCCCACTGAGAAGCAGCCCCACAGTCTTTTCTGCGTACAGGAGATCCCATTTCACACACAGGCCTATGTGGTGAAATACCACTGCAATGAATATGTTCCACTACAGCGAACAGTATAGTTCTCAATAATACTAAAGGTCAGTTTTACAATGGTCGGATCCATGTAGGCCTGTATGGGTCTTTGGATTTCTAAAAGGGAAAGTGTTAAACTAGAAAAAGAAGGCTATTCTGCATGGGTGGGTAGGTCTGGGAGCATAACTTTACAGTGCTTTTATAAAACATTGTTTTGAAATTTTCAAAGTGAATGAGGTATGCAAATTGGTAGAGATGAACATAATCTTCATCATCACCGATTTGCATACTAATTTGCTAAGAAAACATTTTCTGCCTGTTCTTCAACAGAAGGGAGCCTCCAGCGTACAGACTCCAGACACTTGATAATATAGCATGCATACGGTATAAGCCTAACATCTTTCTGTGTTTATGTCTCACCCACACAAACTCACATACCTACCTCATGTTCATCTAAAATGGTTTAGTATCCTATTTTCTAGATTTTGACTTGCATTTTCCACTATAATTTAATTGACTTTAAATTATGAATACTTACCTAAAACTTCAGTAGTTTCCACTCCATTTGACATGCATGAGAGAAAACAACAATTTCTCAAATTCTAAACATTTTATTTGAACATCCTTATTATGGTTCATGGTTTTGATGCCCAAAGACTATTTTAAATGGAAAACAACATGACTTAACAGGACCTTTAAATAATCCTGAAATGGGCACAGGTCAACAAAGCCCCTAGCCCTGCAGTCACACACTGAAAGACTATACCAAATAGGTGATCTCACTTTTCCTACAATTGTTAAAAATCTTCCTATATTAAATCACAGTCCAAAATAGAAACACCACAATCATTACCATCGCTATGGGTACGTTTACACAGACAGCCCAAATCTGATATTTTTTTCCTCTAATTGGACTTTGGACCAATCAGATCAACTCTGAAAAATATATGATGTGAAAAGGTCTAATGTGATTGGTCAAAAGACCAATTAGTGGAAAAAATATCAGAATTGGGATGCCTCTGTAAACAAACGGTCTACCGCAAAAAAAATAAAAATAAAACAATTTCCATGGATTGGGCAGCCGAAGTCCATGGACCAATAATAGTTGGTTTTATTCATGCACGTGATATGGGATGGAAGCTACTGAAGTTTTAAGGAAGTATTTTTTTATGTGGTCCATTAAAATGTAAAAAATAGACAAAGTCATAATCTACAGAAGTAAATGCTGTGCATTGGAGGGAGGAGCCATGAACCGATGACAGTTGGTTGCATTCATGTAAGTCATATAGTGTGGAAGCTATTGAAGTTTTAAATAAGTATTTTTGACAAAATTATTTCTAATTCATAGAAAATAGAGAAACTAAAAAAATGCAATTGTTAATGCTGAGCAATCAGTGCTTTTTGAGGTCGGTTCGGTTTCAGTTCAGCTGGCCTTTTAGGCAGAGTTGCACAGAAAAAGCCATATCTCAGACTGACCAAGAAAAATAAAAGATTAAGATGGGCAAAAGAACACAGACACTGGACAGAGGAACTGGTGTTTTGCGGGTACTATTTAATGAAGCTGCCAGTTGAGGACTTGTGAGGCATCTGTTTCTCAAACTAGAAACTCTAATGTACTTGTCCTCTTGCTCAGTTGTGCACTGGGGCCTCTCACTCCTCTTTTTATTCTCGTTGGAGCCAGTTTGCATTGTTCTGTGATGGGTGTAGTACACAGCGTTGTACGAGATCTTCAGTTTCTTGGCAATTTCTCGCATGGAATAGCCTTCATTTCTCAGAACAAGAATAGACTGACGAGTTTCAGAAGAAAGTTATTTGTTTCTGGCCATTTTGAGCCTGTAATTGAACCCACAAATGCTGATGCTCCAGATACTCAACTAGTCGAAAGAAGGCCAGTTGTATTGCTTCTTTAATCAGGAAAACAGTTTTCAGCTGTGCTAACATAATTACAAAAGGGTTTTGTAATGATAAATTAGCCTTTTTAAATTATAAACTTGGATTACACAACGTGCCATTGGAACACAGGTGTGATGGTTGCTGATAATGGGCCTCTGTATGCCTACGTAGATATTCCATAAAACAAATCTGCCGTTTCCAGCTGCAATAGTCATTTACAACATTAACAATGTCTACACTATATTTCTGACCAATTTGATGTTATTTTAATGGACAAAAAATGTGCTTTACTTTCAAAAACACGGAAATGTCTAACTGACCCCAAACTTTTGAACGGTAGTGTACATGTACGCAATTATTTTGCAAGGAATAATTGGAAATGTGTACGTCTGATCTAGAGTGCCTTCAGAAAGTAATCACACTCCTTGACTTTTTCCACATTTTGTTGTGTTACAGCCTGTCAAAGTGGAACTATGTTTTTCGAAATTTTTACAAATTAATAAAAATGTCTTGAGTCAATAAGTATTCAACCCCTTTGTTATGGCAAGTCTAATTCAAATCAAATCAAAATCAAATTTATTTATATAGCCCTTCGTACATCAGCTGAAATCTCAAAGTGCTGTACAGAAACCCAGCCTAAAACCCCAAACAGCAAGCAATGCATGTGAAAGAAGCACGGTGGCTGGGAAAAACTCCCTAGGAAAAACTCCTGAGAAAGGCCAAAAACCTAGGAAGAAACCTAGAGAGGAACCAGGCTATGAGGGGTGGCCAGTCCTCTTCTGGCTGTGCCGGGTGGATATTATAACAGAACATGGTCAAGATGTTAAAATGTTCGTAAATGACCAGCATGGTCAAATAATAATAATCATAGTAATTGTCGAGGGTGCAACAAGCACGTCCGGTGAACAGGTCAGGGTTCCGTAGCCGCAGGCAGAACAGTTGAAACTGGAGCAGCAGCATGGCCAGGTGGACTGGGGACAGCAAGGAGTCATCATGCCAGGTAGTCCTAGGGCTCAGGTCCTCCGAGAGAAAGAAAGAAAGAAAGAGAGAATTAGAGAGAGCATATTTACATTCACACAGGACACTGGATAAGACAAGAGAATACTCCAGATGTAACAGACTGACCCTAGCCCCCCGACACATAAACTACTGCAGCATAAATACTGGAGGCTGAGACAGGAGGGATCAGAAGACACTGTGGCCCCATCCGATGATACCCCCGGACAGGGCCAAACAGGCAGGATATAACCCCACCCACTTTGCCAAAGCACAGCCCCCACACCACTAGAGGGATATCTACAACCACCAACGTACCGTCCGAAGACAAGGCCGAGTATAGCCCACAAGGATGTCCGCCACGGCACAACCCAAGGGGGGGGCGCCAACCCAGACAGGAAGACCACGTCAGTGGCTCAACCTACTCAAGTGACGCACCCCTCCCATGGACGGCATGGAAGAACACCAGTAAGTCAGTGACTCAGCCCCTGTAAAAGGGTTAGAGGCAGAGAATCCCAGTGGGAAGAGGGGAACCGACAAGGCAGAGACAGCAAGGGCGGTTCGTTGCTCCAGCCTTTCCGTTCACCTTCACACTCCTGGGCCAGACTATACTTAATCATAGGACCTACTGAAGAGATAAGTCTTCAGTAAAGACTTAAAGGTTGAGACTGAGTCTGCGTCTCTCACATGGGTAGGCAGACCATTCCATAAAAATGGAGCTCTATAGGAGAAAGCCCTACCTCCAGCCGTTTGCTTAGAAATTCTAGGGACAATTAGGAGGCCTGCGTCTTGTGACCGTAGCGTACGTGTAGGTATGTACGGCAGGACCAAATCGGAAAGATAGGTAGGAGCAAGCCCATGTAATGCTTTGTAGGTTAGCAGTAAAACCTTGAAATCAGCCCTTGCCTTAACAGGAAGCCAGTGTAGGGAAGCTAGCACTGGAGTAATATGATCAAATTTTTTGGTTCTAGTCAGGATTCTAGCAGCCGTATTTAGCACTAACTGAAGTTTGTTTAGTGCTTTATCCGGGTAGCCGGAAAGTAGAGCATTGCAGTAGTCGAGCCTAGAAGTAACAAAAGCATGGATTAATTTTTCTGCGTCATTTTTGGACAGAAAGTTTCTGATTTTTGCAATGTTACGTAGATGGAAAAAAGCTGTCCTTGAAGCAGTCTTGATATGTTCTTCAAAAGAGAGATCAGGGTCCAGAGTAACGCCGAGGTCCTTCACAGTTTTATTTGAGACGACTGTACAACCATCCAGATTAATTGTCAGATTCAACAGAAGATCTCTTTGTTTCTTGGGACCTAGGACAAGCATCTCTGTTTTGTCCGAGTTTAAAAGTAGAACATTTGCAGCCATCCACTTCCTAATGTCTGAAACACAGGCTTCTAGCGAGGGCAATTTTGGGGCTTCACCATGTTTCATTGAAATGTACAGCTGTGTGTCGTCCGCATAGCAGTGAAATTTAACATTATGTTTTCGAATGACATCCCCAAGAGGTAAAATATATAGTGAAAACAATAGTGGTCCTAGAACGGAACCTTGAGGAACACCGAAATTTACAATTGATTTGTCAGAGGACGAACCATTCACAGAGACAAACTGATATCTTTCCGACAGATAAGATCTAAACCAGGCCAGAACTTGTCCATGTAGACCAATTTGGGTTTCCAATCTTTCCAAAATATTGTGGTGATCGATGGTATCAAAAGCAGCACTAAGATCTAGGAGCACGAGGACAGATGCAGAGCCTCGGTCTGACGTCATTAAAAGGTCATTTTCCACCTTCACAAGTGCAGTCTCTGTGCTATGATGGGGTCTAAAACCAGACTCAAGCATTTCGTATACATTGTTTATTTAGTCAGTACTATGCTAGGCAAGCAGGGGACACAGCATTCAGAAAAGTTAGCTGGCCGGGGCCAGTAGATGGATCTTCGGCAACATCGTAACAGAATAGCCTGTTGAGACCACATCGGGCGATCACGTCGGCAGTCCAGTCGTGATGGATCGCCGGGGCTCTGTGTCGACAGTAAAGGGTCCAGGCCAATTGGCAAAAGAGGTATTGTAGCCCAAGAATTAGCTGGTATTTGGGCCTAGCTCGAGGCTAGCTCAAGGCTAGCTGGTGCTAGAATCCAAGTGTTAGAATCCATTCAATTAACACCATCACAAATATCATTCATTATTCATTTGTTAAGTGCAGGTCTTAAGGAATTAATTCATGAATTTCAAAAAATTCATTTCAAAAGAACAGATTGGCATATTTTGAGTTTAAATATATTACTGTGCTTTGAGTGTTGCAAATGTTGAAATAGGGCTCAAGGGGTCAGAATCTGATCTTTATGATACTTTATAGACATGAAAACGTCTTATCTGCTTGTGACTCTAGAGGAATGAGGAAAAGTCACTTTTTGGCACTCCATTTCATTTCCCTGCCTGTGTCAAAATTAAGCTGCACTGTTAATCAGATGCTTCATATACAATTTAACAAATTATAATATTCTCACCCATCAGACTACTGACAATTGAATCTTGTCTGACTATTATTAGGCTGACTATTATTTTATGTGTGAAATTAGTTTCAATATAGTTTAGGTGTAGTTTCGATGGGCCATCAGCCCCCCAAAAACACGTCCTCATAAAACTGCACATCACACAATTCCGTTTGTGATATTAAGATTCTAACAATGATAGTGTGTTAGACTTATTTAGGAAAGGTCAAGCACGGGGAAGACATAACTTTAAAAACGCGAATTAATTTAAAAAGTCAAAGTATTTATGACGCTCTCAGCAAACTGATATTTGAAAATAATAGAAACCTTAACCTGACAACAAATGAGATATTGGCAAAACAAACTAATAGTTAAAACTAAGTAAATATAAATAAACATATCTAGCAAATGGTTACATTCGTGGCCGCCTAGCCTAGCCTACCATCTCCTGGACACTGAGCTTAGCATACCATATCTTGGTCGCTGAGTCTAGCCTGGCCCATATCTCCTGGTCACTGAGCCTAGCCTACTATCTCCTGTTCACTGAAACAGTGAGAGGTTGTCAAGCCTATTGTGATTATTACTGTTATTTCAGGGCATTGTGTTCTAGTCTCATAGTCTATTAATTATAGGCCTATGGTTTATTATGTAAGTCGTAGGCCTACAAGTGTAACAACCGTCGTTAGGAATGGACCAAGGCGCAGCGGGAATGTGAATACTCATGTTTATTGATGAGAAACAAGTAGAGCATCCACATGAAAACCAAAAAAACAATACTCACGACGGCAACAGTGTGACAGGCTAAACAAGCAGTGATCACAAACAACTACCCACAACCCCAAAGAAAAACACACACTCCTATATAGGACTCCCAATCAAAGGCAACTCAACACACCTGCCTTCAATTGGGAGTCCAATCACCCACACAACATTTAACAAACACAAACCACCTGCCACATCCTGACCACAACTGATACACTACCTCCCTCTGCTGGTCAGGACGTGACAGTACCCCCCCCTCAAGGTGCAGACCCCGGAATGCACCTAAAAAAAAGAAAACACAAAAAAAACAATCCCCAACAAAACAATAACCCCTAAACAATAAGGGAGGGAAGGGAGGGTGGCTGCCGTCACCGACGGCACTGTGCTACACCCTCCCTCCCCAACCCACCTATCCTGGAGGTGGCTCAGGTGCATGACGTGGACCTCGCTCCACCTTCGGCGTCACCCACTTTGGTGGCGCCGATAGCTGCGCCGGGCAGACGGCCACTCGGGCTGACCCTGGCAGACGGACCACTCTGGCTGGACCGGAAGACATGCGGGCCACTCGGGCTGGGCCGGAGGACAGGCGGGCCCCTCGGGCTGGGCCGGAGGACAGGCGGGCCCCTCGGGCTGGGCCGGAGGACAGGCGGGCCCCTCGGGCTGGGCCGGAGGACAGGCGGGCCACTCGAGCTGGGCCGGAGGACAGGCGGGCCACTCGAGCTGGGCCGGAGGACAGGCGGGCCACTCGGGCTGGGCCGGAGGACAGGCGAGCCAGTCGGGCTGGGCCGGAGGACAGGCAGGGCACCCTGGCAGGTCCGAGCAGGCGGGCACCTCTGGCAGATCCTGACTGGAGGGCGGCTCTGGCGACTCATGAGGGGCGGGCGGCTCTGGCGACTCATGACGGGCGGGCGGCTCTGGCGACTCATGACGGGCGGGGCGGCTCTGGCGACTCATGACGGGCGGGCGGCTCTGGCGACTCATGACGGGCGGGCGGCTCTGGCGACTCATGACGGGCGGGCGGCTCTGGCGACTCATGACGGGCGGGCGGCTCTGGCGACTCATGACGGGCGGGCGGCTCTGGCGACTCTTGACTGGCGGGCGGCTCTGGCGACTCTTGACTGGAGGGCGGCTCTGGCGACTCTTGACTGGCGGGCGGCTCTGGCGACTCTTGACGGGCGGGCGGCTCTGGCGACTTGACGGGCGGGCGGCTCTGGCGACTCTTGACGGGCGGGCGGCTGTGGCGACTCTTGACGGGCGGGCGGCTCTGGTGACTCTTGACGGGCGGGCGGCTCTGGCGACTCTTGACTGGCGGGCGGCTCTGGCGACTCTTGACGGGCGGGCGGCTCTGGCGACTCTTGACGGGCGGGCGGCTCTGGCGACTCTTGACGGGCGGGCGGCTCTGGCGACTCTTGACGGGCGGGCGGCTCTGGCGACTCTTGACGGGCGGGCGGCTCTGGCGACTCTTGACGGGCGGGCGGCTCTGGCGACTCTTGACGGGCGGGCTGCTCTGGCGACTCTTGACGGGCGGGCAGCTCTGGCGACTCTTGACGGGCGGGCAGCTCTGGCGACTCTTGACGGGCGGGCAGCTCTGGCGACTCTTGACGGGCGGGCAGCTCTGGCGACTCTTGACGGGCGGGCAGCTCTGGCGACTCTTGACGGGCGGGCAGCTCTGGCGACTCTTGACGGGCGGGCAGCTCTGGCGACTCTTGACTGGCGGGCAGCTCTGGCGACTCTTGACTGGCGGGCAGCTCTGGCGACTCTTGACGGGCGGGCAGCTCTGGCGACTCTTGACTGGCGGGCAGCTCTGGCGACTCTTGACTGGCAGACTCTTGACTGGCAGGGCAGCTCTGGCGACTCTTGACTGGCGGGCAGCTCTGGCGACTCTTGACTGGCGGGCAGCTCTGGCGACTCTTGACGGGCGGGCAGCTCTGGCGACTCTTGACGGGCGGGCAGCTCTGGCGACTCTTGACGGGCGGGCAGCTCTGGCGACTCTTGACGGGCGGGCAGCTCTGGCGACTCTTGACGGGCGGGCAGCTCTGGCGACTCTTGACGGGCGGGCAGCTCTGGCGACTCTTGACGGGCGGGCAGCTCTGGCGACTCTTGACTGGCGGGCAGCTCTGGCGACTCTTGACTGGCGGGCAGCTCTGGCGACTCTTGACTGGCGGGCAGCTCTGGCGACTCTTGACTGGCGGGCAGCTCTGGCGACTCTTGACTGGCGGGCAGCTCTGGCGACTCTTGACTGGCGGGCAGCTCTGGCGACTCTTGACGGGCGGGCAGCTCTGGCGACTCTTGACGGGCGGGCAGCTCTGGCGACTCTTGACTGGCGGGCAGCTCTGGCGACTCTTGACTGGCGAGGCTAGGCTGACGCACTAGACGCCTGATGCGTGGGGCTGGTACTGGACGTGCCAGCCTGGAGACACGCACCTCCATGCTAGTGCGTATAGCGGGAAACACCGGACCTTCGAGGCGCACTGGTGGTCTTGAGCGCAGGGTTGGCATCACCCCTTCCGGCTCGATGCTCACCTCACCCTGGCACATGCGGGGCGCTGGTACAGGGCGGACTGGCCTGTGCGTCCATATAGGCCAGATGGTGCGTACCTCAGCGTAACATGGCGCCCTCCACCTCATACGCACCTCCCTGTAATCACGGGTAGCTGGCTTACGGCTCTTCCTTGGCCTGGCCAAGCTACCCGTGTGCCCCCCCAAAAAAAATTATTGGGGGTGCCTCTCAGGTTTCCTACCCAACCGTGTTCCAGCATAACGTTCCCGTTGGTTCCTCTGTCCAGCTGCCTCCACTCTCCTGACTGCCTCCACCTGTTCCCATGGGAGGCGATCCCTTCCGGCCAGGATTTCCTCCCAGGTGTAGCATCCCTTGCCGTCCAGGACGTCCTCCCATGTCCATTCATCCACCCTATTCTCCTGTGGCTTCCTCCTCTTCCGCTGCTTGGTCCTTTGGTGGTGGGTAGTTCTGTAATAACCGTCGTTAGGAATGGACCAAGGTGCAGCGGGAATGTGGATACTCATGTTTATTGATGAGAAACAAGTAGAGCATCCACATGAAAACCAAAAAAACAATACTCACGACGGCAACAGTGTGACAGGCTAAACAAGCAGTGATCACAAACAACTACCCACAACCCCAAAGAAAAACACACACTGCTATATAGGACTCCCAATCAAAGGCAACTCAACACACCTGCCTTCAATTGGGAGTCCAATCACCCACAATCACTCTCTATTGTGAAATCATGTTAGATGATTTGTTGTGTTCGATCGATCGATTACAGTAGGGTATTGTGTATGGTTTTCTGACAATTAAAAGATGATTTGAGTGCCAACAGTTTTGCCCACCTACATTTTTTGCAATGTTATCCTCTACGGGCCACGGGGGCAGTATTGAGAATTTTGAAAGAAATATGTGCCCATTTTTAACTGCCTCCTACACCAACTCAGAAGCTAGGATATGCATATTATTAACACATTCGGATAGAAAACACTCTGAATTTTCTAAAACAGTTTGAATGGTGTCTGTAAGTATAACAAAACTCATATTGCAGGCAAAAACCTGTGAAAAATAGATTTAAAAAAATGAGAATTTTGTGACTGTACTATTTAGTGTCATTGTTTTAAAGATACCACAGTGAGAAAGGATTCAGTTCGCAACTCCTACTGCTTCCACTAGATGTCAACGATCTTTAGAAAGTTGTTGGAAGCATCTGTCATGAATACAGACCGAATTAGAAAGCTTACAAGTTGACACGTCATCACTTCATTTTTTGCGCCTGCGCATGAATCTGAGAAGAGTGCCTTTGTCATTATCGTTTATTCTAGACACTTGATAGGTTGTGTGAAAATATTACTGATGTTTACTGATGTTTCACGTTAAAAATGGAACAAAAGATTAGTGCTAAACAACGTTTGACATGTTTAAACAAACGTAAATAGATTATTTACTAGGTTTTCTTTAGCTTTTCGACGTGACTTTACACTGCCCACCTCATTTTGTGGGAGCCTACTGAACGCTAACTATTTGGACATAAATTATGAACTTTGTCAAAAGAAACCACATTTGTTCTGGACCTGGGATCTCTGGCAGCGCCTTCTGATGGAGATAATCAAAGGTAAGGGGATATTTAGAATGTTATTATCGATATTAGATGATGCTAATGCTAACGGTATAGCTTAGCTTAGCTTAGCATATAGCTTATTGTTGTTAGCATAGTACCCAGTTTATGCAAAATGTGATTTCCCAGTAAAGTTATTTTGAGATCTGGCCATTCGGTAGCAATTACGAGATGATAATATATTATTCTTTGAATGACAATATTATAATTTACCAATGTTTTCGAATAGTAATTCCGTGATTTGTAATGCTGGATTCACTGGGTGCATTCGAGCCGAAAAAAATTCTGAATTTCACCGCGACTGTAAATGCTGTTTTTGGATATAAATATGAACTTGATGGAACTAAAAATGCATGTATTGTATAACATAATGTCCTATGAGTGTCATCTGATGCAGATTGTCAAAGGTAAGTGCATAATTCTAGCTAGTTTTCTGTCTGTTGATGCCCTTCTTTGAATTGGCTAAACATTACACGCAGCTATTGTCAATGTACTCTCCTCACATAACCTAACTTTATGCATTCTCCGTAATGCCTCTGAAAATCGGACAGCGTGGTTAGATTTAGGAGATATATCTTTCAAATGGAGGAAAATAGTTGATTATTTGATTTTTTGAAATGATTACTCTTGCAGTTTTGAATTCCCCGCCATGGTCACATGACAATGAATCCCAATACCGGGATAAGATCGGGATAAGATCCTCAACAGGTTTTAAACCTCTGAAAGGAGGAAAATATGAGAAATGATTCAAACTGACACGTAGCATCAGCGGCGTATTACATAGAGACCGACCCCAAGTTTGGGAACCAATGTACTAACTTCTCTCTGCTTACTTCTTCTCTCTCTCTCTCTGTCCTCTGCTTCCTCCTGCATGCATTGCAGCCTGCCTCAGCCTCACCACTGAGCGCTACATCAATGTTTGTCTCAGTATTCTACTCTCTGTAAAGCAGTTATTAGAACTTAGTAGGGTATTTTTTTGCTCCTGCTGAGTTAGGCTCCATTTAATGTTGGCTTCTTACTTCATCTTTCTAGCTGGCTAAGTAATACTAGCCAGAGCCCTTGGAGGACTGGCTCATTGTAAAGGATAGAATATAATTAGTGGAATGGAGCCAAACACGTTGTTTCCATGTGCTTGATGTGTTTGGTACCATTCCATTTCATGGGCCCCTCCTCCTATAGCTCCTTCCACCAGCCTCCTCTGGTGCATTCATTTTCCGAGAGTCGTTTTTTTAATTATTTGGGGATGTCTGTGGACATGGCAGGAGTTGCGGGGCAGTTTTAAAATTGCCTTTTGTCCCTTGAAGAACACTGCAAAGATTCCTGGGTACACCACAAAGGCTGCTGGGATAAGAGTATAGTATTTTCATCCATGCCTCTCATCTTTGTTGTGTGGTGTTGTGTGGGTGAAAAACAAATACAATACGTTACATTTATACTGTACCTCACATAATACAACACAGAAGCATACAAGGTAATGCAAACTGCAAACAGTTGAAGAAGCAGCAGATATTCTTCCTGGGGTCCACAAGTTCAAGTATATAATTATATAAGTTCACAGTGAAATTCTACATTTTCTCCAATAGAAGGTGCTCTTGACCAATCTAAGCTCAGGTTCATCACAATACAACAAGTCTACTAAGCCCTTGTCTCAGGAGAGATTTATACAATAGTGTATTGAGCTCAGAGCTGATGGCAATAAAGGATAATGATTATCTTACCTTGCTCATCTCCCGGGTCTCCATCTTCACAGGGTGTAGTGATGTTGACAGTGATGGTCTGGTTACTAACAAGGTTGGCAGCTACACAGCTGTAAATTGAGTTGTAATGTTCTCTCTCTACCTCCAGAGGGAGTAAGAGGTTAGGTTGGTGGTGAGATCAGGTCTGTTGAGATCTCACATGCACCTGTAAGGTCCTAACCATTAAGACATGGAGGGCTCAACTTAAGTTGAGGCTGTTATGTCTTGTCGGTATGTCGGCCTATGTTTACCTTTATTTACTTAAATGATATGGTGGGAATTATGTTAGAGCAACTATTTGTGCTGAACATACCAGCAGCCTATTTTACAGCTACGCCTAAACCTTAAGTGTAATCCTGTATGTCTAAATAATATAATTAAAATGAAAGGACGTTGCTGTCAGGCGTGTGTCCTATTGAACGTCTGGGGAAAAGGTTTTCCATATTCCCCCTCAAAACATAGCAATTAATATTTCAAGACTAATTCATTTAGTCATTCATGTAATAATTAAAAAATTATATATTTATGTTCATATAAAGAAAGATGGTGCAGAGGTTGAGTAGATACAGGCTTTCATTTAATTCATTAAATTAATTTCATTGCAACATTGATATTTCCTATTTTAACTATAGGTTGGGTTGTTGTATTGAAACAATGTGTTTTATTTGCATCACTGCAAACCATTCATGTCTTTACTTCTGTTGAAGATAGATACAGAGATAAATAAATTGAGAGAGGTACAGTAAATAGGGTAGTAAATAAAGCTTTTTCATGGGAGAAAGAAGCTCTTACAGGTTGTGGTTTGCACAATATCTGCAACCTGGCCTCAGGGGAATACGTAAGATTACTATATAATATTTTCCGGAGACCTGCCGGAGACCTGGAACTCCACGTGGGTCGTGCGCGCTGGGACCACCAGGTTAGAGTGGCAGCGGCCACGCGGTGTGAAGCGTTTGTATGGCCTGTGCAGAGGGGAGAGAACAGGGATAGACAGACACATAGTTGACAGGCTACAGAAGAGGCTACGCTAATGCAAAGGAGATTGGAATGACAAGTGGACTACACGTCTCGAAAGTTCAGAAAGTTAAGCTTACGTTGCAAAAATGTTATTGACTAAAATGATACAGTACTGCTGGCTGGTGAAGTAGGCTAGCTAGCAGTGGCTGCGTTGTTGACTTTGTTTGAAGGTGTAGCTGGCTAGGTAACCTCGATAGTTTCAGTACTACACCTTTATCATGGTACAAAGGCAACTATGTAGCTAGCTAACATAACACTAATCAAGACGTTCCTTTGTAATGTATTTAGTTTCTACAATGCTGCTCGTCGGTAATAGTTGGCTAGGTTTGGAAAATGGCGTCGCGGGGGACGAAAATAGCTGGCTAGCTAACCTCGATAATTACTCTAAACTACACAATTATCAAACTATGACAAAGACAACTATGTAGCTAGCTAACACTACACTAATCAAATCGTTCCGTTGTAATGTATTAGTTTCTACAGTGCTGCTAGTCGGTAAAGGTTGGCTAGCTAGCAGTGGGTTTGATGTAAGAAAATGTGCACAGTACCTTCATTCAATTAATCAATATTAAGATGAAATGTTTACATTTTAGTACAGGACAACTGTTCTGCCAACTCTCCTATATTAGGCCTATAGAATGTCTCCCAATCTGAATCTTCTCTGTTCCCTGAGTTCCTTGATGATATTAATAAATTATTCACAACGTAGAGGCTCAACTGAATTTGGTTTTCACATTGTTCACTACATATATTTAATACACTTAATTAGTTATACATTTAGGCTGGTTTCTAGTGAAAAAGTTCAACACCCAGACACCTCTGCACCAGAAAGACTGAGAGTGTATCGCTAATCTCTGTTGTATACAGTAATGTTACTAATTTCCTGTAAAAAAAACACTGGAGTCACAACATTGCGCAATCTGAACTTCGTGGAAAAATACATCACATAAATACACAGAATGATGAGGCACTCATGTTATCTCACCAAATGTGTTTTCTGACCAAATGTGATGTAAAATATAATTGGCATGGCGTAATTTACAAGACATGTTTTTATATCAAATATAAATTGTCACAAGAAAGCAAGGTTTGAGAACATTCTGAGAACATGCTGACACATTATTTGCTGACACATTATTTAAGTTATACTTACAATATACAGTACACTGGCTCAGAGTACAACATGGTGTAGTATGTACAGTACAGTATACTGAAATATAAAAATATTCAACCACTAGATGTGAAAAATACATTAGAAGAACAACACTGTTTCCTTGAAAGCAATGCTTGAATTCTAAGAGGATTACTCATCATTCTTTTCAAGTTAGAAATGCATTAAATGGCATTAAAAGTAAGAAGACAAACTGTCCCAAATACACTTAAACTCACTAAATCAAGAAACACACTTGAAATCCACCAAACAATTACAGTGGTCCCTCCTAATTTGACCCTAGAAGTAGGCTACATTTGATATTTTATTAGGATCCCCATTAGCTGTTGCAAAAGCAGCAGCTACTCATCCTGGGGTCTACACAAAACATGAAACATGACATATTATACAACGGGGGTCTAATCCTGAATGCTGATTGGTTAAATGAGCACTCCAGACCGTGTCTATTCCACAAGTTACCACCAACTAAATCTATGACGTTAAAATACCTATTTACTCTGTTCTATCTGACTACGCAATCTACTGTCTCATCAGCCCAGGCAGGGAAGTTAAAAACTTGATCTCCATTACAAAAAGCATCTAGACATTATCTCACATTTCTTTTAGACTAACATTTAGTTTTCAACAGCGGAGATTTGTATAAACCTTGCTGTCTGTCTCTCTGACATTTGCAATATTGTTTCAATATTGAAATTCGATCTCCAGCTGTCCCATAGTAATGAACGTGTCGGGAGTCGGGACGAGAGAGGCAGGCAGCGTTTCTCAGACAGTCTAAATCATCAATCAGCTGGCATGATTTTGTATGGATATATACAAGGGAATGTCAATTGAAAAAAGGTCAAACTAAAAAAAGTGCAGCTAGTTTGCAGTCTTTCCAGTTTCAGTTGGAAGTTATTATGTTAGCTGTGTTGTTGGCTAGCTCCTCTGAACAACAGTGTCCTGACGAGAGAGCACATTTTCTATGCCAGTCGAAATCGTACCTCTTTAGCTCATTGTTATGGATGTATCCAAATAAATGTCACTAGAAACAGCTTAAACAAATGCAGCTACAGTGGTTATTCTGTCTGCACTGTTTCACGTGAGCCTAAGTTAGTCGTAGTTGGCTAGCTAGCAAGCAAGGGATAAGAACGTTGCCAGCCAGTATGGCAATGGAACATTTAGAACGAACGACTGGGTCACATCCATAGATACAGAACAAAAAGACTGAACGACTGGGTCGCGTCTCTGGCAACCGAACCAATAGAACGAACGACCAGCAACCCTAGATTGGTTTCGGGACTATATATTGTGGAAGGATGAAATAGTATGAATAAATTCATAAAAATATGTCAATCATTATTTGAATATGTTGATAACCCGTTGTATAAAAGTGATAATGCCCGAGAAGCCGGTGTTTGGAGGATATGTTGGCACTTCGTCTCAGGCCTAACAACACCCGTGCCAATATATCCTCCAAACACTGGCTTCTCGGGCATTATCACTTAAATACTGAACATTAATTGACACCAGCTCAAGGACAGAACTACATCAATTTAAAAAAGGCACACATAGCTTACATATCAATACATGCACACAAACTATCTAGATCAAACTTTAAAACCAGAATCTGGAGGTTGTGTGTTTCTGGAGAAATGTTGCCAATCTTAGACTCTTGAATGCAGCTATGGCTGCAACAACTGACAGTTTTCAGAGGTATGTTGTAGCAGTACATTCTGTGTTTACAAAAATGACAACAAAAATATAAACAATGGAGTAAACTTAAATAATATTTTGGGTTGTGATAAGGTAAGTATATTTTTCAAGCATGAATGGGTGATTGATAACCATTTATTAGTAGGAAATATCCCAGATTGTATACCTTACTGAAGAATGGCGCCAAAGGAGATGGCTGATGAGTCGGGGGGGGGGGGGGGGGGGGGGTTACTTCAGACGCTCGAAAGGGCCCTCATGCCCGTCATTCGCAGGAGAAAGAGACCGAGGTATTGTGGACGAAGATCCGGGAGCCTTGTTAGGATCCGTCGGCGAGAGGGTAATTTTCCATTACCATCGGTCCTATTAGCCAATGTATAATCAATCAATAATAAAATTGAACTATGATCATGTATATCCTACCAACAGGACATAAAAAACTAATATCTTATGTTTCACCGAGTCGTGGCTGAACGTGTAACATACAGCTGGCAGGTTTTAAGCTTTTCCGGCAGGATAGAACAGTGGCCTCTGGTAAGACAAGGGGTGGCGGTCTATGTATATTTGTAAACAACAGCTGGTGCACGAAATCCAAGGAAATCTCAAGGTTTTGCTCGCCTAGAGTATCTCATGATACGCTGTAGACCACACAGTTTACGAAGAGAGTTTTCATCTGTATTTTTTGAAGCTGTCTACATACCACCACAAACCGATGCTGACACTAAGACCGCACTCAGTGAGCTGTATACGGCCATAAGTACACAGGAAAACACTCATCCAGTGTGTACACGCTCCTGGTGGCCGGGGACTTTAATGCAGGACAACTCAAATTGTTTTTACCTCATGTATACCATGTGAAACCAGAAGGATAAACTGTGCTCTCTGCTACCGCACGGCAAGCAGTATCGGAACGACAAGTCTAGGTCCAAGAGGCTTCTAAACAGCTTCTACCCCCAAGCCATAAGACTGAACATCTAATCAAATGGCAATCCTGACTATTTGCATTGACCCCCCCCCCCCCCCCCTGTTACGATGCTGCTACTCTGTTTATTATCTATGCATAGTCACTTTAATAACTCTACCTACATGTACATATTACCTCAATTACTTCGACTAACCGGTGCCCCCGCACATTGACTCTGTACCGGTAGCCCCTGTGATATAGTCTCTTTATTGTTATTTTACTGCTGCTCCTTAATTATTTCTTACTTTTATTTATTTACATTTTTTGGGCATTTTTGCTTAACTGTATTGTTGGTTAAGGGCTTTTAAGTAAGCATTTTACTGTAAGGTCTACACCTGTTTTATTCAGTGCATGTGACAAATACAATTTGATTTAAATTATATGTATGGGTAAGTCTTTGACTTGATATATTGAAGCTCAGTACAAAAAATCTCATTACAAAAATATTTTTGTTTCCAACGTAACCTAATAGCCATTGCCTCTAATGAGAAGGTGGCTTTATCTCACCAAACATCAGATTTTTATCTACACAGCTGCTATCCACTGGCAGGCTAAACAATAACCAGCTGTAAAAAGATACAGGGGAGGCACCTACACGTAAACAACAGAACAGACAGTCCTGAAAAGAAGCTTCGGCCCAGCAATAGCATAGCAAACATACTAGTTAATTGTATTAAAAGAGGTTCCATTTGTTTTAACCTATACATTGGGACAATGGGCACTTGAAAAGAGGGATCACCCTACTAATAACCCTAGGTTTAGCTATTGAATTTGTCTTTATCAGTGAATCTCATCAAGGCCCCAATTCAACAAAAGACTGAGAATGACCGACAAAGAAAGTCTGAAATGATAACAACAACACAATGGTTAAATGGGAATTTTCTCCAATAACAACTGTTAAGTTTTCTAGACAAATATTTACTATAATTTTGTCTCCACGTTCACTTTAGGATGTAATGCCTTCTCTTGGATGTGAATTATCATGTCACCCTCTTATTAACTTCCTGTTCTCCCTTCATGCTGTGTCAACATCCTCATTGGTAGCAATGCGATGTAATTGGGGTGCATCTTAAACTAATGTTCAGGTTACGGTTGTCTCTAAGTGGATCCAGTTCTAGTATACTTCTTCGTTCATCCTAGACAGGGGGGGTAGGGAGGGAAGGATTGAGAGGGACAAGGAAAGAGGAGCAGAGTGGGGGGGCGAGAAAATGTGTAGGAAAGGAAAAGAATAAGTAAAAGGATCATCTTTCATTATTAGATACTTTATACAAGAGAAAGGATACAAGACAAGTCTGATGCTCTCTTATCTATTCTCATTGATCTGCAGTAGGTAACTCAACAGTCAACACATCTAGGACCATTCCTAAACCTAGTGGGGGGAATCATGGTCTTGTAGCCCATATACAGGTAACGAGCTGAGATTAGGAGCACACTCTTAAAGGGAGTGCTCCTAATCTCAGTTTGTTACCTGTATAAAAGACACCTGTCCATAGAAGCAATCAATCAATCAGATTCCAAACTCTCCACCATGGCCAAGATCAAAGAGCTCTCCAAGGATGTCAGGGACAAGATTGTAGACCTACACAAAGCTGGAATGGGCTAGAAGACCATCGCCAAGCAGCTTGGTTAGAAGGTGACAACAGTTGGTGCGATTATTCGCAAATGGAACAAACACAAAATAACTGTCAATATCCCTCGGCCTGGGGCAAGATCTCACCTTGTAGAGGTGCAATGAACATGAGAACGGTGAGGAATCAGCCCAGAACTACACGGGAGGATTTTGTCAATGATCTCAAGGCAGCTGGGACCATAGTCACCAAGAAAACAATTGGTAACACAATACGCCGTGAAGGACTGAAATCCTGCAGCACCCGCAAGGTCCCCCTGCTCAAGAAAGCACATATACATGCCCGTCTGAAGTTTGCCAATGAACATCTGAATGATTCAGAGGACAACTGGGTGAAAGTGTTGTGGTCAGATGAGACCAAAATGGAGCTCTTTGGCATCAACTCAACTCGCTGTGTTTGGAGGAGGAGGAATGCTGCCTATGACCCCAAGAACACCATCCCCACCGTCAAACATGGAGGTGGAAACATTATGCTTTGGGGGTGTTTTTCTGCTAAGGGGACAGGACAACTTCACCGCATCAAAGGGACGATGGACGGGGCCATGTACCGTCAAATCTTGGGTGAGAACCTCCTTCCCTCAGCCAGGGCATTGAAAATGGGTCGTGGATGGGTATTCCAGCATGACAATGACCCAAAACACACGGCCAAGGCAACAAAGGAGTGGCTCAAGAAGAAGCACATTAAGGTCCTGGAGTGGCCTAGCCAATCTCCAGACCTTAATCCCATAGAAAATCTGTGGAGGGAGCTGAAGGTTCGAGTTGCCAAACGTCAGCCTCGAAACCTTAATGACTTGGAGAAGATCTGCAAAGAGGAGTGGGACAAAATCCCTCCTGAGATGTGTGCAAACCTGGTGGCCAACTACAAGAAACGTCTGACCTCTGTGATTGCCAACAAGGGTTTTGCCACCAAGTACTAAGTCATGTTTTGAAGAGGGGTCAAATACTTATTTCCCTCATTAAAATGCAAATCATTTTATAACTTTTTTTACATGCGTTTTTCTGGATTTTTTTGTTGTTATTCTGTCTCTCACTGTTCAAATAAACCTACCATTAAAATTATAGACTGATCATTTCTTTGTCAGTGGGCAAACGTACAAAATCAGCAGGGGATCAAATACTTTTTTCCCTCACTGCACACACACTTACAGTACACAGTTCGCTGAAATGTATGTGCCATCTTCTCCTCATCTGCATTCTCCACAGTGTAAACCCCAGAATCGTCTATTTGTAGGTCTGACAAAGTGAAGAATCCAATAGCATAGTTCCAGTGAATGTGGTTTTTAAATCTCTCCTCAAGGTTTGTATTACTTCGTGTACCAGGGTACACGTGTGCAATATTGCCAGGGCCTTCATATTAAGGATCGGTGTCCCGCTAGCGGGACAACTTCCGGTGAAGCTGGAGGGCGCAATTCAAATAAATAATCATAAATATTATAGATTTTAAACATTTATGTATATATGTCTTATATCGGCTTGAAATTCTTGTTAATCTAACTGCACTGTCCGATTTACAGTAGATATTACAGCGAAAACATACTATGCGATTGTTTGAGGACGGCGCCCCACATAAAAATATTTTTCCCCTTGCACAGGTTTCATAAATTCACAAATAACGATTAAATATTCACTTACTTTTTGAAAATCTTCCTCTTATTTGTCATCCAAAGGGTCCCAGCTACAACATGTAGTGTCATTTTGTTAGATAAAATCCTTCTTTATATCCCAAAAAGTCCATTTAGTTGGCGCCATGAGTAATCGACTCGTTCAACTTGCAGAGAAAGGAATCCGAAAATCTATCCCTAAACTTTGTTTCAACAAGTCAAAATACGTTTCTATTTACTCCTCAGATACCCTAAAATGTAATAAAACTATAATATTTATTTCGGAGTATGTTCAATAGGAAACCGATTTTAGCAGGTGCATAATGTCTTCATGGCGCACGCAAACACGAATTTCCAAGACTGTGTCCCTCTACTAAAACTGATATTTCTTATTCGTTTTTGAAGTTATAAGCCTAAAACCTTGAACAAAGACTGCTGACACCCTGTGGAAGCCATAGGAATTGCATCCAGGGAGATAATGTTCAATATGACCTTTCTCTTGCATTTCTAAGAGGATGGTCTCTCCAAAAAAAATCCAGTTGGTTTTTATTAGGACTTTCTCCTACCATATCTATTGTTTTATATTCTCCTACATTATTTTAACATTTCTACAAACTTCAAAGTGTTTTCTTTCCATTGGTACCAATTATATGCATATCCTGGGCCTGAGCTATGGGCAGTTTACTTTGGGCATGTCATTCAGACAGGAAGTGGAAAAAAAGGGGCCTAGCCCTAGAAGAAAGTAAACTACCAAACTTCAACACCTTCTCTGGAAAAGAGAGAGACTTTCCCACAATGCTTTTCGCCTGCCAAGTCTCAGGTTGGGCTGAATGCTGGGCTGAGCAGAGTACTGTGGAGAGAAAGAGAGACTTAATATCAACGCATTGACTTAAATATCATAGTTCTTCTCTAAAAACATAGCAATGTAGCAAATTACAGTTTCTCAATTTCTTGAGAAAATGTGTCCAAACTGAATTCACTTTTTCTAAACAATTAACCTCTACGGGCCACGGGGGCAGTATTGAGAATTTTGAAAGAAATATGTGCCCATTTTTAACTGCCTCCTACACCAACTCAGAAGCTAGGATATGCATATTATTAACACATTCGGATAGAAAACACTCTGAATTTTCTAAAACAGTTTGAATGGTGTCTGTAAGTATAACAAAACTCATATTGCAGGCAAAAACCTGTGAAAAATAGATAAAAAAAATGAGAATTTTGTGACTGTACTATTTAGTGTCATTGTTTTAAAGATACCACAGTGAGAAAGGATTCAGTTCGCAACTCCTACTGCTTCCACTAGATGTCAACGATCTTTAGAAAGTTGTTGGAAGCATCTGTCATGAATACAGACCGAATTAGAAAGCTTACAAGTTGACACGTCATCACTTCATTTTTTGCGCCTGCGCATGAATCTGAGAAGAGTGCCTTTGTCATTATCGTTTATTCTAGACACTTGATAGGTTGTGTGAAAATATTACTGATGTTTACTGATGTTTCACGTTAAAAATGGAACAAAAGATTAGTGCTAAACAACGTTTGACATGTTTAAACAAACGTAAATAGATTATTTACTAGGTTTTCTTTAGCTTTTCGACGTGACTTTACACTGCCCACCTCATTTTGTGGGAGCCTACTGAACGCTAACTATTTGGACATAAATTATGAACTTTGTCAAAAGAAACCACATTTGTTCTGGACCTGGGATCTCTGGCAGCGCCTTCTGATGGAGATAATCAAAGGTAAGGGGATATTTAGAATGTTATTATCGATATTAGATGATGCTAATGCTAACGGTATAGCTTAGCTTAGCTTAGCATATAGCTTATTGTTGTTAGCATAGTACCCAGTTTATGCAAAATGTGATTTCCCAGTAAAGTTATTTTGAGATCTGGCCATTCGGTAGCAATTACGAGATGATAATATATTATTCTTTGAATGACAATATTATAATTTACCAATGTTTTCGAATAGTAATTCCGTGATTTGTAATGCTGGATTCACTGGGTGCATTCGAGCCGAAAAAAATTCTGAATTTCACCGCGACTGTAAATGCTGTTTTTGGATATAAATATGAACTTGATGGAACTAAAAATGCATGTATTGTATAACATAATGTCCTATGAGTGTCATCTGATGCAGATTGTCAAAGGTAAGTGCATAATTCTAGCTAGTTTTCTGTCTGTTGATGCCCTTCTTTGAATTGGCTAAACATTACACGCAGCTATTGTCAATGTACTCTCCTCACATAACCTAACTTTATGCATTCTCCGTAATGCCTCTGAAAATCGGACAGCGTGGTTAGATTTAGGAGATATATCTTTCAAATGGAGGAAAATAGTTGATTATTTGATTTTTTGAAATGATTACTCTTGCAGTTTTGAATTCCCCGCCATGGTCACATGACAATGAATCCCAATACCGGGATAAGATCGGGATAAGATCCTCAACAGGTTTTAACATGTAGCCCCAAACTGAAACACGTCGGCCAAAATGACACATTTCAAATGCAGTATGACTCAAAACATTAAACACGACACAATATCAATTACCTCCATCAAACATATAACTTGTTAACTAATGAAAAGTTATTTTTAAAGTTATTCAAATGGCCCAATAATTACTAACTACAGCTATCAATATACCCTAACATGGTTAACCCTCTTTAATATTTTGTGTGTAGTGGTCTGGGTGTAGCTGGTGCAGAGGAGTCAGGCGCAGGACAGCAGAGATGAGTAACACAAGTAACTTTACTCAAATATTCCGATAACATGTCTTAATAATACCGAGGCCACAATAACGGACCGAACATACATAAAACAATCACACACAAAATCCATGGGGAAAACAGAGGGTTAAATAATGAACATGTAATTGGGGAATTGAAACCAGGTGTGTAAAACAAAGACAAAACAAATGGAAAATGAAAAGTGGATTGGCGATGGCTAGAAGGCCGGTGACGTCGACCGCCGAACGCCGCCCGAACAAGGAGAGGGACCGACTTCGGCGGAAGTCGTGACACTGTGCCGATTCTTGATACTATAATTATAATTTATATTGCAGGTCAAATCGCAAGGCCTGAACTGTCAGAGCCACATGTAGGGAACCAGAATCTGCTGCAACTTGGCTAGGCACACTGACACACTGCACTGCAGCCCAATTCCAACCCCATGGTTTCAAAAACAATACTTACCTTGCGAGCTTAAAATGTCAGAACCTCAAGTTCAAAACAACAGAACACCTGTCGTGACTTGGTAAAACGTACATGTGCACTGCATAGAGTCCAGAGTCGATAAACCACTGCAGCCCGAGGCTCAAACCCGCAGGAAACCTGCAGTAACCGAGAAACTGTGTACCCGCACGCTGCCACGGCAGCCCAAGGCTCAAATCGACAGAAAACTGAGGTAACCATGATAATGCACACTATAAGTGCTGCCGCAGCCCAAATCTCAAACTAACAGGGAACTGTGATAACCCCGGATAAATGCACAACCTGTACGCTGCCTAACACCCACTCCCGGACTCAGCCATAAGAACACTATGAGCCACACTGGGAGCAGTGACATTCAAGTGATAAAGCCTCACAAAGGTATGTGGGGAACCTCATTTCGCTGCAGCACAGATATCACCAATCGTCATGCCACTAAACAATGGCCAAGAAGCTTTCTCACCCATGTGGAGGAGCTGAGAAAGGGAAAAGTTTGAAAGCTGGGACCTGTAAGACATAAGCATAATCTTGGGAGTCACCAGGTGCAAACTCCAAACAGGAAGGTTGTACTGATAGCGTGTGGAGATCCCGAACGCGCTTGGCCGACAACAAGGCCATAAACAGGGCAGTCTTGTAGGAAAGGACCTTCAGATCCTCAGACTCCAATAAGGCTCAGCGAGCATCCAGGACCAAAGCCAGGTCCCAGGTCGGTGCCATAGGCTATGACACGGGTCTGAGCCGATGCACGCCTTTCAGGAACTGCACCGCCAGAGGATGAAACCCCAGGCTAGAGCCGTCAATCCCTACATGAGATACTAAGATGGCTGCCATATTGACCTTCAATGTGGAAAAAGAAAGGACCTGCTCGAAAAGCTCTTGCAAGAACATCAAAATGTCCAACCACCGAGGGGTGCATTCTCCACTCCATAGAGATATCTGGGAAGATACGTCGCCCTGAGTGACAGGAAATGCACACTGCTCCATAAGAACAGATAATGTGCCAGGTTAAGGAGAGAGAGAGACCGCGTCCCTCCCCCCCTTCCCCATGCCTGTTGATATACGCCACCGCCGTCCTGACCTTACCAACACATGACGGCCCTCCAACATTGGAAGGAAATGCCTCAGCGCTAGCAAAACTGTCAGTAGCTCTAGGTAAATGAAATGCTGCACCCATTGCGCAGTTGACCAAATCCTTCTGTCCGAAATTGCTCTTATCCCACACACCGCTCTCCCCATCCCAGTAGGATTCTTCTGTCATGATTACTCTGCGGGACACTACTTGGCCCATCAGAACCCTGCCTCCATATTCTTATTCAACTCTTGCAACAAATCGATATATGATACCTCTGCAGCATTGTGACCACATTCAATGACCAGACTGCCACACCCATAGCCTGGAACCCTTTGTTCAGTTGGTCCTCCGAGAACCAGCACTGTTTATTCAGAAGCACTGCGCAAGGATTAGCCTGCTTGTTAACCTCTGGAGCTAAGTAACTCACCAGCTTTCCATCCATCGGTGGTGTGCAAATGAGCCCCACCTCCTCCATACCCTCTACATTCATGAACTCGCCATAACCTCGTAGCACCAGCCTGGCCGAAAGAAGGTTCTCTCAGGAAGCCTTTAACTCATCGACAAAATATTTAAACGGGGTAAGCGACACTTCACCGCTGCAGGGACAGGAGGTAAAGACCTTCCCCCAAATCTGTAGGAACTCTGCTGCGGGGGAGAAGACAGCCAATCCACCCCAAGGTAATCTGCTCCATCAAAGTCGCCTTAACCACCAATGGTTGCTCTCCCCGCCTAATCCAAAGCTGGGGCTTTAGGCTCCCCCGGACTGATGTCATTCTATTCACACTCTGAAAATCCTCCAGAGCTACCAGGGATAGTATATCATCCCGGAACACGTACACTAAACACTGCCAGAGAAATCGGTTCTGCTCTCTCCCGGCCTCAGACAAACCCATTCCAAAGGTCTTTTCACCGGAAGACTCTTTGCCAGCAGCCCCAATCTCTCTCACAAAGTCAGCCCGACGCTCAATGGAAGTTGAACGCAGACGGAGACAATTGTCACACGAACTGGTACGAGCCAAAGCCTCCTGAGTCTGTGTTTTCCCCAGGCAAACAAGACAGCACTCCTGAGTAGCTTTCATTTTCATTGTGAAACCACATGCCCTCAGGTATGGCCGGAGGTTCAAACTCGGCTGGTTAGCCTTTGTGAACTTACTCTTACCACTGGCCATCTTTCTCAAGCAAGGAAGAACTCATTACACAAGCAGAGCAGAAAGTAGTAGGGTTTTAGTAAACACAAATCCTACCCAAGCAAGAAAGCACTGGCTACACAAACAGAGCAGAAAACAGTTGCATTTTAGCAAACACAAAAACCAATACCAAGACCCAAAACTCTCAACATCTAGGGGGATGAGAACACTCACCCCACTAACCTAAGTCAGAGCCAAATTTCCTAGCCTTAGTGTGCTTGAAAAGTTTGTAAATTGTTTGACACATTCTTCCTTCAAGCGAGTTGAAGAGCGATGAATTGAAGATAAGAGTGCGAGCCCCTGTATTATAACCAGGAAGGCGGGGCTTCCGAAGTACGGTAATGGAATATTTTGAATTTTTTTGTCACGAAACGCGTCGGGCGCGTCACCCTTCTTTACCCTTCGGATAGTGTCTTGAACGCACGAACAAAACGCCGCTATTTGGATATAACTATGGAACCAAACCAACATTTGTTATTGAAGTAGAAGTCCTGGGAGTGCATTCTGACAAAGAACAGCAAAGGTAATCAAACTTTTCTAATAGTAAATCGGAGTTTGGTGAGTACCACACTTGGTGGGTGTCAAAATAGCTAGCCTGTGATGGCCGGGCTATCTACTCAGAATATTGCAAAATGTGCTTTCACCGAAAAGCTATTTTAAAATCGGACATAGCGAGTGCATAAAGGAGTTCTGTATCTATAATTCTTAAAATAATTGTTATGTTTTTTGTGAACGTTTATCGTGAGTAATTTAGTAAATTCACCGGAAGTGTTCGGTGGGAATGCTAGTCACATGCTAGTCACATGCTAATGTAAAAAGCTGGTTTTTGATATAAATATGAACTTGATTGAACAAAACATGCATGTATTGTATAACATAATGTCCTAGGATTGTCATCTGATGAAGATCATCAAAGGTTAGTGCTGCATTTAGCTGTGGTTTGGGTTCATGTGACATTATATGCTAGCTTGAAAAATGGGTGTCTGATTATTTCTGGCTGGGTACTCTGCTGACATAATCTAATGTTTTGCGTTCGTTGTAAAGCCTTTTTGCAATCGGACAGTGTGGTTAGATTAACGAGAGTCTTGTCTTTAAAATGCTGTAAAATAGTAATATGTTTGAGAAATTGAAGTAATAGCATTTCTAAGGTATTTGAATATCGCGCCACGGGATTACACTGGCTGTTGAGAAGGTGGCGTCCCACTGGCCCAGAGAGGTTAAAAAACATTTTTTTAAATGTCATACCAAGTGACTGACAAAGTGGAAAGATAAAAACTATAATGGATATATACTGCTCAAAAAAATAAAGGGAACACTTAAACAACACATCCTAGATCTGAATGAAAGAAATAATCTTATTAAATACTTTTTTCTTTACATAGTTGAATGTGCTGACAACAAAATCACACAAACATAATCAATGGAAATCCAATTTATCAACCCATGGAGGTCTGGATTTGGAGTCACACTCAAAATTAAAGTGGAAAACCACACTACAGGCTGATCCAACTTTGATGTAATGTCCTTAAAACAAGTCAAAAT
Source organism: Salmo trutta (assembly GCF_901001165.1). Lineage (NCBI taxonomy): Eukaryota > Metazoa > Chordata > Actinopteri > Salmoniformes > Salmonidae > Salmo > Salmo trutta. The sequence goes on along the minus strand of NC_042960.1, from coordinate 18,111,629 downwards.
GAGGCTCAGTAGTGTGTGTGGCCTCCACGTGCCTGTATGACCTCCCTACAACGCCTGGGCATGCTCCTGGTGAGGTGGCGGATGGTCTCCTGAGGGATCTCTTCCCAGACCTGGACTAAAGCATCCGCCAACTCCTGGACAGTCTGTGGTGTAACGTGGTGTTGGAGGATGGAGCGAGACATGATGTCCCAGATGTGCTCAATTGGATTCAGGTCTGGGGAACGGGCGGGCCAGTCCATAGCATCAATGCCTTCCTCTTGCAGGAACTGCTGACACACTCCAGCCACGAGGTCTAGCATTGTCTTGCATTAGGAGGAACCCAGGGCCAACCGCACCAGCATATGGTCTCACAAGGGGTCTGAGGATCTCATCTCGGTACCTAATGGCAGTCAGACTACCTCTGGCGAGCACATGGAGGGCTGTGCGGCCCCCCAAAGAAATGCCACCCCACACCATGACTGACCCACCGCCAAACCGGTCATGCTGGAGGATGTTGCAGGCAGCAGAATGTTCTCCACGGCGTCTCCAGACTCTGTCACGTCTGTCACGTGCTCAGTGTGAACCTGCTTTCATCTGTGAAGAGCACAGGGCGCCAGTGGCGAATCTGCCAATCTTGGTGTTCTCTGGCAAATGCCAAACGTCCTGCACGGTGTTGGGCTGTAAGCACAACCCCCACCTGTGGACGTCGGGCCCTCATACCACCCTCATGGAGTCTGTTTCTGACCGTTTGAGCTGACACATGCACATTTGTGGCCTGCTGGAGGTCATTTTGCAGGGCTCTGGCAGTGCTTCTCCTGCTCCTCCTTGCACAAAGGCGGAGGTAGCGGTCCTGCTGCTGGGTTGTTGCCCTCCTACGGCCTCCTCCACGTCTCCTGATGTACTGGCCTGTCTCCTGGTAACGCCTCCATGCTCTGGACACTACGCTGACAGACACAGCAAATCTTCTTGCCACAGCTCGCATTGATGTGCCATCCTGGATGAGCTGCACTACCTGAGCCACCTGTGTGGGTTGTAGACTCCGTCTCATGCTACCACTAGAGTGAAAGCACCGCCAGCATTCAAAAGTGACCAAAACATCAGCCAGGAAGCATAGGAACTGAGAAGTGGTCTGTGGTCCCCACCTGCAGAACCACTCCTTTATTGGGGGTGTCTTGCTAATTGCCTATAATTTCCACCTGTTGTCTATTCCATTTGCACAACAGCATGTGAAATGTATTGTCAATCAGTGTTGCTTCCTAAGTGGACAGTTTGATTTCACAGAAGTGTGATTGACTTGGAGTTACATTGTGTTGTTTAAGTGTTCCCTATATTTTTTTGAGCAGTGTATATATATTTTTTTAAACAACTGACCTTTTTCTGGGCCACAAATAGCTTTTGACTAACAAATCGGTGGCTAGTCTACTCCTTTACCGTCCAATATCCTTATATGTTATGTCCAGAGTTTCACCAACTCTTAGACATAGAGTTAGTGTAATATGGAAATATGGCTGTGGGATCCTTTTTGTTTTTTTAAATTATTTATTGAGGATTTGAAAGTTTCAAAGGTTTCCAAAACCGTATTGCAATCGAGGATTATTAACGTTTAGACAGAACGTCGTCGGGACTGCTGTACAATTGTAACACCTGAATCTTCTTAGGCCTGTCTGAAACATCGATCTAGAATTCTCACATTGACAACACATGCCTTGATCTTGAAATATTGATGACTATTCAGAGAGAAAGATATGCCATCTTCAGGTAAGCCTTCCCTGTGCTACAAAAATATTTCAGTGCAGTAAGAATGCATATATTGGATTTATTACAAACCTACTGCAATACAACATCCAAAAGAACACAGTTATGCCCCGTTTACATCGTGACGTATTTAACGACACCATACGTCATCTTCATGCAATCTTGTTCCGCAACTGGACTGGGAGCTCAGGGAAGGTTTCACAAAACGCAAGACAAAATATAGGAGATCCTAGTCTCTCGTCAGGGATTGCATTTATTTTGGGAGATTGCAAAATATGACCTTTTCATTCAAGACAGTAGAAACATATTATTTCAGTTGATAATAAAATATGTTTGGTTTAGTTACTTTTTCATCAACTTGCTTCTATAACATTCTAGCAAGTCATCCTAGCTTACAAGGCAGCTACCTAGCTGGCTAAAAGCTACGCTATACTGTAACTAGAGACCTGATTTTCATTATCATCAAAAACAAACGTCATTATCATTACAATAAACTAAAATAGGAGGTAGTCATAAAAATTGTACTCACTTATAGTATTGGGTAATTATTTGCAAGTTGATAGCTATCCCATAAACCCATCGTCGAAAGCCACATATTTGTATCTTCTTTTGTGGTTTGGTAATTTCCTCTTCTTCGACGGACTCTGGCTGGACTGAAGAAGACGCACAGTTTGGATAAATGTAAAGTATGCAGTGTCCATCTAGCAACAGAACCACAAGGGGGCATTGCATTTCCACTCCGCTGTGGACGGTCCCCAATCAAATTAATGACGGTGCGAATGAATCCTATATATTAAAATGGCCAATTTTTAGCTCCAAGCAATTAGCTTTAATTTCTCAGAGATCAAATTATATTTCAACACATTTTTTTATAGGAATGCTTATCTGTTTCTAACTACAGAAATGCTTTCAAATCAATCTGAGATTGTGGGTGCCATGGCTTGCTGAAATGACAAGGAATGAACCAATCGATAAACAGAAGGTGAACTGCCTGAAGGCCCCAAAAACAGGATCAGGCCAGGTATTGTGTACATTTACAATAAAGGATACTGAATGTTAATATCCATTGTGAGAGAAAATGGTAGTAAATGTGTCAAGACAAAACACTGCAGTTCAAAAGGGAATAAAAACGTCCAGAACTGCAGGTTGAAAAAACTGTAAATTGTAGAAATATAAATTCTATATCCTTTCAACACTATAGGGGGAGTAAAGAACACTATATTTGAAATTTATCCAGCATTCTGCAGCTACCATCAGAGTTGCATGTCACTTTCTATGACCGTGGTGTGGTCATTTTTATTTACATATGATCAGAAGCATAGCTGATAGGAATGTGTTTTACAGAATATAGGCCTACACAGACGACTTCTGATCTTCTGTATAACACAGTTTATATCTGCAAGGTTCTTTGAATAAGCCCCTAACATTAGTCTCATAACAACACCCACAAATGGAGAAAGAGTGTGGGACTCTTGTGGTTGCTCAATTAAGACTACAAATATACATGTATCAAAATGAACATGTCAAGCAAAGTGGATTCCATCAACCCCCTTCATCATCCCCATAGTATAGTTGGTGTGTATGTGTGTGCATGCATATGCATGTGTGCATGTGCATTGCATGCTGTGTAGAAATGAGCTTCTTTCTCACCATAGCGTGTGGTTATCGCTTCTCTGTCTATTCTCTTTGTAGTCAGTAGCCTATATGGGTCAGTCACTCTCAGTCTCACTTGCTTATAGGAGAGATGTGGTACCTTCCTCCAGCACTGTACAGCTTCTCTTACCCGAAACAGCTCACACCACAAACCTTGCTCTCAATCTCCTTTACCCCCACTCCTCCTTTCTATTTCAGGTCTGGATGTGACTTTCTCAGACTTTAAGAGTAATAGGTCACAGTGTATTTTCACCTCCATCTTGGTTTTTCTGTGCCTTTATCACACTAGGTTTAACTGTAGCTAACCTCACTTGATAAAACATCCCTCTGTTCTCTGTCAAAGGAGAATGTAATAAAACTTATGCAAAGTCGGGGCGGCAGGTAGCCTATTGGTTAGTGTTGGGCCAGTAACTAAAAGGTTGATAGATCAAATCCCCGAGCTGACAAGGTATAAAGCTGTTGTTCTGCCCCTGAACAAGGGAGCTAGGCTGTCATTGTAAATAAGAATTTGTTCTTAGCTGACTTGCCTAGTTAAATGAAGGTAAAAAAAAGGCAACGTGGACTGCGTCACTACAGGAATAGTGTATGCACAATATGGTTGACATTTTACTAATAGTGTCTTATATGGAATGTATTATCTTGCTGTCTTGGGTTAGCAGAGCACACCATATTGGATCAATAAAAAGCATTAGCCATACCATTCCAAAGTGTTTTATGTGTTGCCTGGCACCATGTGGTAATGATGGGCAGGGCTTAACCGGGATTGGAAAGTGTTAGTGAGGTGTGGTTGGCATGAGAGATGTTAGAGATGTGTTAAGGCTTCAAATAATCTTCCACTTGCTGTGAAATAAACAACAACAAGCTCAACAATAGCATCTTAATTGAAACATTCACTGCAAGAGCATTTGCTCATAAGCCCAGTTTAAGATAGAAGGGGTGATGATGAATTATGTTTATTTCTGTTTATAGAGATGTATAATGAGGGTCACGGTTTCTAAGCAGAAATCAGATAGGATGTGGTGGGGCTGCAGAGAAAACAAAATGGGGGTGCAGAGTAGACACCATCTCTGACTGATATCATCAACAACATGTGCCAAGGTGACAAACACCAAAAACATGTTCAAACTAGATTTATTGAAAGTGTTCAAATGTGGGATTGACAGTAGGCATACTTCCAAATAGTACTTTTGAGTTTAGTATTCCTTTCAATAAGTAGAATTTGAATATAATTACACATTATGAGGATATACAGTGCATTCAGAAAGTATTCAGACCCCATGACTTTTTCCACATGTTGTTACGTTATAGCCTTATTCTAAAATAGATTAGATTTCCCCCTCATCAATCTACACACAATACCCCATAATGACAAAGCCAAAACAGGTTTGAAAAAAAAATGAAATATAATATTTACCTAACACAGAGCCCAAACCGGCTGCGCACATGTGCCATCGTTCATAAATATATTTTGTCCCCCCACACTAAACGCGATCACGACACGCAGGTTAAAATATCAAAGCAAACTCTGAACCAATGACATTAATTTGGGGACAGGTCAAAAAGCATTAAACATTTCTGGTAATTTAGCTAGTTAGCTTGCACTTGCTAGCTAATTTGTCCTATTTAGTTAGCTTGCTGTTGCTAGCTAATTTGTCCTGGGATATAAACATTGAGTTGTTATTTTACCTGAAAAGCACAAGGTCCTCTACTCCGACAATTAATCCACACATAAAATGGTCAACTGAATCATTTCTAGTCATCTCTCTTCCTTCCAGGCTTTTTCTTCTCTGGAATTTATATTGCAATTGGCAACTTTCATAAATTAGGTGCATTACCGCCACCGACCTCGTTCGTCTTTCTGTCACCCACGTGGGTATAACCAATGAGAAGATGGCACATGGGTACCTGCTTCTACGAACTAATGAGGAGATGGGAGAGGCAGGACTTGCTGCGTGATCTGCATCACAAATAGGACTTCTATTTTAGCTCTTGGCAACACAGACGCTCATTGGAGCGCGCGAGAAGTGTGGTTGCAATAATTGAATAATATTGATTTCTACATTTATTTTGCAGGTATAGTCAGCCTGTAAGTGCTCAGACTATTTACCCAGTACTTTGTTGAAGCACCTTTGGCAGAAACTACAGCTTTGAGTTGTCTTGGATATGATGAAAGAAGCATGGTACATCTGTATTTGGGGAGTTTCTCCCATTCTTCTCTGCAGGTCCACTCAAGCTCTGTCAGGTTGGATGGGGATCGTCGCTGTAAAGATTATTTTCAGGTCTCTCAAGACATGTTCAATCAGGTTCAAGTCCGGGCTATGGCTGGGCCACTCAAGGATATTGAGACTTGTCCCGAAGCCACTCCTGCATTGTCTTGGCTGTGTGCTTAAGGTCATTGTCCTGTTAGAAGGTGAACCTTTGCCCCAGTCTGAGGTCCTGAGCGCTCTGTAGCAGGTTTTCATCAAGGATCTCTCTGTACTTTGCTCCGCTCATCTTTCCCTCGATCCTGACTAGTCCCCTAGTCCCTGCCCCTGAAAAACTTTCCCACAGCATGATGCTGACACCACCATACTTCACCGTAGGGATGGTGCCAGGCTTCCTCCAGACGTGACGCTTGGCATTCAGGCCAAAGAGTTCAATCTTGGTTCATCAGACCAGAGAATCTTGTTTCTCATGGTCTGAGAGTCCTTTAGGTGCCTTTTAAACAAACTCCAAGTGGGCTGTCATGTTTATTTTACTGAGGAGTGGCTTCTGGCCACTCTACCATAAAGGCCTGATTGGTGGAGTGCTGCAGAGATGGTTGTCCTTCTGGAATGTTCTCTCTTCTCTACAGAGGAACTCTAGAGCTCTGTCAGAGTGACCATCTGGTTATTGGTAACCTCCCTGACCAAGGCCGTTCTCCACTGATTGCTCAGTTTGGCCGGGCGGCCAGCTCTATGAAGAGTGCTTCCAAACTTCTTCCATTTAAGAATGATGGAGGCCACTGTGTTCTTCGGGACCTTTAATGCTGCAGAAATGTTTGTGTACCCTTTCCCAGATCTATGCATCGACACAATCCTGTCTCAGAGCTCTACAGACAATTCCTTCGAACTCATGGCTTGGTTTTTGCTCTGACATGCACTGTCAACTGTGGGACCTTATATATTCAGGTGTCAAATCATCAAATCATGTCCAATCAGATGAATTTACGATCAAGTTGTAGAAGCATCTCAAGGATGATCAATGGAATCATGATATACCTGAGCTCAATTTCGAGTCTCATAACAAAGAGTTTGAATACTTATGTAAATGTGATATTCTGTTTTTTGGAAAACATTTCTAAATACTTGTTTTTTCTTTGTCATTGTGGGGTTTTGTGTGTAGATTGATGATGGAAAACATTTATTTAATCAATTTTAGAATAAGAATGTTAAAGTAACAAAATGTGGAAAAAGGAAAGGAGTCTGAATACTTTCCAAATGCACTGTACAGTAAAGGGACAATCTAAAATATTTACAGCTGTTCTCATTCTCATTTAAATTATTGATAGAATTAATGATAATATAACTTATGAATACCTCACAATATCTTTGTAAACCAACAATGTTTAGCCTCATAATACTGTATGTTTAAAACTTTAATTATGATCTCATGGACTCATTATATCCATAGCTCCATCTATAAATTTAAGAGCAACCCAGCTGATGGAGCTGCTGTTTGGCTGAAAAACAAATTATGGATTGTTTCTTTAAGGTTTCAGTTCTGTTTTTGAAGTTTGACAGTCGTATGCCCTCTAGATCCACCCTCTTTGTTTGAGATTATACATGATAAATGTTATCTTTAAACAAGTTATCACTTAGTTAATACTGATGTGGAATGTGTCTCAGAGTATTTGGAATGTGTCTCAGAGTATTTTCACATATGTAGTCACTGGTATCATGGTGCTGGGGATAATGAATATGGGGTTGAAAAATGGTGGAGTTCTTGTCAAAGCAAGACCTGAACTACACTTTATCACAAGTCTGCATTTTGTGAAAAAGCGATAAGAGGAGTTAAATTTCACCGAAGATCACTATTTGAGTCTAAATGAAAATCAAGATCTACCCCTCAGAAACATTTCAACAGAAAAGAAAAATAACCCTATGGACCTTTTGTTGCTAACGTAGCCTAACAACCACTGCTTTGAATGAGTAGGTGGATTTATCTCAAACACCTGCTATTTTTATTATATACAGCTGCCATCCACTGACAAGCTTAACATTTAACAGCTTTAGCAACTACAGGCAGGGGAGGCACCTAAAACTGTCATTTAAACAACAGAACAGTCAGTACTGAAAAGAGGCTTTGGCCGAGCAGTAGCACAGTAAACACGGTAGTGAATTGTATTAAAAGATAGATTCCATTTGTTTTAACCTAAACATTGGGATTTGAGAAAAAAGGCATCTAAAAAGAGAGATTTTCTTGCTAATAACTAGAGGAATAGCTATTGAATTGGTCCATATCATTGGATGTCATTGAGGCCCCTATTCTACAAAAGACTGTGAGAATGACCAACACAGGAAGCCTGAAATGATAACATCAGCGCAACAGTTATTTCTCCCACAATATCTTTAACAACTGTACCCCCACAAGTTTTTCTGTATGACTATTTTTACTTTCATATTGTTTCAACGTCCTATTTAGGATGTACCGTCCTCTTCAGGATGTGAGTTATCATGTTGGCCTCACAGTGACTACCAGTTTTTCTCCTTTATGCTGTATCAACATCCCTGCAGGCAGCCATGCGATGTAACTGGAGTGGATCATCAATTGATGTTCTGGTATAGCCTTTTCACTCCTCCTCGGCAGGGAGAGGGAGGGAGGTAGGGAAGGATGGAGAGGGACAGGGAAAAAGGGGCGGAGAGAGGGGGGAGAAAAGGGGTAGGAAAGCAACAAAAAGTTAAAGTAAATAAAATTGTCATATGTTTCATTATTAGATACTTTGTGTCAGAGGAAAAAAGGAAACAAGATATGTCTGACACTCTCTTGTCCACTCTCATTGTTGTGCAGTAGTTAACTCAACAGTCAACACAACATATATTTAGAACCATTCCTAAATCCAGTTGGAGGAACCAAAAAGCCAACCTTTAAATGTCCACAGGCTTCGAAATTACTGTAAAAGACAATGTGAAGATCAAAGGCATTATTATATACTATATGTTCTGTGTTGTTTCTCATTGTGCAACCCAACCATATCGTATAGGCAAAACTGGTTGCAATGACATCAGCCTGGGTATCAAACTCAGGTGGTCTGTCAAATCAAGACCACATTAACCTACTGGCACAGAGCTAAAGCCTACAGTTGTAGCCATGAGGGCTGCATACTGAATGTCAACTTGCACTCTTTAGATGAAGTACAGATAAAGGAAAGTAAATATATGGCTAGGGAGGGTGTGACTAACTGACAGATATACACAGATGCTCACCTCCAGGAAAGGTTCTGCAACACTCAGGAGTCATTTGTTACTAACTGTGTCTGTGCTTGCAGTCTTTTTCGCATCAGAGAAGTCCAGCTATTCAAGTAATCATTGTTAGAGAGTGTGTGTGTGTTTGTGTGTACCTACTCCTTTTTCAACATTTAGAGAAGTGTATCAGACAGGTACAAAAGAATGCAACTGTGACCAAGCAGAGGAAGTGACACTTTATTTGACCTGCATCCTGTGTTCAAGCATGTCTGAGGAAGGCCCTGAAAATCGTCCAAGACTACAGCCACTCCACCAGTAGACTGTTCAGTCCGCTACCGTCTGGCAAGCAGCATCAGGTCACGAACCAACAGGCTCCAAAACAGCTTTAACCTCTAAGCAAAAATACTGTTAAAACCTCTTCGGGCTAGGGGGCGGTATTTTCACGTCCGGATGAAAATCATGCCCAAAGTAAACTGCCTGCTACTCAGGCCCAGAAGCTAGGATATGCATATAATTGGTAGATTTGGATAGAAAACACTCTATAGTTTCTAAAGCTGACATAGTTTCTATATCTGTGAGTATAACAGAACTTATTTGGCAGACAAAACCCCGAGGACAAACCATCCAGGAAATGTGTTTTTTGAGGTGACTCTGTTTTCAATTGTTTTTCTATGTGAATCTAGATTTCTGAGGCATTTGGTTGCAGTTCGTATGGCTTCCACTAGATGTCAACAGTCTTTAGAAATTGGTTGATGTTTTTCCTTTGAGAAATAAAGAAGTAGCCCTGTTATTTTCATGTGTCACTCCAGGTGCACTCTAATGTTTTGGTGCGTGCGATCTGGAACGTGCTTCACGTTGTTTTCGCCCGGTATTGAACACAGTTTATCCTGTCTTAAATTTGATCGATTATTTACGTTTTACAATATCTAAAGTTGGATTAGAAAAGTTGTTTGAAAACTTTGGACAAAGTTTACAGGTAACTTATTAGATATTTTGTAGTCATGTTGGGCGAGCTGGAACCGGTGTTTTTCTGAATCAAACGCGCCAAATAAATAGACATTTTGGAGATATAACGACGGAATTAATCGAACAAAAGGACCATTTGTGATGTTTATGGGACATATTGGAGTGCCAACAGAAGAAGCTCTTCAAAGATAAGGCATGAATTATATCGTTATTTCTGAGTTTTGTGTCGCACCTGGCGGGTTGAAATATGATTGTCATGTGTTTGTTTGATGGGGTGCTGTCCTCAGATAATCGCATGGTTTGCTTTCACCATAAAGCCTTTTTGAAATCTGACATGGTGGCTAGATTAACAAGAAGTTAAGATTTAATTTGGTGTATTGCACTTGTGAATGTATGAAAGTTAAATATTTCTAATAATTTTTGGGGAATGTTGTGCTCTGCAATTTCACCGGATGTTGTCGAAACGTTCCGCTAGCGGAACCCCTAGCCATAACATTAAACAGTTCATCTGGAGCTGACTACCTACACCCATCCGCACTGATTCTTCCTGCATTGACTATATACACACTCATAGACTCTACTCACATATCCACACACTGATACTTCTGCCCCCCATCCCCTTCCCCCCAAAGACACTCTCACTCTGAAGCTCATGCACACACACAGATTACACTCACATACACACAACCATACATGCACACACAGTAATTCTGATTATAAGCAGATGTATCCTTTAGATAAGCATCTGCTAAATTATTCAAATGTAATTATCTAAACAAAGGTAATGTATATCAATGAGACATATTTCTTATTTTCCTAAATAAAAAAAGTGCTCACAGCAAAATAAAGAGAAGGTTTGAGGCCATGATTAAGTAGAGCAAATGTTTCATTGTACATCCTCTGAATAGACATAGGCTTATTGTATATGGCAGGTGGGCTCAATTAGGCATTAGGCCACCCAGGTTATTAGCTGAATTTGTCCTCCTATAGTGAACTGTATACATTGTCTATATACAGTGTGGCCCAAAATTATTGGATCCCTTGTAAAGATGGGCAAAAAATATTGTATAAAAAAATACAAGTACTGAGCTATATTGTATATCCCCCCAAAAATATATATTATACTAATATAATTGTTCAGAGAAAGAGATTTTGTTTAACAAGTAATACAAACAAATCTCTTAAAGATGGGGTTCACGATAATTGGATCTCCTGTTTTCAATACTCCAGCACCCTCCCCTTGCAAGGATAACAACTCTGGGCCCTTTTCTAAAAAAAAATATGAGATTGGAGAACACATTGGGAGGGAGGTTAGACCATTCCTCCATACAGAATCTTTCCAGATCCTTGATATCCTTCATCTGTGCTTATGGACGGCCCTCTTCAATTCAAACCACAGGTTTTCAATGGGGTTCAAGTCCGGAGACTGAGATGGCCATTGCAAAATGTGGATTTTGTTGTCACTTAACCATTTCTTTGTCCAATTTGATGTGCGATTGGAGTTATTGCTGGAATGTTCCCTTGTGGCCAAGTTTCATCCTTCTGGCAGAGGACACCAGGTTTATTGGCTGAAATGTCCTGGTACTGTAAAGTTCATGATGCTGTTGACCTTATACAGCTGCAACATCGAGAGCATCCTGACTGGTTGCATCACTGCCTGGTACGGCAATTGCTCGGCCTCCGACCGCAAGGCACTTCCGCCGAAGTTGGTTCCTCTCCTTGTTCGGGCAGCATTTGGCGGTTGGCGTCGCCGGTCTTCTAGCCATCATCGATCCACTTTTCGTTTTCAATTCATTTTGTCTTGTCTTCCCACACACCTGGTTTCAATTCCATCATTACATGTTGTGTATTTAACCCTCTATTCCCCAATGTCCTTGTCCGGAATTGTTTATTGTAAGTGCTTGTGCACGTTATTTCTGGTGTGCGATGGGTTTTGTACCCATTGTTTGATTGTTCTGTTTCCGGTGGTTTTTATTATTAAACTGCGCCGTTGTAAACACAGTTTTTACTCTCCTGCGCCTGACTTCTCTGCCGCCAGTACGCACCCCTTACAGCTATGGAGAGGCATGCCGGTCTATTTCGCCAAATATCTCACTGTGTATACTTAGATTTTTTTCAAGTCAAGTCGGCACCATTTTAATCAGGGGAGTCTGCTCTTTGTAGTAATGGAAGTCTGTGTAGCGAGCCTTTTTGTCATCGATCTCTAGACCAGAAATAGTCTGAAGTTTTTATTTTTTCCCTAATTTCTCATCGAGGTGCGGATGTTTACTTTCTACACAAGTTTTTTTTTTCCTGTTTTGTCCGACAAACAGATTGTAGTGGTAAAATAAAAAGGGATACATTTTTTTTGTGCCATTTTTTGTGTCAAAACAGGCTCTGTGAACGTTCGATTCCATTAATTTGCTATCAAACATATGACTATTTTACACCATTTTAAAGTCAAGACTCTCGTTAATCAAACCACACTGTCCGATTTCAAAAAGGCTTTACAACGAAAGCAAAACATTAGATTATGTCAGCAGAGTACCCAGCCAGAAATAATCAGACACCCATTTTTCAAGCTGCGAGTTGCAGTAATCCAGACGGGAGATGACAAGTGCCTGGACTAGGACCTGCGCCGCTTCCTGTGTGAGGCAGGGTCGTACTCTGCGAATGTTGTAGAGCATGAACCTACAGGATCGGGTCACCGCCTTGATGTTAGTGGAGAACGACAGGGTGTTGTCCAGGGTCACGCCAAGGTTCTTAGCACTCTGGGAGGAGGACACAAGGGAGTTGTCAACCGTGATGGTGAAAGAAATGTGGCAAAATGAGTGGCTAATAAGTCTGACTTACTTCAAATTGAGCAATTATGTGACTAAACTTGTCACGACTTCCGCCAAAGTCGGTTCCTCTCCTTGTTCAGGCGGCGTTCGGCGGTCGACATCACCGGTATTCTAGCCATCGCCGATCCACCTTTCATTTTCCATTTGTTTTGTCTTGTTTTCCTGCACACCTGGTTTACATGCCCTCATTACTTGACGTGCATATAACCCTCTGTTCGCCCCATGTCTGTGTGTGAAATTGTTTGTTGTAAAGTGTATGTGCACTCCAGACTGGTTTGCTACGGGTTATTTCAACCCGTATTTTGTTGTTCTGGGTGCAGTTTGTTTTGCCTCATTAAACTGCTCTGGTTGTTACCCAGTTCTGCTGTCCTGTGCCTGACTTCCCTGCAGCCAGTTACGCACCTCTTACAGAATTCCACACCCTGAATATGGAGTCAGCAGGTATAGGGGTCGAGGAGCGCGCGGCGATGCTCCACCATCTTGGCGGTCCAAACCATGGACCGCTGGGAGGGACAGGGAGTTCCTCCAGCGCCTCCACCAGCACAACCGGGGTCTCCACTACTCCCCCCCCCCCCCCCCTGCACCCGGTCCCAGTGGGATTCGTCTCGCCCTTCCCCGGAAGTACGATGGGATGGCTGCACGCTGCCAGGGTTTCCTATTGCAGCTGGACCTATACCTGGCAACCGCCCACCCGGCTCCTTCGGGCTGTGAGATGGTATCCGCCCTCGTTTCGTGCCTCTTGGGCAAAGCCCTGGAGTGGGCCAACGCCGTGTGGGGAGAAGGAGATGCGGCGCTGGACCATTTCGAGGATTTCACCCGCCGCTTCCGGGCAGTCTTCAAACACCCGCCTGAGGGTAGAGCGGCAGGTGAACGTTTCTTCCATCTGAGGCAGGGGACGAGGAGCACCCAGGAGTTCGCAATGGACTTTTGGACCCTGGCTGCCGGCGCGGGATGGAACGACAGGGCCCTGATCAACCACTATCGCTGCAGTTTGCGCGAGGACGTCCATCGGGAGTTGGCCTGCAGGGACACCACCCTCACCTTTGACCAGCTGGTGGACCTGTCCATTCGGCTGAATAACCTGCTGGCTACTCGCGGAGGTACAGAGCGGGGTCTGTCGGTTCCATCCCCCAGCACCACCGCTCCGATGCCCAGGGAGACCGGAGGAGGTTCCGTCACGTGCACCACCTGTGGCCGCAGAGGTCACACTGCCGGTCGGTGCCGGGTTGGTTTCTCTGGGGGTCGAGGCAGCAGGCAGGGCACTCTGGCATTACCCCAGGTAAGCCGGCACCATTCTCACCCAGAGCCCTCTGTTGCACACCTGTTTTTGTATGTTACTTTTCCTGAGTTTTCCCCGCATTTCCAGCATAAGGCGCTCGTCGATTAACAGTCAGTTTCTTAACAGGTGCATGTTTATCAATAATTGGAAGAAGCAATTTCATAAATGCATCAAGTGCAGCATCTGGATGCTCCTCATTAATCAAATCAGACCAAGATATATTTTTAACATCATCCACATCAGAGTCAAAGCAAAATATTTTGTATAATCTCTTATTATTATACACCATTATAGGCCCAGCTTTTGGAACTTAAGCTTTCTTGGATATAGCCACTATATTGTGATCACTGCATCCAATTTTATTTGTATTTCTTTTTTACCTTTTTTCAACTAGGCAAGTCAGTTAAGAACAAATTATTTTTTACAATGGTAGCCTAGGAACAGTACCTGCCGCCCCATAAAAAGGGTACAGATACAGCTTTAGAACAAAGTTCTACAGTATTAGTAAAAATGTGATCGATACATGTGGATGATCTTGTCCCTGTCGTGATTGTAAACACCCTGGTAGGTTGATTAATAACCTGAACCAGATTACAGGCACTGCTTACAGTGAGAGGCTTCCTCTTGAGCGGACAGCTTGATGAAAACCAGTCAATATTCAGGTCCCCAAGAAAGTAGACCTCTCTGTTTACATCACATACACTATCAAGCATTTCACACATATTATTTAGATACTGACTGTTAGCACTTGGTGGCTTATAGCAACACCCCAAAAGAAAAGGCTTTCGATGTGACAAGTGAACCTGCAACCACAACACTTCAATAACACTTGATATAAGATATTCTCTACGCATTACAGGGATATGGCTCTGAATATAGACCTGGCTCTCAAGAGAAGACAGGCTATGTGCCCACTGCCCACACAATTTGGTGGAAACTGAGCTGCACTTGCTAACCTCCTGCCAAATGTATGACCATATTAGAAACACATATGTCCCTCAGATTAAACAGACCCACAGAGCATTCTAAACAAATCCAATTTTGAGAAACTCACATGTCTATTGGTTGAAACAGTACAGGTTGCCATCACAGCAGCAAGATTGTGAAGAACAAACAACGTTGTGAAGACAACCCGTATTTATGTTTGTACTTGAACTATTTGCACATTGTTACAACATTGTATATAGCAATGATATGACATTTTAAATGTCTCTATTCCTTTTGAACTTTTGTGAGTGTAATGTTCACTGTTTATTTTTTATTGTTTATTTCACTTTATTTATCTATTTCACTTGCTTTGGCAACGTAAACATATGTTTTCCATGCCAAAAAAGTCCTGCGAATATAATTTAATTCACAAAAATTACAAGGGACACTCCCCACTTTCTCTAACATGTTTTCCTGATAGAGAGAGAGAGAGAGAGAGCACACAATGTGTGAAAGAGAGAAAGAGGAATAGAGACGGGGCACACAACGAGAGAGAGAGAGAGAGAGAGAGAGAGAGAGAGAGAGAGAGAGAGAGAGAGAGAGAGAGAGCACACAATATGTGAAAGAGAGAAAGAGGAATAGAGACGGGGCACACAACGAGAGAGAGAGAGAGAGAGAGAGAGAGAGAGCACACAATATGTGAAAGAGAGAAAGAGGAATAGAGACGGGGCACGCAATGTGAAAGAGAGAAAGAGGACTAGAGACGGGGCACGCAATGAGAGAGAGAGAGAGAGAGAGAGAGAGAGAGAGAGAGAGAGAGAGCACAATGTGTGAAAGAGAGATAGAGGAATAGAGACGGGGCACGCAATGCGAAAGAGAGAAAGAGAGAGAGAGAGATGCGGCACAATGGGTGGGAGAACGTAGAGTGAATTACACTTAATCTGAGCACCCTATTGAAAAGAAAAATGATAAGATTCATTCTATGGATATTACTCTTTCTCAAAAGTGGTAAGTCTGTCTTGTCAAACTGAGAGTCATTTACAAAAGTAGGCTACTATCATGTTACATGACTTGTGTAATTTATGTGAATATGCAATATTATTGCAAAAGTGCTATGTGGAAAATGCTGCAGAAACAAATTGTTAGAATTTCACAATCGCTTTTTGGTCATGTCCTTATTGTAAATCTGGTTAAATCCGGACTGCCAACTTTTCGCTCCAGAGTGGTGAAGCAGTCTAAGGCACTGCATCTCAGTGCTTGAGGCATCACTACAGACACCCTGGTTCAAATCCAGGCTGTCTCACAACCGCCCGTGATTGGGAGTCCCATAGACCGGTGCACAATTGGCCGGGTTTGTAAATAATAATTTGTTTTTAACTGACTTGCCTAGTTAAATAAAGGTTAAATAATAAAAATGTAAAAAAGAAAGCTTGGAGTGAGATTTGCAATGTGAATTTCATTGCCCCCTGGCACAACCCCTAGATGATAATTGTACTTTTTTAAAGCTAATTTCCTGCAATTCTACGTGTTTGACATGACTTAGGCATATGACCAGGGTAAAAAAAAATAAACAGGTCAGCTTTGAAAATTAAATTAACACTCAAAACTCGAAGCGTTTGTTACTTTGAGATTTTTGGGAGATGAAATGTAAAGTACATTTTTAATATTCATGGTTGATGGCAGTGGGGAACCAAATCATAGATTGCAGTCTCCTTATCCATAGACTGCTTTCAAGTGAACTCCACAAAAATTCTGTAATTTGGGTGAACTAACTCTTTAAAATAGGGCTGGAAGAAAATCCTGCTTGCTGGGTTGGCCTCCCCTGAAGTGCTGTGTGTTTGAAAATGTTCTTGTTATAACAATTAATTTCTCAAAATCATCCAACCTTCAAGAAAAATCAAATGAATATCAATATTCAGGTGGTTTATGTTTACTAGTTGAACATCCTTGACGTCATCTTACTCTACATCGACAAAATATGTGTTTATGAGTCACTGTACTATCTCTGCTTAGCATGTGCACAATACTAAAATGTCCAAAATTATACTTGATTCCTGGAGCATTTAATAGCCAATGCTTATATAATAGTTTTATTTAACCTTTATTTAACTAGGCAAGTCAGTTAATGCTAACAAATTCTTATTTGCAATGACGGCCTACCAAAAGTCAAAAGGCCTCCTGCGGGGACGGGGGCTGGGATTAAATATTTTAAAATAAAAAACAAATATAGGACAAAACACACATCACGACAAGAGAGACACCACAACACTACATAAAGACAGACCTAAGAAACAAATCACATATCACTGTCAAATATACAGGATACGAACATTCCATTCCAGCTTAAAAATGGATATGCAGCATTTTGCAAGAACAACAGAAAATGTATGCACATCTATGGACCAAAGAAATCTGAGAACTGTAATATTTTACACACACATAAAGGTACCCATAACCAATCATTTCTAATGAAAAAAACTGATGGATATAGTGTTTTGGAAGTAAACTCTTCAAATCTACCCGTGAGTAAAGTAGTCATAGTTCTTGTACCCAGTCAACATTCAAAATGTAAAGTTTCATCATGTATGTTCAACTTACCCAGAACATCCATCTTTAACAGTCCGATTATGACAGACACACTCATATGGGCCCTTGTCATTGTACACAGCAGAGATGATTGTAAGAGAGAGGTCTTTGTTGATTTTCACCCTCTTCTTATTAAAAACTGTCCATGAATGGATAACATATCCTCATATAATTCATTTTCAAAGACACAAGTAGGCATATCAGATTTCAAATATGTGATTACAGTGGCAAAATTCTGAAGAAGTAGAATAATCAAATAAGTGTGGGGAATAACAGTAGTGTTCTTGCTGATAAGTCAAGCACAGTAATGAAACAACATGTTTGCCCATTGTTAAGAATGAGAATTGTTCCACTGATCAGACTAAAAGTAAATAAATAACAAAATCTCCAGAAGACAAGATTACATAAGTCTTCCCCTACACTCGAACCAAATCATTTTTGTCCCCACCCTAGAATAAAACTTACACTGTAGGTAGGTCTGTCTGCTGCCTTTACGTTGTCACAGCCTAAACGACAATCACCAAAGGAGGAGACTAGTGTGGATTAAATCAACTTTTGTACATGCTGTCAAAATGCTGCATTCTGCAATATGGACTGGAGTAACAACCACCTCATTTTGTTGACAACATATATAAAACAGTGGTACCATGCTACTCTTTTTTAGAGTTCTATAAACTCAGCAGAGATGGTTCTCTCCCTCCATTCAGCTCCACTCTAATCTTGAGGGGTGTTTATTCTTCCATCCAATCCCCTTGATCCCTTAGATAACTTGACTCATCATATGCTTCAATGTGTGGCGGTTCACAGTGCTGTGGCAAGACAGGACGACGATAGAGGTTCAGATCGTGACGTGTCCTTGGTCATGTGCAGTGTTGCTCTATGTTATTCTTGTACAAACTAGGTTTAGTAAATGTGAAGCTCCAGTTCACTTCATTGTATTCAGAGTCTTTCTTATTAAATCCATTAGTAATAAGAGCTAAGACACTACAGACAGTACGTACTAAAGAAGATTTCATCCACACTTGCGTTAGTCCGCTCTTTTGGTGATTGGCTTTTAGACTGTGACAATGAAAAGACAGACAGACATACCCTTAAATAGGTTTTAGCAGGGAAGTTTGGTAGGGTGACCTGATTTGTAACTATGAAAATAATTTTGTCAAACAGGTTGTGAACCCAAAAGGGTAAATTATATTCTAGAGGGGGGGGACAATAACTAGACAAATAATTTGGTTAGGGTGTAGGGGCAGATTTTTGTCATCTAGTCTTCAGGAGATTCAATTAGCTATTTACTTTTAGTCTGATCAGTGGAACAGTTCTCATTCTTAACAATGGGCTAAAATATACAGTAATTACAGTGCTTGACTTATCAGCAAGAACACTACTGTTATTCCCCACACTTATTTGATTATTCCACTTCTTCACAATTTTGTCAGTGTAATCACTTAGTTGAAATCTGATATGCCTACTTGTGTCTTTGAAAATGACTTATATGAGGCTATGTCTTTTTGCAGCCATTCATGGACAGTTTTGAATAATTCAAATAAGCATAGGATAGCAAATGCTCCAGGAATCACATATAATTTTAACATTTTAGTATTGTGCACACGTAAGGCAGTGATGGTAGGGAGACACATCTCATAAACACATTATATTTTGTCTATGTAGAGTAAGATGATGTCAAGGATGTTCAACTAGTAAACATAAACCACCTGAATATTGATATTAGTTTGATTTCACTTGAAGGTTGGGTGATTTTGAGAAATGAATTGTTATAATAAGAACATTTTCAAACACACAGCACTTGGGAAAAAGCCCAGGGGGGGCAACCCTCCTGGAGAGCAAGCAGTATTTTCTTCCAGACCTATTTTAAATAGATAGTTCACCCAAAATACAAAATATACAATGTTTCTGTCCTTACCTTGAAAGCAGTCTATGGACTAGCATACTGCAATCTATGATTTGGTTACCAACTGCCATCAACCAATAAAATGTATTGCGCAGAGCATTAGTGTAGTGGTAACACTCCCCGGCATATATCACGTACAACTTTCCACTTGAGAACAGGGATCAATCCCTGTCTCCCCATCTCATTTCACTACTGTCTGAATAAAGTGTCAAACCACCTACAAAATATTAGCATACTTTACATTTCATCCTCCAAAAATCTCAAAGTAACAAAGTTGTCAAATTTGGAGTGTTTATTTAATGTTCAAATCATCCTGAATACACCTAATTTTCTACCCTGGCCATAGGCCTAAGCCATGTCAAAATACGTAGAATTGCAGTAAATTTGCTTTAAAACAGTAAAATCTCCCTGTGGGTGTTGAGGGGGGACCCCCGTCCCCTTCTAGGGATTGTACCAGGGGGCAATGAAATTCACATAGCAGACCGCACTCCAACCTTTTTTAAAACTTGGCAGCCCTGTAATAGGTGTGCCGTGAAAGCGTATGAAGAGAGTGAAATGAATGTGTGTCTCACGGCCAATGTGTGAGAGTTGGCAGCTCTGGGTTAAATAAAGGTAAAATAGTCTTATTTAATGTTCACAAGTTAGACATGTGAACTAGGCTACACCTAGTAGCCATAACTACAACTCAATGGATTTATAAAAATAATAATAATACAAAGACAATAAAAACAAAAATGTACATAGGTAAAAGTACAAATAAATTAAGCCTAGTCTATCATGTGCTTGACTTCCTGTTAATGTCTTGTATTGATGTAACTATTGCCAGTAGCCTATGTTTTATTTCTTCCTTTCAGATCTGATTGATGCTGTAAATGTGTCTGGAAAAGAGGGAATGAAAGTAACTTTACCGACTGGACTTACTGAACTACCTAGTGGCACTATTATATTATGGTCTTTCCAATTAAATCGTTCAGATTCATTTGATAACATAGCTCTGCTGAATGCTGGTATGGTTACAATGAACTACAGTAAGAAGTTCAAAGACAGACTGAAGCTGGATACTCAGACTGGATCTCTCACCATCAGAAACCTCACCATCAACGACTCTGGACTTTATAAAATAGTAATCATCAATACAGAGACTTCATCTGAGATTGCAAATCTAACTGTCTATGGTGCGTGGCTGGCATCTTTTTTTTACTTTACTTTTTTTCATTCTGTCATTTAGTCTGTCACCTATCTCACAGAGTTGTTTTCAATGAAGATTAAGAAAGACCTTTGTATTTAGAGTTACTTGTTTTTAAGCTAACATTTACCATGGCAGATCTCAAACAACCCAGGCAATTCACAACATTTACACTGTAAAATTTATTTTGAGTCTGCCTCATGAGTCTTCCACATGTTCTCATAATAAGTATCCTACTTCTTCATATATGTTTACATCTCATTTATGACATCTTATTTCTTACTTTAAACACACTTTATTTTAAATCTCTGTTTGTCATTGAGTCACTGCTTAATCATTCTGCTATCCCAGCCTCAGTGTCTGCTCCTCACATCAGTCACTCAGTGGACAGTCCATTTGAAAAAGTGAGCTGTTCATTGGTGTGCACTGTGAAGAACGGGAGAGAGGTGATCTTGTCCTGGTACAGAAGAGAGAAGATATTCAACCAGACCAGCAGCCCTGATCTTCTCGCCAATCTCTCTCTCCCTCTGGAGTTAAACAAAATAAACATTGACACCTACAGCTGTGAGGCTTCCAACCCTGCTGACTCAAAACCAACTCCACTCAACATTGAAACACTCTGCCCTCAATTGTCCTCACGCTCTGCCCTCACAGGTATGTCAACACTGCATATAGTATTGTTTTTTTCTTTTTGTGGAACAGTGGGAGCCAACACCCAGACAGTGTCTGCCCTTCGTTTCCTCACTAACAACTTATATTGTAGGACAGTAAGGGGAAAAATAACCAATTGTATTTTTAACTTTAAAACCTTAGGGCAGTTTTTACAAAATCCCTCAACATGCATATTATCATATTGAATTTATTTGAACTTCTGTACTACAGCAAGCTGATTTTTGTATTTATTTGCCTATGAGCCGTGTAGCCTACCTTATAATACCTTCACCAATGTCATTCATTAGTATTGACTAAAGCACATGGCATGGATTTGAACAGCTGCATTTTACTCCTGACAGAGTCTGGTCCCAATCCTGTCGCAATCGTACTGGTCACATTGTTAGCAGTTGGGATAATAAGTGGTGGTATATTCTGGGCAGTTAAAATAAGAACATGCGGAGGTAAGTACAATCAGTGTTACAGTTCACATCATACAGAGCAACCTGAAGGCAACAAACACAGAACATAGGTAATCGTGTAATATTATGCATTTTCCCTTTATTTCAATGCAGCCGGCATGCAAAGAGAAGAAGACCAACAGTATGCTGATGTGAACTTTCATAGATTGGTAAGGTCTATGTGTATGAATGTGTGTATGTACTGTGTATATATGTGCATGCACTTTATGCTACTTGGTTTTCTATGCAACTTCTGTATTTGTGAACAGACACACACATATACTGTACACATTTAGGAAGGAAGTGGTCACTTGTTGTTGACTTGTATAACATACCAGCCAATGTGAAAATACCGAATACACAATAACAAGCACAGTTTGCAAATGGTTGGATCTTATTGAATTACAGGCTTCTATTTCTATTTGGTTATGTGCTGGCTTTACAGGTTGGGGATATACCGGTATCTGGCACAGGAGGAGTCTGTTCACCAGAAGAGTCTGTTTTGTACACAGATGTCAGAATCTTACCTTCTGTTCAGACAAGACTGGATTCAATCACTCCTCTCTCAAAGCTGTGACCTTGGAGTGGTTTAGAGGCTTGTGTGTCTCAATGACCCTGAGAGCTACGCCGGAGGGGGCTTGGGCCCCTGGTAGACTTAGCCATGTTGGATTGGTCTCCGGTGAGGGGCCAGACCAACAACAGCATTGGTCCTACATGTTTCACGTTGGCATGGTGCTATAGGTAGGCAACCATACCAGTCTGACAGTGTTAAATATTTTGTATGTCTTTACTGTCATTTTTAATGTGTATTTTTCACAGTGTTGTATTTTACTTTGCAAGAAATGTGCTTGATAATTTAATTGTTGATAAAGTCCAAACAATTGTCATCCACAATGTTGACCTGGTGCTCCAGCAGGGCAAATTACATTTCCCCCAAAAAACACAGATTTTGTACAGCTCTCACATTTATACCTTTCATTGCCAGTGTTAAACTCAGCATAAAAGGAAACGTCCTCTCACTGTCAACTGTGTTTATTTTCAGCAAACTTAACATGTGCAGATATTTGTATGAACATAAGATTCAACAACTGAGACATAAACTGAACAAGTTCCACAGACATGTGACTAACAGAAATGGAATAATGTGTCCCTGAACAAAGGGGGGTCAAAAGTAACAGTATCTGGTGTGGCCACCAGCTGCATTAACCTCTCTTGGGTAGGTGGCACCAAATCGTCCCACCTACGTAACAGCCAGTGGAATCCTGTGGCGCGTTATTCAAATACCTTAGAAATGCTATTACTTCAATTTCTCAAACATATGACTATTTTACAGCATTTTAAAGACAAGACTCTAGTTAATCTAACCACACTGTCCGATTTCAAAAAGGCTTTACAACGAAAGCAAAACATTAGATTATGTCAGCAGAGTACCCAGCCAGAAATAATCAGACACCCATTTTTCAAGCTAGCATATGATGTCACAAAAACCCAGAAGACAGCTAAATGCAGCACTAACCTTTGATGATCTTCATCAGATGACACTCCTAGGACATTATGTTATACCATACATGCATGTTTTGTTCAATCAAGTTCATATTTATATCAAAAACCAGCTTTTTACATTAGCATGTGACGTTCAGAACTAGCATACCCACCGAAAACTTCCGGTGAATTAACTAAATTACTCACGATAAACGTTCACAAAAAACATACAATTATTTTAAGAATTATAGATACAGAACTCCTTTATGCAATCGCGGTGTCCGATTTTAAAATAGCTTTTTGGTGAAAGCACATTTTGCAATATTCTGAGTAGATAGCTCGGCCATCACAGGCTAGCTATTTTGACACCCACCAAGTTTGGCACTCACCAAACTCAGATTTACTATAAGAAAAATTGGATTACCTTTGCTGTTCTTCGTCAGAATGCACTCCCAGGACTTCTACTTCAACACCCAATGTTGTTTTGGTTCAAAATAATCCATAGTTATATCCAAATAGCTGCGTTTTGTTCGTGCGTTCAAGACACTATCCGAAGGGTGACGCGCCGGCGCGTATCGTGACAAAAAATGTCAAAATATTCCATTACCGTACTTTGAAGCATGTCAAACGCTGTTTAAAATCAATTTTTATGTGATTTTTCTCGTAAAATAGCGATAATATTCCGACCGGGAGACCTTGTTTTCGTTCAAACACTGAAAATAGAAAATTTCTTCACATGCACGCGCGTGCCCGTGTCATTGTTCTCAGAATGACCACTTTCCAAAAGACCTACTGTTTTTCGCCCAGGGACTGCAGAGACATCATTTCACATTCTGGCGCCTTCTGAGAGCCTATGGGAGCCTTAGAAAATGTCATGTTACAGCAGAGATCCTCTATTTTCGATAAAGAGTCTATAGAAGGCCAAGAAATGTTCAGAGAGGGCACTTCCTGTATGGAATCTTCTCAGGTTTTAGCCTGCCATATGAGTTCTGTTATACTCACAGACACCATTCAAACAGTTTTAGAAACTTTAGGGTGTTTTCTATCCACATATACTAATTATATGCATATTCTAGTTTCTGGGCAGGAGTAATAACCAGATTAAATCGGGTACGTTTTTTTTCCGGCCGTGAAAATACTGCCCCCTATCCTAAACAGGTTAATTTGATGTTATTTAAATTGACAGATTTGCTTTTCTTTCAAAAACAAGGAAATAAGTGACCCCGAAATTCTGAACGGTAGTGTATATACATACAACTGTAGTTAAGAATCCCTCAATTTCATCATCTGCTGTCGCTGGGTCACACGCTTTGCGTCCGAAGGACCAAGACGACGTTCGATATCCCTGTGTCAGTGTTGGCAACATGGTGTAATGAATACTCAGGAAGAAAAAGTTGTAGATTCAATACGCAGGGCGCGGCAGATGTTTATTAAGCCTTCACAGAAGGCAGGAATCGTGGTCGCAGGCAAAGGTCAAACACAGGTAGGCATTCAAAAACAGACATTACCTCACAACCATACAAACAGAAAGAACTGAACTAAATAGGGAGCTGATGAGACCAGGTGAGAAACGAACACAGGTGAAATCAATGAACAAAAATGAAAGACAGGGCTACGTTCCAGAACACAAAGAAACAGGGCTATGTTCAAGAACACAAAGAAAAAGAACAAGGTTGACTAAGAAAAGAAAAGCAGAACCTTACACATGGCCCGTGGCAAAAGCAAGTGTACAACATGAACGTAATCTCCAGCATGGAATCCAGAAATCAACCCTGTTTCCTCAAGAAACTGATAAATTCCTGTCCCTCCTTTACCGGATCAGGCACTTCTTTCATAATAGTACGCATCTCGCTCATGCTCAGTGGTTGATGGTAATGCTGAATTTCGATCCGTACTTGGGGATGTGCGTCATTGGGAACAGGGTTGTCCTCCCCTGGTACTATTTGTCCCGGATAATATGTCACCAGGGTCAACTGCATTCTTACTGGGTGTACTTCTCTATGATTACCTAGATCTTGCTGATCCACTATCCAGTCCGGTACTACTATGTCCGGGCTGGTAATGTGCTCGTTCTCGGCATTTCGCAATCCATATCACTCCTTTTCCTCCTTCACTCCCTTTCTTCCTTAACAGAGGGGTATAATGGTGTCCCACCAGATGTGACCTGTTTCACCTTTTAGCATTGGGCGAGCGTTGGAGGGGTGGCAATTGCATATACTCTTCCACATGTATTTTGATACTGTTGAAGTGCAACCATTAGTTTATTTGCTTTTGTCTATCCTCAAGGGCTGTCTCTAATTCCTGGTTTAGTTTGTGACTATTTTCTATCACATTAGCCATTTCTTGCTTCTGTTCATCTAATCTATGCAACGGCCTTTGGATATACCAATTTTTTTTCGTTGCCTCTTGTCTACTGCCTGCTCCATTTTACCTCGCAGCTCTTTATTGCATCCATACACTCTTGGCTGGATTTAAACTTTCCATCCAAGGGATAATGTGTACCAATTTAGCAAATTTTCCCCACCACTTATTTGGGTTTTTTCGTGCTGTTCATATGCTTTTTTTAGTGCCTCTAGTGCCTTGGTAACATTTTCCCTCTCTACTCCACCTTCTCCTGGCCTCCAGAAGCCATCTTAGTTATTATTAACTTGGCGTTTAGTAGTAACAGCATCAGCTCTTAATAATCTTTGTAATTTGTCCGTACAATTTTGGTGATGGTTGACAGACCATTGTAGTGTCTGTCAATTCACCACAGGCGATTTGTGGACAATTAATGAGCAACACGGAAAGGGGTTTTAGCTCAGTCTCTGAATGTAAATACCACTGTTCCTGACAACACTTGTACCCACAATTACTCAGTTGTTCTCCTATTGCCACCAAATCGGTCACAGTTCCCCGCCCCTAATAGGGCCTAAACCAATCTCTTTTTATTGCTACTGCCCTTCCAATCATGGATGAGGCTCTCCTCCAGACTTCTATTACCATTCACATTCCCTCTCACTGACAATGTTTCTTCTTCAAGCATAGATATTCCTCAGAAATCTCCTATTCTCTACTGAACACACTTCCTACCTTTGTCCTTCTACATGGACAGGTTCCCTACAACCTATCGTACTAGTAGACAAGCATGACAATTTATCCATACACACACACACTCTACGGCCTCGCTGCCACCTCGGCTGTGCTTTCACCACCTTATGGGTCTGGCCAAGAAACCACCCCACTATGGATTTACTCTCCACAGGTACCACCCTGTTCGGGACTTACCCTTATTCTACGACCGGTCATAATACAATGGGACTTCTGAACAAACTCAGGCTTTCTAGATTTGTATCCTATAATTTATATTCATCCTACGACTCATCTCCCCAAGATGTCAGAATGCGTGGTAACGGGTAGGAACTGTGCCTACCTTATTTTTTGGCACCTGCTCTACAGATTCGGACTCTCTAGTTCGATTGCAAATCGTGGTGAATCCTGCCGACAACACCAACTGTTCTGACAAACAGTGTAAAAGACCCACAGACAACTAGGAAAAGCTAAATCCAAGTTTATTCAACCACTGGGTCCATCAGCTGAAAAGACAAAGACATGTTTCCAACAGCACAATTATTTATAACTTCTCATTAGGCCAAGTCTCCTCCTTGCACCTCCAGACAACCAACACACCTCGATTAATAGGCAGGAAGTTAAGTGATGTGTGTAATAAAACTGTTCCTTGCCACTTCGCCCGACCTGACCTTGGCCCACGTTCCTCACTCCTCCCTAAGCTACAGCTATCCAAACTTATCAGTGATCGCAAAGAGGTGATTGCCTTTTTCCTCACTCAGTAACTTTCCACACCCATACTTCTTATCCAACTTCCATTAACCCAATCATATACATTCCTCATACATGTGGGGTGGCAGGTAGGCTAGTGGTTAGAGCATTGGACTAGTAACCGAAAGGTTGCAAGATTGAATCCCTGAGCTGACAAGGTAAACATCTGTCATTCTGCCCCTGAACAAGGCAGTTATTTTCAATGTTCCTAGGCGGTCATTGAAAATAAGAATTTGTTCTTAACTGACTTGCCTAGTTAAATAAATGTAATCATTAACTCTAGTGTAGCAAGAATCCAACAATTTCAAATCCAACACCAGTAAGGATGCTTCTGTCATGATTACTCTGCAGGACAATACCTGGTCCATGAAAACCCCACATCTATGTTCTTATTCAACTCTTGCAGCAAATCAATATGATACATCTGCAGCATTGTGATCACATTCAAAGACCGGGCCGCCTGGTACACTTTGTCCAGCTAATCCTCCAAGAACCGGCACTGTTTATTCGGAAGCGCTAGGATTAGCCCACTTGATAGCCTCTGGAGCAAAGCAACTCAGCAGCTTTCCATCCATCGGTGGTATGCAAATGAGCCCCCCCTCGTCTCTGCTCTCTCCCGGCCTCAGACAACCTCATTCCCGAGGTCGCTTCACCAGAAGACCCTTTGCCAGCAGCCCCAATCTCTCTCACAAAGTCAGCCCAACGCTCAATGGAAGTTGAATGCAGCCGGAGACAAACTGTTAGGAGCCAAATCCTCCTGAGTGTGTTTTTACCCACGGCAAACAGAACAGCACTCCTGAGTATCTTTAATTTTCATTGTGAAACCACATGCCTTCAGGTATGGCCGGAGGTTCAAACTCACCTGGTTATCCTTTTGAGCTTACTCTTACCTGGCTACACAAGCAGAGCAGAAAGTAGTGGGGTTTTAGCAAACACAACCGATACTAAGACCCAAAACTTGCAACATCTAGCGGGACGAGTACTCTCACCCCAGGTGACTATGGTTGGCCGTTAATTCCCCATAGTATGTTATACTGAGTGACCGACTGAAAGGGGGAAGATAGAAATTATAAAGGACCTAAACACACTGCTCAAAAAAATAAAAGGAAACACTTAAACAACACAATGTAACTCCAAGTGAATCACACTTCTGTGAAATCAAACTGTCCACTTAGGAAGCAACACTGATTGACAACAAATTTCACATGCTGTTGTGCAAATGGAATAGACAACAGGTGGAAATTATAGGCAATTAGCAAGACACCCCCAATAAAGGAGTGGTTCTGCAGGTGGTGACCACAGACCACTTCTCAGTTCGCATGCTTCCTGGCTGATGTTTTGGTCACTTTTGAATGCTGGCGGTGCTTTCACTCTAGTGGTAGCATGAGACGGAGTCTACAACCCACACAAGTGGCTCAGGTAGTGCAGCTCATCCAGGATGCCACATCAATGCGAGCTGTGGCAAGAAGGTTTGCTGTGTCTGTCAGCGAAGTGTCCAGAGCATGGAGGCGCTACCAGGAGATAGGCCAGTACATCAGGAGACGTGGAGGAGGCCGTAGGAGGGCAACAACCCAGCAGCAGGACCGCTACCTCCGCCTTTGTCCAAGGAGGAGCAGGAGGAGCACTGCCAGAGCCCTGCAAAATGACCTCCAGCAGGCCACAAATGTGCATGGGTCTGCTCAAACGGTCAGAAACAGACTCCATGAGGGTGGTATGAGGGCCCGACGTCCGCAGGTGGGAGTTGTGCTTACAGCCCAACACCGTGCAGGACGTTTGGCATTTGCCAGAGAACACCAAGATTGGCAAATTCGCCACTGGCGCCCTGTGCTCTTCACAGATGAAAGCAGGTTCACACTGAGCACATGTGACAGACGTGACAGAGTCTGGAGATGCCGTGGAGAACGTTCTGCTGACTGCAACATACCAGTTTGGCAGTGGGTCAGTCATGGTGTGGGGTGGCATTTCTTTGGGGGGGACGCACAGCCCTCCATGTGCTCGCCAGAGGTAGCCTGACTGCCATTAGGTACCGAGATGAGATCCTCAGACCCCTTGTGAGACCATATGCTGGTGCGCTTGGCCCTGGGTTCCTCCTAATGCAAGACAATGCTAGACCTCATGTGGCTGGAGTGTGTCAGCAGTTCCTGCAAGAGGAAGGCATTGATGCTATGGACTGGCCCGCACGTTCCCCAGACCTGAATCCAATTGAGCACATCTGGGACATCATGTCTCGCTCCATCCACCAACGCCACGTTGCACCACAGACTGTCCAGAAGTTGGCGGATGCTTTAGTCCAGGTCTGGTAGGAGATCCCTCAGGAGACCATCCGCCACCTCATCAGGAGCATGCCCAGGCGTTGTAGGGAGGTCATACAGGCACGTGGAGGCCACACACACTACTGAGCCTCATTTTGACTTGTTTTAAGGACATTACATCAAAGTTGGATCAGCCTGTAGTGTGGTTTTCCACTTTAATTTTGAGTGTGACTCCAAATCCAGACCTCCATGGGTTGATAAATTGGATTTCCATTGATTATTTTTGTGTGATTTTGTTGTCAGCACATTCAACTATGTAAAGAAAAAAGTATTTAATAAAATGATTTCATTCATTCAAATCTAGGATGTGTTATTTTAGTGTTCCCTTTATTTTTTTGAGCAGTGTATTTTAAAACAACTGACCTTTTTTTCTGGGCCGCAAATAGCTTTTGACGAACAAATCGGTCAGGAAAAGGATTTTCAGTTAGGCTTTTCATTTTGCTTGGTTCACCTAAAAGAGCTGGTTCCAAACAGCCCTTCGTTCAGTAGCCATGATTGTGTTTAAATAGACATGGGCAGGGGCCTCTGCCTAGGGTCTCCAAATCACCAAGTTTGCTCTGCCCACACACACCACCACCCTTGCTCTCTCTCTCACATCCTCTGTCTCTCTCTCTGTAAATATGAGTGTCATAAAATGTCATAGACAGGCCTATTCTCAGATAGGATGAACAAGAGGATGTCTTTATGACAGCAGTGGAAAGAGGAATGAATCTGCTGATAGGAATGCAACCGGTAACCTAGCCCATGATGGCTAGTCTACTCCTTTTCTGTCCAATATCCTTATGTTATGTCCAGAGTTACAACAACTCTTAGACAAAGAGTTAGTGTAATATGGCTGAGGCATCCTTTTTGTTTTTGAAAATTATTTATTGATGATTTGAAAGTACATTTTCAAAGGTTTCCAAAACTGTATTGCAATCGAGGATTACTAATGTTTAGACAGAGTATCGTCGGGACTGCTGTACAACTGTAACACTTGAATCTTATATGTGGCCTATTTGAAAACACATCGATCTACAATTCTTACATTGACAACGCATGCATTGATCTTGAAAAATGTAATGCAGTTCAGAGAGTAGGATAAGCCTTCGCTTAGCTACAAAAATATTGCAGTGCATTAGAAATGTAATACAACATCCAAAAGAACACAAAAGAGCTAATCAAATGGCTAACCAGACTATTTGCATTGACACCGGCGCCCCCGCACATTGACATTGACTCTGTACCGGTACCCCATGTATATAGCCCCGCTTTTGTTATTTAATGCTGCTCTTTAATTATTTGTTATTCTTATATCTTACTTTTTTTTAGGTATTTTCTTAACTGCATTGTTGGTTAAGGGCTTGTAAGTATTTCACTGTAAGTTCTACACCTGTTTAATTCAGCGCATGTGACAAATAAAATTAGATTTGATCAAAATGAACATGTCAACCCACATGGATTCCATCAACACCTTCATCATCCCCATAGTATCGTTGGTGTGTATGTGTATGTGCATGCGTGTGCGTATGCGTGCGATTGCATGCTGTGTAGAAATGAGCTTCTTTCTCACCAAAGCGTGTGGTTACCGCTTCTGTCTGTTCTCTTTGTAGTCAGTAGCCTATATGGGTCAGTCACTCTCAGTCTCACTTGCTTATAGGAGAGATGTGGTACCTTCTCCAGCTCTGCACAGCTTCTCTTACGCTAAATAGCTTACGCCACAAACCATGCTGTCAATCTCCTTTACCCCCACTCCTCCTTTCTATTTCAGGTCTGCATGTGACTTTCTCAGACTTTAAGAGTATTGGTCACAGTGTATTTTCACCTACATCTTGGTTTTTCTGTTCCTTTATCACACTAGGTTTAACTGTAGTTAACCTCACCTGATAAAACATCCCTCTGTTCTCTGTCAAAGGAGAATATAATAAAACATGTATGCAAAGTCAAAGAAGACTGCCTCACTACATGAATACTGTTTGCACAAAACGGTTGACATTTTACTAATAGTGTCTGACATGGCATTTATTATCTTGCTGTCTTGGGTTAACAACGAGCACACCATGTTGGATGAATAAAAAAGCATTAGCCATACCATTCCAAAGTGCTTTCTATGTTTCCTGGCACCATGTGGTAATGATGTGCAGGGTTTAACCGAAATTGGAAAGTTCTGTCAGGTTGGATGGGGAGCGTCGCTGCACAGCAATTTTCAGGTCTCTAAAGAGATGTTCAATCGGGTTCAAGTCCGGGCTATGGCTGGGCCACTCAAGGAGATTCAGTGACTCGTCCCGAAGCCACTCCTGCGTTGTCTTGGATGTGTGCTTAGGGTCGTTGTCCTGTTGGAAGGTGAACCTTCGCCCCAGTCTGAGGTCCTGAGTGCTCCGGAGAAGGTTTTCATCAAGGATATCTCTGTACTTTGCTCCGTTAATCTTTCCCTCGATCCAAACTAGTCTCCCAGTCCCTGCCGCTGAAAAGCATCCCCACAGCATGATGCTGCCACCACCATGCTTCACCGTAGGGATGGTGCCAAGTTTCCTCCAGACATGACATTTGGCATTCGGGCCAAAGAGTTCAATCTTGTTTTCATCAGACCAGAGAATCTTGTTTCTCATGGTCAGAGAGTCCTTTTAGATGCCTTTTGGCAAACTACAAGCAGCCTTTTACCGAGGAGTGGCTGCAGAGACAGTTTTCCTTCTGAAAGGTTCTCCCATCTCAACAAAGGAACTCCGGAGCTCTGTCAGAGTGGTCATCAGGTACTTGGTCAGGGAGGTGACCAAGGCCCTTCTCCCCCGATTGCTCAGTTTGGTCGGGCGGCCAGCTCGAGGAAGTGTTTTGGTGGTTCCAAACTTCTTCCATTTAAGAATGATGGAGGCCACTGTGTTCTTGTTGAACTTCAATGCTGCAGAAATGTTTCGGTACTAGTTCTCAGATCTGTGCCTCGACACAATCCTGAAAGTAGGGGGGTTAAAATTGAAGACCAGTGGGATAGTAACACAACACTGCTAAAAACAATATTTGGAATCTCCCTGATTTAGGGCAAAGAACAAAGAAAACATTTGCCTGAGGAATGATTTTTTGGGAGGAGCAGCCAGATTGTGGTGGGGCCTGTGGGGAGGTAACCAAAGATCTGTGTGGAGGCATTGGCTAACTCGGCCAGGTGAAACAACCTTTACTAGAAGATTGTTCTTGCTAGTGGTGGGTGGGATAAACAAGCTGTGTGGAGGGTTGAAATTGGACTTGGCAAAGAGTTCATCAAGTGCTTTAACGTTTAAATGAATAATTTATCAGCACATACAGTGCTGAATGTATCATCAATATCATATTTGCATATAGCTGTACCGGTCTCTGACTCATTCTTCATTGCAATACAGTAATAGTAAAATTGTGTGTTATTGTTTAACTGTAATATGACTTGACATATACAGTAGAATAAACTGTTGTAAATCCTAAAGACACTTAGAAAAAAACTTTTCAAGGTGTTATTCAAAGGTTGTTGTGGTTCATCTAGTGTGATAGTGTGTGTTTTGAAATTGGAAGAGGTTATTCCAGTGTATCTATGGGTCAGTTACTGTCATTCTCACTTGCTTATATGGGAGATGTGGTACCGCCCTCTATCTCTGCACAGCGTCTCTCAAGCAAGAGAGCTGACACCACAAACCATGCTCTCAGTCCCCTGCACCCACAATTTGTAGACACTTTTATCAAGAGTGACTTACAATCAGTGCATTCAACTAAAGTAGGTAAGATAACCACATACAGTACAGTGGAGGCTGGTGGGAGGAGCTATTGGAGGATGGGCTCATTGTAAAGGCTGGAATGGAATCCCTGGAATGGAGTCAAACATGTGGTTTACATATGTTTGATACCGTTCCATTGATTCCATTCCAGCCTTTACAACGAGCCCGTCCTGCTATTGTTCCTCCCACCAGCATCCTCTGATACAGTATCACAATCATTCCAAAATAACCTCTATCAGCCAATTCTGTGCAAGTAAGCTAGTCAAATTAAGGACTCCTGTGCCTAACCTTTAACCTCAACGTAGTTTTACCTGAACAGAAAGGGAAATGAACAGAACAGATAATGACGGCTGTTGTTCTGTGGTCAGAGGCAACAGGACGGCTTCTAACTGTGACCTGTTATCAAAGTGTCCCTCTGTTAGTACTCGGGGGAGCATAATCTTCCATAGCTCATTGGTACAGTGTGGCCCTTGCAACCCCAGGACAGTGGGTTTGATTCACGAGACCAGCCGTACGTAAAATGTATGCACACATGACTGTAAGTCACTTTGAATAAAAGGGTCTGCTAAATAACAAAGATTTTACAATGTGCACTGAATAGACTTTCTAGCTGTATGATGACATTTTAACATTATATGGCCCCTCCTCTCACTTTGAGGAAAGAGACAGAGAAAGAGACAGAGAGAAAAAGAGAGACATATAGAGAGCTCCATCAATAAGGCATTTAAGAGTATGAAACGTTGCTATGTGGAGACAATCATTATCATAAAAAACGCTTTAGCCATTGAAAAACATTTTGAAGTGCTTGATTCGTGTGGTAATAATGATTTGCCAAGCTTAGCCAGAACTGGAAAGTGTGTGGCTGCTATGCACATACAGGAGGGCAGAGAGATGGGGTCTTATTGTTTGAGATGTGTTCAGGCTCTAAACTATCTTCCTGTTCTTGTGAAATACACAATGACAAGCTCACCAATAGCATCTTAATTGGATGAAATGCTCATAAACTAATTGAAAGATTTGAAGGGTATGATGAATGATGTTTATTTAATTTACTGAGATGTGTAGTGAGGGTCCCTGTCTCTAAGCTAGACAGGATGTGGTGGGGCTGCAGAGCAACAGAGATGATAGATAATGGGGGCAGGGAGAAATACACCATCTCTGACTGATATCATCAACCACACGGCCAAGGTGACAAACACCAAAAACCTGTTGAAACTAGATGTGGGATTCAGAGTAGGCCTAGTGCCAAATAAAGTAGCGTTAAAGTGTATAGAATATGAGTTTTTGAGGATATGCTAAGTGCTTTATTTGTCTCTTACCCATGGTGGAGTCTTAGCGGAAATTAGGGACTTCTGCTGTGCGAAACTCATAGATTTCACATCTGGCCTAAACAGGGAGGACCGCCATGAAAATGGGGGAGTGGGATGGATTTCCAGACATTCTGTCTTTTGGCAGCCAGATAAGTTATTTATAAACACAAGCTGAAGTTATAGTCATTTATGTTGTGTGTGTCACAACGTCCACAGAAGGTGGCGCCTCTCCACGGTCGTCGTCGCCGGCCTACTAGCTGCCACCGATCTATGTTTCTGTGTCTTTTGGTTATGTCTGTTTAGGTCTGCACCTGTTCTGTGTTAGTTAATTAGTGGGGTATTTAGTTTGTCTGTTTCGTTTGGGGATTTGTGTGGGATTGTTTATGTGTCATGCCTTTTGGGCACGAAGGGGAATATTGTAATTTCCTTATTACGCTGCGTGTTTGAGGGTTGCCGGGCTGCGTACCATCCCTTAGTATTTTGGAGCTGATCTCCTTTTGTATTATTGTGCACCCTGCCTTGTTGCTGCATTTTTTTCAAGGATTGATTAAACGTGTGTTTCACGGACCTCAGTCTCCTGCGCATGGCTTCACCCCTCCTGCTATCGAAGTGTTTCGTGATAGTGTGTTTGGTGGGTGGGGGGGCTGAACATTACAAAAGACGAGGATAAACTGTGTAAGAGGACAAACTGAAAAGGGTAAATATAAGTAACTAGATTCACGAGATACCTTTCCACACTGAATTGGACGAAAGTGTGGCAGTGTTGAATATTATCGTCTGAAAGATTAAGTGCAATCATTAACGCAAACCGCTCTAATGGTGGCAGAAACATCCTGGGTATTTGGTCAAGATCACCATTATATTGGTATTTATTTGCAAAAGCATCAGCTACTCTTCCTGGGGCCCAAATGAAACATGACATAATACATAGTACAGAATATTATTAGGCAAGGACTGAAATACACTGTACATAGCCTACATATCAGTACATACACACAATATCTAGGTCTAATACATGTACATAATACAGTGCAAATTACAATACAAGATATATAAAATGGCTGTGTCTCTTCACAGTCTCTTTGTGCAGTAAGGTGTTCTTTTATCATCTTTTTTTATCTGGCTTTATTGCTAGCTTGAGTTACCTGGGGTGGCAGAGAGTTCCATGTAGTCATGGCTCTACTTAATTCTGTGCGTTTCCCAGCCTCTGTTCTGGACCTGGAGACTGTGAAGAGACCTCTGGTTATATGTCTTGTGTTGTACTGATAAGTGTCCAAGCTGTGTGCCAACTGCTTGAACAGCCAGTTCGGTACCTTCAACACATCAATACCTTGCACAAAGACCAATAGTGGCGCTGTCAATCTCTCCTCAACTTTGAGTCTGGAGAGATTTGACATGCATGTTACGGACACTTGCCCTCCGTGTACGTCTAACTGTAATTTACCTACGTCCCTCTTTGCAGCACATGACCACAAAGCTGGGCAGTAGTAGCAACAAAACTAGGGGCTGTAGTACCTGTATGGTTGACTGAGATGTGAAGGCAGAGCAATGCCCTATCATGGACAGACCTCTTTCCATGGTATGAACTGAGGGGTTGGACT
The DNA here is from genome assembly GCF_901001165.1 of Salmo trutta. Classification (NCBI taxonomy): domain Eukaryota; kingdom Metazoa; phylum Chordata; class Actinopteri; order Salmoniformes; family Salmonidae; genus Salmo; species Salmo trutta. Next base: position 18,075,798 of record NC_042960.1, on the reverse strand, counting down.
TCTATTGAAACTAATTCTGCAGAAATAGGGAAGTGTGTCAGATGACACAATGACAGACTTGTCTAGTGGTCAGTGAGCTAAAGAACAAAACATGTTGTGGTTGTGGGAAGCAGACATTGCATGCAACGTGTAAGTGACTGCTCTGAAAAGTTCCTCCTTGGGGAAAAAAACTGACCGATGAGAGCACATGCAAACTGCTAAACGGTTTGAAGATCAAGGAGAGTACAGCTCATGCTCTCTCTCTCCTAGTCTATAGAAAGACCATAATCCTGCCTGAATAACTCCCTATACTGTACCTTAAAGACAGACTCTACAATATGACATCATTATACACCGCAGGACAGTAAACAAAATGTAAATCTTCCGATACTGCCACGACCAGCTCTGGTTTCAGAGCTGGTCATGGGTGCACCTCAGCCACGCTCAAGGTCCTAACGATCTCAAAACCGCCATCGATAAGAGACATTACTGTGCAGCCGTACTCATCGACCTGGCCAAGGCTTTCGACTCTGTCAATCACCACATTCTTATCGGCAGACTCAACAGCCTTGGTTTCTCAAATGATTGCCTTGCCTGGTTCACCAACTACTTCTCTGATAGAGTTCAGTGTGTCAAATCGGAGGGCCTGTTGTCCGGACCTCTGGCAGTCTCTATGGGGGTGCCACAGGGTTCAATTCTCGGGCTGACTCTCTTCTCTGTATACATCAATGATGTCGCTCTTGCTGCTGGTGATTCTCTGATCCACCTCTACGCAGACGACACCATTGGTCACCATAGCAGCAACCACCCGTAGCACACGCTCCAGCAGGTATATCTCACTGGTCACCCCCAAAGCCAATTCTTCCTTTGGCCGCCTTTCCTTCCAGTTCTCTGCTACCAATGACTGGAACAAACTGCAAAAATTACTGAAGCTGGAGACTCATATCTCCCTCACTAGCTTTAAGCACCAGCTGTCAGAGCAGCTCACAGATCACTGCACCTGTACATAGCCCATCTGTAAATAGCCCATCCAACTACCTCATCCCCATACTGTATTTATTTATTTATCTTGCTCCTTTGCACCCCAGTATCTCTACTTGCACATTCATATTCTGCACCTCTAGCATTCCAGTGTTTAATTGCTATATTGTAATTACTTCGCCACCATGGCCTATTTGTTGCCTTACCTCCCTTATCCTACCTCATTTGCACATGCTATATATCGACTTTTTCTACTGTATTAATTACTCTGTTTGTTTATTCCATGTGTAACTCTGTGTTGTTGTATGTGTCAAACTGCTTTGCTTTATCTTGGCCAGGTCGCAGTTGCAAATGAGAACTTGTTCTCAATTAGCCTACTGGTTAAATAAAGGTGAAATAAAAAATATATATAAAAAAATACCTGCTCATTCCAATGTCATCAGAGGATTGATTACCTAGCAAGCCAGCAAGTCAAAGAAGTAAGGTAAATATCACAAATAGTTATTTGTTCAAGGAAAGGAGGGCCAACGCTTCCAAGGAATGTTAACTGGTATGTCTGTTGTGAACAGGTAGACTATAAGGACCCTGCTGACCTGCAAAATGACTAACTAAAATCTAAAACTGGCCCTAACTTTTTACCCTAACCCTAACTTCATTTTAACGAATTCTGAAATGAAATATTGGTTTGCAGGTCAGGAGCATTCGTATAGCCTTTTCCTTGTGAAGGCTCATGTCCTCACCACTAACTCTGGCTACGCCCCTCCCTTGCCACTCACCACACCTGTCCCCACTCTGCTCATTAGCACTCCCACACTATATAAGCAGCAGTTTTTCCCTTCAGCAGTACTTTCCTGTAGGTGAATGCTTGGGGCGGTCATCCTACGTTTTCCTTTCCATGTTGTGCGTGACTGACACATTTAGTACCTTACACATTAAAGATGTAACGTTAATAATATTAAGATCCTTTTACTTTATATGCTGCTATAATTTTCCTTATTCCAATTTCCTGTCAGTCCAGCATATTAGATATTGTGCCTTCAGAAAGTATTCATACCCAATGACTTATTCCACATTTGGTGTGTTACAGCCTCAATTCAGAATGGATTAAATGTATTGTTTTTCTCACCCATCTACACACAATACCCCATAATGACAAAGTCAAAACATGTTTTTAGAAATGTTTGCTAATTTATTGAAAATAAAATATACTGCTCAAAAAAATAAAGGGAACACTTAAACAACACAATGTAACTCCAAGTCAATCACACTTCTGTGAAATCAAACTGTCCACTTAGGAAGCAACACTGATTGACAATAAATTTCACATGCTGTTGTGCAAATGGAATAGACAACAGGTGGAAATTATAGGCAATACGCAAGACACCCCCAATAAAGGAGTGGTTCTGCAGGTGGAGACCACAGACCACTTCTCAGTTCCTATGCTTCCTGGCTGATGTTTTGGTCACTTTTGAATGCTGGCGGTGCTTTCACTATAGTGGTAGCATGAGATGGAGTCTACAACCACACAAGTGGCTCAGGTAGTGCAGCTCATCCAGGATGGCACATCAATGCGAGCTGTGGCAAGAAGGTTTGCTGTGTCTGTCAGCGTAGTGTCCAGAGCATGGAGGCGCTACCAGGAGACAGGCCAGTACATCAGAGACGTGGAGGAGGCCATAGGAGGGCAACAACCTAGCAGGAGGAGCACTGCCAGAGCCCTGCAAATTGACCTCCAGCAGGCCACAAATGTGCATGTGTCTGCTCAAATGGTCAGAGACAGACTCCATGAGGGTGGTATGAGGGCCCGACGTCCACAGGTGGGGGTTGTGCTTACAGCCCAACACCGTGCAGGACGTTTGGCATTTGCCAGAGAACACCAAGATTGGCAAATTCGCCACTGGCGACCTGTGCTCTTCACAGATGAAAGCAGGTTCACACTGAGCACGTGACAGACGTGACAGAGTCTGGAGACGCCGTAGAGAACGTTCTGCTGCCTGCAACATCCTCCAGCATGACTGGTTTGGCGGTGGGTCAGTCATGGTGTGGGGTGGCATTTCTTTGGGGGGGCCGCACAGCCCTCCATGTGCTTGCCAGAGGTAGCCTGACTGCCATTAGGTACCGAGATGAGATCCTCAGACCCCTTGTGAGACCATATGCTGGTGCGCTTGGCCCTGAGTTCCTCCTAATGCAAGACAATGCTAGACCTCATGTGGCTGGAGTGTGTCAGCAGTTCCTGCAAGAGGAAGGCATTGATGCTATGGACTGGCCCGCCCGTTCCCCAGACCTGAATCCAATTGAGCACATCTGGGACATCATGTCTCGCTCCATCCACCAACGCCACGTTGCACCACAGACTGTCCAGGAGTTGGCGGATGCTTTAGTCCAGGTCTGGGAGGAGATCCCTCAGGAGACCATCCACCACCTCATCAGGAGCATGCCCAGGCGTTGTAGGGAGGTCATACAGGCACGTGGAGGCCACACACACTACTGAGTCTCATTTTGACTTGTTTTAAGGACATTACATCAAAGTTGGATCAGCCTGTAGTGTGGTTTTCCACTTTAATTTTGAATGTGACTCCAAATCCAGACCTCCATGGGTTGATAAATTGGATTTCCATTGATTATTTTTGTGTGATTTTGTTGTCAGCACATTCAACTATGTAAAGAAAAAAGTATTTAATAAGATTATTTCTTTCATTCAGATCTAGGATGTGTTGTTTAAGTGTTCCCTTTATTTTTTTGAGCAGTGTATATAAATATCTAATTTACATAGTATTGACTCAGGAGTATGAATATTTATGTATTTCTGGGTAAGTCTCTAACACAGAACTTAAACCGGCTGCTTGTGTGCGCCATCGTGCGCCATCGTGCATACATTTATTTTGTCCCCCCACACCAAACGCGATCATGACATGCAGGTTAAAATATTTTACTCAACATTTTTTTTGTGTGCACTTGATTATAGTGGCCACTATAATAGAGCAAAAATACAATGCCAGTTTCATTCTATTTCTACTTTAAAATGCAGATGAAATGCACACCAAAATATGTTACAGATACTATAAAAATGTCTATCACTCAGACAGTTAGTGAATACACAGCATCCAGCACAGCAAACAATCAATCAAATGTATTTTACAAAAGGCCTTTTTACATCAAAATAATAACCACAGTGGTTATAGAGAGTGCAACAGTTCAACACCTCAGGAGCAAATGTCAGTTGGCTTTTCATAGCTGAGCCATCATAGGTTGAGAGAGTCAAAACAGCAGGACCGGGACAAGGTAGCACATCCATTGAAAAGGGTAAAACAATCAGCAGAAAATCAATTCCACTCCGGTTTCCTTTTATGGATGGGTGTATCTTTGAATTCCCTGTTGAATGGCCTGCTCCTTCTCCATTTTTGGAACACCATCCCGCTCCCCCAAAGGTGTCGATAGTATATCTTGGCCTGCGCTGGGATGATTGTGATTCTGAGCTCTCATGTTCATACAGCGAGTTATGGTCTTCACTGATCTCATTCTCCATCAGCTCCAACTGTGGCGTATAGGGGCAGGTTGTATACTGATGGTCGTGAGCGCAATCTAGCTGGGCAATGAGCTCTTTAGTGATGGTCCCGGTGGACCTCTTCTCCACCGCAGCACAGGAACACTCTGGCACCCAGGGGTCAGTTTGGCATGCTGTACTAACCGTTCTTTCTTGTTGGTAGAAAACAATTAAGGCATCTATTAGGCTATAGTTATATTCAAGAATCACTGCATATACTTGAAATAAACAATAGCCTTAGAAATAACATATATTTGCATGTACCACCTCTGCCTCCTGCACAGTCTCCTCCAGGATGAAAACAGTTTCAGGGATGAAGATTTCATCCTGAAAACAAACGTTTTGTTAAGACAACTGAACCCAAATATGTCAGTTGGGATTCACAAGCTACCTGTTTTGTATGCTTTGTCAACACACACAGCAAATACAGGGACATTTATTTTTCAGCAAACATTAGCTATATCAACTTCAGTCTTGCTAAATGAGCTAACAAAACATTACAAAAACAATCTGTCATGTTAGGGTTGAACTGGCTATTTGTTTGCATAGCCTATATAATATAATGGAGAAGCTATGCTACAATATTAAGTATATAAACTATTGATAAGTCAACTGCTGAAGACAATAACTACACCCGGCAACAGGAAGTGCGTCACGAGGCTGGGACCAGCCTGCACGCCAACGATAGGATGAGTAAGTTTAAACATGCTCATCCTCCCTCTGGCAGGCCAGCAGTGAGCCGGAACTATCTCTGTCAGAGTATTTAAGGATGAACAAAGGATATGTCGTTCTCTTCTCTGTTTGCCCTGCGTGGTGTTACAGTGAGACCGTATATACGAACATCATATTTTCCATTTGTACTATCATTCTATTTACTTAAAGATGAATTAAATAATTGCAAAACTAAGTTGCATGGTTTGTTTATATCCTAATACCAGATTCGAATTGACGCGACCCGACAGTCAACAAAATGTATTACAGTACTTTACTGAGGTGGAAGCTAGCTAAAGTAACTAACGTTACCTAATAACAGGGGTACACAGAAACTATGTTGCAATTTTAGTTGCAGTTGAGTTGCTTTCTAACATTAATTGGTGGGGGTGTTACGGTGGGTGTTCACTAGCAAGCGGTAAATTGCCGCGTGCTGCTTAGGCTGCCCAAAGTGGCCCGCTTGTGGGCGTGCTGGCAGCGTATGGCAGTATATAGCAGCACGTTCAGTTGTGCGTCAAGAATTCAGCATAGCAAGTTTGTATGAAGGTCTGGTTGGTACATAGTTCAATAGTAATATCCTCTAAAACGCTCTGGTGACAGACAAACAAACAAACAAACTTTGCTGCCCTGTTTCCTAATTTGCCAAATGGCTGGGAGAACGTATTCAAGTAAGTTTCGAAAATGTAAAAAAAACGATGTATTAATAAGTGACTAGCTACAGTGCAGGCTAACTCAAATGAGATGCTAAATGAGCTAGCTAGTCGGCTAGCTAGCTATCTTGCCAACTTCACATACTGTATAGATAGCGAGCTAAGTGAATTAAATATCACTAGCTACCTAACTTCATATTAGCTAGCTATCTTGATGTATTTATCATTGTAAAAAAAAAAACTCCAAATGCATTTGTAGGTAACTAGCTAACAGCCATGGAGGAGGGTGAAAGGATAGCAGCCCCAACTATCAAAGTGAGAGAGTAGGCTATTCTGGATAGGGCAGGTACTTTTGTGTAGTTCCTGTCCCTAGAAGTGAAGACGAAGATAATAGTAACATAATATTCAGTGCGGTGTAATTTGACTAATGACTAATGAAGTCTGTTTCTTGAGGTTTTCTGTCCTACGATAAAGAGAGCTGTGAAAGCCTGTCTACATATGAAGAGGTCCCAATGAAGAGTGGTTCTCAGTCCTGGTCCTTGGGACTCAAAGGGGTGCACATTTTTGTTTTTGCCTTAGCATTGCACAGCTGAGTCAAATGATCAACTCATCAAGCTTCAAGTGGTATTTATGTATTCATTTGTGATGCTATCCTTGATATGATCCTGTTATTGTCACATGCTACACATGCACATATGTGTGCCCATGCATCTATCAATTCAATGTTATCATGGTTTGTTATCAGGGATATTATACTTTAGTAATCCACAGTGACCTGGTGATGTAAAAGTCTAATAATCACATTATCTTCCATATTCCTACAGATACCTAGTAACTGGAGATTCCTTCAAAACGATTGCCTACAGTTAACGTGTAGGGCACTGCAAGGTTGGGTGACCACTGCCTCCTGGTGGAATTCAGGCGTGTGAAGGGTACCTGTGTCCAGCATAACTTCCTGAGGATGGACAAGAGGACCAGGAGGGGATCTGCAGCTCGCCGCCGTGTGCCAGAGAAGTTTGCTGCTCTGCAGGATGTTTCAAGGATGGGGTCCAACAACACAGCAAGAGAGGCAATCCGTGTGCGGGAGATCTTTACCTCCTACTTCTTCGAAGATGGTGCTGTTCCCTGGCAACAGCATAGACTACATTATGCACAACCAAAGGCTCTTTTAAGAGCCATTCACATTGCAATAAGAGTATTTTCCCATTTATTTAGCTATGTCAAGTGCAGTTATTCAGCTTCTCTCCCTTTGATTTCTACTTCTCAGGTGAGGGTGCTGTTTAGGTAAGGGTGTTGTCTTTGCTGTCTTTGTATCTAAGATAATTGTGTAGTTTAGAGTAATTATCGAGGTTACCTAGCCAGCTACACTTTCAAACAAAGTCAACAACGCAGCAACTGCTAGCTAGCCTACTTCACCAGCCAGCAGTACTGTATCATTTTAATCATTTTAGTCAATAAGATTTTTGCAACGTAAGCTTAACTTTCTGAACATTCGAGACGTGTAGTCCACTTGTCATTCCAATCTCCTTTGCATTAGCGTAGCCTCTTCTGTAGCCTGTCAACTATGTGTCTGTCTATCCCTGTTCTCTCCTCTCTGCACAGGCCATACAAACGCTTCACACCGCATGGCCGCTGCCACTCTAACCTGGTGGTCCCAGCGCGCACGACCCACGTGGAGTTCCAGGTCTCCGGCAGCCTCTGGAACTGCAGATCTGCGGCCAACAAGGCAGAGTTCATCTCAGCCTATGCTTCCCTCCAGTCCCTCGACTTCTTGGCACTGACGGAAACATGGATTACCACAGATAACACTGCTACTCCTACTGCTCTCTCCTCGTCTGCCCACGTGTTCTCGCACACCCCGAGAGGGATCCTTTGGGATCCTCATCTCTCCCAAGTGGACATTCTCTCTTTCTCCCCTGACCCATCTGTCTATCGCCTCCTTTGAATTCCATGCTGTCACAGTTACCAGCCCTTTCAAGCTTAACATCCTTATCATTTATCGCCCTCCAGGTTCCCTTGGAGAGTTCATCAATGAGCTTGACGCCTTGATAAGTTCCTTTCCTGAGGATGGCTCACCTCTCACAGTCCTGGGTGACTTTAACCTCCCCACGTCTACCTTTGACTCATTCCTCTCTGTCTCCTTCTTTCCACTCCTCTCCTCTTTTGACCTCACCCTTTCACCTTCCCCCCCTACTCACAAGGCAGGCAATACGCTTGACCTCATCTTTACTAGATGCTGTTCTTCCACTAATCTCATTGCAACTCCCCTCCAAGTCTCCGACCACTACCTTGTATCCTTTTCCCTCTCGCTCTCATCCAACACTTCCCACTCTGCCCCTACTCGGATGGTATCGCGCCGTCTCAACCTTCGCTCTCTCTCCCCCGCTACTCTCTCCTCTTCCATCCTATCATCTCTTCCCTCTGCTCAAACCTTCTCCAACCTATCTCCTGATTCTGCCTCCTCAACCCTCCTCTCCTCCCTTTCTGCATCCTTTGACTCTCTATGTCCCCTATCCTCCAGGCCGGCTCGGTCCTCCCCTCCTGCTCCGTGGCTCGACAACTCATTGCAAGCTCACAGAACAGGGCGCCGGGCAGCCGAGCGGAAATGGAGGAAAACTCGCCTCCCTGTGGACCTGGCATCCTTTCACTCCCTCCTCTCTACATATTCCTCTTCTGTCTCTGCTGCTAAAGCCACTTTCTACCACTCTAAATTCCAAGCATCTGCCTCTAACCCTAGGAAGCTCTTTGCCACCTTCTCCTCCCTCCTGAATCCGCCTCCCCCTCCCCCCCCCTCCTCCCTCTCTGCGGATGACTTCGTCAACCATTTTGAAAAGAAGGTCGACGACATCCGATCCTCGTTTGCTAAGTCAAACGACACCGCTGGTTCTGCTCACACTGCCCTACCCTGTGCTTTGACCTCTTTCTCCCCTCTCTCTCCAGATGAAATCTCGCGTCTTGTGACGGCCGGTCGCCCAACAACCTGCCCGCTCGACCCTATCCCCTCCTCTCTTCTCCAGACCATTTCCGGAGACCTTCTCCCTTATCTCACCTTGCTCATCAACTCATCCTTGACCGCTGGCTACGTCCCTTCCGTCTTCAAGAGTGCGAGAGTTGCACCCCTTCTGAAAAAACCTACACTCGATCCCTCCGATGTCAACAACTACAGACCAGTATCCCTTCTTTCTTTTCTCTCAAACTCTTGAATGTGCCGTCCTTGGCCAGCTCTCCTGCTATCGCTCTCAGAATGACCTTCTTGATCCAAATCAGTCAGGTTTCAAGACTAGTCATTCAACTGAGACTGCTCTTCTCTGTGTCACGGAGGCGCTCCGCACTGCTAAAGCTAACTCTCTCTCCTCTGCTCTCATCCTTCTAGACCTATCGGCTGCCTTTGATACTGTGAACCATCAGATCCTCCTCTCCACCCTCTCCGAGTTGGGGATCTCTGGCGCGGCCCACGCTTGGATTGCGTCCTACCTGACAGGTCGCTCCTACCAGGTGGCGTGGCGAGAATCTGTCTCCGCACCACGTGCTCTCACAACTGGTGTCCCCCAGGGCTCTGTTCTAGGCCCTCTCCTATTCTCGCTATACACCAAGTCACTTGGCTCTGTCATATCCTCACATGGTCTCTCCTATCATTGCTATGCAGACGACACACAATTAATCTTCTCCTTTCCCCCTTCTGATAACCAGGTGGCGAATCGCATCTCTGCATGTCTGGCAGACATATCAGTGTGGATGACGGATCACCACCTCAAGCTGAACCTCGGCAAGACGGAGCTGCTCTTCCTCCTGGGGAAGGACTGCCCGTTCCATGATCTCGCCATCACGGTTGACAACTCCATTGTGTCTTCCTCCCAGAGTGCTAAGAACCTTGGCGTGATCCTGGACAACACCCTGTCGTTCTCAACTAACATCAAGGCGGTGGCCCGTTCCTGTAGGTTCATGCTCTACAACATTCGCAGAGTACAACCCTGCCTCACACAGGAAGCGGCGCAGGTCCTAATCCAGGCACTTGTCATCTCCCGTCTGGATTACTGCAACTCGCTGTTGGCTGGGCTCCCTGCCTGTGCCATTAAACCCCTACAACTCATCCAGAACGTCGCAGCCCGTCTGGTGTTCAACCTTCCCAAGTTCTCTCACGTCACCCCGCTCCTCCGCTCTCTCCACTGGCTTCCAGTTGAAGCTCGCATCCGCTACAAGACCATGGTGCTTGCCTACGGAGCTGTGAGGGGAACGGCACCTCCTTACCTTCAGGCTCTGATCAGGCCCTACACCCAAACAAGGGCACTGCGTTCATCCACCTCTGGCCTGCTCGCCTCCCTACCTCTGAGGAAGTACAGTTCCCGCTCAGCCCAGTCAAAACTGTTCGCTGCTCTGGCACCCCAATGGTGGAACAAACTCCCTCACGACGCCAGGACAGCGGAGTCAATCACCACCTTCCAGAGACACCTGAAACCCCACCTCTTTAAGGAATACCTAGGATAGGATAAAGTAATCCTTCTAACCCCCCCTCCCTTAAAATATTTAGATGCACTATTGTAAAGTGGTTGTTCCACTGGATATCATAAGGTGAATGCACCAATTTGTAAGTCGCTCTGGATAAGAGCGTCTGCTAAATGACTTAAATGTAAATGTAAATGTAAATGGTGTGATGTCTGTACAAAAACAAAACGGGCTATTTTAAAATCACCCATATTGAAAAAATGCAGAACAATTAGACACCCTATAACCCACACACTCATGTATCAATCTGATTGATGGATTGTGTTGTGCAGTAAGCAGGCTCAAGTGTATAACTGTGGCTCCTTCCACCTTCAAAGAATAGGCAAGAGGGCCAAACATGGACAATAGTAAGACACTTCATTACTTCTATAACTACGCTATATTGTTTGTCCTCGTGTGTCTGTTCATGTTTTTCAGCATAAAGTACTCTGCAGCCACTTAGTGTGGTGTGGACACCAGGTGAAGCCACACATACAGATTCCTTTTGAACACTATCTTTAATAACTTCTTAAGGCTAGGGGGCAGTATTTTGACGTCCGGATGACAGCGTGCCCAAAGTAAAATGTCTGCTACTCAGGCCCAGACGCTAGGATAAGCATATAATTAGTAGATTTGGATAGAAAACACTCTAAAGTTTCTAAAACTGTTAGAATAATGTCTGTGAGTATAACAGAACTGATTTGGCAGGCGAAACCCCAAGCACAATCCATCCAGGGGGGAAAAAAATTGAGGTCATTGTGTTCTATGGGAAACCCTATTTATGAGGAACCTGGTTGCAGTTCCTATGGCTTCCACTAGATGTCAACAGTCTTTAGAAATTGTTCGATGTTTTTCTTTTGAGAAATGAAGAAGTATGGCTGTTCTTTGTGTCACTCCAGGTGGACTCTACTGTTTTGGTGCGCGTGAACTGGAACGCGCTTCACGTTGTTTTTATCCGGTATTGGAAACATTTTATTCCGTCTTAAATTTTATTGATTTATTTACATTTTAGGATACCTGAGGTTGGATTAGGAACGTTTTTTTTATGTTTTATGTTTGGGCCAAGTACATTGAAATAGAGATGCCGTAGTCCCAGAGTTAATGATCCGAGGTCAGTTTTGCATGTCACCTCCTGATGATTATGATAACTAACAATGTTAGAATAAAAAATTAAAACACAAGACTTAAACATGCTCTCTCTCCATCTGTCTCTCGTCTGCAGACATGTTTTGATGAGAGAGAGGATGCCAACCCCCAGTCCCATCATCACCACCTCACCCGCTCTTAAGATAACCTTTGGGCTGACTAGAGACACTATTATGTAATTGTGATGAACTGAGAGAATATTTGGGTAGCACTGATTCATTAATCATATGTTGTCTTCCCTGCTCCTATGTTCTTACCACTTTGCCTTTGTCTTTTACACCTCTCACCACCACCTCTTTCTTCCTCTGTTTTTATAATGCACAACATATGTGCATTAAAGTACAGATTGAACTAGTATTTATAATGCATGTATTTATAACATTTGGATAATGAACTTCATTCAATAAAGCGTTTCACATTCTCTACTGGTTGAAATTAAGTATAATTTGATGAAATACTACACCTATCCTGTGTTTATCAGATCAATGCAGATGAAGGGCATTAGATATTGCGATGAACCGGTTTTAGAGTATTTACATGATGCATAAGAAGTGTAGTGTACTGTTTTTTTTAAATTCTATTTCTGAATTACAAATCAGCCTTTAACTAGTTAAATCCTGTTTCTAGTCTATTAGTTACAATGTGTAACCATTGATGTCCCAGGACCAAGATTGGTAAACACAGTTGAAGTGTATAATTGTAATGCATACATACAGACACAATATCATTCAAAGACTGGAATTTGATACTCCTGGTATTGGATATGACTGAAAAAGAATATTCATACCTGAACTGCACCTTTATTTGCCAAGGTAGAGTACATGATCAGTGAACATATTAAATGTACATGCTACAATGTGGGGATCTGTTAATAACTACATGTATATACGACTTGTATCCTTGGCACAAAGTTATATTCTACTTAATCCATAGGCTTCATAAATGTCATTCAGACTGTTTTGAAGTTGATACAACTGGCTATGATAGCTGAGGTTCATAGCTAGGTTCTGAACTAATATGTATTCCAAACGTTTGGGTCCATACACAGATCGGCTAGATAGCTAGCTACACATCCATAGGCATACAGGTATTGTTATCCTCCACTGGACAATAAGCAAGAACATAGCTAGCTACGTTATTTCATCTATCTGTATTGCAAATGTCAGCATGGCAAGCTTACAAAATTGTACATTCAAATTGCAGTAAATGCTTTAGTTAGCTAGATTCTTTACATCCACTGATTCACAAGACAGCCTGGTTTGCTGGGTGTTTCAGGAGTCCCTAAAACAAAAAAACAGAATTACAATTTCATACTAATGTCACAACTCATAAAGCTAGCCAGCTAGCTGGCTAATGTTAGCTAGTCAGTTTGCTAAATCGCGATTTTCGTAAATTAACTTTATGATAAACTATGCATAATCGTTTGTCTCTACATTAACTAACATATTCCTGTCAATTGTACATTTTTTGCATGATTCGTTATGACGTTATAATCACTTACATTTGCTTCCATCCTAGTATTTTTGTCAGCCATCTTTGATGAAAGTCTCCAGCCTTGGGGCGCACAGCGTCAAATTCGTCATGGGAACCACTCGATATGATTGGTCATCGCCCAGCGGTCACCGCTGGTGATTTGCATAAAGATGGGCAAAGTTTCTATTTTTCACCGCCTCCCAAGCCACCTTCGCACCGCCCAAACTGTCCCCTGCCCTCTCCGCTTCTTGAAATGAATGGGAAGCGGTGTTTCAGCGCGGCATCCTGTGCTTGTGTATCATGCACATGAGGCCTCAAACTGCCGACACGTACACGTCATTTAGATGTAGTATTCACGTCGCGTGACGGTGTCAGTCAGTTTGCGTGTAAATGTATCATGAATGATCTTACCATTAACGCCTTAAAACGTCTACATGTGTTACGCGTTAGTTTTAGTGTATGATTAGTTTATCAATTTCATTTGTCGATTTAGCTAAAATAGGCCTATCATCTCAATGCAAAAATTATTAGGCTAGTTGATATCGCAGCCACCATTACTGTGTAGATATGCCTATTTCTCGCACCAATACAAACACAAGAGCTTCTTAGTAGTCTAGTGGTTAGAGTGTTGGGCCAGTATTCCTAAGGTTGCTAGAGCGAATCCCAAAACTGGCATGATAAACTTTTTTGTCGTTTTGGCCGAGCAAGGCAGTTAACCCACTGTTCCTCAGGCGACGAATACGTGGATTTGGATTACGGCAGGCCACCGCACCTCTTTGATTCAGAGGGTTTGGGTTAAATGCGGAAGACACATTTCAGTTGAATGCATTCAGTTGTACAACTGACTAGGTATACCCCTTTCATTTTCTTTGTTGGGGTAGTCTAGGTCTCTAGTGGCGCATTCAAAACAACTCGGAAGTCGGCAGTTTTTAATCTTCCGACTTCAGTGCGTTCAAGACAACTGGGAACTCTGAAAAAAACGAGCTCAGACTGGGATTTTTTTTTTTAAGTCATCCAACTCGGAATCTCTGGCATCTTTCTCTGGCCTGAAAATCACCGATGTCATGATTTGACCTCGTTTTCCCCCCACTTCCCAGTTTACCCGATTAACAGACACAATCACTTTCACCATGCAGTCCTTCCGTCTATACATTTCTGTGGAGATGTCTTATGGTTAAAAGCAGGGTTCGAATTGAGGGGGTATGTGATGATATAGGCCTTGTTATAGAGACAAACAAAAAGCATATGCTACCACTTGTTTGCTTAGCCTTAGGAAAAGCAACGGTCCAGATTTTATAAAGCGATCTAGGCTACAACAATGATAAACTCCACGACTATTTCCGCAGTCTACTAGCCTAACGAAGGTCTTGCGCAGCCTAAACATCCCAGGAAAATGTGGTTAGTTAATTAAATGCTCTGCAATGTAGAGCTCTGCCTAATGCAAAATACCAAACAGTTAGAATCGGTATGGGTCTATGCATCGACCAAACAGCTTAACAGATAAAAACATGTATTATTAAGGAGAATTCCATTGAATCAGGCTATTAATTTTAGTGCAGTTGCGTTCTTACGCATATCCTTATAGGCTGACCACACCGCTTGCGTCGTGTGCGCGTTGCAAAATAAATTGTTATTCAATGTTATTCAATTATTGCACACACACTGCCAACGAGCGTCTGCGTTGCCAAGGGCTAAAATAGAAATCAGTTCTATTTCTGACTCAGATCGCGCTGCAAGTCCTGCCTCTCCCATCTCCTCATTGGTTTATAGAAGCAGGTACCCACGTGCTATCTCCTCATTGGTTATACCCACGTGGGTGATTGAAGACGAACGAGGTCAGTGGCAGTAATGCACCTAATTTATGAAAGTTGCCAATCGCAATATAAAGTCAAGAGAAGAAAAAGCCTGTAAGGAAGAGAGATGACTGGAAACAATTCGGTTGACCGTTTTGTGTGGATTAATTGTCGGAGTAGAGGACCTTGGGCATTTCAGGTAAAATAACAACTCAATGTTTATATCCCAGGACAAATTAGCTAGCAACAGCAAGCTAGCTAATTAGGACAAATTAGCTAGCAAGTGCAAGCTAGCTAGCTAAATTGCCATACATGTTTAATGCTTTCGACCTGTCCCCAAATTCATGTAATTGGTTCAGAGTTTGTTTTGATATTTTAACCTGCATGTCGTGATCGCGTTTGGTGTGGGGACAAAATAAATGTATGCACAATGGCGCACGCGCACAGCCGGTTTGTGTTCCGTGTAGACTAAACAGAAACGAAAACACCCCAGCCTGTTTCGATCACAGATCATGATGAAGCCTGAACATTTAGGGTGTGTGTCATTGATTTAGCCCACAATTGCCTACAGATTTGGTACACATGAAGACTTATATTTAATCTGGAATTGACAAAAGCCTGACTAAGATCCCGACTTTCCTTCACGTCATATTTATTACCAATTAGACTAAATGTATTCCTATTAATTTGCATAGGCTAACCATTGCGATTAATGTTATTTACCATCTTCTGCTTTTTATGAATAAACAGGCATCAGGGTAAACATAATATCATTTCATTGCCCCCTTCACCCACCCCGCACACATTCATGTTACTTACCTTACAGATCACAAAGTGAGCTAATTTCCACCCCATTCATATGCAAATACATTTGATTCATACACTGGCTTGTCTGGGGGGCATGTTTTCATTTTAAACAGGCATTCCCTTATCTACACTGAAATAATGTTGGTCCTCATTTATGATAAAAACAAATCATACCTCATTAGTACACCCTTGTGGTTGAATATATATATATATATATTGTATGTCTTATGATACAATTAATAATATTGAACTAACAAATACCGTCAAGGGATACGTTACAATTTACAATAATGAACACCTTATGAAACAGCTGTGAAAACCAATCTAGCAATATTTTAGATTTAAATATATAACCATTGATATTTGTTTGGTACATGTGTGTCAATTTACTTTCAGATTTTTTGTACACTCACATGGCAATCAGACTGAAATACAGAATTCTGGTGTGTGGAATAGAGAGGAGGTGGGTATTGTGTGGATGGGAGGTTGTGCCTGTCACTTGTTTTTCAACAGGTAGTGGACCCGAAGAGGGAATGTGCAAAGTCCAGGCGCTACTGCCCTCTTTGTTCTGAGTGTTTGCAGTGCTAGTGTTTTTAGCTAATCTGTGCAGCTCACATTATGTGCCCAGTATGACAGTTGTATTGCTCTTTCTTAGCAGATAATGACAACTTGACATTAACAGTAGCTGATGTAATGAAAAGTTGGAGGGTGGTTGATAATGGAGAACAAATCGATTGGATCCATGTTGCGGTGTTAGGCAGAACCCCTAGGTCCTGGAGAACAGGAGCAGAGTTAAAGGGAACAGACATAAACACACAGGTTAAATGATTATCAGGTATGTAAAAATACTGAATGATTTCATTTAAATGTTTGATTAGACATGCAATAATGTTAATGGCAGACATTAAAATAAAGGATGCCTGTCTAATTTTTGATGTCAGTGGGGTTGATGAGGGAGGTAAGGGAAGGTCCCTGGAAAAGATAGAGAGATGAGTTCTGAGAGAAACTCCAGGATGGTGTCATGACCACTGGAGTCATACACCTTAACAGTACCTACCTGGTAGAGGCGGTTACTTAACGTGACCCAGTGGTTAGCCTTGAGATTGACTATTTGGAGAAACCGCTGGGCCAGTGTTGGTACTGCTGACAGCATAGCGATGCCGCCCACCACGAGGCAGCAAATGCAAATAGTTATCAGCAGAGATTTTTATGTTCACCTCAATGGATGTTGATCCCAGCTAGGAGTGAAAGAGCCCCAAGCTTTCCCGGGTCTCGCCTTCCTTTCATCCTTCTTCCAAGCCAAGTCATTCACCCAGATGTCGAAGCATTTGGTCCCTTTGATTCTTCTCAGGTGGCTCTCCTCATGCACCCTGTCCATGTTGTCTCACCTTTTATTTTATTTATTTTTAATTTCACCTTTATTTAACCAGGTAGGCCAGTTGAGAACAAGTTCTCATTTACAACTGCGACCTGGCCAAGATAAAGTAAAGCAGTGCGACAAAAACAACAACACAGAGTTACACATAAACAAACGTACAGTCAATAACACAATAGAAAAATCTATGTACAATACGTGCAAATGTAGAAGTGTAGGGAGGTAGGCGAGAAAATAGGCCAGAAGCAATTGATAATAGAAATTGATAATAGAGAAATGCAATTATATTTCAAATGATTACAAATACATCTCTTATATATCTCTTGGAAGTCCAGAAAATAAATTAACAGCAGACAACTAATTTTTACCTGGTCAAAATCCTCCACATCCTTCTCAGTGCCTGAAGGTGGTATTCGAAGGCTTCTGATCTGGTTCGACAACTTCCACATCTGGTGAAGTATCAGTGACAAAGTACATTATACAAAAACAGCAAAAGAAAAACACTAAGTCAATAAAAAATATATATACTACAGTATATGCAATAATGTTATATACAATTGCATTGTTTACGCCAGTTAACTGCTGCGGCTCCCCTCCATATAGCAGGCGATAGAGTGAATACTCTGGATGCCTGGACACTGCTGTGTTGTGTGAAAAGATAATTACCTTCAGATTGTCCTTCCACCATTCCTGTTACCCATCAAGGGACTTGCCATTGGCACTCCCGTTGGTCCATTCATCCAAACGTGGAGTCACCATATATCTACACATTCACATTATATATAAAACTGATTAGTTGTCGACGGGATATAAATAGCACTCCTAAAGAAGATGCATTTTCAAGTTAGCTACCAACTTCAAAGATGGAACTTTAGCTAGCATAAAACCTTACATGGCAAACTGAGATTCGGCAAATAACATATAAAGAGTTGCTTATTTGACGCCAAACCGACAACATTAGTTACTAATAGCATAAATTACTAATGTACGATGTAAAAGGTTGATTTTATGATGTAATGTCAACTTTATACATTTGTATCCCGGGACCATTCAATTTTCAACTCACCCACAGCAATTCTCCATAGATCTGCTGTGGATTACACAGAATACCATACCTTTATCACTGAGTGTATTTTAGACAATGTAAACACACTAATCCACCAGGAGGTGGCATAACACCCATTTTATGCAGGAATTTAACAATTTAATTACACCGTTACACTACAACCATTACATTAAAAACTGACATTGACTAAAACCAACTAGGCTAGAGCTAACTACTATAGCGTTTAACCAAGCTACATTTGGTTAGCATCAAGCTAGTAAACTGTTAAACACTATTTTTGTACAAATGTTAACACTAACACATTTTATCATGACATCACATATTTACATAGTTTACTTAAAGTAAACTGAGTCTTTGTTCATAGAAAATAAAACAAATTGGATCTAAAATGTTGGGGAAAGAAGGTTTGGACGCCATGTTAATCCCTTCTCATTCATGTAAACCATTAGCAACCTAGCCAAACTCCATTAATTTAATTACAATGTGGAAAATACCAACCGGTTTTTCACTCAGTTAAAACTGCCTTCAAACGTCAAACTCATGGACTATGTAATTAACCAAGTTACCTCAATATTGAGTCGTATGTAATGTTCAAAAATGCAATATATGAATTAATAGGGTAAAACGATGAGACGGAGGAATGTTCGTTTTCAAAACTAGTCATTCTCCATAATGAAGAAGAAATGTTAAATATCTCACTAACTCACTTCATTAATGTCGAGGGGGTGCTGAAGATGTTGGCGAGTGCAGACGATATTTTAGCTTGCTCTGAGTAACCTTAATTTTTTATCCCTCTCAAAAAAGGGACATTTTTGTTTACTCAAATGGACACCAATGGACATTGGCTTGTAGCGGTCATCAACCACATGGACAGATTATTTGTGTAATGTATATGTATACTGTTCTAGTCCTCCAAATAACTTACTTCTAGAGGAAATTGAAGAAATTCTCAAATCTTCTAAGAAAATATCCATCCAGTCAGATTATAGTTGGAGATTTTAGTATGGTTTATTCTAATGAGACTGATAGATTGCCCCATAGGCCTAACATTGGTGTGAACAAGTTGGTGAATTTCTGCCAAAGCCTGGACTTAATTAACATATGGAGAGTTAAAAACCCGGGAGAGAAACAATACACATAGAGTAATAGAGATCGTCCTCTACAATCAAGAATTGATTTGTGGGTGATAACCTCTAGTCTTGAGCCCAACACTGTAGAGGTAAAAATACTGCCTGCAGTCCTGACGGATCATAAAGTCATATGGTTGACTATAAGAATGTGCAGTAATGATGGTAAGAAATACTCTGGTGGTTATTGGAAATTAAATAACTCATTGTAGTTGCATGATGAGTTAAAAAAATTCTGTTTACTGGAGTTTAGCTACGTCTAATGCAGAATAAGGGAAATATTGGGAACTGCTGAAATTTAAAATCCGCTCAACCTGTATTACTTATGGAAAATGGCTTGCTTTAAGATGTGAGGTAGCTGAACTCTCTAAAACAATTGTGGATATCACAGAGATTGAGCATCTTGATCTTAATGAGAAAGCTAAATTGAATGATTTACAGAATCAACTGGATACATTGTATGAGGAAAAGGCTGGAGGAGCTTTCATAAGATCCAGAAAACAATGGCTTGAAAAAGGCGAAAAGAACTGTAGATACTTTTTTAATTTGGAAAAGAGGAGAGGAGAACTCAACACACTTCGGAAATGTAAGATTAATGGGGTTACCACTGAGGATAGAGAGCTGTTATCAGACTTTACAACTACGTTTTATGAGAATCATTACTCCTTAGATAACAATTTGAGTGACTCTAAGGATCTCCTTGATTCTATAGAGAATGTTCGGTCAATCGGTCTTGTTGTCAAGATTTATCCATTATGGACATCCAGTACAGGGTTGCTCAGTTAAAAAATAACAAATCTCCAGGTTGTGATGGATTAACCTCTGAATTTTACAAAACCTTCTCTGAAGAAATAGCACCATTTTTACTTGAAACCTTCAAGTAGGCTATTAAGAAGGGAAAACTACCTGCCTCTCTGAAGCAAGGGGTTATTACTCTTACACCTAAACCACACAAGGATCTCTTAAATATTGATAATTGGCATCCAATCACACTCCTAAATAACGACTACAAAATATTAGCCTTAATCTTTGCAAAAAGGTTAAAGTCTTGCTTGAATGATCTGATTGATGAATGTCAATCAGGGTTTATGAAAGGGCGCCATAAATCTAATAATCTGAAGCTGGTGTTAGACTTGGTTGAGTATTGTGATCTATTGGATGACTTCCCTGTTATCTATTTTTGGATTTTCAGAAAGCATTTGATACAGTAAGTCTCAATTTTATCTTTGATTGTCTTAAGCATTTGAAGTTTGGTCTTTTTTGTTGTTGATGCTATTAGAACTTTGTATAATGGTGGCAATAGCTGTATCAAACTCTCATGGAACATCCTCAAGGTTTAACATTTATAAAGGAATACGACAAGGTTGTCCAATTTCACCTTTTTTATTTTTGTTAGTATCTCAAATTTTATGCTCATTAGTTCATAAAAGTCCATTTGAAGGCATTACATTCCAGGCCAGAGAGATCAAGATATCCCAACTGGCGGATGACTCCTCACTTTTAAAAAAAAATGTGTCACAAGCCTGTTAGGGATAGGGGGTAGTATTTTCACGTTTGGATGAAAAGCATGCCCAAAGTAAACTGCCTGCTAATCGGGCCCAGAGTCAAATATTTGCATATTATTAGTAGATTCGGATACAAAACACCCTAAAGTTTCTAAAACTGTTTGAATGGTGTCTGTGAGTATAACAGAACTCATTTGGCAGGCAAAAACCTGAGAAGGTTTCATGCAGGAAGTGGCCTGTCTGACAAGGTGTTGTTGTTCTTGCTTCTGTTTATTGAAGAGTCAGGATCTTAGCTGTAACGTGACACTTCCTACGGCTCCAATAGGCTCTCAGAGCCCGGGAAAAACCTGAACGATGACGAGGCAGCCTCAGGCTGAAACACATAATCGCCTTTGCCAAGTGGCCGATCAGAGGACAAAGGGCTTAGGCGCGTACCCGAGTCGACCCAGTGATATATTTTCTTTCGGCTGTTTACCTAATTGCAGATTCCCGGTCGGAATATTATCGCTTTTTTATGAGAAAAATGGCATAAAAATTGATTTTAAACAGCGGTTGACATGCTTCGAAGTACGGTAATGAAATATTTAGAAATCTTTTGTCACGAAATGCACCGTGCGCATGACCGTTATTTACCATTGGGATAGTGTCTAGAACGCACGAACAAAACGTCGCTGTTGGAACATAACTATGGATTATTTTGGACCAAACCTACATTTGTTATTGAAGTAGAAGTCCTGGGAGTGCATTCTGACGAAGAACAGGAAAGGTAATCAAACTTTTCTAATAGTAAATCTGACTTTGGTGAAGGCTAAACTTGATGGGTGTCTAAATAGCTAGCCCTGTGATGCCGGGCTATCTACTTAGAATATTGCAAAATGTGCTTTCACCGAAAAGCTATTTTAAAATCGGACATATCGAGTGCATAGAGGAGCAATGTATCTATAATTCTTAAAATAATTGTTATACTTTTTGTGAACGTTTATCGTGAGTAATTTAGTAAATTGTTAGTAAATTCGCTGGAAGTTTGCGGGGGGTATGCTAGTTCTGAACGTCACATGCTAATGTAAAAAGCTGGTTTTTGATATAAATATGAACTTGATTGAACAAAACATGCATGTATTGTATAACATAATGTCCTAGGTGTGTCATCTGATGAAGATCATCAAAGGTTAGTGCTGCATTTAGCTGTCTTCTGGGTTTTTGTGACATATGCTAGCTTGAAAAATGGGTGTCTGATTATTTCTGGCTGGGTACTCTGCTGACATAATCTAATGTTTTGCTTTCGTTGTAAAGCCTTTTTGAAATCGGACAGTGTGGTTAGATTAACGAGAGTCTTGTCTTTAAATAGCTGTAAAATAGTCATATGTTTGAGAAATTGAAGTAATAGCATTTCAAAGGTATTTGAAAATCGCGCCACAGGATTCAACTGGCTGTTACGTAGGTGGGACGAATTCGTCCCGCCGGTCCTAGAGAGGTTAATTGAATCCCTATCCAAACTACAGTGTCTGTGGGGTCATTTTGCACTTCCTAAGGCTTCCACTAGATGTCAACAGTCTGTAGAACCTTGTTTCATGCTTCTACTGTTACTGGGCAGAGAATAAGAGCTGTCTAAACCAGTGGACCATTGAGTTGTTTACTGCACACTCACGCAGGCACACCGATCCTTCTTTTTCCTCTGTAATGAATAAGTTATTGTCCGGTTGGAATATTATCGAAGATTTATGTTAAAAAGACCCTAAGGATTGATTGTAAACATCGTTTGACATGTTTCTACAAACGGTAATGGAACATTTTGACTTTTCGTCTCTGGTTTTGCGCTCGCGCATTTTGCCTTTGGATAGTGATCTGAACGTGCGAACAAAAGGAGGTATTTGGACATAAATATGGAGTTTATTGAACAAAACAAACATTTCTTGTGGGAGTCCTGGGAGTGCATTCCGATGAAGATCAGCAAAGGTAAGTGAAGATTTATAATACTATTTCTGAGTTTAGTTGACTCCAGAACTTGGCGGGTAACTGTATAGTTTGCTTTGATGGCTGCTCTGTACTCAGAATATTGAACAATGTGCTTTCGCTGTAAAGCTATTTTGAAATCTGACACAGCGGTTGCATTAAGGAGAAGTGTATCCATAATTCTTTCAATAACTGTTGTAAATTTGATCAACGTTTATGATGAGTATTTTTGTAAATTGATGTGCTCATTCACCGGAAGTTTTTGGAGGCAATACATTTTCTGAACATCATGCGCCAATGTAAAATGGGGTTTATGGATATAAATATGAACTTTATCGAACAAAACATACATGTATTGTGTAACATTGAGTCCTGGGAGTGTCATCTGATGATGATCATCAAAGGTTAGTGATTAATTTTAGCTGTATTTCTGGTTTTTGTGACGCCTCTCCTTGCTTGGAAAATGGCTGTGTGGTTTTTCTTGTTTAGGCGCTGTCCTAACATAATCTAATGTTATGCTTTTGCCGTAAAGCCTTTTTGAAATCAGACAATGTGGTTGGATTAACGAGAAGATTATCTTTAAAATGGTGTATAATAGTTGTATGTTTGAAAAATGTGAATTATGAGATATTTGTTGTTTTGAATTTGCCGCCCTGCTATTTCACTTGCTGTTGGCTAGGGGTTCCGCTAGCGGAACGTCTGTCCATAACAGGCTAGATTAGCATTGGATATCGTGAAGCAGTTCTCCAAATCTCAGGTTTGGTATTAAATCTTTGCAAATGTGAGTTGTTTGTTTTGAAAGGAGCTGTCAATCCAGCAGATTGTAACATCTCTGAAAAAGATACTGTAACCTACCTCGGTGTAAAGATCATCAAAAATCTTAAGGCTGTGAATTATCTTAATTTGAACCCTGTAACTAAATCTGTCAAAACAAATTACCCTCATGGTTAGGGAGGGATTTAAGTCTTCAAGGAAGGGTGCTTTTATCCAAAGCTGAGGGGCTTTCTTGTGCATCCTATCTTTTTTCATCTATTGACATTCCCAAATCCACTTGCTGTACCTTAGATAGGCTATTGTACAACTTCATATGGAAAAACAAGCCACATAAGATAAAAAGAGATGTTACCACCAACAGGGTTTGTGATGGCGGTCTAAATGTCTTAGACTTCACTCTCTTCAATCAGATATCAAATGTGAACTGGATTAAAAGGTACATAAAAAATCCTCATAGTTTCTGGAATATTATACCTCATTTTGTTTTTCTGAAATTCAGAGGGCTTACTTTTTTACTACAATGTCCATATATTGTGGGTAAACTTCGTGTGAAACTGGTGGCTTTTCACAAGCAGGCTTTAATGTGCTGGGCTTTGTTGTATAAACACAACTTTTCACCTCATACATTTTTTATATGGAACAATGGGTCGATATTATATAGAAACAAGATGTTATTTTACCATAAATGGTTCTCGCAAAACATTGTCCTTGTCAGCCAATTAGTTAATATTAGTGGGAATCTATTTACGCGGAGAGAATTTATGGAAAGATACTTTGAGGTTTCAAGCAAGGAATATGACACTTATTTAAGCTATACCTAGTGGGATAAAAACTTTACTTCAGAATAATGCATATTTTGGAATATCTCCGATTGTAAGCGATATCCAGGTGAATGGCATAGGTCTACTGGATACGAAATTCAACAATCGTTTATTAAGGGATATTTTCTACAGGAAGTCTATTCCCTGCGATATTTTGTTGGGCTTCATCGTTTGATGTAAACTGGCGCCGTGCTTGGCTCACTCCACACAAATGTATTCTGACCAATAAAGTAAAGGAGATCTCCTTTAAGATTATCCATAGATTCTATCCGTGTAATAGCTTGATTTCTAAATATATACCTGATGTTACCAGGGAATGTAGTTTTTGTGAACTAGAAACTGAATTTATTGAACACTTATTCTGTCATTGTTTATATAGTGAAGTGTCCTGGACTGATGTAAAACTATCTTGACATCAAAATGCATACAACCACTGAAATTTCTAAGTATTTTATTAGGAAACATTTTCATACACAAATCAAAATTTATGAAGAAAAAACCCCTTTTCTTAATTTTTAGAGTCATTGAAACGTATACAAAACAAAATGTTAAAAATAAAAAATCGCTACATGTCTATTTGAATTGATATAATGTGGATTAGTTTTATTTTTTTTTAATTCTAATTTCTTTGTGGAATACCTCTGGCTGTTATGTTTGTTTTGCATGTTACTGTTAATAATTTCTTTTTAAAACGCTTAAAAAATAAAAACGTCATTGTCACAGCTCCCCTAGTGGCAGTAATTATATACATACATTTAAATGCAAATACCTAGGAGGCAAAATATACAAAATAAAACATAAAAAAATATGACCATACATATGTGTTACATACACATGGCATATGCTTGAGTACCACCTTGACAACTCTGATTGCATGCCTCAATAAATTAATACTAGAACATTCTTAGCCAGGATTATTTATTTCAAATCAAACTTTGTCACATGCGCCGAATACAGCAAGTGTAGACTTTTCCGTGAAATGCATACTTACAAGCCTTTAACCAACAGTGCAGTTCAAGAAGTTTAAGAGAATATTTACCAAATAAAGTAAAAAATGTAATTGAAAAATAATTAAAACTAACACAATAACATAACAATAACAAGGCTATATACAGGGGGTACCGGTACCGAGTCAGTGTGCAGGGGTACAGGTTAGTTGAGGTAATTTGTACATGTAGATAGGGGTGAAGTGACTATGCATAGATATAGATAATAAACAGCAAGTAGCAGCATTGTACAAAACAAATGGGGGGGGTCAATGTAGCAGCGTATCTCGTCTCCTAATAACTGCATTACGGTGCAAGATAGACACGTCATCTTTTGCATGTTTTTTTATATATTTTTTATTTAACCTTTTATTTAACTAGGCACGTCAGTTAAGAACAAATTCTTATTTACAATGACGACCTACCCCAGCCAAACCCTAACCTGGACGACGCTGGGCCAATTGTCCCTATGGGACACCCAATCCCGGCCGGTTGTGATACAGCCTGGAAACCAACCAGGGTTTGGAGTGATGCCTCTAGCAATGGGATGTAGTGCCTTAGACTGCTGTGCCACTCACGAGTCCCAAGCATGTCTTTTTTGTTGGTCCTGTCAATGTTGAGTGATCACACGCCTCAGCACACATTTGCAAGCAGGCAAAGTAACCTAAGTGGGGAAGTTTCATAGTATTTCTGATTAACTCACTACCAATGAATGTTATTTTTAACAGATATCCATGGAACCACGACTGAAATATAGGCCTACACTCAGATAAAAAGGTCCCATCTACAAACTAACAGGATTCTTCCGCTGTCCCTATAGGAGAATCCTTTTTGGTTCCAGGTAGAACCCCTTCTGTGTCTAGGTGGAACCCTTTTGGGCTCCATTCCACAGAGGGTTCTACATGGAGCCAAAACGTTATCTTTTGGTGACAACCAAAGAACCCTGTTGGAACTCCTTTCTCAAAGAGTGTACTCAACAAGTTTAGCCTGTTAAGTTTACACCATTTGATTCTGTACTCAAACATCTGCCTGGTACTCAAGATAACATGCAACATAGCACCACCACCTTTGAAGGTTTTCGTCAACCTCTGCTCAGACTTGAATCACAGTGTTCCAAGAACCTCCACCAGGGGTGACTGGTGTATCCTCAAACGGACAAAAGCAGACACAAGAGGCACCACACACTCATTTTAGATCCCAAGGGGTCTTTATTTTCATACTTTTGCTCTCACTCTCATCACTATCTCCTTTGCCCTCTTCTCAAGTCTTTACTTGGAACTACATCCATACACACACATACTATGGCATCTTGCTTACATTTCTCACATTTTAGGCATTCAGCTGAGGCCTTGGATGGATCATGTTACACTGAGATGGGCACAGGGGTATATGTACAGTCATTTTTAGTGTGGTGGCAAAGTAGTTGAACAAGAGAAGAGGATGTGGTTACATGTGGAGGGAGAACAGTGAGGGTGGTGGGTTGAGCACCTGTCGTGAAGCTGATTGGTTTCTCTGGCTCATCACATCTTGACTAAAATAAAGAGATTTAGAAATTAGTTAGACATTGCCATAGTTCAACAGCTGAAAAGCCATCATTAACATACTCCCAGAGATAGCAATATATTCAGTATTCACTGAATGACGTAGCCTACCCATCCCCATTCACAACTGTATTAATCAATGAAATAAATGATACAATAGCACATTCAATGACATTATTATTGTAGACTATAGACTACTCCTCTACCTTTGTACAATAACGTAAGAATTGAATGAAATAGCGTACCCATCCACATTTACAATTTAAATGATCAATTAGATAAATAATACTAGCACATACAGTTACATTCCTATAGAATATGCTACTACTGTATCCACACTATATTAGGATACTGTTGTGATTTTGTCAGGCATGATTTTAGGTCTTTGATATCACAACTTCATTTAAATATAGCCTACTTACTACTCAATTGGATCAAGGACATCTTGGTAATTATTTTCATCGTCTCAAAAAAGGAAACTATCTGGGGCAGACACTCGAAAATCGCTTCTGCCGCAAGTTAAAAAATAAAAAAAAATGTCATTAACGTCTGTGTCGCCGCGGAGCTCTCAAATACCGTGCCAGTGTCTAACTCTAGGAACGGTCACTGCAATCCGTATTCCTTGGGACGTCCTTACCCTGAACTAACACTAAACGTAACCATTTTATACATTTATACTTGATAGCGGTGTGGACATCCCAAGGATCCCGAATAGCACGGACCCTCTGGGAAAGTCTATGAACTGCTCTATTCGACTGAAGGGACATCCCAAGGATTCCTAACAGCAGGACATCCCAAGGATTCCAAATAGAAACTATGAACTCATCTGAAAGCCATGGACACAACTCTTATTGGTTGTCTGATGTAGAACACAGTCTGTGATTGGCTAACAGCATTTAGATCTGTATACAGCGAGATAACATACCATGCCATGAGGTGTTGAGGGGAAAACAGATTATCTATAGATTGTGCATAATATTTTCTAGGCCATTAGCGATAACAGGAAATACACAAGCCGTAGGCTACACTATAGCTCAAGGTGGCGTCGGAATGTCTGCTTGTACTTTTCTAACATTTATGGTTGAGATTTAATTAATATAAACTATGCACATTATGACTTTCATTAACACGCGATGCAGGCGTCACGCAGACTTTAGTAAGGCGTTGGTATCATGTCATGTCAGGTGGTACGGTTGCCAAGGCTTATATATGTCCCTTATCACTCCCCATATTCTGTTGTTATGTGAATGATTGGCTGAGCCTTGGATACAGCCAGTATTGCTCCAAACGCGCATTGCTCCAAACGCGCAAAACTTTTCTCGTCGGATCTACACGAATCACATAGGTTACTTATTTTGGATTCAAAACGGCGAATTTCATCTAAAGGTGACTAGTTTGCATCCCTGCAATTCAGTTTCAATAAACAACTCAAGTTGAAACATGTTGTACCCCAACAATTATTATCAGTCCCATTGAATCGCAGATATATACACACTAATTAGTTCTGATCTGGTACCAAGGTTTTAACACCACAGAGGGCTCATAGTCTTTAAATGTGGATCACCTTCAACACAATAAAATAAACAAGAAAAATGATGTCATCACCTAATTTGAATAATTGGCCATGTGCATGTAATTGTGATGGACGCTGTAGGAAAGAGGAATAACGTTGTGGGAGAGACAAAAAGTGAGTAAAAAACACCTAAATATGTTTAGAACTACAAATGAGCAAGCTGCAGAGAATGGCAGTAGAAAGTATTTCTACTTTGCACATTCACCTACTGCAAATCTACAATTCCAGTGTTTTTAATTGCTATATTGTATTTATTTCGCGACCGTGGCCTTTTTTTGCCTTTACCTCCCTTATCTCACCTCATTTGCTCACATTGTATATAGACTTGTTTTTGTACTGTTTTATTGACTGTATGTTTGTTTTACTCCATGTGTAACTCTGTTGTTGTATGTGTTGAACTGCTTTGCTTTATCTTGGCCAGGTCGCAGTTGTAAATGAGAACTTGTTCTCAACTTGCCTACTTGGTTAAACAAAGGTGAAATAAATACAATTTATTTAAGGTTGATTTCTACGCCAAACTTAGTGATGTAAAAAAACACATGACAACTCAAAAACATACTCAAAATGCAAAGCCTTAACAGTTCCACCCAAAACAAGCTGCCATTTATGTTTGACTCTGCAAAAAAGGCTGAGGCCACCATGGCATTAGCTATCGCTGAACACTGTTCCATGCTGGCATGTGATCACATTGAAGAAGCATGTAGAGCTGCTTTCTCAGACTCCACTGCTGCTACCCACTTCAAAATGCACAAGACAAAGTGCACAGAAATGATTAATGGTGTTCTAGCACCATACTTTCTGAAAAAGGTAGTCGCAGATGTGGGAGACCAGCGTTTCAGCCTCCTCCTCGATGAGTCCACGGATGTAAGTATTTCCAAGGAGCTGGGGGTTGTGATAAGGTACTTTAGTGACACCAAGCAGACAATTGTATCAACATTTCTGGGGCTTGTTGAGTTGGAGGGAGGAGATGCCAAATCTATAAAGCCTGTGCTGTTGTGGCTTTCCTCAAAGTGTTGTCTTAAAAAGAGAAACTCCTGGGGAATGGGAGCAAAATAAATAAATACAGTAGGGGATGAGGTAATTGTTTGGGCTATTTATAAATGGGCTATGTACAGGTGCAGTGATCTGCTCTGACAGCTGGTGCTTAAAGCTGGTGAGGGAGATGAGTGTTTCCAGTTTCAGAGATTTTGGTAGTTTGTTCCAGTCATTGGCAGCAGAGAACTGGAAGGAGAGGCGGCCAAAAGAGGAATTGGCCATGGAGGTGACCAGTGAAATACACCTGCTGGAGGGTGTGCTACGGGTGGTTGCTGCTATGGTGACCAGCGAGCTGAGATAAGGCGGAACTTTACCTAGCAGGGTCTTGTAGATGACCTGGAACCAGTGGGTTTGGCGACGAGTATGAAGCGAGGGCCAGCCAACGAGAGTGTACAGGTCGCAGTGGTGGATAGTATATGGGGCTTTGGTGACAAAACGGATGGCACTTCTCTTGACTTTATATTGCGATTGGCAACTTTCATAAATTAGGTGCATTACCGCCACTGACCTCATTCGTCTTTCAGTTACCCACGTGGGTATAATCAATGAGGAGATGGCAACTGGGTACCTGCTTCTATAAACCAATGAGGAGATGGGAGAGGCAAGACTTTCAGCGCGATCTGCGGCAGAAATAGAACTGATTTCTATTTTAGCCCTTGGCAACGTAGACGCTCGTTGGCGCGCGCGCGAGCAGTGTGGGTGCAATAATTGAATTATATAGATTTCTAAATTTGTTTTGCAACGCTCGCGGTGTAGTCAGCCTGTTACAGTCACCAATGCTATGGATAACATGAAAACGGGTGGGTATAATTTGTGGAACATTCCAACAGGAATCCGTTCCAAAAACTTCGTAAAAATCAAGGTACCGGGTAGGGAGTGAGCTATGTAATTACGTTTTTCACTCACCACGTTTATTCTAAAAAATGTCTGTCTTCGTTCTGGTGGGCTCCACCATTTCTCATTCCTTGGTTTAGTTATTATTTCCAGTGTTCCGGCATTCGCCGGTGAACTCTTGCACCTCAATTAGGCTATGGTTGAAATGTAACTAATGACCGCTAGCCCCAGTATTTTATTAGCTAGGTGGCTTGTACTCAATTGTTACCTATGATACTGTATAAACCAGCCTACTCATACTACAGAAACATACATTATTTTGCCAAGTTCTCTCTGTTAATCCTGTTTCCCAAATATAGCAGGTAACTTGTGTTTGTGTCGATGTTGTTGAGTACAACTTGCCTAGTTAAATAAAGATTAAATAAATTAGAAAATTAAAAATATATGCTTTGACCTATTTCAGGTAACCTCAAGATGCTTGATTCACTATAGCTGCTTTTGAAGAACTTTCCAGTCGTTTGTGCTTTACATTCCGACTTTTGAATGTCTGTTTATTGGACATATATATTAGTGTCTAATAAAAAGAGTAACATATGTAAAGCATCCAATCTGTTTTAAGGTTCTAGTGTGTGTGTGTGTGGGTGGGTGGGTGGAGGGGGTGTACGTCCTCTTGATGTCCACTAGGTGTCACCACAGTTTCAATAATGTCACACCAGGTTCACAACATGTTTTCATGTGTAACAAATCAAATTGTATTTGTCACATGAGCCAAATACTACATGTGTAGACCTTACAGTGAAATGCTGACTTACAAGCCCTTAACACATTTTTCTTAAAGCTAAATTGTTGGTTAAGTAAAACATAAGTAACAAATAATTAAAGAGCAGCAGTAAAATAACAATAGCTAGGCTATTTTATGTATATATATTTATTTACGGACTCACTAAACACATGCTTCGTTTGTAAATTATGTCTGGGAGTTGGAGTGTTCCCATGGCTATTTCTCCAATAAAAAAACAAGAGAATCGTGCTGTCTGGTTTGCTTAATATAAGGAAGATCAAATAATTTACCTTTACTTTTACTCAAGTATGACAATTGGGTACTTCTTCAACCACTGTTCAAGACATTTAGCACCCAAGACCCAACATTCACTTGGTGGCGTAGACGTAGGAGTGCTGAACTAGGATCTGTTTAGCATTTCTAAGTAGAATGAATAACATTACTTTGACGGGGGGGGCTGACTCCAGTTCAGCAATCTTAGCCTGAGACATTTCATATATGCGTACTGTTCTACGATCAGCTTTTCCTAGATCATACTGAATAAATTGTCTCTGGAACAAGATTATATGGACAGGGGTGGGTTTGATCGTAGCTCAGCACTCCTACTCCACACCAGTTGCTATAACCGAACATTTTATAATCCAATTTCCCTTGCTGTCTAATGTCCTTCTGGAACCCACCTCAACATTGTTCTGTCAAGGCATCAAAAGCAAGTTTGCATGTGTAGCGTGGTTCGTTCTGCGTTGTGTACTTTTACTTAGGACACTGCCACAACTGATGGTTGGATCATTTTTATTCGACCTGCACACGAAGAAACAACACACAATATGTTAACCCTCGGTGCAGTCACAGCTCTCGGGCACCTTGCTAGTTGAAGGTCAGGCAAAAGAGAGCGGGAACTGCATGTGCACATTCAGTGCCCAACAGCACACTATACAATACAAGTAAAATTATATACAGCATAATTCGGACAAAATAAAATACATACCTGCACACAAAAAGACAACACACAATATGTTAGCCCTCGGTGCAGTCACAGCTCTCCGGCACCTGCGTGAGCACATAGCAACTCACTCAAACACGGTCCCAAATACTCCCGAGTTACAATAGGTACCCTAATTAGCGAGCTCGGTGAAAGTTGTTAACATAAATCTTTATAATTGTCCACATTGTAACAAAACCTATAGTTGCGTAACAGCACTTTATGTAACTTTACCACAGTTTTATATTGACAAATGACGGCGCCAAGGACAACATACCTTGCTAGTTGAAGGTCAGGCAAAAGAGAACAATAAGAGGGTGCGTAAGTACAGATAACCCGAGATGGACCAAACCAAAATATACAAAACTTTTACAATTAGGTGCATTTACAATATAGATATCAAAAAAAATGTGTACACCAAAAAATATCATTTAACTAAGCAGCTGTAATTAAATAAAGGAAACACATTGAATTATTATTATTATTATTCATATTAACATCCCCTCTTGACCTGGCCTACTTGAACTGTCCTTGTGTGCAACTTGGTGCATAATCTAGGGGAACAACATCACTCTACTACACATGCTCTTGCAAGGATTTTAACTCACAACTTCTCCTTTGGGAATTCACTACCATAACCACTGCTACAACTATTTCTAAGCTATCTTAACATGTGGGTTTCTTTAGGGGGACCAATATTAGGAACACCTTTTGAATGGTCTACAAAGCATGCCCCCAGGTAAAAGTAGGCTTTTGCAGAGAAGGGCTGTATTGTTACTCCACGACATAATGTTATCACAACTCTATTAATTGCTCCTCTGGGAATTGAACTCTTGAACCCTCGTTTGAGAATCAACTAGCATAACCACTACTCTACCGGTCAGACAGTTAAAACAAAGCATTTGGATGTATTGAAACTCCTTCCCCTTTCTCTCGTGCTATTACCTTACAACCTTATTCTAAAATCGATTACATTTACATTTTCCCTCAATCTACATACAATACCCTATAAGGACAAAGCGAAAATCGGGTTTATACATTTGAGCAAATTCATTACAAATAAAAAACAGATACCTTATTTACATAATGATTCATCCCCTTTGCTATGAGACTCAAATTGAGCTCAGGTGCATCCTGTTTCGATTGATCATCCTAGAGCTGTTTCTACAACTTCATTGGAGTACACCTGTGGTAAATTCAATTGATTTGACGTGATTTGGAAAGGCACACACCTGTCTATATAAGGTCCCACAGTTGACAGTGCATGTCAGAGCAAAAACGAAGCCAAATCTAATTTTATTTGTCACACACGCTGAATACAACAGCTGTGGACCTTACCGTGAAGTGCTTAATTACAAGCCCTTAACCAACAATGCAGGTCAAGAAATAGTTAAGAAAATATTTCCTAAGTAAACTAAAGTCAAAAAATTAAATTCATAAGTAACACAAGAAAATGACATAACAATAACGAGGCTATATACATGGGGTACCAGTACAGAGTCAATGTGCAGGGGTACAGGTTAATTGAGGTCATTTGTAAAGTGACTTTGCATAGATAATAAACAGCGAGAAGCAGCTGTGTAAAAACACGGGGGGTCTTTGAATTTTTTTGGCCCTTCCTCTGACACCGCTTAGTATATAGGTCCCTTGATGGAAGGAAGCTTTGCCCCAGTAATGATGTACTGGGCCGTACGCACTACCCTCTGTAGCGCCTTATGGTCAGATGCCCAGCAGTTGCCATACCAGGTGGTTATACAACCTCTCAGGATGTTCTCGATGGTGCAGCTGTAGAACGTTTTGAGTATCTGGGGACCCATGCTAAATATTGTCACTCTCCTGAGGGGGAAAGGTTTTGTCGTGCCCTCTTTAC
Source organism: Salmo trutta (assembly GCF_901001165.1). Taxonomy (NCBI): domain Eukaryota; kingdom Metazoa; phylum Chordata; class Actinopteri; order Salmoniformes; family Salmonidae; genus Salmo; species Salmo trutta. Next base: position 18,042,012 of record NC_042960.1, on the reverse strand, counting down.
AACTGTGTTGGTGTGTTTTGACCATGATAGTTCGTTGGTGATGTGGACACCAAGGAACTTGAAACTCTCCACTTCAGCCCCGTCAATGTTAATGGGGGCCTGTTCGGCCCTCCTTTTCCTATAGTCCACGATCAGCCCCTTCGTCTTGCTCACATTGAGGAAGAGGTTGTTGTCATCAGGCCAGGAAGTTCTGAGGCATGGTTCCAGGGCTCAGGTCCTCTGGGAGGGGAGGGAGAGAAAGAGAATTAGAGGGTGCATGAGACAGGAGAAATACTCCAGATATAACAGATTGACCATAGCCCTCTGACACAAACTATTGCAGCATAAATACTGGAGGCTGAGATACGAGGGGTAGACACTGTGGCCCCGTCCAATGATACCCCCGGACAGGGCCTATGATGTAGTAGACCCTATCAGAAAACATTTAGTTACTTTTTGCATTTATTATACTTTAAGTCTTACATATACACAAAAACAACCCGTTGCTCAATTTTGGTGAAAGTTGGCCATTAGCTAACCACAACTTTCCTGTCAGAGACGTTCATGAATTACAACAACTATACCTTCACGATCTGACAGTGTGGGGTAGAGAAATTCCAACTAACGGGTGAAAAATTAACCTGTTTATTTCTGTGTATATGCAGAACTGTACACTAATAATAATAATAATAATAATAATAATAATAATAATACACTAATAATGCATCCAGTCTCTGGTTATTGGTGATACTTTCCATTCTGCCCTATTGTGACCTTTGACATCTTGCAAAGGGCCTTAAATTTCCACATTCTGGATGACATCCTGCCGAACTTTGTTCGCATTTCATTGTTTGATCTAGCGTGTGACTATTTTTTTCCCCCAGCACTTGTCCCATGTTGGCTGACCTACCATGCAGTTAAATGGAAAGGTGCTACTTGATGTAGACATAACATCTGATTTGGGATGAGGGGAAATGTCAATCTATGACAATTGAAATTGCTAATTTATTCTGCACATCGCTATATTTGTTCATGTAGACATACTTTGAATATGTTTAATATGTGGGTGAAGCATTTCATTTGTAGTCTTTCTTAATTTGTCGTTTTGAAATATATTTAACATCATTTGGTGGGATGTCTGTAAGAAATGACTTATGATGATCATTATTTCAATTTAGTGTAATGAAGGGGGCACATAATATGATTCACTATTCTCCATAAATATAAAAGCATTAGATCAGCAATAACTCATCACTCCTACTACAGGTAAATTCATTGGCATGAAGTTTGATACCCATATGACCCCACTCAACCCCAGGGGCCAAGTGTCAACATTCAATCTAACCTGGGGCCTTACGTATCAAGTGTCTCAGAGTAGTTGGAGTGTTCCTCTCGGATAAGTTTTGCAGTTTACAACAAGAATACGATTATAGACACATCCTAGATCAGCACTGACTGTTACATGATTTGTGGATGAAGTCCCAGGTCCCCCTCTGTCCATGTTATGTTGTTCATTTGGATCTTAACATGCCTTAACACGCTGGCAAAATATTGTAGTGCCAACCCCCCCCCCCCCCCCATCTTGAAGGTAGAGAGAAATGTAAATTGTTGAATTATTTACATGTACAATTCTGTTCATTTTGCCATTGTATGGGGAAAGGTTTAGCTTTTTTTATACATTTCATGCAATTAGACTCATTCTGCCATAGTGCAGAGAAAAGGTAGAGTATTACAGTGAATTTTCTGCAATTCTACACATGTTGCAAAGACTTATGCAATGTTAACCATATCTGAGTGAGAGTAACTAACGAAATCATTGGGGGCCTCCTGGAGGTTAGGGCCCTTGGGAACATGCTCTGCGTGCCCAGTCGGTATCGGGCCATTATTACAAGAAGTTTAGATAACTGGCTAGACTAACTTACCAATCTACATTTTTGTAGCTGACATGGCTAATTGTTACTCTGTGACTGACAATACTTTTTATGATATTTACTATATACATTTTTAGGATTGTGTGTTTTGTATTGTTAGGTATTACTGCATTGTTGGAGCTAGAATCCAACATTTTGCTGCCCCTGCGATAACATATGTGTATGTGACAAACCTTTATTTGCTAACCAACTGCCGATGCACAACCAAATCTCGACATTTCACCTTGTGTATTTTACTATTGTAACACAACAGTAAGTGACCGTTGTTAAAAATTAAATAATAATGATAATAATGGTCGGTGGCCCCCTAGCTACTGCTTATGTGGATTATGCCTGTAGCTCACTGTGGTTATGCGTCATAGCGCAATTCCATCCTCCTTGGAAGTAAGCATTGCTTAGACATGATTGGGCAAATCATGTATTTAGAAATGATCATTGATTGCAGGGGGGATATGGTTCCATTTTTTTTAACTAATGTAATTCACTTTCAATCCATGTTCTTTACATTCAATGTCAAATTCTGCATACTGATTATTTCCATTCAAAAGAGGTAACTGATGTAGAATGTAACAGGTCTCAATTTAATTCTGAATGGACCCCAATCTGGCTTGGTAAACTATTTGAAGCACTAGGGGACATTTTTCCAAATAACATTCCATATAGTTAGCCTGTAACTGTCTGGAAAACCTGTCCTATGTGTCATCTCCATACTTATCAGAATGCCAAAAAGAAAGAGGGCCCCAACTTTTGATGACATTGCCTCAGTTGTTAAAAGGCTAGGCCTCTCACCAGACGAAGTTACAGCAGCGTGCTACCATCAGGAAAATGTATTATCTTCTGTGCTGGACATTGAACTGGAAAGGTCGAACACCCTCAGCTATCGTCGTCAACTCTATGACTGTCACGACTTCTGCTGAAGTCGGTCCCTCTCCTTGTTTGGGCGGCGTTCGGCGGCCGACGTTACCGGCCTTCTAGGCACCGCCGATCCACTTTTCATTTTCCATTTGTTTTGTCTAGTTCTTACACACCTGGTTTCACTCACCCAATTACCTGTTTATTTTTTAACCCTCTGTTCCCCATGTTTGGTTGTGAGTGATTGTTTGTTGTATTGTGGGCTTGGTAATTCTCTTGTATTTTGATGACTTTGAGTAAAGTTACTTTTATTTACTCATCTCTGCTGTCCTGCGTCTGACTCCTCTGCACCAGCTATACATAGATCCTTACGATGACGTGTGGAGTAAGGGAAGGATAGCCAATGCGCAACCCCCCCTCTGTCTCCCAGATTGCCCACCTCTACCCCAGGTCCCCCAATCAATTGCCCAGCAAGTAAACACCACACGCCTGCTGCCTTTAACACCAGCACAAGCAGCTGAAATGTTTGAAACTGTTGATGCCGCTAACGTATCCCACCTCCCACCACTACACCCCAAGCCTGGAGATATTTTTATATTTTAAGATAGTTCCTCATCATGTGATGACTGGAAGGCAGACCAAAAGCGTAGGATTCAGAAGGGATCCCACAGCCATACTCGCCATTCACCAAAACTAAGGGTGCGGTAGTATGCAGGGAAGGAAGCACCAGGGCTCCAAAAAAGGGAGTATGAGTTGCTGCATCAGCCTCATACTGTGCTAATTCACTACTTTGGTGAGGAGGCACACGCCGCTGTCCCCCACCCCCACGGCAACAGCAGCAAGCAAGGGATTCCATCTGATCGGCTCCCTCAATTATAGATGAAATGTCCAGGCGAAAGACTGAAACACCCAGCAAAGTACACTCAGACATGACCAATAACCCACCATCACCCCCAAATGCATCATTCATGGCAGAGTACCAACCTCGCAACTTGGCACAAGTGAAGAACACAATTCGCCGAGCAAGTGACGTCACTGTTTTGGACCAGGACGAGTTGGTGACAACACATATGATGGGTGACATTTGTCACCCATATGGAGACTCGACCCGCAACCCTTCTGGTGGTGGCAGCACCAGAAATGGTTGAAGAGGCCAAGGCAGTCAGCTTTTAGATTTGTATCACCAAGTCATTGTCAGCTCAAGCTATCCCTAGCAAAACCCATTTCCTTAACCAGAAGCCCAGACAAACTGCAGGAAGCTAGAGTGGACACCATAAAAACTCAGCATTAGCAGGCCAGTCTTTTTTATTTTACCTTTATTTAACCAGGTAGGCCAGTTGAGAACAATTTCTCATTTACAACTGCGACCTGGCCAAGATAAAGTAAAGCAGTGCGACAAAAACAACAACACAGAGTTACACATGGGATAAACAAACGTACAGTCAATAACACAATAGAAAAATCTATGTACAGTGTGTGCAAATGTAGTAAGATTAGGGAGGTAAGGCAATAAATAGGCCATAGTGGCGAAATAATTACAATTTAGCATTAACACGAGTGATAGATGTGCAGATGATGATGTGCAAGTAGAGATACTGGGGTGCAAAAGAGCAAAAATAAATAATACGGGGATGAGATAGTTGGGTGGGCTATTTACAGATGGGCTGTGTACAGGTGCAGTGATCGGTAAGCTGCTCTGACAGTTGATGCTTAAAGTTAGTGAGGGAGATATAAGTCTCCAGCTTCAGTGATTTTTGCAATTCCTTCCAGTCAATGGCAGCATAAAACTCGAAGGACAGGCGGCCAAAGGAGAACATTTTGTGAAATATACCTGCTGGAGGGCGTGCTACAGGTGGGTGTTGCTATGGTGACCAGTGAGCTGAGATAAGGCGGGGCTTTACCTAGCAAAGACTTATAAATGACCTGGAGCCAGTCAATTAATCAATCACAATGTATTTATAAAGCCCTTCTTCCATCAGCTGATGTCACAAAGTGCTGTACAGAAACCCAGCATAAAACCCCAAACAGAAACCCCAAACAGGTGTAGAAGCACGGTGGCTAGGAAAAACTCCCTAGAAAGGCCAGAACCTAGGAAGAAACCTAGAGAAGAACCAGGCTATGAGGGGTGGCCAGTCCTCTTCTGGCTGGGCCGGGTAGAGATTAAAACAGAACATGGCCAAGATGTTCAAATGTTCACAGATGACCAGCAGAGTCAAATAATAATAATCACAGTGGTTGTCGAGGGTGCAACAGGTCAGCACCTCAGGAGTAAATGTCAGTTGGCTTTTCATAGCTGATCATTCAGAGTATCTCTACCGCTCCTGCTGTCTCTAGAGAGTTGAAAACAGCAGGTCTGGGACAGGTAGCACGTCCGGTGAACAGGTCAGGGTTCCATAGCCACAGGCAGAACCGTTGAAACTAGAGCAGCAGCACGGCCAGGTGGACTGGGGACAGCAAGGTGTCATAAGGCCAAGTAGTCCCGAGGCATGGTCCTAGGGCTCAGGTCCTCCGAGAGAGAGAAAGAAAGAAAGAGTGAAAGAGAGAAAAAAGAGAGAGAGAGCATACTTAAATTCACACAGGACACAGGATAAGACAGGAGAAATACTCCAAATATAACAGACTGACCCTAGCCCCCCGACACAAACTACTGCAGCATAAATACTGGAGGCTGAGACAGGAGGGGTCAGGAGACACTGTGGCCCCATCCGGCGATACCCCCAGACAGGGCCAAACAGGCAGGATATAACCCCACCCACTTTGTCAAAGCACAGTGGGTTTGGCGACGAATATGAAGCGAGGGCCAGCCAACGAGAGCATATAGGTCGCAGTGGTGAGTAGTATATGGGGCTTTGGTGACAAAACGGATGGCACTGTGATAGACTACATCCAATTTGCTGAGTAGAGTGTTGTAGGCTATTTTGTAAATGGCATTGCCGAAGTCAAGGATCGGTAGGATAGTCAGTTTTACAAGGGTATGTTTAGCAGCATGAGTGAAGGAGGCTTTGTTGCGAAATAGGAAGCCGATTCTAGATTTAATTTTTGATTGGAGATGCTTAATGTGAGTCTGGAAGGAAAGTTTACAGTCTAACCAGACACCTACGTATTTGTAGTTGGCCACATATGCTAAGTCAGAACCGTCCAGAGTAGTGATGCTAGTCGGGCTGGCGGGTGCGGGCCGCGATCGGTTGAAGAGCATCCATTTAGATTTACTAGCATTTAAGAGCATTTGGAGGCCACGGAAGGAGTGTTGTATGGCATTGCAGCTCGTCTGGAGGTTTGTTAACACAGTGTCCAAAGAAGGGCCAGAAGTATACAGAATGGTGTCATCTGCGTAGAGGTGGATCAGAGAATCACCAGCAGCAAGAGCAACATCATTGATGTATACAGAGAAGAGAGTCGGCCCGAGAATTTAACCCTGTGGCACGGCCATAGAGACTGCCAGAGGTCCGGACAACAAGCCCTCCGGTTTGACATAATGAACACTATCTGAGAAGTAGTTGGTGAACCAGGCGAGGCATATGCATATAATATGCATATCCTACCTTCTGGGCCTGAGTAGCAGGCAGTTTACTACAGGCACGCTTTTCATCCTGACGACAAAATACTGCCCCCTACCTAAGAGAGGTTAAGAGCTTTTATGTCAGCATTTCACTGTAAGGTCTACACATGTAGTATTCAGCGCATCTGACAAATACACATTGATTTGTTACACATGAAAACATGTTGTGAACCTGGTGTGACATTATTGAAACTGTGCTGACACGTAGTGGACATCACGAGGAACTACAACCCCCCCCCATACACACACACACACACACACTATAACCTGAAAACAGATGGGATGCTTTACATACATTGCTCTTTTTTATTAGACACTAATATATATGTCTAATAAACAGACATTCAAAAGTCGGAATGTAAAGCACAAACGACTGGAAATGTTCCTCAAAAGCAGCTGTAGTGAGTCAAGCATCTTGAGGTTGCCTGAAATAGGTTAAAGCATATATTTTACATTTTCAAATGTATTTAACTGGGCAAGTTGAACTCAACAACATCGACACAGACACAAGTTACCTGCTATATTTGGGAAACAGGATTAAAATAGAGAGAACTTGGCAAAATACAATGTACATTTCTGTAGTAAGAGTACGCTGGTTTATACAGTATCATAGGTAACAATTGAGTACAAGCCACCTAGCTAATAGAATACTGGGGCTAGCGGTCATTAGTTACATTTCAATCAAAGCGATATTCTAATTGAGGCGCAACAGAGTTCACCGGTGAATGCCGGAACACGGAATAATAACTAAACCAACGAACGAGAAATGGCGGAGCCCACCAGAATGAAGAGAGACATTTTCCGAATTAACGTGGTGAGTGAAAAACGTAATTACATAGCTCACCCCCTACAGGGTATCTCGTTCTTCCGCTATATGACTTTATATGCGTTTGTTGGCAAATTTATATTTAAGAAGATTTTGAAACGCGTTCCTGTTAGAACGTTCCAGAAATTATACCCACCCCGTTCCACAAATTATACTCACCCCGTCCCACAAATTAAACCCACCCACAAACAGACAGACACTTGCAGAGCAATGGGTAGGAGACTGTTGCCTGTTGATGAAAATGTGTCTTTGAATTACACTTTATCTGAGTACCCTTTTGAAATGGAAAATGATAAACTCCGTTCTCTGGATATTACTCTTGCTCGAAAGTGGTAAGTCTGTCTTGCCAAACTGTGAGTCAATTACAAAAGTAGGCTACTATCATGTTACATAACTATTGTGTAAATTATGTGAATAGGCTATTATTACAAAAGTGCAGAAAGAAATGCTGTTCTAATTTTGCTTTTTGGTCATGTCGTTATTGTAAAGAGAAAATGTGTTCTCAATGACTTACTGGTTAAATAAAGGTAAAAATAGTCTCTTAATGTTCATGAGTTAGAAATGTGATCTAGGCTACACCTAGGAGCCATAACTACGACTCAATGGAACACATTTTTTTAAAATAAATAATACAAAGACAATACAAACAAAAAAGTAAGTAGGTCACTGCGTGCTGTAAAAGTAGAAATAAATTAAACCTAGTCTATCATGTGCTTGGCTTGCATCCGGGATCACCTACAGGATTTAGTCCTGTTAATGTCTTGTATTGATGTAACTATTGCCAGTAGCCTATGTTTTCTTTCTTCCTTTCAGATCTGATTGATGCTGTAAATGTGTCTGGAAAAGAGGGAATGAAAGTAACTTTACCGACTGGACTTACTGAACTACCTAGTGGCACTATTATATCATGGTCTTTCCCATTGAGTCGTTCAGATTCATTTGATAACATAGCTCTGCTGAATGCTGGTGTGATTAAAACGGACTACAGTAGGACGTTCAAAGACAGACTGAAGCTGGATACTCAGACTGGATCTCTCACCATCAGAAACCTCACCATCAACGACTCTGGACTTTATAAAATACTTATCATCAATACCCAGAGTTCATCTGAGATTGCAAATCTAACTGTCTATGGTGCGTGTCTGGCTTCTTTTTTTTTACTTCCCTTTTCTCAATTTTCTCATTTAGTCTGTTACCCAGAGTTGTTTTCAATGAAGATCAAAAAATAACTTTGTATTTAGAGTTTGAAAAAGAAATAGCCCACTTCTTCATATATGTTTGGATCTCATTTATGACATCTTCGTTTTTACTGTTAACACATTATTTTAAATCTATGTTTGTCATTGAGTCACTGCTTAATCATTCTGCTATCCCAGCCTCAGTGTCTGCTCCTCACATCAGTCCCTCAGTGGACAGTCCATTTGAAAAAGTGAGCTGTTCATTGGTGTGCACTGTGAAGAACGGGAGAGAGGTGATCTTGTCCTGGTACAGAGGAGAGAAGATATTCAACCAGACCAGCAGCCCTGATCTTCTCGCCAATCTCTCTCTCCCTCTGGAGTTAAACAAAAGAAACATTGACAACTACAGCTGTGAGGCTTCCAACCCCGCTGACTCAAAACCAACTCCACTCAACATTGAAACGCTCTGCCCTCAATTGTCCTCACGCTCTGCCCTCACAGGTATGTCAACACTGCATATAGTATTGTTTTTCCGTTTTGTGGATCAGTCAGGGACCGTAATGACAGACCAGTAAATAGCAAGCTCTGTTTAAAATGACCTCACCAGAGATTTCATTGGACAGAGCCAACCCCCAGACAGATTGTTTGCTCTTCGTTTCCTCTAATTCTAGGGGGAGATGGATACCAGCTGAAGCTCACTAACAACTTATTTTGTAGGATAGTAAGGTGAAAAATAACCAATTGTATTTTTAACATTAAAACCTGAGGGCAGTTTTTACAAAATCCCTCATCATGCGTATTATCGTATTTCTTTTAACTTCTGTAATTACAGCATGCTGATTTCTGTATTTATTTGCCCATGATCCTTGTAGCCAACCTTATAATACCTTCATCAATGTCGTTCATCAGTATTGACTAAAGTACATGGCATGGGTTTGAACAGCTGAATTTCATTTAGACAGGAAGAATATCGGCTTCAGGTGAATACAGCGCAAGGCCACATACAACATACAGTTGATAAAAAAAATATAGTAGATGAGAAAAAGTTAATGAAAAAGATATGACAGGCAATGCCAAATGAGTGACTGAACAGTTCTCTTCCTCCCCACCCTCCATTTTACTCCTGACAGAGTCTGGTCCCAATCCTGTCGCAATCACACTGGTCACATTGTTAGCAGTTGGGATAATAAATGGTTGGAATATTCTGGGCAGTTAAAATAAGAAAATGTGGAGGTAAGTACAATCTGTGTTACAGTTCACATCATACAGAGCACCCTGAAGGCAACAAACTCAGAACATAGGTTATTGTGTAATATTATGCTTTTTCCCTTTATTTCAAAGAGAAGAAGAATGATGATGATGTGAACTTTCAGAGATCGGTAAGGTCAATGTGTATGAATGTGTGCATGCACTATGTGCATGCATATTATGCTACTTGGTTTTCTATGCAACTTCTGTATCTGTGAACACACACATTTAGGAAGGAAGTGGTCACTTGTTGTTGGCTTGTATAACATACCAGCCAATGTGAAAATACAGAATATACAAGAACAAGCATAGCATGCAAATATACTGAAGAAAAATATAAACGCAACATGTAAAGTGTTGGTCCCATGTTTCATGAGCTGAAATATCCCTGAATTTTTCCATACGCAGAAATAGCTTATTTCTCTCAATCGTTTGGCACAAATTTGGTTACATCCCTGTTAGTGAGCATTTCTCCTTTGCCCCAAAAAATCCATCCACCTGACAGGTGTTTATATCACGAAGCTGATTAAACAGCATGATCATTACACAGGTTCACCTTGTGCTGGGGACAATAAAAGGCCACTCTAAAATGTGCAGTTTTTTCACACAACACAATGCCACAAGTTTTGAGCGAGAGTGCAATTGGCATGCTGACTGCAGGAATGTCCACCAGAGCTGTTGCCAGAGAATTGAATGCACTCTTCTCTACCATAAGCAACCTAAAACATTGTTTTATAGAATTTGGCAGTACGTCCAACCGGCCTCACAACCGTAAACCACGTGTAACCATGCCAGCCCAGGACCTCCACACCCAGCCCAGGACCTCCACATCCAGCTTCTTCACCTGCAGGATCATCTGAGACCACCCACCCGGAGAGCTGATGAAACTGAGGTGAATTTCCCCAGTGGGTGGGCCTTTGCCCTCCCAGCCCTACCCATGACTGCGCCCCTGCCCAGTCATGTGAAAACCATATATTAGGGCCTAATTTATTTATTTCAACTGACTGATTCCCTTATATCAACTGTAACTCAGTATAATCATTGAAATTGTTGCATGTTGTATTGATATTTTTGTTCAGTATAGTTGGATCTTATTGAATTACAGGTTTCTGTTTCTATTTGTTTTATGTGCTGACTTTACAGGTTGGGGATATACTGGTATCTGGCACCGGAGGAATCTGTTTACCAGAAGAGTCTGTTTTGTACTCAGATGTCAGAATCTTACCTTTTGTTCAGACAGGACTGGATTCAATCACTCCTCTCTCAAAGCTGTGACCTTGGAGTGGTTTAGAGGCTTGTGTGTCTCAATGACCCTGAGAGCTACGCCGGAGGGGGCTTGGGCCCCTGGTAGGTTTAGCCATTCCGGATTGGTCTTAGGTCAGGGGCCAGACCAACGACAGCATTGGTCCTACATGTTTCACGTTGGTATGGTGCAATTGGTAGGCAACCATACCACAATGTCAAAGTTACATGCTGTGTGTAAGTCTTTACTGTAATTTTAAATGTGTATTTTTCATGGTGTTGTACATTACTTTGCAAGAAATGTGCTTGATAAAAATGCAATTTAATTGTTGTTGTTTAAGTCTTAACATTTGTCAACCACAAAGTTGACCTGGTCCTTGTGCTCCAGCTCCGCAAATTACATTTCCCCTCAAAAAACACAAAAAAAACTAAGATTTTATACCGATCTCACATTTATACCTTTCATTGCCACTAATGTATAATTGAGTAGATGTCATTTCACATACAAATAGCACCGCTATTTATTTGCCTGCTGCATGCTGTGTGTCTTTACTGTCATTTTAGATGCGTACTTTTTCATTGTGTTGTACGTTACTTTGCTAGAAATGTGCTTGATAAAAATACAATATTATTGTTGTTATTTAGGTCATAACATTTTGTCTGAAAACCAGGATTAGTAGTATTTAAACAAGCAAATTAGTTCAATCATGGCACCACATCCACTCCCTGAAACAGTTTTACCATTTATTTTCAAAATGCTTGTAACCGACTGCCCAAACCTGCTGATCTCATGGGCATGCTTAAACTTGTGGAGAATGTTTTCATGTAGGTTTGTCCTGCCTTTATCTCTGCTCTAGAGAGTCTCTGTTATGTTCTCCACTATTTACCAAACTACATTAAAGCCCGATAGGAAGGTTTCTGTAGTGTTCTTAACCACATTGGACATAAGTGTCATAGTCTTAACTTAATAAAAAGTGAATAAGTTAGCTTATGTATTTAACATTATTGTATATCAACCAGATACAGCATACTACTACCAGCATACTGTAATTGATGCAGGGTTAAGATGTGGGTTTAGCAGTGAGGAATGTACAACTCCATACATTACAGAGAAAACTCTTTGGGAATGAGCAGATACGAGTAGTGATAAGACAATGGAAAAGTACACATAACAGGTAAGATAAGACAGGGGAAAAGTCATAGTTTGGCATAAATACAGTACCAGTCAAAAGTTTGGACACCTACTCATTCAAGGGTTTTTCTTTATTTTTACTATTTTCTACATCGTAAAATAATATTGAAGACATCAAAACTATGAAATAACATGGAATCATGTTACTACATGATGGCCAAAAAAGTAACCAAAAAAGTGTTAAACAAATCAAAATAGATTTTAGATTCTTCAAAGTAGCCACCCTTTGCCTTGATGACAGCTTTGCACACTCTTGGCATTCTCTCAACCAGCTTCACCTGGAATGCTTTTCTAATAGTCTGAAGGAGTTCCGACATACGCTGAGCACTTGTTGGCTGCTTTTTCTTCATTCTCTGGTCCAGCTGTACGGTGGGAACCACACATGTGGAGATCATCCGTTCACCTACTCTGCATCTCACAAAGACACTGCGGTTGGAACTAAACATGTCAAATTTGGACTCATATTTCCACGAGTCTAATATCCATTGCTCATATTTCTTGGCCCAATCAAGTCTATTCTTCTTATTGGTGTCATTTAGTAGTGGTTTCTTTGCAGCAATTTGACCATGAAGGCCTGATTCACCTTGTCTCCTCTGAACAGTTGATGTTGAAATTATTTTTGTTTTAAGCCTATCCCAAACCTCAACCCTAACCTTAAGCATTCTGATTTAATGCCTAAATATAAGAATTCAGAGTTAATGCCTAAACGTCACCCTAACCTTAGAAATTCAGAGTTAAATGCCTAAACTTAACCTTATTAAACATTTGGAAATTTGACGTTTGGAACAACTTTGAAATTTGACGTTTGAGAAACATGGATGAACGTCTAATTCTGACGTGTGACTGTGAGCTCGTTGGTTAGTATTCTGTATCTGCCTGGTGTAAGGCTCATTTATTTAATAGCAGGCAGCCATTACATCACTCAGTCTAATTTGTAAGTATAACAAAATTCTGTCCAATCCAGTATGTGGTACAAAATAGAAACACTGCTGTATTAACAAAGCTTTCACTCAAGCTTTTGGTAGCCAGTTACCAGTCAGTAAGATTTTCAGAGGATTGGGGAAACAATTCAACAAGTCCATACCTGTTCATAAGATGAACAGGATCAGGCAGTCAGTTGATGGCTGCTGTCTTTTGAAAGTAAATGAGCAACGTTTGCTTTAGGGAGAGTACACTACCTTTTAGTGTATATACTGTAAATTACAAGGCACATGCAAAACTTTTTTTAAATGGTACAATCAAATACCAGTATGTGCATAATGGGTGGTAGGTATTCTGACTTGAGATCTACAGGGCATTGAGAAAGTATTCACACATCTTGACTTTTTTCCCCATTTTGTTGTGTTACAGCCTGAATTTAAAATGTATTTAATTGAGATGTTGTGTCACTGGCCTACACACAATACCCCATAATGTCAAAGTGTAATTATGTTTTTAGAATATCCCTTTGAGCATGGTGAAATTATTAATTGCACTTTGGATGATGTATCAATAGACACAGTCACTATAAAGACACATGCAACCTCCCTAACTCAGTTGCCGGAGAGGAAGGACACCACTCAGGGATTTCACCATGAGGCCAATGGTGACTTTAAAACAGTTACAGAGCTTAATGGATGTGATAATAGAAAACTGAGGATGGATCAACAACATTGTAGTTACTCCACAATACTAACTTAAATGACACAGTGAAAAGAAGGAAGCCTGTACAGAATAAAAAACATTCCAAAACATACATCCTGTTTGAAAATAAGGCACTAGAGACAAATTGCAAAAAACATGGCAAAGAAATTAACTCTATGTCCTGAATACAAAGTGTTAAGTTTGGGGCAAATCCAACACATCACTGAGTAACACTCTTCATATTTTCAAGTATGGTGGTGGCTGCATCATGTTATGACATGTCAGCATTAAACATGAATTGGTTGTAATAGGGGTGGCCAAACTTAGTCCAGAGACTGCAGTCAGCAGGCTTTTGTTCCAGTGAAGCACTGATAAAACAACAAACTGATTAAACTAATTAATGTATTATGGTCTTCAGTCAAACAAACCATGATTCATTCATTCAGGTTGAGCTGGAACGAAAACATTCATGAACTTCAGCCCTGCAAGACCATGGATTAGCCACCTTTTGGTGATCTACTACCCATGGTTTCTACAATCAACTCTATATTCTTTCATTTGCAAGAATACATATGTGTAAACTGTGTTACCCAACTATTGTAGAACAATCAATGAAGTTGTGAAATCTAGTTAAGTTGGGAAGAACTTCATTCCAGTAAGCCTGCTTTGCCAACATAACCACTGGATTTCTTAAACAAACCACTTGTAATACCAGACATTAGATTTCATAATGCGAAGAAGCAGGCCTACACTAGCCTCGTATAACCATCCTGATCTTACAATGTGTTTCACTACACAAATTGCAAAACACATTCTATAGCTCACGAGATTAGGATGGTTATACGAGGCTACGCCTACAGTGCATTTGGAAAGTATTCAAACCCCTTAACTTTTTCCACATTTTGTTACGTTACAGCCTTATTCTAAATTGGATTAAATTACATTTGTTTCCTCATTCCTCATTTTCCTGCATACAATACCCCATAATAACAAGGCAAAAACAGGTTTTTAGAAATTATTGCAAATGTATTAAAAATAAAAAATATAAATACCTTATTTACATAAGTATTCAGACCCTTTCCTATGAGACTCAAAATGTAGCTCTGTTACATCCTGTTTCCATTGATCATCCTTGAGATATTTCTACAACTTCATTGGAGTCCAGATGTGGTAAATTCAATTGACTGGACATGATTTGGAAAGGAACAAATCTTTCTATATAAGGTCCCAGAGTTGACAGTGCATGTCAGAGCAAAAGACAAGCCATGAGGTCGAAGGAATTATCAGTAGTGCTCCGAGACAGGATTTTGTCGAGGCACATATCTGGGGAAGGATACCAAATAATTTCTGCAGCATTGAAGGTCCCCAAGAACCAGCGGGAGGAGGTAGAGAACTGGTCTGTCTGCCCAATATAAAGGGTCAAAACTGTCAGAGGAATAAAATAGCATAAGTAGGAAAGTATATCAGTTTAATATGAGGACCAGGATGTTGACAGCTGTGCCATACAGATTGCAAAAAAGTTTGGAAGAGATGTTTGATGTACCGATTCCATGGTACAGGGTGTATGAGTTGATATATAAAACGACACAAGATTCAGCCGGTGGCTGATAGATCGCTGTTTCGGGTCCCCGTTTTTGACCTTGTGGGAGATCTGTCGACGTGCCCTTGAGCAGGGCGTTGACCATGATTGCTTCTGTGTGTAGCTCTGGATGGGAGTCTGTTAGATGACTAATGTGATGTAGTTGTTGAGCGGCTTCACTGCAAGTATAGTGTATGTTTTAAACCTTCAATAAAAACATTTTTATAAAAGAAAAAGATCCCCAAGAATACAGTGGCCTCCATCATTCTTAAATGGAAGAAGTTTGGAACCAAGACTCTTCCTAGAGCTGGCTGCCCGGACAAACTAAGCAATCGGGGGGAAAGGGCCTTGGTCAGGGAGGTGGCCAAGAACCTGATGGTCACTCTGACAGAGCTCCAGAGATCCTCTGTGGAGATGGGAGAACCTTTCAGATGGACAACCATCTCTGCAGAACTCCACCAATCAGGCCTTTATGGTAGAGTGGCCAGACAGAAGCCAATCCTCAGTACAATATACATGACAGCCCGCTTGGAGTTTGCCAAAATGCACCAATAGGACTTTCAGACCTTGAGAAACAAGAACTTCTGGTCTGAATGAAACCAAGATTGAACTGTTTGGCCTGAATGCCAAGCAAAAAGTCTGGAGGAATCCTGGCACCATCCCTACGGTGAAGCACAGCGGTGGCTGCATCATGCTGTGGGGATATTTTTCAGCGGCAGGGACTGGGAGACTAGTCAGGATCGAGCGAAAGATGAACGGGGCAAAGTACAGAGAGATCCTCAATGAAAACCTGCTCAAGAGCACTCAGGCGAACTTTCACCTTCCAACAGGACAACGACCCTAAGCACACAGCCAAGATACGCAGGAGTGGCTTTGGGACAAGTCTCTGAATGTCCTTGAATGGCCCAGCCTGAGCCCGGACTTGAACCCGATCGAACATCTCTGGAGACACCTGAAAATAGCTGTGCAACGACCCACCACATCAAACCTGACAGAGCTTGAGAGGATATGCAAAGAAAGAATGGAAAAAATCCACAAATACTGGTGTGCCAAGCTTGTAGGGTCATACTCAAGAAGACTTGAGGCTGTAATAGCTGCCAATGGTGCCTCAACACAGTACTAAGTAAAGGGTCTGAATACTTACATAAATGTGATATTTTTATTTTTAATAAATTGGCAAACGTTTCTAAAAACCTGTAACATAACAAAATGTGTAAAAAGTCAAGGGGTCTGAATACTTTCTGAATGCACTGTACAGTTGAAGTCTGACGTTTACATACACCTTAGCCAAATACATTTAAACTCAGTTTTTCACAATTCCTGAAATTTAATCCTAGTAAAAATGTCCTGTCTTAGGTCAGTAAGGATCACCACTTTATTGTAAGAATGTGAAATGTCAGAATAATAGTAGAGAGAATGATTTATTGCAGCTTTTATTTCTTTCATCACAGTCCCAGTGGGTCAGAAGTTTACACACACTCAATTAGTATTTGGTAGCATTGCCTTTAAATTGTTTAACTTCCATAAGTTCCCACAATAAGTTGAATTATTTGTACATTTTGGGACATTCCTCTTGACAGAGCTAGTGTAACTGAGACCGGTTTGTAGGGCTCCTTGCTCACATACGCTTTTTCAGTTCTTCCCGCAAATTTTCTATAGGGTGGAGGTCAGGGCTTTGTGATGGCCACTCCAATACCTTGACTTTGTTGTCCTTAAGCCATTTTGCCACAACTTTGGAAGTATGCTTGTGGTCATTGTCCATTTGGAAGACCCATTTGCAACCAAGCTTTAACTTCCTGACTGATGTCTTGAGATGTTGCTTCAATATATCTACACCATTTTCGTTCTTCATGATGCCATCTATTTTGTGACGTGCACCAGTCCTTCTTGCAGCAAAGCACCCCCACAACATGATGCTGCCACCCCCGTGCTTCACGGTTGGGATGGTTTTCTTCGGCTTGCAAGCCTCCCCTTTTTTCCTCTAAACATAACGATGGCCAATATGGCCAAACAGTTCTATTTTTGTTTCATCAGAACAGAGGACATTTCTCCAAAAGGTACGATCTTTGTCCCCATGTGCAGTTGCATACCATAGTCTGGCTTTTTTTATGGTGGTTTTGGAGCAGTGGCTTCTTCCTTGCTAAGTGGCCTTTCAGGTTATGTCGATATAGGACTCGTTTTACTGTGGATATAGATACTTTTGTACCTGTTTCCTCCAGCATCTTCACAAGGTCCTTTGCTTTTATTCTGGGATTGATTTGCACTTTTCGCACCAAAGTATCTCTAGGAGACAGAACGCATCTCCTTCCTGAGCGGTATGATGGCTGCGTGGTCCCATGGTGTTTATAATTACTATTGTGTGTACAGATGAACGAGGTAACCTTCAGGCATTTGGAAATTGCTCCCAAGGATGAACCAGACTTGTGGAGGTTTACAATTTATTTTCTGAGGTCTTGGCTGATTTCTTTTGATTTTCCCATGATGTCAAGCAAAGAGGCACTGAGTTTGAAGGTAGGCCTTGAAATACATCCACAGGTACACCTCCAAATGACTCAAATTATGTCAATTAGCCTATCAGAAGCTTCTAAAGCCATGACATAATTTTCTGGAATTTTCCAAGCTGTTTAAAAGCACAGTCAACTTAGTGTATGTAAACTTCTGACCCCCTGGAATTGTGGTGCAGGGAATTATAAGTGAAATAAACTGTCTGTAAACAATTGTTGGAAAAATTACTTGTGTCATGCACACAGTAGATGTCCTAACCGACTTGCCAAAACTATAGTTTGTTAACAAGAAATTTGTGGAGTGGTTGAAAAACGAGTTTTAATGACTCCAACTTGAGTGTATGTAAACTTCCGACTTCAACTGTATATGTTTTGACCATGACAGTTTACAATCTAAGGTAACACAAAGTAATTTAGTCTCTACAACTTGTTTAACAGCCATACCATTCATTACGAGATTCAATTGAGGTCCAGAACTGAGGGAATAATTTGCACCAAACAGTGTTTGTTCCAAATACAATGTTCAGGACAAGTTTATTACTGGCCACCCATTCCAAAACAAACTGCAACTCTTTGTTAAGGGTTTCAGTGACTTCATTAGCTTTGGTTGCTGATGCGTATATGGTTGAATCATCAGCATACATAGACACACATGCTTTGTTTAATGCCAGTGGCAAGTCATTGGTAAACATAAAAAAGAGTAGAGGGCCTAGAGAGCTGCCCTGCAGTACACAACACTTTACATGTTTGGCATTAGAGAAGCTTCCATTAAAGAAAACCCTCTGATTTCTATTAGATAGATAGCTCTGAATCCACGATATGCCAGAGGTTGAAAAGTCAGAACACATCTCAACAACCGGTTATGGTCAATAATATCACAGGCTACACTGAAATCTAACAGTACAGCTCCCACAATCGTCTTATTATCAATTTCTATCAACCAATCATCAGTCATTTGTGTCAGTGCAGTACATGTTCCCTTCTCTACAAGCATGCTGAAAGTATGTTCACAGAAAGTAGCATTGTATTTGGTCAAACACAATGTTTTCCAACAGTTTGCTAAGAGCTGGCAGCTAGCTGATAGGTCTGCTGCTACCTTTACCACTCTTGGGTAGCGGAATGACTTTGGCTTCCCTTTCCTCTAGGCTCAGATTAAAGATATGACAGATATGAGTGGCTTTAGTCAGCTACCATCCTCAGTAGCTTTCCATCTAAGTTACAAATGCCAGGAGGTTTGTCATTATCGATCTATAACAATAGTTTTTCCTGAATTCAAACTTGCAATGCTTTTCTTTCATGATTTGTTTTTTTATACATGAGTCCGATGGCTCACTGTTCCTTGTTGGCATTTCCTGCCTAAATTTGCCCACTTTGCCAATGAAGTAATCATTAAAATAATTGGCAATACAGTTTCTTTTTTTTTCCTGAGTTTAGTCACATCTTTTCTCAATTTGCAGTAAGTCAGCCAGTCAGATGTGCAGCTAGAAATATTAGCCACTTCTTTTGCCCCATCTCTTTCAGCCACATAAGAGTCACAGCAAAATCTGTTGTGTTCACAATTTTAGGCCCAGTTTTTGGAACTTTGGCTTTACTGGATATAGCCACTATATTGTGATCACGGAATACAATGGGTACAGATACAGCTTTAGAACAAAGTTCTACAGTATTAGTAAAAATGTGATCAAGACATGTGGATGATCTTGTTCATATAGTGTTTGTAAACACCCTGGTAAGTTGATTAATAACCTGAACCAGATTACAGGCACTGGTTACAGTAAGAAGCTTCCTCTTGAGCAGACAGCTTGATGAAAATCAGTCAGTATTCAGGTCCCCAAGAAAGTAGACCCCTCTTTTTACATCACATAAACTATCAAGCATTTCACACATATTATTTAGATACTGACTGTTAGCACTTCGTGGCCTATAGCAACACCCCAAAAGAAAAGGCTTTAGATGTGCCAGGTGAACCTGCAACCACAACACTTCAATAACACTTGACATCAGATCTTCTCTAAGCATTACAGGGATATGGCTGAATATATACAGCAACACCTCTCCCATAGCCATTCCTGTCTCTTCTATATGTTATATCCTTGTATTGCTACTGCTGTATCAACAAATGAAGTATCTAAGAGTCTCAGGAATGGCTGATATATGATTGTTATCTGATGGTAGCGAGTTATTGATTTCATGGACATTATTTCTAAGGCCACATATATTAATATGGGCTATTTCAGACCTTTCCTGTGTAGCTTACCAGACATAATATGGAAAAGAGCAAACAAAGCAAAATTTTCAAAAAGTATATATATTCAGCAGTCCATTAATCAGTTGGTGTGTGTAAGTGTGTGTGTATGCACTCCAGGGTTGGGGCGGCAGGGTAGCCTAGTGGTTAGAGCATTGGGCTGGTAACCGAAAGGTTGCAAGTTTGAATCCCCCAGCTGACAAGGTACAAATCTGTCGTTCTGTCCCTGAACAAGGCAGTTAACCCACTGTTCCTAGGCCATCATTGAAAATAAGAATTTGTTCTTAACTGACTTGCCTAGTTAAATAAAGGTCAAATAAAAAGGGTTGAAGCTATGAACCCAGAGTCTTGGCTCTCTCATCTCTTCCATGCTTTTGGGAGGGAGGGTGGACAATGAGCCTGTCATAGCAGATGTAAGCAATGTCCCCACACACTCTGGCAGCTTTCATAGCTGGGATAAGTTATTTCCTCTTCTGGTGCACAGCTTCAAGATAGTCCTCGTTGAGGAAGATGTACATTCCTCTCAAGTTGTTGGCTCTTTCCAGAACAGCTACCTTGTCCTTGAACCTCAGGAACTTGACCACTATCGGCCTGGGCCTGTCACCTGGGCCAGTGGTGGGTATTCCAGTCCTGTGTGTGCGCACCATCTCAATCTTCCCGTGGTCCATCTTCAATTTCTCCGAGATTATTTCCCTCATTTTGTCCTCAGACTCCGTCCAGGTCGCATGTGGAGATTCTGCAGTTCTGTCCACAACTATGTTGTTCTGCTTTTATTGTCCCTCAAGATAATCTGATTTCTCCGTCATTGTTATCATGGATTCACATACAGAACTGATGTCCTCTCTCAATGACTTACAGATTGCTGTCATCTTGCCGTTCTCATGTTTAAACTGATCGAGCTGACCCTGGGAGAACTGCAAACTGTTCATCAAATCATGGACCTTTCTGGTCAGGTCGTCCATTCTTTCATTAGTTGACTCCAGCAGTAATTGGACACTTGAAGCTATTTTGTTGTTGTTATAACAACAACTGCAACTGTAGAACTCTTTATGTTGGTTGAAAAGAACCTTCACCTGTGATAAAGAGACACCACTTGGACTCGACTTTGACTTTAACACCAATGACTCGTGACTTAACTTGGACTTGAGCCTTTTGACTCGAACTGACTTGATACCCTCCCCAAGTCCAAATACACTGCTCCAAAAAATAAAGGGAACACTAAAATAACACATCCTAGATCTGAATGAATGAAATAATCTTATTAAATACTTTTTTCTTTACATAGTTGAATGTGCTGACAACAAAATCCCACAAAAATAATCAATGGAAATCCAATTTATCAACCCATGGAGATCTGGATTTGGAGTCACACTCAAAATTAAAGTGGAAAACCGCACTACAGGCTGATCCAACTTTGATGTAATGTCCTTAAAACAAGTCAAAATGAGGCTCAGTAGTGTGTGTGGCCTCTACGTGCCTGTATGACCTCCCTACAACGCCTGGGCATGCTCCTGATGAGGTGGCGGATGGTCTCCTGAGGGATCTCCTCCCAGACCTGGACTAAAGCATCAGCCAACTCCTGGACAGTCTGTGGTGCAATGTGGCGTTGGTGGATGGAGTGAGACATGATGTCCCAGATGTGCTCAATTGGATTCAGGTCTGGGGAACGGGCGGGCCAGTCCATAGCATCAATGCCTTCCTCTTGCAGGAACTGCTGACACACTCCAGCCACATGAGGCCTAGCATTGTCTTGCATTAGGAGGAACCCAGGGCCAACCGCACCAGCATATGGTCTCACAAGGGGTCTGAGGATCTCATCTCGGTACCTAATGGCAGTCAGGCTACCTCTGGCGAGCACATGGAGGGCTGTGCGGCCCCCCAAAGAAATGCCACCCCACACCATGACTGACCCACCGCCAAACCGGTCATGCTGGAGGATGTTGCAGGCAGCAGAACGTTCTCCACGGCGTCTCCAGACTGTCACGTCTGTCACATGTGCTCAGTGTGAACCTGCTTTCATCTGTGAAGAGCACACAGAATTTGCCAATCTTGGTGTTCTCTGGCAAATGCCAAACGTCCTGCATGGTGTTGGGCTGTAAGCACAACCCCCACCTGTGGACGTCGGGCCCTCATACCACCCTCATGGAGTCTGTTTCTGACCGTTTGAGCAGACACATGCACATTTGTGGCCTGCTGGAGGTCATTTTGCAGGGCTCTGGCAGTGCTCCTCCTGCTCCTCCTTGCACAAAGGTGGAGGTAGCGGTCCTGCTGCTGGGTTGTTGCCCTCCTACAGCCTCCTCCACGTCTCCTGATGTACTGGCCTGTCTCCTGGTAGCGCCTCCATGCTCTGGACACTACGCTGACAGACACAGCAAACCTTCTTGCCACAGCTCGCATTGATGTGCCATCCTGGATGAGCTGCACTACCTGAGCCACTTGTGTGGGTTGTAGACTCCGTCTCATGATACCACTAGAGTGAAAGCACTGCCAGCATTCAAAAGTGACCAAAACATCAGCCAGGAAGCATAGGAACTCAGAAGTGGTCTGTGGTTCCCACCTGCAGAACCACTCCTTTATTGGGAGTGTCTTGCTAATTGCCTATAATTTCCACCTGTTGTCTATTCCATTTGCACAACAGCATGTGAAATGTATTGTCAATCAGTGTTGCTTCCTAAGTGGACAGTTTGATTTCACAGAAGTGTGATTGACTTGGAGTTACATTGTGTTGTTTAAGTGTTCCCTTTATTTTTTTGAGCAGTATACTTAAAATTATGCTATTAAAAAAAGTGTGCAGCGCATCAACTCTTCATTTAACAGATTACAGTTTGAATCAGACAGCAGCCAATCAAATTGTGCCAGCTGACAAAAAGTTGAGCGTGACAGTGCAGAGGAACGTCAGTGGGTGAATTCAGACGGAGCCCGTGGAAAGATGATACCCCAAATTAATATTTTTGGATATAAAGACTACGCTGTAGTCAACAAAAAACAGATTGCAGATTGCAAAACATGCGGGAAGAAAATTAGACGGAGGCGCAACAACTTCCAACTTTGTTTGACATTTGAAGCTGCACAAAGAACGGTAAGTCGTAGCTAATATAGCCGACAGCTATATATAACTTTGCTAGTGAAGCATGTTGGCTAACGTAATTAAATCAATGAGCCTCCACACAGTCAGTCAGTGCAGGAATGTGATCATAGCACTCAACATTGAGCTACGACTGGCCAGGCATTTGGTAGCCTAAATCCTGCCTGATGTTACTGCTGTTCCTAAAACTATTGACATACATTAGCATACTGTAACCACACACAGAGAGGGGGGGGGTGTGTGTGTGTGTGTGTGTGTGTTGGGCGATTGTGTACAAGCCTACATCGCCCGATTGCGATCCTCGATCGCGATGGGGGGATCTCCATCTCATGTATTGCCATGGAAATATAAAGTTTATTTGGAAAGTAATAAATATATATTAACTCAGCAAAAAAAGAAACGTCCCTTTTTCAGGACCCGGTCTTTCAAAGATAATTCGTAAAAATCCAAATAACTTCACAGATCTTCATTGTAAAGGGTTCAAACACTGTTTCCCAAGCTTGTTCAATGAACCATAAACAATTAATGAACATGCACCTTTGGAACGGTCATTAAGACACTAACAGCTTACAGACGGTAGGCAATTAAGGTCACAGTAATGAAAACTTAGGACACTATAGAGGCCTTTCTACTGACTCTGAAAAACACCAAACGAAAGATGCCCAGGGTCCCTGCTCATATGCGTGAACGTGCCTTAGGCATGCTGCAAGGAGGCATGAGGACTGCAGATGTGGCCAGGTCAATAAATTGCAATGTCCGTACTGTGAGACGCCTAAGACAGAGCTACAATGAGACAGGACGGACAGCTGATCATCCTCGTAGTGGCAGACCACGTGTAACAACACCTGCACAGGATTGGTACATCCGAACATCACACCTGCAGGACAGGTACAAGATGGCAACAACTGCCCAAGTTACACCAGGAATGCACAATCCCTCCATCAGTGCTCAGACTGTCCGCAATAGACTGAGAGAGGCTGGACTGAGGCCTTGTAGGCCTGTTTTAAGGCAGATCCTCACCAGACATCACCGGCAACAACGTCGCCTATGGGCACAAACCCACCATTGCTGGACCAGACAGGACTGGCAAAAAGTGCTCTTCACGTTACCAGGGGTGATAGTCGAATTCGCGTTTATCGTCGAAGGAATGAGCGTTACACCGAGGCCTGTACTCTGGAGCGGGATCGATTTGGAGGTGGAGGATCCGTCATGGTCTGGGGCGGTGTGTCACAGCATCATTGGACTGGGCTTGTTGTCATTGCAGGCAATCTCAACGCTGTGCATTACAGGGAAGACATCCTCCTCCATCCTTTCCTCTCTCTCTCTCTCCCACCACAGGTTTATGATGGTCGTAAATCCCATCACTCCTTTCCCCACACTGCCAAAATGAAAGTTGAGAATCCCTTTGTTAACATAGAGAGACAAATGGACATCAAAAGATTGAATGATTGAACAGTATTTCTGTATTCCAAGCAGTTGGAGTGGTCTGTGGACATTTAAGGAACAGTCATGTTGGGCATTGTGTCAAGAAGCAGTGCGGCTTTGTTTGGTTGTGTTTCGGAGGACGCATGGCTCTCGACCTTCACCTCTCCCGAGTCCATACGGGAGTTGCAGCGATGAGACAGGACTGTAACTACCAATTGGATACCAAGACATTGGGGAGAGAAAGGGGAAGAAAAAAAATACAAAATCGACTGACTATTATCCAGCAGACAGACCAGCGATCACAGAGAGGGACAACAAAGGCATACACTTGTAAATATGTAAATTGCTATTACTTTTCTAATGAGCGGCTGTTCAGGTTCAAATTATTAGCATTTACATGAGTGTATTACAGTGGGTCCACTCTGAGTTTCCCGCTCTTGAACTGTCCCCACCCCTTTCCTTTGTCTACCAAGCCGCCATAGCGGTTTCGTCCACTAGGGACTTTTTATTTGTATCATGTTAGTCACCAATGAATGACCTATTGTGTGTGTGTTTATGTAATTCTGTGATTGATTAGTTAGTTAGTTAGTTAGTAAATAATTAAGTAAATAATTAAGCCAATTTGTATATTGCTGATTTTGACGCTAGGGTTCGTGTAGATATCCAAGGGTTTTACGACGTTCAGAAATGAGACTGATGATGTAACAATACATTAATAGAAGACTGTAATTGATAAGATAATAAAATATTATATTCGGGGGTTATATTCAGGAAATTGAAA
Source organism: Salmo trutta (assembly GCF_901001165.1). Classification (NCBI taxonomy): domain Eukaryota; kingdom Metazoa; phylum Chordata; class Actinopteri; order Salmoniformes; family Salmonidae; genus Salmo; species Salmo trutta. Next base: position 18,016,763 of record NC_042960.1, on the reverse strand, counting down.
CTCTATAAACAACATTTTCCCGTGGTGCCTCGACTTCCAAGTTAATTACTATTCCATGATTCGAATTACGGAATAATTACACATAGAGAATTGATTTGATAATATTAGTCTTCATATTTAATGACAGCAAATGCTATGACAGCTGTACATCCCCTAACTTGAGTTCAGTCTTCAAAGTGGAAACGTTTAGGAGCAACAATGGTAGGTCACTAAACCTCACAGAACGGGAATGCTGAAGCGTGTAGCACGTAAAAATCACCTGTCCTCAGGTGCAACACTCACTACTGAGTTCCAAACTGCCTCTGGAAGCAATGTCAGCACAAGAACTGTTCATTGGGATCTTCGTGAAATGGGTTTCCATGGTCGAGCAGCTGCACACAAGCCTAAGATCACCATGCGCTATGCTAAGTAGTCCCGTGTGGCTTAGTTGGTAGAGCATGGTGTTTGCAATGCCAGGGTTGTGGGTTCAATTCCCACGGGGGACCAGTACGGGGAAGAAAAAAAATGTATGAAATGTATGCATTCACTACTGTAAGTCGCCCTGGATAAGAGCGTCTGCTAAATGACTAAAATGTAAAATGTCTAAGTATCGTCTGGAGTGGTGTAAAGCTGGCCGCCATTGGACTCTCAGTGGAAATGTGTTATTTGGAGTGATGAATGACACTTCACCATATGGCAATCCAATGGATGAGTCTGGGTTTGGCAGATGCCAGGAGAGTGCTACCTGCACGAAGGCATAGTGCCAACTGTAAAGTTTATTAGAGGAGGAACAATAGTATGGGGCTGTTTTTCATGGTTTGGTCCCCTTAGTTCCAGCGAAGGGGAATCTTAACACTACAGCATACAATGACATTGTAGACAAAGCGAGGTCCATAAAGAAATGGTTTGTTGAGATCAGTGTGGAAGAACTTGACTGGCCTGCACAGAGCCCTGACCCCAACACCATCAAACACCCTTGGGATGAATTGGATTGCCAACTGCGAGCCTAATTGTCCAACATCAGTTCCTGACCTCAATAATGCTGTTGTGGCTGAATGGAAGCAAGTCCCTGTAGCAATGTTCTAAAATGTAGTGAAAAGCCTTCCCAGAAGAATGGAGGCTGTTATAGCAGCAAAGTGGGGACCAACTCCACAATAATGCCCATAATTTTGAAATGAGATGTTCGACGAGCAGGTGTCCACATACTTTTGGTCATGTAGTGTATTTTTCGATTTTTTTTTATGACAAACAGATTCAAACAATCAATCAATCCAAGCTCTGCAGTGGCCATTTGATGAATAGAAAATGCAAATCAATTTATAACATTTTTGACATGCGTTTTTCTGGATTTATTTGTTGTTATTCTGTCTCTCACTTTTCAAATAAACCTACCATTAAAATTATAGACTGATCATTTATTTGTCAGTGCGCAAACGTACAAAATCAGCAGGGGATCAAATAGTTTTTTCCCTCACTGTACATGTACAGCATGCACACACAAATGTACACTCCCTAAAGCAAATGTCGCTCATTTACTTTCAAAAGACAACTGCCATAAACTTTAACTGACTGCCCACACCTGTTTATCTTATGAACAGGTATGGACTTGTAGTATTGCTGCCCCAGTCCTCTGAAAATCTTACAGACTCTGAGTCTGATAACTGGCTACTAAAAACTTGAGAGAAAGCTTTGTTCATACAGTAGTGTTTTTATTTGTACCACATACTTGAAATGGTATATAGAAATTAGACTGATATAATGGCTGTGTTTGCAATTGCATTGATTAGCCTTATACCAGCCAGATGCAGAATACTAACACATAGCCCTCTGGTGACATTGTGTGAGGATGTGGGTTTGGCAAGTTCTAAGAATGTACCGGTAATCCTGTCCGCTTTGGAAAATGAAGAGATAAAAGGATGTATTTCGCAGACAACAGTTGATGAGGAGTGATAATATGTTCCAAGTCATGCGACAATGCACATGACAGGAATGACTCTTATGGTGGGGGCTGAGTGAATAACAAGTGATGACTCTTATGGTGGGGGCTGAGTGAATAACAAGTGAAAACAGCAGCTTTGGGTTGGTTGTAGTTGGTCCCCCTACAGGCCTGAAATGTCATTTAATTTCAAATGGATTGACCATAACCACCACACATCACTAAGAAAAAGGAAATTACTAATAAAGAATAGTTAGCAATTTTGTTGCCATTTATTTGCACAAATGCAGGTATACAAAGCATAGATCCTGACAAAGAAGTGGGCTGTCCAGACACCATAGGATAGGAGACATTCAGGGCCAGTTTCCTGGACAGATTAGGTGTAGTCCTGGAGTAAAAAGCTATTTCTATGGAGATATTCCATTGATCGTGCATTTTAGTAATGGACTAGGCGTAGTATGTCACAGTGGTGCTTAATAATAATTAATAATTCATTCAGACTCATGATTCATTAGTCTCTCCATAAGATCTTTCAGAGCTGCTAAAGAAGAGTAGCTCATGTTATACAATGGCTCCCTCTAGTGTCTGAGACAGTTAAAGAGAACAGATTACCAAAGCACATAGAAGAGGTTTCACAGAAGACATGTAGAAGACTGCTAAAGCCCTAGATATAGAGTTTGTTACTGTAATTTTTTGGGGCACATACAATTCTAATGAGAATGCAAAACAAAGTGATGTACCAGAAAGTCAGGTCTGAGGTCTTCTTCTGTGTAAAACTCATGAACCAACTCTAAGAACCGACTCCGGAGATGAGAAGCAGGTACGGGGAGTCAAACACTTAATTGGGAACAGACATAGAACAAGACAGGAACAGCAACAGCACACGGATAAACAATGACATATGACAATCAATGCTGAAGTGGGGAACAGAGCGGGGAACCAGACAGATATAGGGAAGGTAATGGCAGAGGTGATTGAGTCCAGGTGAGTCCAATAATTGCTGATGCCAGGAGTGCGCAATGCTGGAAGAGCGGGAGCAGGCGTGACACCAACAGAACAATTGTGGCCACACCCACCAGATTAGACATGACTGATCGCACCACCAACTCAGGCTGATTCACTGATTCATTCAACAGCAGCAATCACGGGAATCGGAGAGACAAATGACAGTGGAAAGAGAGAAGTAGAGAGGGAGTAGGTAAGATAAAGAGCATACATGTACAGAAATCTAATTCTGGGTATTCAAAGCACATCAATTATATTAATGCTTTAGATTGTGGTTATACCTGCACGTTGCAGACAGTGCTCCTCAATGTTGAGTTTGATTGTCTGGTTACTAACAGGTTTGGCAGTCACACAGCTGTACAGTCGTGGCCAAACGTTTTGAGAATGACACAAATTAATTTCCACAAAGTTTGCTGCTTCAGTGTATTCAGATATTTTTGTCAGATGTTACTATGGAATACTGAAGTATAATTACAAGCATTTCATAAGTGTCAGGCTTTTATTGACAATTACATGAAGTTGATAAAAAGAGTCAATATTTGCAGTGTTGACCCTTCTTTTTCAAGACCTCTGCAATCCACCCTGGCATGCTGTCAATTAACTTCTGGGCCACATCCTGGCTGATGGCAGCCCATTCTTGCATAATCAATGCTTGGAGTTTCTCAGAATTTGTGGGTTTTTGTTTGTCCACCCGCCTCTTGAGGATTAACCACAAATTCTCAATGGGATTAAGGACTGGGGAGTTTCCTGGCCATGGACCCAAAATATCGATGTTTTGTTCCCCGAGCCACTTAGTTATCACTTTTGCCTTATGGCAAGGTGCTCCATCATGCTGGAAAAGGCAGAGAAGGTAGAGATGCTTGTTCTAGGTCCCAAGAAACAAAGAGATCTTCTGTTGAATCTGACAATTAATCTTGATGGTTGTACAGTCGTCTCAAATAAAACTGTGAAGGACCTCGGCGTTACTCTGGACCCTGATCTCTCTTTTTTAATTTAACATTTTTCTTTCACCTTTATTTAACCAGGTAGGCAAGTTGAGAACAAGTTCTCATTTACAATTGCGACCTGGCCAAGATAAAGCAAGCAGTTTAACACATACAACAACACAGAGTTACACAGAGTAAAACAAACATACAGTCAATAATATAGTAGAAAAATAAGTCTATATACAAAGTGAGCAAATGAGGTGCGATAAGGGAGGTAAAGGCAAAAAAGGCCATGGTGGCGAAGTAAATCCAATATAGCAAGTAAAACACTGGAATGGTAGATTTGCAGTGGAAGAAAGTGCAAAGTAGAAATAGAAATAATGGGGTGCAAAGGAGAAAAATAAATAAATAAATAAATAAATACAGCAGGGGAAGAGGTAGTTGTTTGGGCTAAATTATAGATGGGCTATGTACAGGTGCAGTAATCTGTAAGCTGCTCTGACAGCTGATGCTTAAAGCTAGTGAGGGAGATAAGTGTTTCCAGTTTTAGAGATTTTTGTAGTTCGTTCCAATCATTGGCAGCAGAGAACTGGAAGGAGAGGCGGCCGAAGGAGGAATTGGCTTTGGGGGTGACCAGAGAGATATACCTGCTGGAGCGTGTGCTACAGTTGGGTGCTGCTATGGTGACCAGCGAGCTGAGATAAGGGGGAACTTTACCTAGCAGGGTCTTGTAGATGACCTGGAGCCAGTGGGTTTGGCGACAAGCATGAAGCGAGGGCCAGCCAACGAGAGCGTACAGGTCGCAATGGTGGGTAGTATATGGAGCTTTGGTGACAAAACGGATGGCACTGTGATAGACTGCATCCAATTTATTGAGTAGGGTGTTGGAGGCTATTTTGTAAATGACATCGCCGAAGTCGAGGATCGGTAGGATGGTAAGTTTTACGAGGGTATGTTTGGCAGCATGAGTGAAAGATGCTTTGTTGTGAAATAGGAAGCCAATTCTAGATTTAACTTTGGATTGGAGATGTTTGATGTGAGTCTGGAAGGAGAGTTTACAGTCTAACCAGACACCTAGGTATTTGTAGTTGTCCACATATTCTAAGTCAGAACCGTCCAGAGTAGTGATGCTGGACGGGCGGGCAGGTGCAGCCAGCGATCGGTTGAAGAGCATGCATTTAGGTTTACTTGTATTTAAGAGCAGTTGGAGGCCACGGAAGGAGAGTTGTATGGCATTGAAGCTCGTCTGGAGGGTAGTTAACACAGTGTCCAAAGAAGGGCCAGAAGTATACAGAATGGTGTCGTCTGTGTAGAGGTGGATCAGAGACTCACCAGCAGCAAGAGCGACATCATTGATGTATACAGAGAAAAGAGTCGGCCCAAGAATTGAACCCTGTGGCACCCCCATAGAGACTGCCAGAGGCCCAGACAACAGGCCCTCCGATTTGACACACTGAACTCTATCGGAGAAGTAGTTGGTGAACCAGGCAAGGCAATAATTTGAGAAACCAAGGCTATTGAGTCTGCCGATGAGGATGTGGTGATTGACAGAGTCGAAAGCCTTGGCCAGGTCAATCAATACGGCAGCACAGTATTGTTTCTTATCGATGGCGGTTAAGATATTGTTTAGGACCTTGAGCGTGGCTGAGGTGCACCCATGACCAGCTCTGAAATCAGATTGCATAGCGGAGAAGGTGCAGTGGGATTCGAAATGGTCGGTAATCTGTTTGTTGACTTGGCTTTTGAAGACTTTAGAAAGGCAGGGTAGGATAGATATTGGTCTGTAGCAGTTTGGGTCAAGAGTGTCCCCCCCTTTGAAGAGGGGGATGACCGCAGCTGCTTTCCAATATTTGGGAATCTCAAACGACACGAAAGACAGGTTGAACAGGCTAGTAATAGGAGTTGCAACAATTTCGGCAGATAATTTTAGAAAGAAAGGGTCCAGATTGTCTAGCCCGGCTGATTTGTAGGGGTCCAGATTTTGCAGCTCTTTCAGAACATCAGCTGACTGGATTTGGGAGAAGGAGAAATGGGGAAGGCTTGGGCAAGTTGCTGTGGGGGTGCAGTGCTGTTGACCGGAGTAGGGGTAGCCAGGTGGAAAGCATGGCCAGCTGTAGAAAAATGCTTATTGAAATTCTCAATTATAGTGGATTTATCGCTGGTGACAGAGTTTCCTATCCTCAGTGCAGTGGGCAGCTGGGAGGAGGTGCTCTTATTCTCCAAGGACTTTACAGTGTCCTAGAACTTTTTTGAGTTTGTGTTGCAGGAAGCAAATTTCTGCTTGAAAAAGCTAGCCTTGGCTTTTCTAACTGCCTGTGTATATTGGTTTCTAACTTCCCTGAAAAGTTGCATATCACGGGGGCTGTTCGATGCTAATTCAGAACGCCACAGGATGTTTTTGTGTTGGTGAAGGGCAGTCAGGTCTGCAGAGAACCAAGGGCTATATCTGTTCCTGGTTCTACATTTCTTGAATGGGGCATGCTTATTTAAGATGGTGAGGAAGGCATTTAAAAAAAATAACCAGGCATCCTCTACTGAAGGGATGCCTTCAGTAGAGGATCCTTCCAGGATCAATATCCTTTCAATATCCTTCCAGGATACCAGGGCCAGGTCGATTAGAAAGGCCTGCTCGCTGAAGTGTTTCAGGGAGCATTTGACAGTGATGAGTGGAGGTCATTTGACCGCTGACCCATTACGGATGCAGGCAATGAGGCAGTGATCGCTGAGATCTTGGTTGAAAACAGCAGAGGTATATTTAGAGGGCAAGTTGGTTAGGATGATATCTATGAGGGTGCCCGTGTTTACGGCTTTGGGGTGGTACCTGGTAGGTTCATTGATAATTTGTGTGAGATTGAGGGCATCAAGCTTAGATTGTAGGATGGCTGGGGTGTTAAGCATGTCCCAGTTTAGGTCATCTAGCAGCACGAGCTCTAAAGATCGATGGGGGGCAATCAGTTCACATATGGTGTCCAGAGCACAGCTGGGGGCAGAGGGTTGTCTATAGTAGGCGGCAACAGTGAGTGAGAGACTTGTTTTTAGAGAGGTGAATTTTTTAAAGTAGAAGTTCAAATTGTTTGGGTACAGACCTGGATAGTAGGACAGAACTCTGCAGGCTCTCTCTACAGTAGATTGCAACACCGCCCCCTTTGGCCGTTCTATCTTGTCTGAAAATGTTGTAGTTAGGGATGCATTTCAGCGTTTTTGGTGGTCTTCCTAAGCCAGGATTCAGACACGGCTAGGACATCCGGGTTGGCAGAGTATGCTAAAGCAGTGAATAAAACAAACTTAGGGAGGAGGTTTCTAATGTTAACATGCATGAAACCAAGGCTATTACGGTTACAGAAGTCATCAAAAGAGAGCGCCTGGGGAATAGGAGTGGAGCTAGGCACTGCAGGGCCTGGATTCACCTCTACATCGCCAGATGAACAGAGGGGGAGTAGGATAAGGGTACGGCTAAAAGCTATGAGAATTGGCTGTCTAGGACGTCCGGAACAGAGAGTAAAAGGAGCAGGTTTCTGGGGACGATAAAATAGCTTCAAGGTATAATGTACAGACAAAGGTATGGTAGGATGTGAATACAGTGGAGGTAAACCTAGGCATTAAGTGATGATGAGAGAAATGTCTCTAGAAACATCATTGAAACCAGGTGATGTCATCGCATGTGTGGGTGGTGGAACTGAGAGGTTGGATAAGGTATAATGAGCAGGGCTAGAGGCTCTAGAGTGAAATAAGCCAAAAACACTAACCAGAACAGCAATGGACAAGGCATATTGACATTAAGGAGAGGCATGCTTAGCCAAGTGATCAAAAGGGTCCAGTGAGTAGTGAGGTCGGTTGTGGTCACGGCGATTCAGACAGCTAGCCGGGCCATGGGTAGCAAGTTGGCAGAAGATGGTCTGTTTTTAGCCACCTCGTGCGTTTCCGTCGGTAGATTAGTGGGGTTCCGTGTGGTAGAGGGGACCAATCCAACTGGCAAAATAGTTATAGTGGCCCAAGAAAATTGGCCGATAGACCTATTTAGATAGCAGCCGATAAGACAGGTAATGATTAGCTGGCCGCAGATGGGCATTCAGGTTACGTCGCGACGGAGGGGCCAGTTGCATAACTCCCTCGGGCAGATAACGTCGGTAGTCCAGTCATGAAGGCCCGATGGGGCTCCGCATCGGCAGTAAAACGGGTCCGAATAGGTGATTGTAGCCCAGGAGTGGCTGATGGAACTCTTCAGCTGGCTAGCTCCTGAATAATTGATGTTAGCTCCGGGACCGACGTTAGCCAATAGTCACTCGGATAGCAGCTAGCTAGCTGCAAGATCCAGGTATAAATGTCCAGAGCTTGCGGTAGAAATCTGGGGATATGGAGAGAAAATAGGTCCGGTATGCTCTGGTCTGAGTCGCGTTGTACAAAACTGGCGATAGCTTTTCGAGCTAAAGGATAGCTGATGACAGCCAACCGTGGTTTTGACGAACATGTCAAGACTGTTTCAAGGACACCTTTTTCCCATCTACGTAACATTGCAAAAATCTGAGATTTTCTGTCCAAAAATGATGCAGAAAAATAAATCCATGCTTTTGTCACTTCTAGGTTAGACTACTGCAATGCTTTACTTTCCGGCTACCCGGATAAAGCATTAAATAAACTTCAGTTAGCGCTAAATACGGCTGCTAGAGTCCTGACTAGAACCAAAAACAAATTATCATATTACTCCAGTGCTAGCCTCCCTACACTGGCATCCTGTTATGGCAAGGGCTGATTTCAATGTTTTACTGCTAACCTACAAAGTATTACATGGGCTTGCTCCTACCTATCTTTCCGATTTGGTCCTGCCGTACATACCTACACGTACGCTACGGTCACAAGACGCGGGCCTCCTAATTGTTCCTAGTATTTCTAAGCAAGAGTTCCATTTTTATGGAATGGTCTGCCTACCCATGTGAGAGACGCACTCGGTCTCAACCTTTAACCTGTCTGGGCTAGTGGGACGTCAGCGTCCCACTCTATTCAACAGCCAGTGGAAGAGCGTGGCACGAAATACAAAACCTCAAAAATGCAAGAATTTCAATTTTTCAAACATATTACTATTTTATACCATTTGAAAGATAAGACTCTCGTTAATCTAACCACATTGTCCGATTTCAAAAAGGCTTTACAGCGAAAGCAAAACATTAAATTATGTTAGGAGAGTACATAGCCACAAATAATCACAGTGCCATTTTCCAAGCAAGCATATATGTCACAGAAACCCAAAACACAGCTAAATGAAGCACTAAGCTTTGATCTAAATCAGATGACACTCCTATGACATTATGTTATACAATACATGCATGTTTTGTTCAATCAAGTTAATATTTATATTAATAAAACTGCTTTTTACATTGGCGTGTGATGTTCAGAAAATGTATCCCCACCGAAAACTTCCGGTGAATTTACTAAATTACTCATCATAAACGTTGACAAAATACATAACAATTATTTTAAGAATTATAGATACAGAAGTCCTTTATGCAATCGCTATGTCAGATTTTAAAATAGCTTTTCGGCGAAAGCACATTTTGCAATATTCTGAGTACATAGCTCAGCCATCAAGGCTAGCTATTTTGACACCCTACAAGTTCGGGGCTCACTAAACTCAGAATTACTATTAGAAAAATGGTATTACCTTTGCTGATCTTCGTCAGAATGCACTCCCAGGACTGCTACTTCCACAAGAAATTTTGTTTTTGTTCCAAATAATCCATATTTATGTCCAAATACCTCCGTTTTGTTCGTGCGTTCAGGTCACTATCCAAAGGGCAACACGCAAGCGCATATCGAGAAAAAAAATAAAAATGTTCCTTTACCGTACTTAGAAGCATGTCATATTTTTCTCGTAAAATAGCGATAATATTCCAACCGGACAATAGTGTATTCATTCAAAGACGAAAAGAAAAAACAGCATGGTCTTGTGAATGCGCATCTCCAATCTCTTAGTCACCAGACAAACCACTGACAAACTGTGCTCCTATACTTTGCCCAGAAACAGGAGATGCCTCAATCCGCTTTCTGAACGCTTTAGAGAGCCAATGGAAGCCTTAGAAAGTGCAACGTAACCCCACGGATACTGTAGTTTCGATAGAGAACCAAAAGAAGAACTACAAATTCGCAGACAGGCCACTTCCTGCTTGGAATTTTCTCATGTTTTTTCCTGCCATATGAGTTCTGTTATACTCACAGACACCATTCAAACAGTTTTACTAATAATATGCAAATATTTGACTCTGGGCCCAAGTATTAGGTCGTTTACTCTGGGCACGCTTTTCATCCAAAATCGAAAATACTGCCTCCTATACCTTGACAGGTTAAGTCTTTATTGAAGACTCATCTCTTCAGTAGGTCCTATGATTGAGTGTAGTCTGGCCCAAGGGTGTGAAAGTGAACGGAAAGGCACTGGATCAACGAACCGCCCTTGTTGTCTCTGCCTGGCCGGTTCCCCTCTCTCCACTGGGATTCTCTGCCTCTAACCCTATTACAGGGACTGAGTCACTGGCTTACTGGTGCTCTTCCATGCCGTCCGTAGGAGGGGTGCGTCACTTGAGTGGGTTGAGTCACTGACGTGGTCTTCCTGTCTGGGTTGGCGCCCCCCTTTGGGTTGTGCCGTGGCGGAGATCTTTGTGGACTATCCTCGGCCTTGTCTCAGGATGGTAAGTTGGTGGTTGAAGTTATCCCTCTAGTGGTGTGGGGGCTGTGCTTTGGCAGAGTGGGTGGAGTTATATCCTGCCTGTTTGGCCCTGTCCGGGGGTATCATCAGATGGGGCCACAGTGTCTCCTGGCCCCTCCTGTCTCAGCCTCCAGTATTTATGCTGCAATAGTTTGTGTCGGGGGGCTAGGGTCAGTCTGTTATATCTGGAGTATTTCTCCTGTCTTATCTGGTGTCCTGTGTGAATTTAAGTATGCTCTCTCTAATTCTCTCTTTCATTTTTTTCTCTCTCTCGGAGGACCTGAGCCCTAGGACCATGCCTCAGGACTACCTGGCATGATGAGTCCTTGCTGTCCCTAGTCCACCTGGCTGTGCTGCTGCTCCAGTTTCAACTGTTCTGACTTTTCCTAGCCACCGTGCTTCTACACCTACATTGCTTGCTGTTTGGGGTTTTAGGCTGGGTTTCTGTACAGCACTTTGAGATATCAGCTGATGTAAGAAGGGCTATATAAATACATTTGATTTGATTGTTCGTCACCAAACTGTTCCTGGATGTTTGGGAGAAGTTGCTCTCGGAGGATGTGTTGGTACCATTCTACATTCATGGCAGTCCTCAACAGTCCAGTCCCTGTACCTTTTGCAGAATATCAGTCTGTCCATGATGTTTTTCCTGGAGAGAAGTGGCTTCTTTGCTGCCCTTCTTGACACCAAGCCATCCTCCAAAAGTCTTTGCCTCACTGTGCGTGCAGATGCACTCACACCTGCCTGATGTCATTCCTGAGCAAGCTCTGTACTGGTGGTGCCCCGATCCCGCAGCTGAATCAACTTTAGGAGACGGTCCTGGTGCTTGCTGGACTTTCTTGGGCGCCTTGAAGCTTTCTTCACAACAATTGAACCGCTCTCCTTGAAGTTCTTGATGATCCGATAAATGGTTGATTTAAGTGCAATCTTACTGGCAGCAATATCCTTGCCTGTGAAGCCCTTTTTGTGGAAAGCAATGATGACGGCATGTGTTTCCTTGCAGGTAACCATGGTTGACAGAGGAAGAACAATGATTCCAAGCACCACCCTCCTTTTTAAGCTTCCAGTCTATTCGAACTCAATCAGCATGACAGAGTGATCTCCAGCCTTGTTTTCGTCAACACTCACACCTGTGTTAACGAGAGAATCACTGACATGATGTCAGCTGGTCCTTTTGTGGCAGGGCTGAAATGCAGTGGAAATGCTTTTTTGGGATTCAGTTCATTTGCATGGCAAAGAGGGACTTTGCAATTAATTGCAATTAATCTGATCACTCTTCATAACATTCTGGAGTATATGAAAATTGCCATCATACAAACTGAGGCAGCAGACTTTGTGAAAATTAATATTTGTGTCATTCTCAAAACTTTTTGCCATGACTGTAGGTATCACTATCCTCTTCCTTTTTCTCCAAAGGGTAGAGACAAATTAGTGTGTGTGTGTGTGACTATTTGTGTTATCCAGTTTTTCCTCTCTTCTGTACCAGGCCAGGGTAACGTATTTTCAGTTCTCCACAGAACACACCACTGAACAGCTTTCAGTAACTGATGGACTAACAGCTGACCTGGGGCTCCTAATGTAGGGAGCTGGGACTTCAACTGCAAAACAAGAGGATAAACAGACAGATATACAAAAATAACCAAACTACCACCCAATAGGATGACCATCAAGGTTGTCATTGTGTTGTACTAAAACCTACACAATTGCTGTTTTTTTTATATAATATAATTTTTAAATAATAACACACTCACCATATACATCTAAATGGAAAACGTGGGCAAAGGCTGATCTATGTGCAAATCAGATATACAACCAATAAAGTCCAGAGGTGTTGATGATGAGGTTGGTATCTGATGCTGACAGATGTGTCCAAAAAATGACTAGGCTACCAGAGCCAGATTTATTAGGTGTTATACCTGGTTTATTTACATGAAGACATAAATAAAACGTAACAAATGCTCAAACATGAAACTGTCTTCAATTTCCTCTGTATATTCTTTATCTCAAACGTGACTTTACCTTCTAGGCCTTTTTAATTCCCGCCACAAAAAAACTGGTGCAAAAGCTGAATAATTCTGTGTCTTCTCGGTGTATAGTGCATGTATGGTATAAGTGGAAGGCAGAATCACATTATCTCATGTACAAGTCTTCTCTATGTTCACTTGAATGTGTATTAGTACCCACTGGGACACATAAACAACAGACATTATATATTTCCTCTGTAGAATGAAAAGGATGGGGCCTATATTGGAAGTAGGTTTGTTCACTGCACTGTCATAAATATATAGAGGCTTTTCAGCATATTTGATTGTTTGAATCATTAGCTTCTTTGATTCTGCAGGACTCTACTAACACTTATGGCAGTTTAGCGCCATCTACTGTAGAGCTCTAAGATGTAAATGACATGTTAACATCTGCTGACGTAGGTGCCCTCAACCTTATTCTCTAAATTCTCCTTGACCTGAAGGGGGCATTTTGTTAGGGCAGTATTGCAATAATTGCTAGTGTCGTGGCAAGGAAATCAATTGCTATGTCATATGATGTGATTATCTGATATGTTAATGTATAATTTGACAGTGGTTTCATTTCTCCAGCCCCATCCCTCACCTGTTTACCAAACCAGTGGTGGTGTACCCACTTTGTTATTGTTTGAACTGCAGATTGTCCCTTTAAAGGATTGATGCTTTTTGCCAATAATGCCCTATCATTGAAAGTGCAATTAACAGAGAAATAATAATATGATCAGGTAATCTTTATTACCATGTGAACTTAATTTCAGTGTGTATACAGACACATTCATAGAGCTACCAGTCCTATCACTTGTTTCCTAACCTTCACATCAGGACTTTCATTTGCTACATTGCTATGTGATCAGAGAACAACTGTGATATTTAAGACAGTGAATTGATCTTGAGTTTCTCCTTCTCTCCACAGTACTTTGTGATTTCTAGCAAACAGCCCAATCTGACACTCAGCAGGTAAAGGTCATCATGGGACTGTCTTTCTCTTTTCCAGAGAGGGTGTTGAAGTCTGGCAGTTTACTTTATGGAAAACATGGTACTATTGCATAGGTGCTCTTTGGACAAAGCAAAACCGATCTGGAGGAGAGATTTAAACATGGTCTGCACCGACATAGTGTGACAAGAAGCACATGGTTTATGAACTGATATACAAAACGATGCCAGATTCAAAACTTTGCATTTTTCGATTTAAATTATTATACAAAATTCTTGCAACCAATAGAATGTTATATATATGGGGGATACAACCATCCAAACTCTGCAGATTCTGATGCAAAGAGACAGAATCATCAGATCATTTGTTTTGGTATGTTTGTTTCCATATGTAGCTTGTTTTTGGTCACAGGTTCAGGAATGGCTGAAGAATTGCACCATTTTCCTGGAGCTAACTCTGCAAATAGCACTGCTGGGTGATTTGAAAAGTTATAGTTAAGCAAACAAAAACAGGGGGAACCTGTAGACAGATAAAATAACATACTCTTTGACAGAATTCAGGCAGCCTTCACAAGATCATAACATATGCAAATATGTCCTGATTCTGCTATGACATGATGAGCATAGTGTTGTGTGCAGACTTTGTACCATGACAGTGAAGCCTGTAGAGCTGTTTATACCGTGTCAGTGTGAAAAGTAAGGAGTTAGCTAGGGAAACTGACAGATCAATGACATTGCATTGCTATACTGACTAATAAATCTCACATTATAATGAAAAAATGTCCGAATATATCGGTCTTCAATCGTTTGGCCGCTGGTTTCATTATTTGATTTAGGTCTAGTGTAATTGAGGCAAAATAATAGCTAAAGTTAGTGAGCTAGCTAGTCAAAATTAGCCAATTTTTGGCTAGCTCTAGCTAATGTTACAATGGTACATTATAAAATGTACTTCTGTGGATACGGGTCAAAACAAAGGCTACAATACATTTCCATACACACAACAGCTGTTAGATACTGCTACCTGACAGATAGCTAGAGGATAGTTAGAGCTGAACTGGCTGTGGTAGCTACTAGCTAGCTAACTAGCTGCTAATAGTTAATTCACTTGGAATAAATATTTTTTTCTGTCAAACAACTGTTACCTTGCCAGCTAGATCAGGCAACTAAAGAGTAGCCAGTTTCTGCTCTGCTTGCTTTTACAACTTGGAGAAAAAGCTCAACACAGACAGCAGCTGCCTCTGTTCATCTCTCCCGTGCTAGTCCTATCCTATATGCCAGCCTTTCAGAAGCTTTGCCTTCACACAGCCTGTCCGCAGTCCTAAATTAAGCCTGCTGAAACTGGAAAACAGCCTACCTGACTGCTCTGAGGTGTCTGCATGGTCCTAAAGCACACTGGTGCCGCGTTTTGTATCACAGTGCAATGATAAAATGGGGCGGGGGAACAAAAATGCAATTTCAGAATGTGGGGGGGTTATGTCCCCCCAGTCCCCAGTGAAAGTTGCACCCCTAGTAAGATGTAAGGTACTTTTAAATACATTGGGCCTACCTCAATCATGACTAGGTCTAGGCTATTGCTGGAAATAACATACAGGCAGTTCTCCTGCAATACCTTTCACATATAGGCCTAAAAGAAAAGTCGCAAAAAGTTGGCAAAAAAAAACAGATTGGTTCGTAGCCTACCCTTGACCTTTTTCTCTCTGTCGATATTTATTTTGTGCTGGTACAACGGTTTGTATGGCAATGTGATCTTGACAGCTTGATAGCTTTAAGGTCTTGGTTATAGATTCATGTGATGTCCTATAATGAGGTGGGATGTCAATTGCGGCATTCTTGAAGTTGTCTTCTCTTTAAGGATTCAGTGGACTATCACCAAGACTTCGCTGTGTACTGTTGCCTAACGCTTCGAACACACCGACTGCGTCATTGCATCACTGCTACGTAACATTTTGCGCAGCTAGGCAACTATACTGATGCAGGTATATTTTGCAGATGGTCGCATGCGGTTGGACACATGGAGGAAAGAAACATTTTCGCAGTATCCTCAAAACCGTGTCTTTTTGACACAACTGCTGACAGCTACAGGGACATAAACACAAAAATGCTGCTTGGAGACAAGTGTCCACGATAGTAGGATTGCCAGGTCAGTTTAGTAGTGGGCATGTGCTAGATGTGGCTAGTTAACGTGACCCACAACAATGGGTCCTGGAGAAGACTAACCTACCTTCATCAGAGCAGAAGGCACCACAATTTTCTTTTCATTTGGTAACATTGCATAATTAAAAAAGGATTCTAAACCAACTTTGGGAAAAGTTATATTCCTAATGAACATTCTGTAAAAGTACATCTGATGTCAAATAGGGACTATTAACTAGAGAGCCCTTTAGCTAGCTAGGTTGCACATAAAAACAATGTATCAAATATCAATACATTATGGTATCAAAGACTTTAAAAATGTACTAGAATGTAGTTTACCGGAGACAAATCGCCAGGCGTTCAACTGGGCTGATGGACTCCCGGTAGTTGGTATCCATCGGATGATCCTGGCTCCAACCATCTGAAGCAGGTGATCAAACTGGCTTCGGTCCAGATGAAAGTAACTTCGGAATTCCTCTCCAAGCAGTCGAAGCTCTTGAATGAGACGGTGGAACTCCCCTGCCTGCTTTCGGGACTTTAACCATCTCTGGAACCACACGAACCTGCGCTTTCGGCGGGGCTGGTCCAGGCCCAACAGCGCGATAAAGACCACCTTCCTCAACGTTGGTCTCATTGTTGAAAGAGCCGACTCTGCTATCTTGACTATTATGCATTTCGCTCCAAAGCTGCATTTTGGAGGGAAATTATATTATAGGCTCTCACAATTAATTTGTGGACGTCATCGAATAAATAATATACTTGGCAAATAAATGAATAAAAAAATGTAAAGAAATTCTCCAGTCAAACTGTTTTTATTATGTAATCCCACATTTTTTTTTACTGGATATGTGTGCAACAAAAATTCAACATTCACATTTTGCTACTTTCTGTCAAGTCTACGCATACAATTTGATGCATACGTTCGATAAATCGAACGTATGCACCACACAGAACGCACTGCAACTGCCTCTTCAACGCAATGCTGCAAGGCAAACGCAGCGTTCCATTGGAAATGAATGTACTTCTGGTGTATCGAAACGCAATGACGCAGTCGGTGTGTTCGAAGCGTGAGGCAGGATTTCCTAACCTCTCTCGGGTATGTGGGACGAACCTAGTCAACAGCCAGTGGAATCGAGTGGCGCGAAATTCAATGCTAATGTTAAAAGCTGGCTTTTGATATAAATATGTACTTGATTGAACAAAACATGCATGTAATGTATAACATAATGTCCTAGGGGTGTCATCTGATGAAGATCATCAAAGGTTAGTGCTGCATTTAGCTGTGGTTTGGATTTATGTGACATTACATGCTAGCTTGAAAAATGGGTGTCTGATTATTTCTGGCTGGGTATTCTGCTGACATAATCTAATGTTTTGCTTTCGTTGTAAAGCCTTTTTGAAATCGGACAGTGTGGTTAGATAAAGGAGAGTCTTGTCTTTAAAATGGTGTAAAATAGTCATATGTTTGAAAAATTGAAGTTTTTGTATTTTTGAGGAATTTGTAATTCGCGCCACGCCCATCATTGGCTATTGGAGCAGGTGTTCCGCTAGCGGAACGTCTAGATGTAAGATTAAAATCAATTTTTATGCGATTTCTCGTAAAATAGCGATAATATTCCGACCGGGTTCAAAGACTGAAAAGAAGAAAATGGACTCTTCACGTGCACGCGCGCACCCGTGTCATTGTTCTCAGATCGACCACTATCCAAAACCCCTACTGTTTTTCAGCCAGGGACTGCAGTCATCATTCCCCGTTCTGGCGCCTTCTGAGAGCCTATGGGAGCCTTAGAAAATGTCACGTTACAGCAGAGATCCTCTGTTTTCGATAAAGAGGCTATAGAAGGCCAAGAAATGGTCAGAGAGGGCACTTCCTGTATAGAATTTTCTCAGGTTTTGGCCTGCCACATGAGTTCTGTTATACTTTCAGACACCATTCAAACGTTATGCATATTCTAGTTTCTGGGCAGGAGTAATAACCAGATTAAATCGGGTACGTTTTTTATCCGTGGTATATTTACTGAGTAGTCTGTGCTGCATAACAAAGGAAACATAATAACATGTATCCAATCAAATCCATCATCACAAAGATCTAATCCTAACAATCATTCATTATTAACATCATTTAGGGATTTCAACAATCCAGTTCATTAATAAGTCAATAGGAATCATCGGTGAGTAATTTAGGCTCGTAACTATTTATCATAAATCATGAAAGAATAATACAAACAGTGATCGGTTATTCAATCTATAATCGCCATTAGTTGGATATCAGTGCCGATCAGTTCAACAAACAATTACTTTCTTATTTCACCCTTTCAAGTGTCTTCATGTGTACACGGAATTTCATTACATATTAACCATACCAATTGCATAATTGGCCTATTATGATCCGTAGGGCCGGAATCATTGACCATTCACATTAGACAAAATGTTTGAAGCGTGCGCTCCAAGCCACGCGATAATAACTTCAAACAACAACTGATGGCCCACTCTCCCGATCGCAACAGATAGTTCAGATGAAAGGTAACACAGTCGGTGGATTCATGGACGCACAGAACTTATGGATTAGACAGAGTGAAGGAAGAGAACGCAGCGCGATCAGGCGATGGAGATTTCCTCCTTTTATGGAGTGGAGAGCTGTCGGACATTTCCACCTGACCTAATTAAAGCGCCCCTGGCCCAGCTGAGTAAGTGGCAATGAATTAAAGGATTACTCAACCAACTCCATGGGCTTTTTCTACAATAATAGAATACAGTATATACATATGAGATGAGTAAAGCAGTATGTAAACATTATTAAAGTGACTTGTGTTCCAATATTTAAAGTGGCCAGTGTTTCTAGAATTCTAACAAGTCTATAATATATTGGGCAGCAGCCTCTATGGTGCAGGGTTGAGTAGCCGGGTGGTACCCTGCTAGTGATGGCTATTTAACAGTCTGATGCCTCTGAGATAGAAGCTGTTTTTCAGTCTCTCGGTCCCAGTTTTGATGAATCTGTACTGACCTAGCCTTCTAGATGACAGCGAGGTGAACCGGCGGGGTCAACTGTCTCGTCATTGTTGGTAATCAGGCCTACTACTGTTGTGTCGTCTGCTAACTTGACGATTGGAGGCGTGCATGGCCATGCAGTCATGGGTGAACAGGGAGTACAGGAGGGGGCTGAGCACCCACCCGTGTGGGGGCCCTGTGTTGAGGATCAGTGAAGTGGAGTTGTTGTTTCCTACCTTCACCATCTGGGGGCGGCCTGTCAGGATGTCCCGGACCCAGTAGCACAGGGCGGGGTTCAGACCCAGGGCCCCGAGCTTAATGATGAGCTTGGAGGGTACTATGGTGTTAAAGGCTGAGCTATTGTCAATGAACAGCATTCGGAAGTAGGTATTCCTCTTGTCCAGATGGGATAGGGCAGTGTGCAGTGCAATGGCGATTGTATCGTCTGTGGCTCTATTGGGGCGGTAAGCAAATTGAAGTGAGTCTTGGGTGTCTGGTAAGGTAGAGGTGATCTAATCCTTAACTAGTCTCTCAAACCACTTCATGATGACAGAAGTGTGTGCTACGGGCGATAGTCATTTAGTTTAGTTACCTTTGCTGTCTTGGGTACAGGAACAATGGTAGACATCTTGAAGCAAGCGGGGACAGCAGACTGGGATAGGGAGAGATTGAATATGTCAGTTTACACTCCAGCCAGCTGGTCCACGCATGCTCTGAGGACGCGGCCAGCCTTGCGAAGGTAACACGCTTAAATGTCTTATTCACTTCGGCCATGGAGAACGAGAGCCCACAGTCCTTGGGAGCGGGCCGCGTCGGTGGCACTGTGTTATCCTCAAATCGGGCGAAGAAGGTGTTTAGCTTGTCTGGGAGCAAGACATAGGTGTCCGCGACGTGGCTGGTTTTCCCTTTGTAATCCGTGATGATCTGTAGACCCTGCCACATACGTCCCGTGTCTGAGCCCTTGAATTGCACCTCCACTTTGTCTCTGTACTGACAACCATTTTCCCAGTCACCTTCCCGTGGCTATTCTCAGAGGCTACCCGGAACCAACCCAACCCCAGAACATATCCCAGTCCACGTGATCAAAACTATCTTGAAGCATGGATTTCGATTGGTCAGACCAGTGTTGAATAGACCTTAGCACTTGTACTTCCTGTTTGAGTTTCTGCCTATAGGAAGGGAGGAGCAAAATGGAGTCGTGATCTGGTTTGGCGGGGGAGGGTCTTGTAGACATTGCGAAAAGGCGAGTAGCTAGTGTTTTCCCTAAACGAGTCCTACAAACAAGGTGTTGATAGAACTTCGATAGCATTTTTCTCAAATTTGCTTTGCTAAAATTCACAGCTACAATAAATGTGGCCTCATGTGGTTCTCATTTTGAATGAAGTCCAGTGTAGTTCCTTGAGCCATCTCTTTTCTTTAGTTTTGTTTGCGCTATTTAGCCTACTCAAGAGGCTTAGCCCTATTTAATTACATTTTACAAGTCTATTAGGGAGCAAATGTATTAACATAGTTATATTAATTATTTATTGGCTTATTTTAGAAATGAACCACATGTTTTGTTCTGAACCAATTGTTTGGCCCTATCCCGATTTGGGCAATGACTGCAGAATCAAAACTGTTTCTCTTTAACATTGACTCCTTTCCTTTTGCGTTGATTAATTGTTGTTTATTACGCTAGATCCGAGCATTTAAAACACGTTATTGGTGAAAATGTGTCATAGTGACCTTAAAGAAGCATGCTCGTTTTACAAGCTGTTTTGGCCTAGCCTACTTTATGCAGGGAGCGCTTTTGCCCGTCAGCTGTTCCTCTCTTTTGTAGGCCTATTTTTTTTTTACTAGGGGCGTAAAAAATGTCACGTATTCGACCAATAAAACTCATGAAAAACACAACACTATAGAACAATCCTTGAATAGCTTTTAAGGCATAGAAACAATAAATGACTTGTTAACAGGAAATACATTTATTTCCATGACAGAATCCTTTTTTCAGGACCCTGTGTTTCGAAGATAATTCGTAAAAATCCGAATAACTTCACAGATCTTCATTGTAAAGGGTTTAAACCAGGGGTCACCAACACGGTGCCCGCGGGCACCAGGTCGCCCCCAGGGACCACATGAGTCGCCCGCAGGCCTGGTCTAAAAATAGCACAACTCACTAGTGAGCTGCGTCTGAAATGTAATTGTATTCTGTTGCTATTCTTTTTAATCACACTTGCATTTATATATATTTAAAAATGACTAAAAATATTTTCATTATACATGAGTTTAGATAAGTTTGGGTGAACTCTGAACTACTCTAGTTCAAAGGTCAGTATTGTGCGCGGGAAAAACCAGTGCTCGTGGAGAGTAAGCTAGCGGGCGCAGCGAAGATGGTAGATGACTGCAGTTTCTTGCCCCAAAAACATGTCAGAAAAAAGGAAGAAAACGTATCACTTTCACAACGATTGGGAGGAGGAATTATTTTTTACGACTGTGAAAGAAACCTGCGTGTGTCTCATTTGCAGGGCGACTGTGGCAACGGCAAAGCGGCACAATGTGGAGAGACACTTCACTACGTGTCACAAAAGCTACGGTGCTAACTACCATCCGGGAAGTGCACTGCGGGCAGAAAAAGCCCGTGAGCTAAAGGCAGCTTTGGGTAAGCAACAGTCTTTTTTCACGAGGAGGGCGAAAAAGTCACAAAAAGCACCCGAAGCCTCGTTTAGAGCTACACATTTTCTGATCAAGAAGAAGAAGGCATTTTCAGATGGAGAAGTTGTCAAAGAAGCAATTATGATAATTGCTAACACTGTACTTAAAGACGAGAAAAATGGAACTGATCTAATCTCCACTCTCTCCGACGTCCAATTGGGTGCATCTACGATGGTTCGACGAGTGTCAACTATGGTAACTTGGCTGATCAGCTGGACCGGGATCCAGTGCGACGAGTCCGTGGACAGCAGCAGTATAGCGCAGCTGTTAGTTTTTATCCGGATGGTGTTTCTCCACAAGAGAAGAACTCCTGGCACAACTGCCCTTAAAGACAACTACGAGGGGAGTTGACATTTATAACACGGTGAAGGAGTTTTTCGTGCAGAAAAAGGTACCATTGGAAAAGCTGGTAGCGGTGACTACAGACGGGGCTCCTGCTATGATCGGCCGACATACAGGTTTCATCGCTCACTGTAAAAGTGACCCAGACTTCCCAAAATGTCTGCATTAACACTGCATCATTCACCAGCAGGCGTTATGTGCAAAAGTGATCGGCTTTGAGCACGTGATGACTCCCGTTGTAAAAATCATAAACAACATCCGCTCCAAAGCAAAATAGTACAGGATTTTCAAGGTGCTATTGGAGGAGATGTCAGCTGAATATGGTGACCTGCTGCTACACACAGAAATCCGATGGCTCAGCAGAGGACCACTTCGTTTTTTGTCACTTTTGGGTGAAATCCAAGAGTTCAAGCAGCCCAAAGGCGAAGACGTCTCACTGCTAGAGGACACAGAGTGGACACTTGACCTTGCATTTTTGACGGACATTACTGGGAAACTAAACGACTTGAACTGCAAGCTGCAAGGCAAAGGTAAGACTGTTGTTGATCTGATAAGTGCTTTAAATGCGTTTAAAGCTAAGATGAAAATTTTCTCTGTGGATTTTCAGAAAACAAAGGTGCTGCACTTTCCCTCTGTGCAGTCGGTGCTGAAAGACAGTGCTTCTGCATCTGAGACATTTGACAAAGTTGCAGAAAAGTACTGTGAAGTCATAAACAGACTTGGGCAAGAGTTTGAGTATAGGTTTTGTGACCTTCATCAGCTTGAGCCATGTGTGTAGTTCATTTCCAATCCTTTCATGAATGTGGACACAATATTATTTGCTGAGCAACTAAGTGCAATGTTCGACTTGGATGCTGGACAGGTGGAGATTGAAATCATAACATTGCAAAAATGACCTCCACCTCAAAGCCTACCAGGCTGCACCAAACTTTTGGTGCCTTGTTGACACAGAGAAGTACAGTGGAGTATGCACAGCAGCTATGAAGGTTGCTAGCCTGTTTGGTTGAACCAATCTCTGTGAATCAGCGTTTTCTGACATGAACTTCATCAAGAACAAACACAGAACACGCCTCACTGATGCACATCTGAAAGACTCACTCACAATTGCAGTGTCAAGTTACACACCAGATTACCATACACTGGTGAACAGCATGCAATGTCAGTCTTCCCACTAACAAAGAAACAGATACTAGATGTTGTCAGTGGCAACATGGCAGTGCCATGGCGAAGTCAAATTAAAATATTGAAGAATTGTGCTTAATTTAAGTGTGTTAAATGCAGCAGATTTGGTCATTAGTTCAAAATGTGACAAGATTTATTTAAAAATAAGTTGATTTTTCTAACATTACATAATTGATAACTTTTTGAAACAGTTCATGATTTGTTAAAAGGGTTTGTCAGTGGCTAGTGAAAATGGGACATTTTTCCTATGAAATGTAGTGATGTAAGTGATCATCTGAAAATTTAACAATTACTGAGATTAAAGTGCTGAATATTGATATCTGTTTCCCACCTTATTGTCATTGTTGATAATTACTGTGAGAAATATTAACGTGATCAGTGTCTTCACATAGATGAGTATCATTAATCATTATTAATAACGTATAACTAAAGGCAAACTGAGAAAATTTGTTATTTCAGAAGAGCGTATCAAACTGGTAGCCCTTCGTATGACTCAGTACCCATGAAGTAGCTCTGTTTCAAAAAGGTTGGTGACCCCTGGTTTAAACACTGTTTCCCATGCTTGTTCAATGAACCATAAACAATTAATGAACATGCACCTGTGGAACGGTCGTTAAGACACTAACAGCTTACAGACGGTAGGCAATTATGGTAAGTTATAAAAACGTCGGACACTAAAAAGGCCTTTCTACTGACTCTGAAAGACACCGAAATAAAGATGCCCGGGCTCCCTGCTCATCTGCGTGAACGTGCCTTAGGCATGTTGCAAGGAGGCATGAGGACTGCAGATGTGGCCAGGGCAATAAATTGCAATGTCCGTACTGTGAGACGCCTAAGACAGCGCTACAGGGAGACAGGACGGACAGCTGATCATCCTCGCATTGGCAGACCACGTGTAACAACATGCACAGGATCGGTACATCCGAACATCACACCTGCGGGACAGGTACACGATGGAAACAACAACTGCCCGAGTTACACCAGGAACACACAATCCCCCCATCAGTGCTCGGACTGTCCGCAATAGGCTGAGAGAGGCTGGACTGAGGGCTTGTAGGCCTATTGTAAGGCAGGTCCTCACCAGACATCACCGGCAACAACGTAGCCTATGGGCACAAACGGAGGGTAGGGGAGGTGCATCTGCAACAGCCAGACATTAAAGTTGTTTTCCAACAGCAAGGTTCAGATCAACTTCAGTGTTGGCATTGTTTATAAAAGGTTCTTTAAATTGTCAAAATAAACATGTATCTAACCCCCATATCCAGGGGCGGAAATCCCGGGGGGGACACAACCCCCCCATCCTGGAAAAATATGATTTGTCCCCCCCAATATATCACTGAAACATAACTGTAATTTAAATAATATTTATAATACGCAATGAAAGCAGTTGTGCTGATTTATAGACACTTAATATCGCGTTTTTAAGTTTCAAAAGATTGCGACCCCCCCCCCCCACCCTTTCCCTCACAATGGTTTGATCCACTGCCAGTTCCTTAGCTTGCTAGGTAACAGAGAGGTCGTATCTACTGTCTGAAAGGCACTCAATGCACGTAACTGACGTGAGGTTAATCCAGTCAATCGCGCACACACACTAGCTGAATATGCAGAGCTAGCGCGCAAATATTAACTATTAAGCTAGCTAGTACCTATTCCATTTATGTGGCGTCGTCAAAGATGGAATCTTTGCTATCGTCAATTTATTCCAAGATCAGCATGCAGATGATGTAAGTTGGTGCTTCAAAGTCCCTGTGATAAGGTTAGCGATAAACTGAAATCCAAACTAAACAGAACTACACTCTCTTCTACCATTGTCTTAAATATATTTAATGGTCTCGTTGCAGAAGCTAAATTGTCGCAAGGGAACTTATTTATTTAATTTCACCTTTATTTAACCCGGGTAGCAAAGATTATAGCAAACACCACTGAAACTGAATTGGTGCTCGCTAGCTTTGCAAATTCAGCTATTGTTGGAAGCCAGCCAATATGAAACAAACTATTAAAATTACAAAAGGTTGCAGCATATGTTGTGTAAATGGTGAACTCATACAGCTGTCAACTCTTGTCATTTTAATCCGTTTCACATTTGCTAGCTACCTTTTAGATCGAAGCCCAAATAGAATGATTGAAGATGATAGAAGCCCATCTCCTACTGTAAATAACCTACACACTGTGTGTGTAGCCAGCCAGCCAGCCAGGTAGAAAAATGGCAGAAAAATAAAAGACGGACATCAGAGTATTTTTCAATACACCAAAACGCATAGTAAGAACCCTAGTAGCCTAATATCTCAAAGACTAGTTGATAAAATGTTCATAAGAAAGAAAATAAATTCTAATGGAAATGTTTCACAATGATGTCATTAGGCAGAGCAGGCAACAGATGGCACACAGACAGCAGAGTTGGGGACAGATATGCAGGGACAGACTGGCAGAGACAGGGAGTCTCAGGTAAGTTTGTTGAGTCTTTGTTTGGCAACATTATGAAAGGTTCTCAATTTTTTTGACTTGTAAAATAAGAACATAATTGGAAAATGCCATGGATACCCCCACTCTCAACTTAAACTGGTGACTGAACTAAGATTTGTTAAAGGCAATGGTATTGCTGTTGTGATTAGTTGTGTAGTTTTGGGTACCGGTAGTTAGGAGTACGGCAAACACCTTATTTCTTTGGTTCCTCAATATACATTTACCATATTACAATGTAGGCTATGTGTTACAGCACTACTTTTGGTGTCCCCCTCAGGAATTGCTCTTGAGAAAATGTCATGTAATTGTCCCCTCCAAAGTTGATATCAGATTTTCGCCCCTGGTATCTACGTCATCTCGCTGAGTCTACCTTTAAACCTAACCTATGACCTGACCCATCACCTTATGCATTATGCCGATTTCAAAACTACTGGGAACTCAGAACTCTTTGACTTCAGTGCGTTTAACACAACTGGGAACTCGGAGGAAAACGAGCTCTTGCAAGGAAACATCGTCTTGAATTTTGAACTGTCTTCCAACTCGTAATTCCAACTCGGGCCTCTTCCAAGACCTCCGACTTTCCTACCTGAAGTTCATGATTTAAAAAAAATGTATATTTAAAACATACAATATACTTGCAGGGAAGACGCTCAACAACTACATCACGTCATGATTTTCCCAGTTGTCCTGAACGTACCATTACCGCCACACAGCTGCATGAAAGTGACATTCCCCAAAACACAAACAGATAAGCCTCCTAACCTCCCACAAATAGGCAACGTTCTGTCCCTAACACTTAAACAATTAAAACAAAAAATACATGTTTTTATAAAACTTAAACTAAATACAAACTAGTAAAGTGGATCTGAAAACAAACTTAAGCTAAACTTAAAACAAACCATAATAACCTTGACATAATAACAGTATGATTTGTGCCCTTTGTCTTTGCTACTGAACAACACATTCATATTTAATCTTTTTTTATTCCAGATCTGTTGGGAGCTGTGAATGCTGAAGTGAATATATTGACACAGAGAGAGGGGCAGTCTGTCACTCTACACACTGGACTAACTGGACTACATGTTGATGATAAGATATTTTGGTTCTTTGGTCCAGACATTCCAAACACCTCAATAGTTGAGAGTCAGGTCATCAGAGGAGAGATTATCACAGAATTCAAAGGAAGATTCCCAGACAGACTGCAGCTGGACAGAGAAACTGGATCTCTCACCATCAGAAATCTCACCCTCAACAACTCTGGAGTTTATCAGCTAGACATTTTCAATACACACAAAACATCTCAGAGATTCTATCTAACTGTCTATGGTGAGTGTTGGTTTTATATACAACAGTGTTTTAAGTGGGACCTAATGCCCTTACCTTACAGTCATAGGTGTGACTCAAAACATTACACAGTGCCTATAATATTCACCCTCAGTGGACTTTTTTCACATGTTGTTGTGTTACAAAGTGGGATTGACATGGATTTAGACCAATATAATTGTTTTGTCATTAATCTACACAAAATACTGCATAATGTCAAAGTGAAAAGAAAACTCTATAAAATGTTCACCCCCTTTGTTAGGAGAAGCCTAAAATAGTTCAGGATTAAGATTGGCCTAACAGATCACGTACTCTGTGTGAAATAATATAATAATATGATATTGGAGGTCAAAAGGTCTTTCAATCCTGAGTCATTCATGAAAAATCTTTTTTTCTTCAGAAAATAACATGAACATTTAATTTAGTCACCAATATTGTATATCAGAGAATGATACAGGCTCACCATTTAGTAATTTTAATGTAACATTTAACCTAATTGCACAGAATACATGATACAATTTTCTAAACAGATATTTTTGAAGTGCTGAATAGAATAAAATAGAGGATAAATAACATTTTCATTACAGTTTATCAAACTTTGGAGCATGTTGAGATTTTTTGTTTTAATTTACAGAAACCGTTTCTTTATACAGTTCATACGTAGAAGAAATCGTCAGATATAGGAGTATTGTGGCATGTATTGTAAAACAGAATCCTACAGTAAAAAGTGTTGATGTAGCGTACTGTATGCCGTTTCTGCCCCAAGCAACATTACACAATATCAACTTTTCTGTGACGTGTTACTGTAACTGCTACAGTATCATCAGCTTAAATCATCAGCTTAAATCATCAGCTTAAAGTGTATCAATTCAATTCTGATATTTACAACACCATTGTAGCGATTGTTATTATGTCCTAAGACACCTAATCTAAAGCCGTATTATGAATAGGCCTAACCAGACATTGAGAATGGAAAGTGTTTATGCGAATCACATGTATGTTCTTGTAATAATGTGGGGTTAGTCATGTTATCCGATGTCTTGTTTTTTGATCACCTGTCAAATAAAATAAACCATGTTTAGAGTTTGTGGTTGAACGCAGACAATTGGATTACTGTAAAATCCTTCCACTGTGTCAACGTCACACCAAGTATTGCATTGTGACGCGCAAATACTTTGAATATGAATGCAAATTGAAAGGGTGATTTTGTGCAGTTAACAAGTGACTGTTTGTTGCACTCAGTCAATTGAGAATGTGCTTAGTTTTGAATTGAGCAGTTTTGATCTGTTTAGATTTGTGCTTAAAGTTGTGAAAATGTACCACATACTTGTGAAAATTGCACCAAAGGGATAAAAAAACTGATGTGCTCACCACAATTTTGTTACTAGTGAGAGTTGTCCTCCTACCCAGAGGACCAATATTAATGACATTAATCTGTGTTAAATCATTGTTTGAATTTTAATATCCCAGCTCCAGGACCACGTACTCAAGTCAGAAAAATCCCTCAAGGTGATGTTCTGGACAGTTCATCAGAGAAGGGGAGCTGTTCAGTGGTGTGTTCTGTGGAGAACCAGATAGATAGGACCCTGTCCTGGTACAGAGGAGAGAAGAGACTCAACCAGACCAGTAGCCCTGACCTCTCCACCAACCTGTCTCTCCCTCTGGAGATAAAGCTACAGGACAAAGATATCTACAGCTGTGTGGCTGCCAACCCAGTCAGTAACCAGACAACCAAACTCAACATTGAAACGCTCTGCCTTCAGGTTGTAGGTATGTCATTAATGGTAATGTGCAACATTTTTTTTTTATTGGACTGGTTAATTAGTTTACTTGGATCCCCATTCACTGCTATTCTTCCAGCGCTGGGGGTTAGACACCATATAAAACAATAATATTTATCAACAGGAACAGCCCACAGACAGAATTCAGTTACCTTCTTTTTTTGTTGATTAAATTAAGCCAAAAAGTAGAACAATTTAGCAACACTATCAAATTAGATTATGAGAAGAAACAGGGTAAAGTGTAAATATTGTTTTGGGACTCACCAGTTTGTTTCCTGTTTTTATTTTGACAGAGTCTGGTCCTAATCGAATTACAATCATTACGATAGTCCTTGTAATAGAAGCATTATTTTTCGGAATATGCTGCATCTGGAAAAAGAAAGATATTAAAGGTAAGTGACAAACTTCTTGAGTAGCCTAAAGACAAAGTACTCCTGCCCAAGTTGATACTGTATGGTATGTCTGTATGTGTGGTATGAGCAGTGTTGAAATACGCAATTGTTTTTGTGCTCACTGTACAGAGTGCTGTGTATCCACCTCAGGGAGTCCAGAAGAGGAGGACTCTGTGGTGTAGCCTACTCTGTCAGACCCTGCATTTCACCTTCTTCCCCACTGAAGAAAGATAACTCATTAGACTGCATCCCTGCCACTGTAAAAACAGGATGCACATTTTGACATGAACAAAGGATGTGTTTTATGCAGCAAATAATCACTCCTCTACTCTGTACCAACTTCTGTTTACAATTGTATTACTAAAGGAGTATTTTAATACATAAACAGAGTCTGTGTTTCCTTTCCATTACTAATGTATGTTTGATAATTATATAGACCTGATCATTTGTTGAAGAAATTGACCAACAGTTGAGTAAATTGTTACATTTGTTTGTAAGATAGCCTTAAAGGGCAATTCCGCCACTTTTCAACCTCATATTCATTATTTCCAGTACCAAACCAGTGTCTACAGCGCGTTTCTATGATCTGTGGTTAAAAAATGCTTCTGTGACATCACGGTGCTCCTCACTTCACTGCGATTCTCATGTTTGAAAATCACAGATTTCTAAATGTTTTAACTTTAAAAAAATATATATATATACGTATGTAATTTTTTTTACCCCATTTTTCTCCCCAATTTTGTGGTATCCAATTGGTAGTTAGTCTTGTCTCATGGCTTCAACTCCCTTACAGACTCGAGAGAGGCGAAGGTCGAGAAGCCGTGAGTCCTCAGAAACACAACCCAACCAAGCTGCACTGCTTGTTGAAACAATGCCCACTAAACCCAGAAGCCAGCCACACTACTGTGTCAGAGGAAACACCATGCACCTGGTGATGGTGTCAGTGTGCACTGCACCTGTCCCGCTACAGGAGTGATTCGCTAGAGCGCGATGGGACAAGGACATCCCTGCTGGCCAAACACTCCCCTAACCCGAACAACGCTGGGCCAATTGTTCACCGCCCCATGGGATTCCTTGTCGTGGCCGGCTGCGATAGAGCCTGGACTCAAACCCAGAATCTTTAGTGCCACAGCTGGTACTGCGATGCAGTGCCTTAGACCACCGCCCCACTCAGGAGGCCCTAAATGTTTTAACCTTTGATGATGCCATCACATTAATAAATGTATAAATTCTTTCAACAAAACGTATAGATGCACCATTTTCACATATGTAGAGACTGGAATTGTGATGGAGAAAAGGAGGTTGAAAAGTGGTGGAATTGCCCTTAAGCTTTGGACTATTTACTGTATTACAAAAGTCATATTGAACTGTGTTTGGTTGACAACACATCAAATATCAACATTTAAAAGATACTGTATGTATCTAATGATTGGATAGTTTCATCTGAGCCACTGGCTCAATCCTATTATTTAACTTCCATTTTTGGTTTAGTTGGAGACGTAAATCCAACATATCACTTGTTAACTTGTCGACAAGTTAAAATACTATTTTCTGTATTACAAAAGTGATATTGAGTTGTGTTTGGTTGCCAATGCAACCAAATATCGACATTTCAAGGAGATGCATTTTTTGTGCCACTGATTTACTCTGGCTTTAATTCCATTTCGTCTTCAAATTAATAATTGATATTATCCCAAGTGGTGCAGTGGTCAAAGACAGTGCAAGAGGGGTCACTGCAGTACCTGGTTAAAATCCAGGCTGCCTCACATCTGGCAGTGATTGGGAGTCCCATAGTGCGGCACACAGTTGGCTCAGCGTCGTCGGGGTAGGCCGTCATTGTAAATAAGAATTTGTTCTTAACTGACTTCCCTAGTTAAATAAAGGTCATGTTTAAAAAATATGTCAGATTCACATCTCCATCTCAACCAAAAATCGAAGTTAAAGAATAGCATTAAATTAAACTTTAATTGAAGTGCATTTCATTTTTGATTGGTTTTGAGTAGTCCTATTCCTTAATTTATGTGAATCCAACAAATACATGATTAATTTGAAGACAAACTGGAATTAAAGCCAGACTAAGTCAGTGGCACAGATGAAACTATCCAAGCAGAAGATACATCTCCTTCAAATAATATTTGGTTGCGTTGACAACCAAACGTAATTCAATATTCAGTTTGTTTACAAAATATACAAATGATATGTTGGATTCATGTCTCCATGTCAACCACAAAATGTATTTCAAGTTTGATTTGATTTGGTCCTATTCTTTCTAGAAATCAACCAAAGCTAAAAACCGTAGGCCTATATGTATTGTCTATATTTAGTTGAACACTTGGTTGAACTTCAAACAATAGCTGTTGGTGACTTTGCAAATGCTATAACGGCCTAAATAGTATAATTGATGACATATGACCTAAAGTATGGTTACGTTTCATTTGCTTTGTTAAACATGTCCATTGGAATGACTTTGATAGCAACAGTGAATCTATTTAGTTTTAAGAGATCTCTCAGTAATCATTCTCACGATAGCACATTGGTAATCGTCAGTGACAAATATCAAAGCTGGGCTTGGTTAAGACCCTAGATGGGAGACCAAATGGGTAGCTGTAGAAAGATTAACTCTCCAGTAGGAGTTGCTGCCCAGCCTATTGTTTTTCTTCTGATAGTGGATATAACATTGAAGATCTGATGTTGTTTCAAATGCACAAAATCAAGATATGTTACATAAGGTTTGTCTATGTTGAAAATTGGTTACCATGATGACACACTGTACACTGAGTGTACAAAATATTAGGAACACCTGCTCTTTCCATGACAGACTGACCAGGTGAATCCAGGTGGAAGCTATGATTCCTTATTGACGTCACCTGTTAAATCCACTTCAATCAGTGTAGATGAAGGGGAGGAGACAGGTAAAATAAGGATTTTTTGAAGCCTTGAGACATGGATTGTGTATGTGTGCCATTCAGAAGGTGAATTGGTGAGACAAAAGATTTAAGTGCCTTTGAACGGGGTATTGTAGGTGCCAGGCGCACCAGATTGAGTGTCTCAAAAACTGCAACGGTGCTGTGTTTTTCACTCTCAACAGCTTCCCATGTGTATGAAGAATGGTCCACCACCCAAAGGACATTCAGTCAACTTGACACAACTGTGGGAAGCATTGGAGTCAACATGGGCCAGCATCGCTGTGGATTGCTTTCGACATCTTGTTGTGTCCATGTCCTGACAAATTGAGGCTGGTCTGAGGGCAGAGGGGGGTGAAAATCAATAATAGGAAGGTGTCCCTAATGTTTTGTAAACTCAGTGTACTCCGGTGGTTGAAATGTTCCCCTCAAAACAACGTTGATGACTTTTTCCAAATCCAATGTAATTTTCACGTCACAATACGTTGACAAATTACGTTGAAACAATGTTGATTCAAGTAGTTTGTGTCCGATGGGATTTTATGGTTATTGTGACACCAACTGTGGGTTTGCTAGTATAGTAGCATAAAGGGTTATAGGTAACATAGCATAAGTTGAACTCTAATTAGGACAGTGTATTCATTAGTCGGACACTGTTGCAAAACGTTTAGCAATGGAAACCGTTTCCTCGAAACTGAACTTTTTGCAACAAAAATGAGAGTTTCTATTAGACAAATTCAGGTGGGTCCCTTGCTGTTTCATTCCATTTGCTTCCGTAGAAGGTGCCATGTGGAGCAACAGTTTTCAACCATTTTATATCAAATGTTGTCACGACTTCCGCCAAAGTTGGTGCCTGTCTTTGTTCGGGCGGCGTTTGGCGGTCAACGTCACCTGCTTTCTAGCTGCCACCGATCTACGTTTCTTTCTCCACTTGTTTTGTCTTGATTGTACACACTTGGTTCCCATTACGTTATAATTTATTCCCTATTTAACGCTCTGGTTCCCACATGGTTTTGTGCGTGTTTGTTCTTTGTTTAGTGTTCAAGACTTCTGTGAGCTGGTGTGTTTTTCCCTGAGTGGAAACTAGTGTTGTTTCTTTTCGAGTAAAGTACGTCTTTTACTCAGTTCTGTGTTCTGCGCCTGACTCCGTCCTACTGCTGCACACTGACACCTGACAGAAACACGCACCCGTTTATGGAGTCAGCAGGTGCACCCAGTCCTCTGTTACCAGTGGAGGAGAGCGTCCAGCAGCACTCGACGATGCTCCAAAATCTTGGTACAGCCATGGATAACGTGCTGCACACCATGGAGCGATGGGAGAGAGGGGGTTTTCCCACACCCCCATCAACTTCACCCCAACCCACACTGCTGTCCACCCCTCCTTCACCTGGACCCAGTGGGATTCGGCTCTCGCTCCCGAGGGCATATGATGGGACGGCTGCCGGGTGCCAGGGGTTCCTGCTCCAGTTGGAGCTCTACCAGGCGACCATCCACACGGCTCCCTCGGGACACGAGAGTGTGTCCGCCCTCATCTCCTATTTGTCGGGGAAAGTGCTTGAGTGGGCCAACGCCGATAAGGAGGAATAAACGCAGCGTTGGTCCGCTCACCCGCCGCCTCCGGGCGGTCTTCGATCATCCACCTGAGGGGAGTGCGGCGGGGGAACACTAGTTCCATCTCAGACAGGGGATGAGGAGCGCACAGGACTTTGCACTGGACTTCAGGACCCTGGCTGCCAGCGCGGGATGGAATGAGAGGGCCCTGATTCGACCATTACCGGTGTAGTCTACGTGAGGACGTTCGTCGGGAGCTGGCACGCAGGGACACCACCCTTACCCTCGACCAGCTGGTGGATTTATCCATCTGGCTGGATAACCTGTTGGCCACCCGCGTATGTCCGGATCGGGGTCCGTCCATTCCATCCCCCAGCACCTTCGATCCTACACCTATGGAGCTCGGAGGTGCTACTCGAAGGGTGACCGGCGGGGGGGCCGTTTCCTGCACCCCCTGTGGTCGCAGAGTGCACACTGCTGGTCGGTGCTGGGGAGGTTCCCAGGTGAGTAGGCACCAGACTCACCCAGAGCTCCCAGTTGCGCACATGTGTGTGTGTATGTATAGAATTTCCTGAGTTTTCCCCGCATTCCCAGCATAAGGCGCTAGTAGATTCAGGCGCAGCTGGGAACTTTATTGACCGTTCATTTGCACTTAGATTAGGGATCCTTATTGTTCCTGTTGATGTGCCCTTCCCTGTACATGCCTTAGATGGTCGGGCCTGATTAGGGAGGTCACAGCTCCACTATGTATGATAACGCAGGAGGGTCATGAGGAGAGAATTAGTCTATTCCTGATCGATTCTCCTGCGTTTCCTGTGGTGCTGGGGCTTCCCTGCTTGGCCTATCATGACCCCACTATTTCGTGGCAACAGAGGGCTCTCAAGGGATGGTCACGTCAGTGCTCAGGGAGGTGTGTAGGTGTTTCCATAGGTGCAACTAAGGTGTAGAGTCCAAACCATGTCTCCACCATGCACATTCCCCCTGAATATGCCGATTTGGCTCTCGCCTTCTGTAAAAAGAAGGCGACTCAACTACCACCCCATCGACGGGGGGATTGTGCGATAAATCTCCTGGTAGACGCAGCACTTCCCAGGAGCCACGTGTATCCTCTGTCACAGGAGGAGACGGCGGCTATGGAAACATATGTCTCCGAATCTCTGGGACAGGGATACATTCGGCCTTCCACTTCACCTGCCTCGTCGAGTTTCTTTTTTTGTGAAGAAGAAGGATGGAGGTTTACGCCCGTGCATTGACTATCGAGGCATAAATCAGATCACGGTGAAGTACAGTTACCCGATGCCTCTCATAGCCAGTGTGACAGAGACATTGCATGGGGCGCGCTTCTTCACCAAATTGGATCTCAGGAGCGCTTACAACCTGGTGCGTATCCGGGAGGGGGATGAGTGGAAGACGGCATTTAGTACCACCTCTGGGCACTATGAGTACCTCGTCATGCCGTACGGGTTGATGAATGCTCAATCAGTCTTCCAATCCTTTGTAGATGAGATTTTCAGGGACCTGCACGGGCAGGGTGTAGTGGTGTATATAGATGACATTCTAATATACTCCGCTACATGTGCCGAGCATGTGTCCCTGGTGCGCAAGGTGCTTGGTCTACTGTTGGAGCATGACCTGTACTTACTGGCTGAGAAATGTCTGTTCTTCCAAAAGTCTGTCTCCTTCCTAGGGTACCGCCTGTCCACATCAGGGGTGGAGAAGGTGAATGACTGCATTTCAGTCGTGCGTAACTGGCCGACTCCAACCACAGTAAAGGATGAGCAGTGGTTCTTTGGGTTTGCCAACTACTACCGGAGGTTTATCTGGGGCTTTGGTCAGGTAGAGGCTCCCATTACCTCCTTGCTGAAGGGGGGACTGGTGCGACTGCAGTGGTCAGCTGGGGCGGACAGGGCTTTTGGTCACCTGAAGGCTCTGTTTACTTCAGCTCCCGTGCTGGCTCATCCTGATCCCTCCTTGGCATTCATAGTAGAGGTGGACGCGCCCGAGGCTGGGATAGGAGGTGTGCTGTCTCAGCGCTCGGGTACGCCACCAAAGCTCTGCCCCTGTGCTTTCTTTTCGAAGAAGCTCAGCCAGGCGGAGCGAAACTATGACGTGGGGGACCGGGAGCTGTTGGCTGTTGTCAAGGCTCTGAAGGCGTGGAGGCATTGGCTTGAGGCGGCGAGGAGACTGAACCCTCGCCAGGCAAGGTGGGCCATGTTTTTCACCCGTTTTGTTTTCACCCTATCCTACAGACCAGGTTCCCAGAACGCTAAGGCAGACGCACTGTCCCGGATGTATGACACAGAGGAGCGGTCCACGGATCCCACTCCCATACTTCCGGCTTCTTGCCTGGTGGCACCGGTGGTATGGGAGGTTGACGCGGACATCGAGCGGGCGTTACGTACGGAGCCCACTCCCACCCCTTGTCCAGTTGGGCGTCTGTACATTCCGTCTGTCCGCGATCAATTGATCTGTTGGGCCCACACGTCACCCTCCTCTGGTCATCCTGGCATCGGTCGGACAGTGCGCTGTCTTAGTGGGAAGTACTTGTGGCCCACTTTAGCTCAGGACTTGAGGGTTTATGTTTCCTCCTGCTCGGTGTGCGCCCAGTGCAAGGCACCTAGACACCTGCCCAGAGGGAAATTACAACCCCTACCCGTTCCACAACGGCCGTGGTCACACCTATCTGTGGATTTCGTGACGGACCTTCCTCCGTCACAAGGAAACACCACGATCCTGGTTGTTGTGGATCGGTTTTCTAAGTCCTGCCGTCGCCTTCCTTTGCCCGGTCTCCCTACGGCCCTACAGACTGCGGAGGCCCTGTTTACACACGTCTTCCGGCACTACGGGGTGCCTGAGGATATCGTATCTGATCGGGGTCCCCAGTTCACATCGAGGGTCTGGAGGGTGTTCATGGAACGTCTGGGGGTCTCGGTCAGCCTGACCTCAGGGTTTCACCCCAAGAGTAATGGGCAGGTGGAGAGAGTTAACCAGGATGTGGGTAGGTTTCTGCGGTTCTACTGCCAGGACCGGCCGGTGGAGTGGGCGGCTTTCATCCCCTGGGCAGAGATGGCCCAAAACTCCCTCCACCACTCCTCCACTAACCTGTCTCCGTTTCAGTGTATACTAGGTTATTAGCCGGTCCTGGCACCGTGGCATCAGAGCCAGATCGAGGCACCTGCGGTGGATGAATGGTTTCGGTGCTCAGAGGAGACATGGGACGCTGCCCATGTGCGCCTGCAACGGGCCATCAGGTGACAGAAGGCGAGCGCCGACCGCCACCGCAGTGAGGCCCCGGTGCATACCGGGTCTGGCTCTCGACCCGAAACCTGACCTGCCGGAAGCTGGGTCCGCGGTTTGTGGGGCCATTTAAAGTCCTGAGGAGACAGAACGAGGTATGTTATAGGTTACGGCTCCCCCTGATTACCGTATTAACCCCTCGTTCCATGTGTCTCTCCTCAGGCCGGTGGTGGCTGGTCCGCTCCAGCAGTCTGAGGTGCGGGAGGTTCCTCCGCCCCCTCTGGACATAGAGGGGCCCCCGGCGTATGATGTGCGAGCCATCATGGACTCAAGGCGGGGGGGGGGTACTGTCACGACTTCTGCCGAAGTTGGTGCCTCTCCTTGTTCGGGTGGCGTTCGGCGGTCGACGTCACCGGCTTTCTAGCTGCCGCCAATCTACGTTTCTTTTTCCACTTGTTTTGTCTAGATTGTACACACCTGGTTCCCATTACGTTATAATTTATTCCCTGTTTAACTCTCTGGTTCCCACATGGTTTTTTGCGTGTTTGTTCTTTGTTTAGTGTTCAAGACTTCTGTGAGCTGGTGTGTTTTCCCTGCGTGGAAACTAGTGTTTCTTTTCGAGTAAAGTATGTCTTTTACTCAGTTGTGTCCTGCGCCTGACTCCGTCCTTCCGCTGCACACTGACACCTGACAAACGTTTATATATTGCTTTATTTGGATTGAATTTACCTTCCACTTGTATCATTGTTTGGCATCAATATCGCTTGGATATTGAGGCCTCTTGCATTCTCACACCGCTGAGGTGTGGGGTTATTCCCTTACAAGGCACAGTCTGTTGCGTGTTAATGTTCACTTAACTTCAACAGCAACCTCTCATCTCATCTATGGAAATACATGTGGAACCAAAACCTGTAGGCAACTTAGCATCTATAAAAGTGTTTTTGTTAGTTTTATCTGTGCTGAGGAGCAGGGAAACTTTAATCAGCCCAACTGGGTGCTAGGGGTGAGGGGCCAGATAGAAAATAGCCTTTTGGGTTCCAGTTAGAACCCTTTTGGGTTTCATGTAGAACTCTCTGTGGAAAGGGTTCTACATGGAACCCAAAAGGGTTCTACCTGGATGGAATGGAAACAAAAAGGGTTCTTCAAAGTGTTTGCTTACGAGGCCAGTCGAATAACCCTTTTAGATTCTAGATAGCATTTTTCTCTTCTAAGAGTGTAGGCATTAAACAGTATTTTACACTCATACCAATCTCCAGATTGCACAACAAAAAGATCCTGGTTGTCATCGCAACAACAGAAAAGCACTATTGCTGCACAGCTCCAGGAGCTCTGCTCAGTGAGCTAACATTGTGCCAAAATACAAATGCTGAGAGAATGTTTTTATTTTAATAATTTATATGTAATAGTATTTTTAACATTTGAATATACAACAAACTGTTGATTCAATGTCCTTGTTAGTACCTGACAAGATGAATTCCTGCTGAAAAAATATAGTTATTCTAAGTGTTAACAGGCCCCTGTTAAAGTGCTGTTATGTGTCTGACGTGATCTCCATGAGTGAAAGCACCAATGACGCTGTGATAGCATTATGACAAGGAGAGCAAGGTCCACTTTCTTAAAACAAAACAAAAAAGTCCAACAAACACTGACACTTTTCATGGTTATGACAAAATTATGTAGTCTTGACAAGTATCCTTATGCTTTTGCTATAGCAATTGACATTCGTGGGCAAGTGGAAACAACTTGTTAAGTTATAAAACTGTTTCCAATGCATAGTTACTTTTCCATATACGTTTGAGTAATTTCGCAGACGCTCTTATCCAGAATGACTTACAGTTGGTGCGTTTATCTTAAGGTAGCTAAGAGAAACATATATCACAGTCATATAAATAAATAAAAAATCCTCATGTAGCTATCAGTAAAGTCAGTACTAGTAAGACAAGTACAAGTGTTAGTTCAAGAAAGGGAAGGGTGTTTGTTTTTTCTTCTCATTATGTCATGACATTTGTTATGTCATGTAAATGACAATATTATGACACTGTTCAAGTCCATGCAAAACCATGGACAGTTTTTTAAATAGTGATACCCCAGAGAGTCAGGTCTGAGTCTAAGGGTTTCTTCTGTGCCAGAAGTGATGAACCAGCAGAGCGATCGTAGCCACAGCCACCAGGGCAGACAGGACTGATCGCACCACCAACTCAGTCATGGTGATGCACCGGACACAGTCACTGGAGTCTGAGTGAGAGAGACACACAGACAATGAGAGTCACATTACGCATATCAACTGATACAATATCAGTATGCTGTGGATTGTTGACATACCTGCATGTTGCAGACAGTGCTCCTCAATGCTGAGTTTGGTTGTCTGGTTACTGACAGGGTTGGTTGCTACACAGCTGTAGGTGTCACTGTTTTTTCCTTTAATTTCCAGAGGGAGAGACAGGTCGGCCTGATGGGGACTACTTGTATTGTTTAGTTTCTCCTCTCCTCTGTACCAGGACAAGGTTACCTCTTTCCCGTTCGCCACAGAACACAACAGGGAATTTGTGGATTTACCATGAACAACTTAACTCTAAATACAGATATTGTTCGATGTTGATTGAAAACTGGTCTCTTGCTTTGATATAAAACACACTCACCGTAGACTGTGAAAATGAAATTGTGGTAGGTGACCTGTTGACGGATGACTTGAAGCTGATAAAGTCCAGCGTCGTTGATGGTGAGGTTTCTGATGGTGAGAGATCCAGTCTCTCTGTCCAGCTGTAGTCTGCCTTGGAATCTCCCTTTGTACTCAGTTATAATTAGTTTGGCAAGTCCAGTGTGTAGAGTGACAGTCTGCCCTTCTCTCCCTCTCAGTGGCTTCACTTCCGCCTTCAGATCTGAAACACACATTCGATAAGTCACCCACCTAGTCTAAGAAGAGTTCACATCAGGGACCTGAGTCCAGACCACACAGGAAGAGCCAAGCTTACTCTTTGTGAACAAACAGGAAATTCTAACAGCTTTTGACTACTACAATCGCCATTGCTCTGTCTAAAAAAGAAAAATGAATGTGAACATTTTCTTGATTCATCAATATAACACCATATTTTAAGTACACAATAAGAAAATCAATCAAAAAAAATTTTTCAATCACAAAAGCTCTGACAAAGGCCGCGAGGCCGATACGTAAAGCTTATTAAAAAGCAGTGATACTATCAAAAGCAGTGCGCGGTTTCCCTTTTCCTTCATCAAGTACACAATAGGAGAAATGCCACATCAATTAAAGTTGTATTCAGGTATTATTGTAGAAAAAGCCCATGGAGTTGGTGGAATAATCCTTTAATTCATTGCCACTTACTCAGCTGGGCCAGGGGCGCTTTAATTAGGTCAGGTGGAAATGTCCGACAGATCTCCACTCCATAAAAGGAGGAAATCACCATCGCCTGATTGCGCTGCTTTCTCTTCCTTCACTCTGTCAAATCCAGAAGTTCTGTGCGTCCATGAATCCACGTAAGTCCACCGACTCTGTTAACCTTTCATCTGAACTATCTGTTGTGATCGGGAGTGTGGGCCATCAGTTGTTGTTGGAGTTATTATTGTGGAGCGTGGCTTGGAGCGCACGCTTCAAACATTTTGTGTAATGTGAATGGTCAATGATAGGCCAATTATGTAATTGGTATGGTTAATATGTAATGAAATTCCGTGTACACATGAAGACACTTGAAAGGGTGAAATAAGAAAGTAATTGTTTGTTGAACTGATCGGCTCTGTTATCCAACTAATGGTGTTTATAGATTGAATAACCGATCACTGTTTGTATTATTCTTTCATGATTTATGATAAATAGTTACGAGCCTAAATTACTCACCGATGATTCCTATTGACTTATTAATTAACTGGATTGTTGAATTCCCTAAATGATGTTAACAATGAATGATTGTTATGATTAGATCTTTGTGATGATGGATTTGATTGGATACACGTTATTCTGTTTCCTTTGTTATGCAGCACAGACTACTCAGTAAATATACCACTTTATGGTTAAAGGAATTCCTGCCTCAGTCTCATCCATTTCTCTGTCACCTGACCCGTGACCACCTGTTCACCCTCACTGTCAGTCATCCTACCTGTCCAGCTACCCACACAGATTTCACTAATCTTTCAATTATATTATGTGCATCAGTAAAATAGGAACACAAAGGACATATTAGATGATACAGGCTTATTCCCTCTTATTGCTACCTTTAGTATTGTATTTAACTGATATCTTTCAACCACTAATAAGCATAGTTTAAATACTTTGATTTAAATCAAATATCCACATGAGAACAAAATAACAGAACATAGCTGTAAAAACCTGTTTAAAAATGGTTTATTCTACCTGCCACAACGAAAAGCAAGAGAGTAGGTATTAAATAGCGTACCATCTTCTTAGTCAGTCCAACATCTATCTGGTCGTAACTAAACTGATAAGACTTATTTCCAGTGGTCTTTGACTTCCTGTCTGTCCCCACAGGGGAGGTGGAGTCACCTCATCTACAACCTTAATCTCTCAGTTCATATATGACTACTATATTAGTTTCCACTGGGTGGCATAGATGATATACAATAGGGGTGGCAGGTAGCCTAGTGGTTTGAGCGTTGGACTAGTAACCGAAAGGTTGCAAAATCGAATCCCCGAGCTGACGAGCTACAAATCTGTCATTCTGCCCCTGAGCAAGGCAGTTACCCCACTGTTCCTAGGCTGTCATTGAAAATAACAATTTGTTCTTAACTGACTTGCCTAGTTAAATAAAGGTAAAATATGGTACTCTGGCCTTCATAAGACATTGATGGGTCTGAAATAGGGGTTTGCTTAAATGAATTGGACACTATTACAGAAATGAGAGTTCAGGGACACCTTGGTGGTCTTTGACCATCAGTACCACTGGCCTGTCTGTGCTCCATGAGGATGAGTCGATGCCGTTTCAACTGTGTTTGTTGCCTTTGTGATCTCAACAATAATATCCACTGGGTGGCAGCATTGTACAAAGTAAAGGAGTATTCAAGAGGTACATCTGTGGTGGTTTTTCTGGCTAGCAAAATAAAGGCCAATTTACACACAGTGTAAATATTGTCCATCATTATAATAAATATGTTCCACCCTGATTTAGTTTATGAAGAAAAGTTATTTTGCACCTTTACTACCTGAGGTGAATTCAGAGAATATGTAAAGTGCTGACACATTCCAGATCAATGTTTTATTATAAATGATGTCGTTTACAGTAAGACAATGACAGGTCTGCATTGGATGAGTCTCACACATAAGCAATGATGTTTGTGAATTAAGATCGTTAACAACACAGCAGAATTTTTGAAAAAGATGCGTCAATCTACATACAGTACAGTGGCAAGAAAAAGCATGTGAACCCTTTGGAAATACCTGGATTTCTGCATAAATTGGTCATAAAATTTGATCTCATCTTCATCTAGGACACAACAATAGACAAACACAGTCTGCTTAAACTAATAACACACAAACAATTATATGATTTCATGTATTTATTGAACAAACCGTGTAAATATTCACAGTGCAGTGTGGGAAAAGTATGTGAACACTTGGATTTAATAACTGGTTGACCCTCATTTGGCAGCAATAACCTAAACCAAACGTTTTCTGTAGTTGCGGATTAGACCTGCACAACGGTCAGGAGGAATTTTGGACCATTCCTCTTCACGAAACTGTTTCAGTTCAGCAATATTCTTGGGATGTCTGGTGTGAACTGCTATCTTGAGGTCATGCCACAGCATCTGAATCGGGTTGAGGTCAGGACTCTGACTGGGCCACTCCAGAAGGCGTATTTTCTTCTGTTGTTGATTTACTTCTGTATTTTGGGTCATTGTCCTGTTGCATCACTCAACTTCTGTTGAGCTTCACTTGGCAGACAGATAGCCTAACATTCTCCTGCAAAATGTCTTGATAAACTTGGAAATTCAATTTTCCGTCGATGACAACAAGCTGTCCAGGCCCTGAGGCAGCAAAGCAGCCCCAAACCATGATGCTCCCTCCACCATACTTTACAGTTGGGATGAGGTTTTGATGTTTGTGTGCTGTGCCTTTTATTTCTCCACACATAGTGTTTGTGTGTTCCTTCCAAACAACTCA
The DNA here is from genome assembly GCF_901001165.1 of Salmo trutta. Taxonomy (NCBI): domain Eukaryota; kingdom Metazoa; phylum Chordata; class Actinopteri; order Salmoniformes; family Salmonidae; genus Salmo; species Salmo trutta. The sequence continues at coordinate 17,974,156 of NC_042960.1, read as the reverse complement.
ACTGTAGTTTCATCTGTCCACAGAATATTTTGCTAGTAGCGCTATGGAACATCCAGGTGCACTTTTGCAATTTTCAGACAGCTGTTTTTTTGGACAGCAGTGGCTTCTTCTGTGGTGTCCTCCCATGAACACCATTCTTGTTAAGTGTTTTACATATCGTAGACTCGTCAACAGAGATGTTAGCATCTCCGATCCATGGTTGTTTCCCGATGGATGTACGTTGCCCATAATCCTACATCCTACTGCCCAATGGCTATCACTGCCACATTTGTAGCAACGCTGGCAAGTCTGTTGACCAGTCTCATAACAACCTTTTCATTTCTCTCTGTTGGTTGGACTTGGTTTTCTGTTGGAGCGATTCCTAACTTAACTGTCACCCTGGCCCTGCACTGACTGTACTAAAAAGTTAATCACTGGTGTTAATATTCTGGAGATGCACTCTCATCTCTACCCTGACATTAACATTTGTTAATCCAGTAACAACGGCCTGCAGGCATTGGCTCTTGACAAACTCTGTGCCATATTTCAGTCCTGATTGGGCTCGAGCTGAGGTCAAAGACTCTGTCTAGGAAGTCCAAGGCAGACTCTCCCAGCTCTTGTTTCCTTGGTCAACTTGTGATACAGTTCAGCAGCGTCCTTCTCTGCATGTGTCCTCAAGATTTGCCTTAGTGTGTAGTGTTATGTCTGTTTTTCCCTCCAGATAACTCCTCATTTTAAGCCCTGGGCTCACAGCTCTGATTACTGCTTCTATGATTTCTAATTCATTGTACCTTTTTCTCCATCCATTTTCAATTTGATGTTCTAGGCTGCTGAAGCTGAGCTTATCTTAATGATTCTGATCTATCTGCCCATGGATTTTAAAGTCTTTATAACTGGACATACTCACTCCATTCTCTCTCTGTGGCAGGTGCCTTTCTGGAGCTGAGACCACTTCTCTGCTGGGCTGAAGGCCCCCTCCCTCCTCTTTTCGTCCTGCTGCAGCTCCCGTCTCTCCGCTGGGTTCGCTGTCCACTTGCATCGTTGGCGCCGACTGGCTGGGACTTGTAGGCAGACTTTAAGCAGTATCTTCAGAGTCCGATATTCCTTTGATTTCGTCTTTCAGTTGAAGCAGCCAAGACTTTGCCTCATCCTCTGATTCCATTAAATCCTCCTTCTCACAGTAATCTTACATCAATTTGCTCCCCAAAGCGTGATGGCTCTTTCCTTTGACTTCAGAGTCAGCAACGCCTCCTATTCCACAACATACACACAAGTGTCGTAAATTGTCCTCAGTTAAAGTCCATAAACTCTGTTCGATTTCATCCAACAAAGTTTCCCGCTCTCGACTCATATTGTCCTACTCACGTGGCAACAACGACAATGCAGCCAATGGCGAGATAGCTACAATCAGTTAGGTGTTTAGCCCGCTAACGTTAGCAAGCTAGCTACTCTCCCAATGTCGCTCACTCGTTGTCGTTCAAGGAATATGGGCCAGTGCTCACATGAAAATAAATCTCAGCGGAGCCAACAAATGTGTTACCCTTTCTATGAGCTTAAAAAATATAATATACAACGCGAAAGGTACTGTTTACTTGACTTTGAATCATGTCAGCACATGTAACAGCAGTTTACAGCACTTTTTGTTCATTTTTCTTCCTCTCCCCAGTTCACTTAAACTATATTTATTTCCCATGGGCTTCACCATGAGTACCCCCTAGTGACTGGAATACAACTGTATTAAGCCCCTTACATATCGGCTAGCCTATACATTGTTTTCAATCTATTGTAAACCCCATTTCCCACGAATTAAGGAGCACAAAAATTATACAGCTCTGCCAAGACCTTCCATTTTGCCTCACACACAAGATGTGGGTGAGAACAGGGCTGCTGGTCTGGTTGAGTCTGTTTTCTCTCCCCTGTACCAGAATAGGGTAGCATCTCTCCCGTTGTCCACAGAACACACCACTGAACAGCTCTCACTGTCAGGGGAAATGGCCAGTTATGATACCAGATGACATGGAGTACAAGGAGTGTAATGTAATAGCTGAATGCAAATTGTAAGAAGCATTCCAATTTTTTTTTTTATGAAATAATAAATGTCCCGGTGTGTCAAATTTGCATGTAGCCTAAATTAGCCTAGGCCTGTGCCTTATGAGATATGAGTCCAATTTTCTTAAGCCTTACAGAAAATATGACAATGTTCTAATTTACAAGGAACCGTGTCACATGGAGATGCGAAATTTAGACTATATTTTGCTAACTGACAGCTTCGAAAATTATATATTTTTTTATAGGCTACAGGGAGCGCTTTTGCCCATAGTCAGTCTATTGGCATAGGCTTCTCTCTTCCTTGGTGTTTGATGCGCTATTTAGCCTACTTAAATAGGCTACACAATAACATTTTCTGAGTGTACCAGGTAGCAAATATTTTCATGTAGGATATTTATTTATAGGCCTATTTTAGAAATTAACCACGTTTTGCTCCAAACTGTTGGGCGTGCTTGGTAAGGCTAAAGCAACTGAAAGTTGATGGAAGTGAAGTAGGGGGGAGGTGCATCTGCAACGGCCAAAAGTCGGACAATAAGGTAGTTTTCCAACAGCAAGCCTCAAATCAATATGGCAGGTTGCCATTGGCTATAAGTGTCATTGTTTTGGGGGACCGAGTGACGCAGAGTTCTAAGGCGTCACTTTAGACCCGGGTTCGATCCCGGTCTGTATCACAACCGGCCGAGATCGGGAGTCCCATAGGGTGGCGCACAATGTGCCTGTCATGCCAAATAGTTTCCACCCCTACGTCACAATTGGGGGATTCGATAAACTATTAGCGTCCGTTGCTATATCAAAGATGTGACGACCTATAAGCATTTTTGAGATCATTAGTCTAAATGACGTTACTTTCATCATCGCTATGCAAACAAGACTGATTTCCACTACAATTTCATTTTGTGTAGCTAATAAAATGAAAACATGAATTAACTATTTTTTGGTACCTTGTTAACATTACAACATGAAATCCATGTTTTAAACGTTGCTACGTTCCGTTTATGTAATCTGCTTGACACGTTTACTTACCTTACAGATGACTAAATCAGCTAATTTCCACTCCATTCATATACAAATCATTTTGATTCCTACACTGGCTTGTCTGGCTGTCATGTTTTTATTTCAAACTGCCCTTCCCTACACTGAATTAATATGTCAGTATTCCTATTTTGATGTATTTTTTTTAATATCTCGCATAGCTCATTAGTACACCCTTGTGGTTTAATATATATATCTATTGTAGATCCTAGGATACAACAATGAATAATGTGGAACAAATGAATATTATCAAAGGATACCTTACAACTTACAATAATGAACACCATAGGAAACAGCTGAAAACCAACCTGACAATTTTAATACATACACTTTGATAATTGTTGGTACAGTTGTGTAATTTATTTTCAGATTATTTTTGGTACACTCACATGGCAATCAGAATGAAATACATAATTTGGGTGTGTGAAATAAAGAGGTGGGTGCTGTGTGGTTAGGGGGTTCTGCCTGTCACTTCTCAACAGGCAGTCTCAGAAGAGGGACTTGAAGAGGGAGACTAAGTCCAGGCACTGCTGCTCTCTTTGTTCTGAGTGTTTGCAGTGCTAGTGTTTTTAGTTCATCTCTGTATCTCACATATTATATGCCCAGTATGATACGGCTAGCAAACATTTTTAGCAGATAACGACAATAGCAGTAGCTTTAGATTATGTAATGAGATGGAGGGGATGGGATGAGTGGACAGATTGCCTAACAATCAGACTTCACTTGATCAGAATTTCATGTGGAGGGAGAGAAAGAGTTAAAGAATGAGGAAAGACGCAGAATCAAGAGATGCTTGATCAGGTGCTGCGGCTAGTTCTTCCTGTCACTTGTCCTCGACAGGCAGCCAGTCTCAGTCAGGGGTTCAATAACAGGGGCCTGGTTTAGTTGGAAGCCCTTTCATTACGTCAAGGTACAGGTCGAGAGTAGGATTTTGTTTTTAATCAAGGCCTTTAACACCCTACATTTGTAGTGCTTGATCTGATGGGGCTTGGATAGGTGTAGCAATATGGTGATGACTTAACCCTGCTGTTTAATGGAGTCGGACACTTCTGCCATATTACATACACAAATCTAGAACCTCCAGATATGCAAACATTAACTAGAAACCAATGTCCAATTCCATACCAAGCCTCGCCTAAAATTTGATTTGGACACAAAAGATGAATGGCTAGGGAGAAGGGGTTATGGACCAGTAAATCTGTACCTGGGCAACTGAACAGTCAATTTCAGTCAACTGAAAATGTCACTTGCAACGAATACATTTAATATGCAAGTGTCAACATTTACAGCTAATTCGAGCAAGTTTCAAATATTTACCAGCAAACAAATGGAAAAATATACAAATATTTACATGCTTGTAAATGTTACTTGGAATACAAGACAGATACATGTGCTGTATACTTACCAAACAACTTACCAACTTCACAGCCAATGTCTGCAAAAAAACACCTTCATACAAATTTAAAACAATGTTACAACAGGTTAAGGTTATTTACAATAACATACAATATACAACAATGTAGTCAAATACATACCGTCTTGAGGTGGGGAGCCGGCCAAGCAGTGAAAACAGATGACGGACATCATGGACAGACAAATTCACGCACATTGACAATATGAGACAAACAAGACACATGAAAATGCTTGCCGCATATCCTGCACTGGGCCACCTCCTTACCCTTTCTCACATATTTCCGACAGAAGCAGTGAACACTGACCTCTGTTGTGTAGGGTGTGGACACCTTGGGAGGCCTGGACCCAGGACGGGGACTGGAATCGGGACTGGGAAATGCTGCCAGGTGCCCGGCCTGAAAACAAGAGAAAATATGTTTTCTCATGGATTTCTGATGGTATCGTGCCATGAAGGGTTCCTCATCTCTGCAGAGTGTAAGACTGTTTGCAATAGCAAGAAAATCGCACATCAGTAAATAAACTTGGCTATTTATATAGTTGGTGACAGAATATAGCCAGTAATGTTATTACCTTGTTCCAGAGTTCACGACCTCGGTCACTTAAGATGACCTCAGGGAACAAAGATCACCCGCACACAGATTGCCTCTCTTGCTGAGTTGTTGTACCCCATCCGTAAAACATCCTGCAGAGCAGCAGACTTCTCCTCTGGCACACAGCAGCAAGCTACAGAGCCCCTCCTGGTCCTCGTGTCCATCCTCATGAAGTTATGCAGGACACAGGTAGCCTTCACACACTTGAATTCCAACAGGAGGCAGTCCCAGATGGCCCTGGTCACCAAACCAAGCAGTGCCCTAAATGGTAACTGTAGGCAGGAATCTCCAGTTCACAAGAAACAGACTTCACTATACTCAAATTAGACCACACTGAATATTATGTTACCATTATCTCCCTCCTCACTTTTAGGGCCTGGAACTAATGTTACACAAAGGTACCTCTCACGTTGACAGTTGGGGCTGCTATCCTTTCACCCTCCTCCATGGCTGTTAGCTAGCTAACGTTACCTACAAATGCATTTGTATTTTTTTTTTTACAGTGATAAATACATCAAGATAGCTAGCCAATATGAAGTTGGGCAGCTGGTGATATGTAATGTCGGCTAGATAGCTAACTAGTGTTAGCAGCTCATTTGAGTTAGCCTGCACTGTTGCTAGTTAGCATATAAAACATGTTTTATTTTTTTACATTTTAGAAATGTATTTACTTACTAGTACTTGAATAGGTCCTCCCAGTCATGTGGACGATTGGAAACAGGGCAGCAACGTTTGTCACCAGAGCGTTTTAGACCATATTACTATGTAACGTTAACTATTTACCCATTTAATAACCAGACCTTCATACGAACTTGCTATGCTGAATTCTTAACACACAGCCGAAAGTGCTGCTATATGCTGCCAGCACGCCCAAAAGCGAGCCAATCTGGGCGGGCTCAGCGGAGCGCTTCTGAGGTGAACTAGAACTGCAGGTGTTGTGCCGAAAAGCTCGCCCCCAGAATCCCCCCCTCCCTTCGCGTGAATCCCCACGCACTCAATTCTTCATTGCTGCGACTTGCTTGCTAGTTGAGATTTCTGATCACGTTAGGCTGGGGTTAATTTAATTTTTATGTCGGTTTGATCGCGGGGAGGCACTAATAATAATAATTTCTGTTTGAATATAAAATAAAAAATAAAAACATTCCGGTTCATGGGGAAAACGACATAATGAAAAATAAAACACGTAAACAATTTTTTTTTTTTTAAATCATACTTCCCCAATCACCGAAATGATTTCTTGCACGGTCTCGGCTGTGATATCACGAAGACCCCCAAAACGTTGAGCGGCATTGACAATAATTCCAATTTTCTTGGACTTCGTCTCCGCTTGTGCTGTACATTTTATGACCATTGCAATACATAATACAAAGACCACCTTTTTAACATGTGGCATTTCACTATCCATCGGTTGATGAGAAACCGTCACTGGTCGTGGGGGCTCTACTACCATTGCTTCTGTCCCGCCACTCGTTCCTTCCAATTTTCTCACTGCTTACACACTGGACACTCCTTACTCTTTTACATTTATGACACTGAAGAGGCTTGTGCACAAAAGCTCTTACAGGGTATCTCATGAATCCTAACGTTATATGAGAAGGGAGACTCTTCATCAAAGAGTAGTATGGATGAAGTGACATTTTCTCGGTCCACCATACAGGTCAATCGACGTACACCAACCACTCCATCGATGTCTTCAGTTATATTGTTTAGTTTAATTTCTTGCGTGAACCCCAAAATAACCCCCTTGATAGGCGCCCTGCTACGAAAATCCATGCAGAAAACATACCACTCTGATCGTTAAGTCTTTAAAACACGCTTATTCTGCTCCGTAGACACACACAAAAATCTAAATAGGACCAATCTTGTAACTCACCGACTCTACACTTTGCAACACATTCCAGATTTTCCTGGAGACGATTGACGAGTCTAGTGGTTTCCTATTTTCCAACATAGCTTTAAATCTCGTTTACCTTTTTCTTTGCCACTGTAACCAACTCATTCTCACATTATGCGATAGTAGCTTCACTCGACTCACTAGTAGTTTCAAACAAATCCTCGGTTTCCGTTTTTCGCCACTGTAAGCAACTCAAAGTCACTTCCTGTGTGTCAGCGTCACCCCACCTCCGTTCTCTTTTCTGAGAATTTGAGTTGGGGCGAGCGGTTATATAATTAAAATCAATAATGTTGGATGGTAAGTTGAGACTGTCTCGCATTTCCATTGGTGGCATCGGATTGGCTGAAAGTGTCATTCATTGCACGTACTTGAGACAGACGTCCAAGGCGCGACTGTAGAGCAAGCGAACAGAAATGTAAAGTCCCAGCAGTAGAGAACTAACTGGAAAATGACAACGCTTCAATATTTGGGAATATCAGTTATTTTCATCATCGGTGAGTATATAGAAGTTGTACTTCGTGTTGGTGTTTGTTACTGCTGTAATATAAAGGAAGGCAGGTATTCTCATAATGTATAGACCTATGGTTATTCATGTATACCTTTAATTCAAAAATCAAATCAAATTTTATTGGTCACATACACATATTTAGCATATGTTATTGCGTGTGTAGCGAAATGCTGGCGTTCCTAGCTCCGACAGTGCAGTCGTATCTAACAATTCAAATCAATACACAAATCTAAAAGTAAAAGAATGGAATTAATAAATATACATTTTAGGACGAGCAATGTCGGAGTGGCATTGACTAAATACAGTAGAATAGAATACAGTATATACATATGAGATTGTTTAATTTTTTTATTTTACCAGGTAAATTGACTGAGAACACATTCTCATTTACAGCAACGACCTGGGGAATAGTTTCAGGGGAAAGGAGGGGGATGAATGAGCCAATTGTAAGCTGGGGATGATTAGATGGCCGTGATGGTATGAGGGCCAGATTGGGAATTTAGCCAGGACACAGGGGTTAACACCCCTACTCTTACGATAAGTGCAATGGGATCTTTAATGACCTCAGAGAGTCAGGATACCCGTTTAACGTCCCATCCGAAAGACGGCACCCTACACAGGGCAGTGTCCCCAATCACTGCCCTGGGGCATTGGGATATTTTTTAGACCAGAGGACAGAGTGCCTCCTACTGGCCCTCCAGGGACTGACCAGGACCAACCATGCTTAGCTTCAGAAGCAAGCCAGCAGTGGGATGCAGGGTGGTATGCTGATGAGTAAAGCAGTATGTAAACATTATTAAAGTGACTAGTGTTCCATTATTTAAAGTGGCCAGTGATTCTAGAATTCTAACATGTCTATAATATATGGGGCAGCAGCCTCTATGGTGCAGGGTTGAGTAGCCGGGTGGTACCCTGCTAGTGATGGCTATTTAACAGTCTGATGGCCTTGAGACAGAAGCTGTATTTCAGTCTCTCGTCCCAGTTTTGATGAACCTGTACTGACTTCGCCTTCGAGATGACAGCGGGGTGAACCGGCGGGGTGAACTGTCTCGTCATTGTTGGTAATCAGGCCTACTACTGTTGAGTCGTCTGCTAACTTGATGATTGGAGGCGTGCATGGCCATGCAGTCATGGGTGAACAGGGAGTACAGGAGGGGGCTGAGCGCCCACCCGTGTGGGGGCCCTGTGTTGAGGATCAGTGAAGTGGAGTTGTTGTTTCCTACCTTCACCATCTGGGGGCGGCCTGTCAGGATGTCCCGGACCCAGTAGCACAGGGCGGGGTTCAGACCCAGGGCCCCGAGCTTAATGATGAGCTTGGAGGGTACTATGGTGTTAAAGGCTGAGCTATAGTCAATGTACAGCATTCGGAAGTAGGTATTCCTCTTGTCCAGATGGGATAGGGCAGTGTGCAGTGCAATGGCGATTGTATCGTCTGTGGCTCTATTGGGGCGGTAAGCAAATTGAAGTGAGTCTAGGGTGTCTGGTAAGGTAGTGATATGATCCTTAACTAGTCTCTCAAACCACTTCATGATGACAGAAGTGTGTGCTACGGGCGATAGTCATTTAGTTTAGTTACCTTTGCTGTCTTGGGTACAGGAACAATGGTAGACATCTTGAAGCAAGCGGGGACAGCAGACTGGGATAGGGAGAGATTGAATATGTCAGTTTACACTCCAGCCAGCTGGTCCACGCATGCTCTGAGGACGCGGCCAGCCTTGCGAAGGTAACACGCTTAAATGTCTTATTCACTTCGGCCACAGAGAACGAGAGCCCACAGTCCTTGGGAGCGGGCCGCGTCGGTGGCACTGTGTTATCCTCAAAGCGGGCGAAGAAGGTGTTTAGCTTGTCTGGGAGCAAGACATAGGTGTCCGCGACGTGGCTGGTTTTCCCTTTGTAATCCGTGATGATCTGTAGACCCTGCCACATACGTCCCGTGTCTGAGCCCTTGAATTGCACCTCCACTTTGTCTCTGTACTGACGACCATATTCCCAGTCACCTTCCCGTGGCTATTCTCAGAGGCTACTCGAAACCAGCCCAACCCCAGAACATATCCCAGTCCGCGTGATCAAAACTATCTTGAAGCATGGATTTCGATTGGTCAGACCAGTGTTGAATAGACCTTAGCACTAGTACTTCCTGTTTGAGTTTCTGCCTATAGGAAGGGAGGAGCAAAATGGAGTCGTGATCTGGTTTGGCGGGGGAGGGTCTTGTAGACATTGTGAAAAGGCGAGTAGCTAGTGTTTTCCCTAAACGAGTCCTACAAACAAGGTGTTGATAGAACTTCGATAGCATTTTTCTCAAATTTGCTTTGCTAAAATTCACAGCTACAATAAATGTGGCCTCATGTGGTTCTCATTTTGAATGAAGTCCAGTGTAGTTCCTTGAGCCATCTCTTTTCTTTAGTTTTGTTTGCGCTATTTAGCCTACTCAAGAGGCTTAGCCCTATTTAATTACATTTTACAAGTCTATTAGGGAGCAAATGTATTAACATAGTTATATTAATTATTTATTGGCTTATTTTAGAAATGAACCACATGTTTTGTTCTGAACCAATTGTTTGGCCCTATCCCGATTTGGGCAATGACTGCAGAATCAAAACTGTTTCTCTTTAACATTGACTCCTTTCCTTTTGCGTTGATTAATTGTTGTTTATTACGCTAGATCCGAGCATTTAAAACACGTTATTGGTGAAAATGTGTCATAGTGACCTTAAAGAAGCATGCTCGTTTTACAAGCTGTTTTGGCCTAGCCTACTTCATGCAGGGAGCGCTTTTGCCCGTCAGCTGTTCCTCTCTTTTGTAGGCCTATTTTTTTTTACTAGGGGCGTAAAAAATGTCACGTATTCGACCAATAAAACTCATGAAAAACACAACACTATAGAACAATCCTTGAATAGCTTTTAAGGCCTAGAAACAATAAATGACTTGTTAACAGGAAATACATTTATTTCCATGACAGAATCCTTTTTTCAGGACCCTGTGTTTCGAAGATAATTCGTAAAAATCCGAATAACTTCACAGATCTTCATTGTAAAGGGTTTAAACCAGGGGTCACCAACACGGTGCCCGCGGGCACCAGGTCGCCCCCAGGGGCCACATGAGTCGCCCGCAGGCCTGGTCTAAAAATAGCACAACTCACTAGTGAGCTGCGTCTGAAATGTAATTGTAATTTGTTGCTATTCTTTTTAATCACACTTGCATTTATATATATTTAAAAATGACTATCTTAAAAATATTTTCATTATACATGAGTTTAGATAAGTTTAGGTGAACTCTGACCTACTCTAGTTCAAAGGTCAGTATTGTGCGCGGGAAAAACCAGTGCTCGTGGAGAATAAGCTAGCGGGCGCAGCGAAGATGGTAGATGAATGCAGTTTCTTGCCCCAAAAACATGGCAGAAAAAAGGAAGAAAACGTATCACTTTCACAATGATTGGGAGGAGGAATTATTTTTTTACGACTGTGAAAGAAACCTGCGTGTGTCTCATTTGCGGGGCGACTGTGGCGACGGCAAAGCGGCACAATGTGGAGAGACACTTCACTACGTGTCACAAAAGCTACCATGCTAACTACCCACCGGGAAGTGCACTGCGGGCAGAAAAAGCCCGTGAGCTAAACGCAGCTTTGGGTAAGCAACAGTCTTTTTTCACGAGGACGGCGAAAAAGTCACAAAAAGCACCCGAAGCCTCGTTTAGAGCTACACATTTTCTGATCAAGAAGAAGGCATTTTCAGATGGAGAAGTTGTCAAAGAAGCAATGATTATAATTGCTAACACTGTACTTAAAGACGAGAAAAATGGAACTGATCTAATCTCCACTCTCTCCGACGTCCAACTGGGTGCATCTACGATGGTTAGACGAGTGTCAGCTATGTCTGGTAACTTGGCGGATCAGCTGGACCGGGATCTGGCGAAGTGCAGATCCAGTGCGACGAGTCCGTGGACAGCAGCAGTATAGCGCAGCTGTTAGTTTTTATCCGGATGGTGTTTGAAGATTTCTCCACAAGAGAAGAACTCCTGGCACTACTGCCCTTATAGACAACTACGAGGGGAGTTGACATTTACAACACGGTGAAGGAGTTTTTCGTGCAGAAAAAGGTACCATTGGGAAAAGCTGGTAGCGGTGACTACAGACGGGGCTCCTGCTATGATCGGCCGACATACAGGTTTCATCGCTCACTGTAAAAGTGACCCAGACTTCTCAAAATGTCTGCATTAACACTGCATCATTCACCAGCAGGCGTTATGTGCAAAAGTGATCGGCTTTGAGCACGTGATGACTCCCGTTGTAAAAATCATAAACAACATCCGCTCCAAAGCAAAACAGCACAGGATTTTCAAGGTGCTATTGGAGGAGATGTCAGCTGAATATGGTGACCTGCTGCTACACACAGAAATCCGATGGCTCAGCAGAGGACGAGTTTTACTTCGTTTTTTGTCACTTTTGGGTGAAATCAAAGAGTTCAAGCAGTCCAAAGACGAAGACGTCTCACTGCTAGAGGACACAGAGTGGACACTTGACCTTGCATTTTTGACGGACATTACTGGGAAACTTAACGACTTGAACTGCAAGCTGCAAGGCAAAGGTAAGACTGTTGTTGATCTGATAAGTGCTTTAAATGCATTTAAAGCCAAGATGAACATTTTCTCTGTGGATTTACAGAAAAAAGGTGCTGCACTTTCCCTCTGTGCAGTCGGTGCTGAAAGACAGTGCTTCTGCATCTGAGACATTTGACAAAGTTGCAGAAAAGTTCTGTGAAGTCATAAACAGACTTGGGCAAGAGTTTGAGAATAGGTTTTGTGACCTTCATCAGCTTGAGCCATGTGTGTCGTTCATTTCCAATCCTTTCATGAATGTGGACGCAACATTCTTTGCTGAGCAACTAAGTGCAATGTTCAACTTGGATGCTGGACAGGTGGAGATTGAAATCATAACATTGCAAAATGACCTCCACCTCAAAGCCTACCAGGCTGCACCAAACATTTGGTGCCTTGTTGACACAGAGAAGTACAGTGGAGTATGCACAGCAGCTATGAAGGTTGCTAGCCTGTTTGGTTCAACCTATCTCTGTGAATCAGCGTTTTCTGACATGAACTTCATCAAGAACAAACACAGAACACACCTCACTGATGCACATCTGAAAGACTCACTCACAATTGCAGTGTCAAGTTACACACCAGATTACAATACACTGGTGAACAGCATGCAATGCCAGTCTTCCCACGAACAAAGAAACAGATACCAGATGTTGTCAGTGAAAACATGGCAGTGCCATGGCGAAGTTTCATTAAAATATTTTAGAATTGTGTTCAATAAAAGTGTGTTAAAAAATGCAGCAGATTTGGTCATTAGTTCAAAATGTGACAAGATTTATTTAAAAATAAGTTGATTTTTCTAACATTACATAATTGATAACTTTTTGAAACAGTTCATGATTTGTTAAAAGGGTTTGTCAGTGGCTAGTGAAAATGGGACGTTTTTCCTATGAAATGTAGTGATGTAAGTGATCGTCTGAATTTTACAATTACTGAGATTAAAGTGCTGAATATTGATATCCGTTCCCACCTTATTGTCATTGTTGATAATTACTGTGAGAAATATTAACGTGATCAGTGTCTTCACATAGATGAGTATCATTAATCATTATTAATAACGTATAACTAAAGGCAAACTGAGAAAATTTGTTATTTCAGAAGAGCGTATCAAACTGGTAGCCCTTCGTATGACTCAGTACCCATGAAGTAGCTCTCAGTTTCAAAAAGGTTGGTGACCCCTGGTTTAAACACTGTTTCCCATGCTTGTTCAATGAACCATAAACAATTAATGAACATGCACCTGTGGAACGGTCGTTAAGACACTAACAGCTTACAGACGGTAGGCAATTATGGTAAGTTATAAAAACGTCGGACACTAAAGAGGCCTTTCTACTGACTCTGAAAGACACCGAAATAAAGATGCCCAGGGTCCCTGCTCATCTGCGTGAACGTGCCTTAGGCATGTTGCAAGGAGGCATGAGGACTGCAGATGTGGCCAGGGCAATAAATTGCAATGTCCGTACTGTGAGACGCCTAAGACAGCGCTACAGGGAGACAGGACGGACAGCTGATCATCCTCGCATTGGCAGACCACGTGTAACAACACATGCACAGGATCGGTACATCCGAACATCACACCTGCGGGACAGGTACACGATGGAAACAACAACTGCCCGAGTTACACCAGGAACACACAATCCCCCCATCAGTGCTCGGACTGTCCGCAATAGGCTGAGAGAGGCTGGACTGAGGGCTTGTAGGCCTATTGTAAGGCAGGTCCTCACCAGATATCACCGGCAACAACGTAGCCTATGGGCACAAACGGAGGGTAGGGGAGGTGCATCTGCAACAGCCAGACATTAAAGTTGTTTTCCAACAGCAAGGTTCAGATCAACTTCAGTGTTGGCATTGTTTATAAAAGGTTCTTTAAATTGTCAAAATAAACATGTATCTAACCCCCATATCCAGGGGCGGAAATCCCGGGGGGGACACGACCCCCCCCATCCTGGAAAAATATGATTTGTCCCCCCCAATATATCACTGAAACATAACTGTAATTTAAATAATATTTATAATACGCAATGAAAGCAGTTGTGCTGATTTATAGACACTTAATAGCGCGTTTTTAAGTTTCAAAAGATTGCGACCCCCCCCACCCTTTCCCTCACAATGGTTTGATCCACTGCCAGTTCCTTAGCTTGCTAGGTAACAGAGAGGTCGTATCTACTGTCTGAAAGGCACTCAATGCACGTAACTGACGTGAGGTTAATCCAGTCAATCGCGCACACACACTAGCTGAATATGCAGAGCTAGCGCGCAAATATGAACTATTAAGCTAGCTAGTACCTATTCCATTTATGTGGCGTCGTCAAAGATTGAATCTTTGCTATCGTCAATTTATTCCAAGATCAGCATGCAGATGATGTAAGTTAGTGCTTCAAAGTCCCTGTGATAAGGTTAGCGATAAACTGAAATCCAAACTAAACAGAACTACACTCTCTTCTACCATTGTCTTAAATATATTTAATGGTCTCGTTGCAGAAGCTAAATTGTCGCAAAGGAACTTATTTATTTTATTTCACCTTTATTTAACCCGGGTAGCAAAGATTATAGCAAACACCACTGAAACTGAATTGGTGCTCGCTAGCTTTGCAAATTCAGCTATTGTTGGAAGCCAGCCAATATGAAACAAACTATTAAAATTACAAAAGGTTGCAGCATATGTTGTGTAAATGGTGAACTCATACAGCTGTCAACTCTTGTCATTTTAATCCGTTTCACATTTGCTAGCTACCTTTTAGATCGAAGCCCAAATAGAATGATTGAAGATGATAGAAGCCCATCTCCTACTGTAAATAACCTACACACTGTGTGTGTAGCCAGCCAGCCAGGTAGAAAAATGGCAGAAAAATAAAAGACGGACATCAGAGTATTTTTCAATACACCAAAACGCATAGTAAGAACCCTAGTAGCCTAATATCTCAAAGACTAGTTGATAAAATGTTCATAAGAAAGAAAATAAATTCTAATGGAAATGTTTCACAATAATGTCATTAGGCAGAGCAGGCAACAGATGGCACACAGACAGCAGAGTTGGGGACAGATATGCAGGGACAGACTGGCAGAGACAGGGAGTCTCAGGTAAGTTTGTTGAGTCTTTGTTTGGCAACATTATGAAAGGTTCTCAATTTTTTTGACTTGTAAAATAAGAACATAATTGGAAAATGCCATGGATACCCCCACTCTCAACTTAAACTGGTGACTGAACTAAGATTTGTTAAAGGCAATGGTATTGCTGTTGTGATTAGTTGTGTAGTTTTGGGTACCGGTAGTTAGGAGTACGGCAAACACCTTATTTCTTTGGTTCCTCAATATACATTTACCATATTACAATGTAGGCTATGTGTTACAGCACTACTTTTGGTGTCCCCCTCAGGAATTGCTCTTGAGAAAATGTCATGTAATTGTCCCCTCCAAAGTTGATATCAGATTTTCGCCCCTGGTATCTACGTCATCTCGCTGAGTCTACCTTTAAACCTAACCTATGACCTGACCCATCACCTTATGCATTATGCCGATTTCAAAACTACTGGGAACTCAGAACTCTTTGACTTCAGTGCGTTTAACACAACTGGGAACTCGGAGGAAAACGAGCTCTTGCAAGGAAACATCGTCTTGAATTTTGAACTGTCTTCCAACTCGTAATTCCAACTCGGGCCTCTTCCAAGACCTCCGACTTTCCTACCTGAAGTTCATGATTTAAAAAAAATGTATATTTAAAACATACAATATACTTGCAGGGAAGACGCTCAACAACTACATCACGTCATGATTTTCCCAGTTGTCCTGAACGTACCATTACCGCCACACAGCTGCATGAAAGTGACATTCCCCAAAACACAAACAGATAAGCCTCCTAACCTCCCACAAATAGGCAACGTTCTGTCCCTAACACTTAAACAATTAAAACAAAAAATACATGTTTTTATAAAACTTAAACTAAATACAAACTAGTAAAGTGGATCTGAAAACAAACTTAAGCTAAACTTAAAACAAACCATAATAACCTTGACATAATAACAGTATGATTTGTGCCCTTTGTCTTTGCTACTGAACAACACATTCATATTTAATCTTTTTTTATTCCAGATCTGTTGGGAGCTGTGAATGCTGAAGTGAATATATTGACACAGAGAGAGGGGCAGTCTGTCACTCTACACACTGGACTAACTGGACTACATGTTGATGATAAGATATTTTGGTTCTTTGGTCCAGACATTCCAAACACCTCAATAGTTGAGAGTCAGGTCATCAGAGGAGAGATTATCACAGAATTCAAAGGAAGATTCCCAGACAGACTGCAGCTGGACAGAGAAACTGGATCTCTCACCATCAGAAATCTCACCCTCAACAACTCTGGAGTTTATCAGCTAGACATTTTCAATACACACAAAACATCTCAGAGATTCTATCTAACTGTCTATGGTGAGTGTTGGTTTTATATACAACAGTGTTTTAAGTGGGACCTAATGCCCTTACCTTACAGTCATAGGTGTGACTCAAAACATTACACAGTGCCTATAATATTCACCCTCAGTGGACTTTTTTCACATGTTGTTGTTGTGTTACAAAGTGGGATTGACATGGATTTAGACCAATATAATTGTTTTGTCATTAATCTACACAAAATACTGCATAATGTCAAAGTGAAAAGAAAACTCTATAAAATGTTCACCCCCTTTGTTAGGAGAAGCCTAAAATAGTTCAGGATTAAGATTGGCCTAACAGATCACGTACTCTGTGTGAAATAATATAATAATATGATATTGGAGGTCAAAAGGTCTTTCAATCCTGAGTCATTCATGAAAAATCTTTTTTTCTTCAGAAAATAACATGAACATTTAATTTAGTCACCAATATTGTATATCAGAGAATGATACAGGCTCACCATTTAGTAATTTTAATGTAACATTTAACCTAATTGCACAGAATACATGATACAATTTTCTAAACAGATATTTTTGAAGTGCTGAATAGAATAAAATAGAGGATAAATAACATTTTCATTACAGTTTATCAAACTTTGGAGCATGTTGAGATTTTTTGTTTTAATTTACAGAAACCGTTTCTTTATACAGTTCATACGTAGAAGAAATCGTCAGATA
Organism: Salmo trutta; assembly: GCF_901001165.1. NCBI lineage: Eukaryota > Metazoa > Chordata > Actinopteri > Salmoniformes > Salmonidae > Salmo > Salmo trutta. The sequence goes on along the minus strand of NC_042960.1, from coordinate 17,956,992 downwards.
TAGGAGTATTGTGGCATGTATTGTAAAACAGAATCCTACAGTAAAAAGTGTTGATGTAGCGTACTGTATGCCGTTTCTGCCCCAAGCAACATTACACAATATCAACTTTTCTGTGACGTGTTACTGTAACTGCTACAGTATCATCAGCTTAAATCATCAGCTTAAATCATCAGCTTAAAGTGTATCAATTCAATTCTGATATTTACAACACCATTGTAGCGATTGTTATTATGTCCTAAGACACCTAATCTAAAGCCGTATTATGAATAGGCCTAACCAGACATTGAGAATGGAAAGTGTTTATGCGAATCACATGTATGTTCTTGTAATAATGTGGGGTTAGTCATGTTATCCGATGTCTTGTTTTTTGATCACCTGTCAAATAAAATAAACCATGTTTAGAGTTTGTGGTTGAACGCAGACAATTGGATTACTGTAAAATCCTTCCACTGTGTCAACGTCACACCAAGTATTGCATTGTGACGCGCAAATACTTTGAATATGAATGCAAATTGAAAGGGTGATTTTGTGCAGTTAACAAGTGACTGTTTGTTGCACTCAGTCAATTGAGAATGTGCTTAGTTTTGAATTGAGCAGTTTTGATCTGTTTAGATTTGTGCTTAAAGTTGTGAAAATGTACCACATACTTGTGAAAATTGCACCAAAGGGATAAAAAAACTGATGTGCTCACCACAATTTTGTTACTAGTGAGAGTTGTCCTCCTACCCAGAGGACCAATATTAATGACATTAATCTGTGTTAAATCATTGTTTGAATTTTAATATCCCAGCTCCAGGACCACGTCCTCAAGTCAGAAAAATCCCTCAAGGTGATGTTCTGGACAGTTCATCAGAGAAGGGGAGCTGTTCAGTGGTGTGTTCTGTGGAGAACCAGATAGATAGGACCCTGTCCTGGTACAGAGGAGAGAAGAGACTCAACCAGACCAGTAGCCCTGACCTCTCCACCAACCTGTCTCTCCCTCTGGAGATAAAGCTACAGGACAAAGATATCTACAGCTGTGTGGCTGCCAACCCAGTCAGTAACCAGACAACCAAACTCAACATTGAAACGCTCTGCCTTCAGGTTGTAGGTATGTCATTAATGGTAATGTGCAACATTTTTTTTTTATTGGACTGGTTAATTAGTTTACTTGGATCCCCATTCACTGCTATTCTTCCAGCGCTGGGGGTTAGACACCATATAAAACAATAATATTTATCAACAGGAACAGCCCACAGACAGAATTCAGTTACCTTCTTTTTTTGTTGATTAAATTAAGCCAAAAAGTAGAACAATTTAGCAACACTATCAAATTCGATTATGAGAAGAAACAGGGTAAAGTGTAAATATTGTTTTGGGACTCACCAGTTTGTTTCCTGTTTTTATTTTGACAGAGTCTGGTCCTAATCGAATTACAATCATTACGATAGTCCTTGTAATAGAAGCATTATTTTTCGGAATATGCTGCATCTGGAAAAAGAAAGATATTAAAGGTAAGTGACAAACTTCTTGAGTAGCCTAAAGACAAACTACTCCTGCCCAAGTTGATACTGTATGGTATGTCTGTATGTGTGGTATGAGCAGTGTTGAAATACGCAATTGTTTTTGTGCTCACTGTACAGAGTGCTGTGTATCCACCTCAGGGAGTCCAGAAGAGGAGGACTCTGTGGTGTAGCCTACTCTGTCAGACCCTGCATTTCACCTTCCCCACTGAAGAAAGAGAACTCATTAGACTGCATCCCTGCCACTGTAAAAACAGAATGCACATTTTGACATGAACAAAGGATGTGTTTTATGCAGCAAATAATCACTCATCTCTCAGAACATGTTGTGGTAGAGAAACTTGAGTATCTCAGACTGTATTTACACACAAAGCCCAATTCTGATAGTTTTCCCACTAATTAATATTTTGACCAATCACATCAGATCATTTTCAGAGCTGATCTGATTGGTCAGAAGACCAATTAGTGTGTGTGTGTGTGTGTGTGTGTGTGTGTGGGGGGGGGGGGGGGGGGGTCAGAATTGGAATGCCTGTCTAAATGTTGTCAAATCTCCTGAGGGCTACAGATGCATTGATTTAAAAGTTACTTTTCAAAATGCATGTGCTGCAGCAGTGGTACATCATAAAATTACAAACTCTCTCACAGGGTGACACGTAGTGGCAAGTTCGTTTGCGATCATCTAACACTAACCCATGTAATAGTGAACTTCCTGAAATATGCCCCTGACAGTGCAGTTATATAAAACATCTGCTGCAAAGTGGATAAGAGCCATTTTGTATGTAGAAAATAAAATGTATAGAACTCATTTAGGGTGATTTTATGACTATGTAGAATGTATAGAAAATTAGTACTATTAAATGGAAATAATCCATATTTATTACGGTATTAGAAGCCTCCAACTGGGCTCACCAGATCATTTCAATATAGACATTTGGGCAATAATTAGTTCAGATGTTGATCAGTAGATTTCAAACTTTATTCACTGACTCAAAAAGGACAGACAGAAGTTTTTTGAATTCCCAATATGTTATATGCTTTCAACCATCTGAAAGCACAACCACAATCAAATGGAAAAACAATGTCTGATTTTTGGTTCAGTTGTCATTGAAATGTGTTATCACTGTGCATTCAACCATTTAAAAGCACAACAAAGTTAAAATGGGAATACATTTTGTATTTATGCAAAATATCACTGTTTCATCTAATAGCACAAGTTACCTTACAATTACCGTATATTGCAGTTGAGATTACATTAAAAGTATATAGTGCAAGTGATCAACGTTGTTCTAGATTCTGCACAGATCATCTAAGCAATTGTGAAGATTTCCTCAGACCTGCAACCTTTGTATGCTATGTGGAACATGCAGACTTGACATTTAGTTACAGCAACCTCAATGTGGCCATGTATGTTACTCATTTTAAGGTTAAATAAATACATGTTATATTAGTTTGTAAGATAGCCTTAAAAGGGCAATTCCACCACTTTTCAACCTCATATTCATTATTTACAGTAACAAACCAGTGTCTACAGCGCATTTCTATGATCTGAAGTTTAACAAAATGCTTCTGTGACATCACAGTGCTGCTCATTTCAATGTGATTCTCATGTTTGAAAATCACTTTTGATGATGCCATCACATAGCTTTTTAAAATGTATATATTATTTCTAGAAAACACATAAATGCATCATTTTCACATATGTAGAGACTGGTATTGTGATGGAGATAATGAAAATGAGGTTGAAAAGTGGTGGAATTGCCCTTAAGCTTTTGGCTATTTACAAAAGTCATATTGAACTGTGTTTGGTTGACAACACAGCAAATATCAACATTTAAAAGATACTGTATGTATCTAATGATTGGATAGTTTCAACTGAGCCACTGGCTCAATCCTATTATTTAACTTCCATTTTTGGTTTAGTTGGAGACAAGTTTATAGGCTATTTACTGTATTACAAAAGTGATAGAGTTGTGTTTGGTTGCCAATGCAACCAAATATCAACATTTGAAGGAGATGTATCTTCTGTGTCACTGACTTAGTCTGGCTTTATTTCCAGTTCGTCTACAAATGAATAATTGACACGTCAGATTCACATCTCCATCTCAACCAAAAATCAAAGTTAAAGAATAGCATCAAATCAAACTTTAATTAAGGTGCATTTCATGTTTGATTGGTTTGATTTAGTCCTATTCTTCATTTTTGGTTGAGATGGAGACGTGAATACCACATATCAATTATGTTAAAATTAGAAACCCACTAAAGCTTGAAACCCTGGGCCGATATGTATTATCTATTTTTACTTGGACCCTTTGTTGAATTTTAAACAATAGCTGTTGGTGGCTTTGCAAATGCTATAAAAGAGCTAAATAGTATCATTGATATGATTTATAAAGTATGGTTACGTTTCATTTGCTCTGTTAAACCTGTCCTTTGGAGTGACTTCGATAGCAACAGTGAATCTATTTAGTTATTAAGAGATCTCTCAATCATTCTCACGATAGCACATTGGTAATAGTCAGTGACAAATATCAAAACTGGGCTTGGTTAAGACCCTGGATGGGAGACCAAATGAGTATATAGATTAACTGTATATAGATTAACTGTCCAGTAGGAGGTGTTGTCCAGCCTATTGTTTTTCTTCTGATTGTGGATGTAATGTTGAAGATCTGATGTTGTTTCAAAAGTACAAAATAAACATAGACAAACCTTGTATAACATATGTTGAAAATTGGTTACCATGATGACATACACTGAGTATACAACACATGCACTTTCCATGACATACTGTAGACTGACCAGGGGATTCCAGGTGAAAGCTAGGATCCCTTTTTTTTAAAATATATATATTTTTTTTAACCTTTATTTAACGAGGCAATTGATGTCACCTATTAAATCAGTGTAGATGAAGGTGAGGAGACAGGTTAAATAAGGATTTTTTTTAAAGCCTTGAGACATTAATTGTGTATGTGTGCCATTCAGAAGGTGAATGGGTTTCCGTTCTTCTCTCTGTAGCAGGACAAGGTTACCTCTTTCCCGTTCGCCACAGAACACACCACAGAACAGCTCCTACTGACCAACCGACTGTCTACTGAGGGATTATGTGGGGTGTTTCTGATGTTAGGAGTAGGCACTGAAGCTGGGACACCAGGAGAGACCAACAGTTACTACAGTGATTACAGGACATAACATTAACTAAAAGTCACATTTATCATGAACAATAGGAAAGGGAATTTGTGGATTTACCATGAACAATTTAACTGTAAATACAGATCTTATTCGATGTTGATTGAAAACTGGTCTCTTGATTTAAAACATACTCATGTAGACTGTGAAAATGAATTTGTGGTAGGTGACCTGTTCACTGATGACCTGAAGCTGATAAAGTCCATTGTCGGTGATGGTGAGGTTTCTGATTGTGAGAGATCCAGTCTGAGCATCCATCTGTAGTCGGTTTTTGAACAGCGCTGAAGTAAAGTTTGGTAAGAGAATTACAACTTGTATCAATTGCAAAGAGTGGCAACTTTATCTGTAGTCGACTTTGAAGTTATCAGCGTTAGATTACGAGCTTTTTCAAGTGCAACAATAATAAAGATTGCTTTGGGAAACAGCTCGGAGATTTAAAGATGTTCCTATGAAGGTTCTACTGATTAACTTTTTTGGGGCTTTTGGGTAACCGGGACCAGTTGTGGCAATTGACCAAGTTTACTTCGTGTATCTACGTCATCTCGCTGTCTACACAGACAACTAAGACAAACCCTCAACTGTCTACACAGACAACTAAGACAAACCCTCAGCGCCGCAATACCGCTCGACCAAACCGAGTATCACCCAGGTTGGCACACTGTCACAAGTAATAAAAACAAGGACGAAACACAAACGAGATGGCACAAGCCAAACCGAGTTGGGGTACAGCAGAGCACCCTGATGGAGAGGCTAGCTAGCTGCTCCAAACTATTGAATAGCTGCGTGTAGACTATACTTCTGCGCTCATACACTAACATAGAGCTCTTACCAAGCGAGCCCTTTCTGGAATCCGCCGATAAAAGGAAGAGGTGAAAGTAGCGAAGCGGAAAACTTTACCCTGTACACTGGAACAACCTAGAAGAAAAAAAACGGGGAGGGGCCTACAGTATCTGAATTTGCCGCAACTTAAACTATTAACGGTGCGTCCGCCTGAAAGCGTAGTGCAAATAAAGCGGCTGTGAAGAGACCTAATGAAGTCCCAGTAATAGAGAACTATAAAATGACAACGCTTCAATATTTGGGAATAGCAGTACTTTTCATCATCGGTAAGTAGGCTATTCCAATATAAATTGTACTTCGTGTTGGTGTTTGTTTTTCCCCGCCAAACCATAAGACTCCTGAACAAGTAATCAAATGGCTACCCGGACTATTTGCATTGTGTGCCCCCCAACCACTCTTTTACACTACTGCTACTCTCTGTTTATCATATATGCATAGTCACTTTAACCATATCTACATGTACATACATACTACCTCAATCAGCCCGACTAACCGGTGTCTGTATATTGCCTTGCTACTGTAAATAGCCTCGCTACTGTTCTTTTTCACTGTCTTTTTTACTGTTGTTTTTATTTCTTTACATACCTATTGTTCACCTAATACCTTTTTGCACTGTTGGTTACAGCCTGTAAGTAAGCATTTCACTGTAAGGTTGTATTCGGCGCACGTGACAAATCCACTGATTTGATTTGTTACTGCTGTAATTTACAGGCAGGTCTCATAATGTATAGACTCGCCTATTAGATATTGCTTTGGAAAACAGCTCGGAGATTTAAAGATGTTCCTATGAAGGTTCTACTGATTCACTTTTTACTGCTTTTGGGAAACCGGGCCCAGGTTGTGGCAATAGTTTAGTTTGTGGTATCTACGTCATCTCGCTGAGTCTACCTTTAAACCTAACTTATGACCTGACCCATCAACTTATGCATTATGCAGATTTCAAAACTACTGGGAACTCAGAACTCTTCGACTTCAGGGCGTTTAACACAACTGGGAACTCGGAAGAAAACGAGCTCTTGCAAGGATAAAAATCGTTTTGAATTTTGAACTGTCTTCCAACACGTAATTCCAACTCGGGCCTCTTCCAAGAGCTCCGACTTTCCTACCTGAAGTTCATGATTTAAAAAAAAATGTATATTTAAAACATACAATATACTTGTGTAACCGATGTGAAATGGCTAGTTAGTTAGCGGTGATGCGCGCTAAAGCGTTTGTGACGTCACTTGCTCTGAGACTTGAAGTAGGGTTTCCCCTTGCGTTACATGACTGGATGACTGACTAGCTGACTGACTGGATGACTGACTGACTGACTAACTAACAACACATTCATATTTAATTATTTTGATTCCAGATCTGTTGGGAGCTGTGAATGCTGAAGTGAATATATTGACACAGAGAGAGGGGCAGTCTGTCACTCTACACACTGGACTAACTGGACTACATGTTGATAAGATATTTTGGTTCTTTGGTCCAGTCATTCCAAACACCTCAATAGTTGAGAGTCAGGTCATCAGAGGAGAGATTATCACAGAATTCAAAGGAAGATTCCCAGACAGACTGCAGCTGGACAGAGAAACTGGATCTCTCACCATCAGAGATCTCACCCTCAACAACTCTGGCGTTTATCAGCTAGACATTTTCAATACACACAAAACATCTCAGAGATTCAATCTAACTGTCTATGGTGAGTGTTGGTTTTATATATAACAGTGTTTTAAGTGGGACCCAATGCCCATACCTTACAGTCATAGGTGTGACACAAAACATTACACAGTGCCTATAATATTCACTCCCAGTGGACGTTTTCACGTGTTGTTGTGTTACAAAGTGGGATTGACATGGATTTAGACCAATAGGATTGTTTTGTCATTAATCTACACAAAATACTCCATAATGTCAAAGTGAAAAGAAAACTCTATAAAATGTTCACCCCCTTTGTTAGGAGAAGCCTAAAATAGTTCAGGATTAAGATTGGCCTAACAGATCACGTACTCTGTGTGAAATAATAATATGATATTGGATGTCAAAAGGTCTTTCAACCCTGAGTCATTCATGAAAAATCTTTTTTTCTTCAGAAAATAACATGAACATTTAATTTAGTCACCAATACTGTAAATCAGACAATGCTACAGGCTCACCATTTAGTCATTTTAATGTAACATTTAACCTAATAGCACAAAATACATGATACAATTTTGAAAATGGATATTTTTGAAGTGCTGAATAGAATAAAATATAGAGGATAAATAACATTTTCATTACAGTTTATCAAACTTTGGAACATGTTGAGATTTTTTTTTAACTTACAGAAACACTTTCTTTATACAGTTCATACGTATAAGAAATCGTCAGATATAGGAGTATTGTGGCATGTATTGTAAAACAGAATCCTACAGTAAAAAGTGTTGATGTAGCGTACTGTATGCCGTTTCTGCCCCAAGCAACATTACACAATATCAACTTTTATGTGACGTGTTACTGTAACTGCTACAGTATCATCAGCTTAAATCATCAGCTTAAAGTGTATCAATTCAATTCTGATATTTACAACACCATTGTAGCGATTGTTATTATGTCCTCAGACACCTAATCTAAAGCCGTATTATGAATAGACCTAACCAGACACTGAGAATGGAAACCGTTTATGCGAATGACATGAATGTTCTTGTAATAATGTGGGGTTAGTCATGTTATCCGATGTCTTGTTTTTTGATCACCTGTCAAATAAAATAAACCATGTTTAGAGTTTGTGGTCGAACGCAGACAATTGGATTGTGCGCGCAAAACCTATTGTTGTGCGTTGCTCGGTAGCCTAGAAGCCACTGTCTAATCATGTATTTAGCCTACTTATCGAAGCTTACAACTACAATGTGATCATATAAACAATTAAAACGTGAAGGTATATCAAAACAAAAATTAAACGATTACCTTGTTTATTGTCCATTTCCTGGTACGAGTTTTGACTGTCAAACAGTGGGTGCGGTGCGTTCGAGCTCATAGTTTATTCAGTGTAGCCCACAGGTATAATGGAAATAGCTTATGCCAGAGGAGGCAGGAGCTATACGACCATTTTTGGGGATCATCATGTTTGTTATTTTTGTTTGTATGTAGTGTTCAGTGACCGGCATAATTCGTCACTTTCTAAATATAAAGCCTCACTGGCAAGAAAAACTAGACCCGCATTGTTGCCTCCTCACTTTAAAATCCTTCCACTGTGTCAATGTCACACCAAGTATTGCATTGTGACGAGCAAATACTTTGAATATGAATGCAAATTGAAAGGGTGATTTTATGCAGTGAACTGTTTGTTGCACTCAGTCAATTGAGAATGTGCTTAGTTTTGAATTGAGCAGTTTTGATCTGTTTAGATTTGTGCTTAAAGTTGTGAAAATGTACCACATACTTGTGAAAATTGCACCAAAGTGATAAAAAAAACTGATGTGCTCACCACAATTTTGTTACTAGTGAGAGTTGTCCTCCTACCCAGAGGACCAATATTAATGACATGAATCTGTATTAAATCATTGTTTGAATTTTAATATCCCAGCTCCAGTACCACTTCCTCAAGTCAAAAAAATCCCTGAAAGTCATTTTCTGGACAGTTCATCAGAGAAGGGGAGCTGTTCAGTGGTGTGTTCTGTGGAGAACCAGATAGATAGGACCCTGTCCTGGTACAGAGGAGAGAAGAGACTCAACCAGACCAGCAACCCTGACCTCTCCACCAACCTGTCTCTCCCTCTGGAGATAAAGCTACAGGACAAAGATATCTACAGCTGTGTGGCTGCCAACCCAGTCAGCAACCAGACAACCAAACTCAACATTGAAAGGCTCTGCCTTCAGTTTGTAGGTATGTCATTAATGGTAATGTGCAACATTTTCTTTGTTATTGGACTGGTTAATTAGTTTACTTGGATCCCCATGCATTGCTATTCTTCCAGCGCTGGGTGGTTAGACACCTTGTAAAACAATAACATTTATTGACAGGAACAGCCCACACAGACAGCATTCAGTTACCTTATTTTCTTGATTTAAATTAATCCAAAAAGTAGAATGATTTACCAACACTATCAAATTAGATTATGAGAAGAAACAGGGTAAAGTGTAAATATTGTTTTGGGACTCACCAGTTTGTTTCCTGTTTTTATTTTGACAGAGTCTGGTCCTAATCGAATTACAATCATTACAATAGTCCTTGTAATAGAAGCATTATTTATCGGAATATGCTGCATCTGGAAAAAGAAAGATATTAAAGGTAAGTGACAAACTTCTTGAGTAGCCTAAAGACAAAGTACTCCTGCCCAAGTTGATACTGTATGGTATGTCTGTATGTGTGGTATGAGCAGTGTTGAAATACGCAATTGTTTTTGTGCTCACTGTACAGAGTGCTGTGTATCCACCTCAGGGAGTCCAGAAGAGGATGACTCTGTGGTGTAGCCTACTCTGTCAGACCCTGCATTTCACCTTCTTCCCCACTGAAGAAAGATAACTCATTAGACTGTATAACTGCCACTGTAAAAACAGGATGCACATTTTGACATGAACAAAGGATGTGTTTTATGCAGCAAATAATCACTCCTCTACTCTGTACCAACTTCTGTTTACAATTGTATTACTAAAGGAGTATTTTAATACATAAACAGAGTCTGTGTTTCCTTTCCATTACTAATGTATGTTTGATAATTATATAGACCTGATCATTTGTTGGAGAAATTGACCAACAGTTGAGTAAATTGTTACATTTGTTTGTAAGATAGCCTTAAAGGGCAATTCTGCCACTTTTCAACCTCATATTCATTATTTCCAGTACCAAACCAGTGTCTACAGCGCGTTTCTATGATCTGTGGTTAAAAAATGCTTCTGTGACATCACGGTGCTCCTCACTTCACTGCGATTCTCATGTTTGAAAATCACAGATTTCTAAATGTTTTAACTTAAAAAAAATATATATATATATACGTATGTAATTTTTTTTACCCCATTTTTCTCCCCAATTTTGTGGTATCCAATTGGTAGTTAGTCTTGTCTCATGGCTTCAACTCCCTTACAGACTCGAGAGAGGCGAAGGTCGAGAAGCCGTGAGTCCTCAGAAACACAACCCAACCAAGCTGCACTGCTTGTTGAAACAATGCCCACTAAACCCAGAAGCCAGCCACACTACTGTGTCAGAGGAAACACCATGCACCTGGTGATGGTGTCAGTGTGCACTGCACCTGTCCCGCTACAGGAGTGATTCGCTAGAGCGCGATGGGACAAGGACATCCCTGCTGGCCAAACACTCCCCTAACCCGAACAACGCTGGGCCAATTGTTCACCGCCCCATGGGATTCCTTGTCGTGGCCGGCTGCGATAGAGCCTGGACTCAAACCCAGAATCTTTAGTGCCACAGCTGGTACTGCGATGCAGTGCCTTAGACCACCGCCCCACTCAGGAGGCCCTAAATGTTTTAACCTTTGATGATGCCATCACATTAATAAATGTATAAATTCTTTCAACAAAACGTATAGATGCACCATTTTCACATATGTAGAGACTGGAATTGTGATGGAGAAAAGGAGGTTGAAAAGTGGTGGAATTGCCCTTAAGCTTTGGACTATTTACTGTATTACAAAAGTCATATTGAACTGTGTTTGGTTGACAACACATCAAATATCAACATTTAAAAGATACTGTATGTATCTAATGATTGGATAGTTTCATCTGAGCCACTGGCTCAATCCTATTATTTAACTTCCATTTTTGGTTTAGTTGGAGACGTAAATCCAACATATCACTTGTTAACTTGTCGACAAGTTAAAAGACTATTTACTGTATTACAAAAGTGATATTGAGTTGTGTTTGGTTGCCAATGCAACCAAATATCAACATTTGAAGGAGATGCATTTTTTGTGCCACTAATTTAGTCTGCCATTAATTCCATTTCGTCTTCAAATTAATAATTGATATTATCCCGAGTGGTGCAGTGGTCTAAGACAGTGCAAGAGGGGTCACTGCAGTACCTGGTTAAAATACAGACTGCCTCACATCTGGCAGTGATTGGGAGTCCCATAGTGCGGCACACAGTTGGCTCAGCGTTGTCGGGGTAGGCCGTCATTGTAAATAAGAATTTGTTCTTAACTGACTTCCCTAGTTAAATAAAGGTCATGTTTAAAAAATATATGTCAGATTCACATCTCCATCTCAACCAAAAATCGAAGTTAAAGAATAGCATTAAATTAAACTTTAATTGAAGTGCATTTCATTTTTGATTGGTTTTGAGTAGTCCTATTCCTTAATTTATGTGAATCCAACAAATACATGATTAATTTGAAGACAAACTGGAATTAAAGCCAGACTAAGTCAGTGGCACAGATGAAACTATCCAAGCAGAAGATACATCTCCTTCAAATAATATTTGGTTGCGTTGACAACCAAACGTAATTCAATATTCAGTTTGTTTACAAAATATACAAATGATATGTTGGATTCATGTCTCCATGTCAACCACAAAATGTATTTCAAGTTTGATTTGATTTGGTCCTATTCTTTCTAGAAATCAACCAAAGCTAAAAACCGTAGGCCTATATGTATTGTCTATATTTAGTTGAACACTTGGTTGAACTTCAAACAATAGCTGTTGGTGACTTTGCAAATGCTATAACGGCCTAAATAGTATAATTGATGACATATGACCTAAAGTATGGTTACGTTTCATTTGCTTTGTTAAACATGTCCATTGGAATGACTTTGATAGCAACAGTGAATCTATTTAGTTTTAAGAGATCTCTCAGTAATCATTCTCACGATAGCACATTGGTAATCGTCAGTGACAAATATCAAAGCTGGGCTTGGTTAAGACCCTAGATGGGAGACCAAATGGGTAGCTGTAGAAAGATTAACTCTCCAGTAGGAGTTGCTGCCCAGCCTATTGTTTTTCTTCTGATAGTGGATATAACATTGAAGATCTGATGTTGTTTCAAATGCACAAAATCAAGATATGTTACATAAGGTTTGTCTATGTTGAAAATTGGTTACCATGATGACACACTGTACACTGAGTGTACAAAATATTAGGAACACCTGCTCTTTCCATGACAGACTGACCAGGTGAATCCAGGTGGAAGCTATGATTCCTTATTGACGTCACCTGTTAAATCCACTTCAATCAGTGTAGATGAAGGGGAGGAGACAGGTAAAATAAGGATTTTTTGAAGCCTTGAGACATGGATTGTGTATGTGTGCCATTCAGAAGGTGAATTGGTGAGACAAAAGATTTAAGTGCCTTTGAACGGGGTATTGTAGGTGCCAGGCGCACCAGATTGAGTGTCTCAAAAACTGCAACGGTGCTGTGTTTTTCACTCTCAACAGCTTCCCATGTGTATGAACAATGGTCCACCACCCAAAGGACATTCAGTCGACTTGACACAACTGTGTGAAGCATTGGAGTCAACATGGGCCAGCATCGCTGTGGATTGCTTTCGACATCTTGTTGTGTCCATGTCCTGACAAATTGAGGCTGGTCTGAGGGCAGAGGGGGGTGAAAATCAATAATAGGAAGGTGTCCCTAATGTTTTGTAAACTCAGTGTACTCCGGTGGTTGAAATGTTCCCCTCAAAACAACGTTGATGACTTTTTCCAAATCCAATGTATTTTTCACGTCACAATACGTTGACAAATTACGTTGAAACAATGTTGATTCAAGTAGTTTGTGTCCGATGGGATTTTATGGTTATTGTGACACCAACTGTGGGTTTGCTAGTATAGTAGCATAAAGGGTTATAGGTAACATAGCATAAGTTGAACTCTAATTAGGACAGTGTATTCATTAGTCGGACACTGTTGCAAAACGTTTAGCAATGGAAACCGTTTCCTCGAAACTGAACTTTTTGCAACAAAAAGGAGAGTTTCTATTAGACAAATTCAGGTGGGTCCCTTGCTGTTTCATTCCATTTGCTTCCGTAGAAGGTGCCATGTGGAGCAACAGTTTTCAACCATTTTATATCAAATGTTGTCACGACTTCCGCCAAAGTTGGTGCCTGTCTTTGTTCGGGCGGCGTTTGGCGGTCAACGTCACCGGCTTTCTAGCTGCCACCGATCTACGTTTCTTTCTCCACTTGTTTTGTCTTGATTGTACACACTTGGTTCCCATTACGTTATAATTTATTCCCTATTTAACGCTCTGGTTCCTACATGGTTTTGTGCGTGTTTGTTCTTTGTTTAGTGTTCAAGACTTCTGTGAGCTGGTGTGTTTTTCCCTGAGTGGAAACTAGTGTTGTTTCTTTTCGAGTAAAGTACGTCTTTTACTCAGTTCTGTGTTCTGCGCCTGACTCCGTCCTACTGCTGCACACTGACACCTGACAGAAACACGCACCCGTTTATGGAGTCAGCAGGTGCACCCAGTCCTCTGTTACCAGTGGAGGAGAGCGTCCAGCAGCACTCGACGATGCTCCAAAATCTTGGTACAGCCATGGATAACGTGCTGCACACCATGGAGCGATGGGAGAGAGGGGGTTTTCCCACACCCCCATCAACTTCACCCCAACCCACACTGCTGTCCACCCCTCCTTCACCTGGACCCAGTGGGAATCGGCTCTCGCTCCCGAGGGCATATGATGGGACGGCTGCCGGGTGCCAGGGGTTCCTGCTCCAGTTGGAGCTCTACCAGGCGACCATCCACACGGCTCCCTCGGGACACGAGAGTGTGTCCGCCCTCATCTCCTATTTGTCGGGGAAAGTGCTTGAGTGGGCCAACGCCGATAAGGAGGAATAAACGCAGCGTTGGTCCGCTCACCCGCCGCCTCCGGGCGGTCTTCGATCATCCACCTGAGGGGAGTGCGGCGGGGGAACACTAGTTCCATCTCAGACAGGGGATGAGGAGCGCACAGGACTTTGCACTGGACTTCAGGACCCTGGCTGCCAGCGCAGGATGGAATGAGAGGGCCCTGATTCGACCATTACCGGTGTAGTCTACGTGAGGACGTTCGTCGGGAGCTGGCACGCAGGGACACCACCCTTACCCTCGACCAGCTGGTGGATTTATCCATCTGGCTGGATAACCTGTTGGCCACCCGCGTATGTCCGGATCGGGGTCCGTCCATTCCATCCCCCAGCACCTCCGATCCTACACCTATGGAGCTCGGAGGTGCTACTTGAAGGGTGACCGGCGGGGGGGCCGTTTCCTGCACCCCCTGTGGTCGCAGAGTGCACACTGCTGGTCGGTGCTGGGGAGGTTCCCAGGTGAGTAGGCACCCGACTCACCCAGAGCTCCCAGTTGCGCACGTGTGTGTGTATGTATAGAATTTCCTGAGTTTTCCCCGCATTCCCAGCATAAGGCGCTAGTAGATTCAGGCGCAGCTGGGAACTTTATTGACCGTTCATTTGCACTTAGATTAGGGATCCTTATTGTTCCTGTTGATGTGCCCTTCCCTGTACATGCCTTAGATGGTCGGGCCTGATTAGGGAGGTCACAGCTCCACTATGTATGATAATGCAGGAGGGTCATGAGGAGAGAATTAGTCTATTCCTGATCGATTCTCCTGCGTTTCCTGTGGTGCTGGGGCTTCCCTGCTTGGCCTATCATGACCCCACTATTTCGTGGCAACAGAGGGCTCTCAAGGGATGGTCACGTCAGTGCTCAGGGAGGTGTGTAGGTGTTTCCATAGGTGCAACTAAGGTGTAGAGTCCAAACCATGTCTCCACCATGCACATTACCCCTGAATATGCCGATTTGGCTCTCGCCTTCTGTAAAAAGAAGGCGACTCAACTACCACCCCATCGACGGGGGGATTGTGCGATAAATCTCCTGGTAGACGCAGCACTTCCCAGGAGCCACGTGTATCCTCTGTCACAGGAGGAGACGGCGGCTATGGAAACATATGTCTCCGAATCTCTGGGACAGGGATGCATTCGGCCTTCCACTTCACCTGCCTCGTCGAGTTTCTTTTTTTGTGAAGAAGAAGGATGGAGGTTTACGCCCGTGCATTGACTATCGAGGCATAAATCAGATCACGGTGAAGTAGAATTTCCTGATGCCTCTCATAGCCAGTGTGACAGAGACATTGCATGGGGCGCGCTTCTTCACCAAATTGGATCTCAGGAGCGGAAGACGGCATTTAGTACCACCTCTGGGCACTATGAGTACCTCGTCATGCCGTACGGGTTGATGAATGCTCAATCAGTCTTCCAATCCTTTGTAGATGAGATTTTCAGGGACCTGCACGGGCAGGGTGTAGTGGTGTATATAGATGACATTCTAATATACTCCGCTACATGTGCCGAGCATGTGTCCCTGGTGCGCAAGGTGCTTGGTCTACTGTTGGAGCATGACCTGTACTTACTGGCTGAGAAATGTCTGTTCTTCCAAAAGTCTGTCTCCTTCCTAGGGTACCGCCTGTCCGCATCAGGGGTGGAGAAGGTGAATGACTGCATTTCAGTCGTGCGTAACTGGCCGACTCCAACCACAGTAAAGGATGAGCAGTGGTTCTTTGGGTTTGCCAACTACTACCGGAGGTTTATCTGGGGCTTTGGTCAGGTAGAGGCTCCCATTACCTCCTTGCTGAAGGGGGGACTGGTGCGACTGCAGTGGTCAGCTGGGGCGGACAGGGCTTTTGGTCACCTGAAGGCTCTGTTTACATCAGCTCCCGTGCTGGCTCATCCTGATCCCTCCTTGGCATTCATAGTAGAGGTGGACGCGTCCGAGGCTGGGATAGGAGGTGTGCTGTCTCAGCGCTCGGGTACGCCACCAAAGCTCTGCCCCTGTGCTTTCTTTTCGAAGAAGCTCAGCCAGGCGGAGCGAAACTATGACGTGGGGGACCGGGAGCTGTTGGCTGTTGTCAAGGCTCTGAAGGCGTGGAGGCATTGGCTTGAGGCGGCGAGGAGACTGAACCCTCGCCAGGCAAGGTGGGCCATGTTTTTCACCCGTTTTGTTTTCACCCTATCCTACAGACCAGGTTCCCAGAACGCTAAGGCAGACGCACTGTCCCGGATGTATGACACAGAGGAGCGGTCCACGGATCCCACTCCCATACTTCCGGCTTCTTGCCTGGTGGCACCGGTGGTATGGGAGGTTGACGCGGACATCGAGCGGGCGTTACGTACGGAGCCCACTCCCACCCCTTGTCCAGTTGGGCGTCTGTACATTCCGTCTGTCCGCGATCAATTGATCTGTTGGGCCCACACGTCACCCTCCTCTGGTCATCCTGGCATCGGTCGGACAGTGCGCTGTCTTAGTGGGAAGTACTTGTGGCCCACTTTAGCTCAGGACTTGAGGGTTTATGTTTCCTCCTGCTCGGTGTGCGCCCAGTGCAAGGCACCTAGACACCTGCCCAGAGGGAAATTACAACCCCTACCCGTTCCACAACGGCCGTGGTCACACCTATCTGTGGATTTCGTGACGGACCTTCCTCCGTCACAAGGAAACACCACGATCCTGGTTGTTGTGGATCGGTTTTCTAAGTCCTGCCGTCGCCTTCCTTTGCCCGGTCTCCCTACGGCCCTACAGACTGCGGAGGCCCTGTTTACACACGTCTTCCGGCACTACGGGGTGCCTGAGGATATCGTATCTGATCGGGGTCCCCAGTTCACATCGAGGGTCTGGAGGGTGTTCATGGAACGTCTGGGGGTCTCGGTCAGCCTGACCTCAGGGTTTCACCCCAAGAGTAATGGGCAGGTGGAGAGAGTTAACCAGGATGTGGGTAGGTTTCTGCGGTTCTACTGCCAGGACCGGCCGGTGGAGTGGGCGGCTTTCATCCCCTGGGCAGAGATGGCCCAAAACTCCCTCCACCACTCCTCCACTAACCTGTCTCCGTTTCAGTGTATACTAGGTTATTAGCCGGTCCTGGCACCGTGGCATCAGAGCCAGATCGAGGCACCTGCGGTGGATGAATGGTTTCGGTGCTCAGAGGAGACATGGGACGCTGCCCATGTGCGCCTGCAACGGGCCATCAGGTGACAGAAGGCGAGCGCCGACCGCCACCGCAGTGAGGCCCCGGTGCATACCGGGTCTGGCTCTCGACCCGAAACCTGACCTGCCGGAAGCTGGGTCCGCGGTTTGTGGGGCCATTTAAAGTCCTGAGGAGACAGAACGAGGTATGTTATAGGTTACGGCTCCCCCTGATTACCGTATTAACCCCTCGTTCCATGTGTCTCTCCTCAGGCCGGTGGTGGCTGGTCCGCTCCAGCAGTCTGAGGTGCGGGAGGTTCCTCCGCCCCCTCTGGACATAGAGGGGCCCCCGGCGTATGATGTGCGAGCCATCATGGACTCAAGGCGGGGGGGGGTACTGTCACGACTTCTGCCGAAGTTGGTGCCTCTCCTTGTTCGGGTGGCGTTCGGCGGTCGACGTCACCGGCTTTCTAGCTGCCGCCAATCTACGTTTCTTTTTCCACTTGTTTTGTCTAGATTGTACACACCTTGGTCCCATTACGTTATAATTTATTCCCTGTTTAACTCTCTGGTTCCCACATGGTTTTTTGCGTGTTTGTTCTTTGTTTAGTGTTCAAGACTTCTGTGAGCTGGTGTGTTTTCCCTGCGTGGAAACTAGTGTTTCTTTTCGAGTAAAGTACGTCTTTTACTCAGTTGTGTCCTGCGCCTGACTCCGTCCTTCCGCTGCACACTGACACCTGACAAACGTTTATATATTGCTTTATTTGGATTGAATTTACCTTCCACTTGTATCATTGTTTGGCATCAATATCGCTTGGACATTGAGGCCTCTTGCATTCTCACACCGCTGAGGTGTGGGGTTATTCCCTTACAAGGCACAGTCTGTTGCGTGTTAATGTTCACTTAACTTCAACAGCAACCTCTCATCTCATCTATGGAAATACATGTGGAACCAAAACCTGTAGGCAACTTAGCATCTATAAAAGTGTTTTTGTTAGTTTTATCTGTGCTGAGGAGCAGGGAAACTTTAATCAGCCCAACTGGGTGCTAGGGGTGAGGGGCCAGATAGAAAATAGCCTTTTGGGTTCCAGTTAGAACCCTTTTGGGTTTCATGTAGAACTCTCTGTGGAAAGGGTTCTACATGGAACCCAAAAGGGTTCTACCTGGATGGAATGGAAACAAAAAGGGTTCTTCAAAGTGTTTGCTTACGAGGCCAGTCGAATAACCCTTTTAGATTCTAGATAGCATTTTTCTCTTCTAAGAGTGTAGGCATTAAACAGTATTTTACACTCATACCAATCTCCAGATTGCACAACAAAAAGATCCTGGTTGTCATCGCAACAACAGAAAAGCACTATTGCTGCACAGCTCCAGGAGCTCTGCTCAGTGAGCTAACATTGTGCCAAAATACAAATGCTGAGAGAATGTTTTTATTTTAATAATTTATATGTAATAGTATTTTTAACATTTGAATATACAACAAACTGTTGATTCAATGTCCTTGTTAGTACCTGACAAGATGAATTCCTGCTGAAAAAATGTAGTTATTCTAAGTGTTAACAGGCCCCTGTTAAAGTGCTGTTATGTGTCTGACGTGATCTCCATGAGTGAAAGCACCAATGACGCTGTGATAGCATTATGACAAGGAGAGCAAGGTCCAATTTCCTAAAACAAAACAAAAAAGTCCAACAAACACTGACACTTTTCATGGTTATGACAAAATGATGTAGTCTTGACAAGTATCCTTATGCTTTTGCTATTGCAATTGACATTCGTGGGCAAGTGGAAACAACTTGTTAAGTTATAAAACTGTTTCCAATACATAGTTACTTTTCCATATACATTTGAGTAATTTCGCATACGCTCTTATCCAGAGTGACTTACAGTTGGTGCGTTTATCTTAAGGTAGCAAAGAGAAACGTATATCACAGTCATATAAATCCAAAACATTTTCCTCATGTAGCTATCAGCAACGTCAGTACTAGTAAGACAAGACAAGTACAAGTGTTAGTTCAAGAAAGGTGTTTGTTTTTTCTTCTCATTATGTCATGACATTTGTTATGTCATGTAAATGACAATATCATGACACTGTTCAAGTCCATGCAAAACCATGGACAGTTTTTTAAATAGTGATACCCCAGAGAGTCAGGTCTGAGTCTAAGGGTTTCTTCTGTGCCAGAAGTGATGAACCAGCAGAGCGATCGTAGCCACAGCCACCAGGGCAGACAGGACTGATCGCACCACCAACTCAGTCAGGGTGATGCACCGGGCACAGTCACTGGAGTCTGAGTGAGAGAGACACACAGACAATGAGAGTCACATTACGCATATCAACTGATACAATATCAATATGCTGTGGATTGTTGACATACCTGCATGTTGCAGACAGTGCTCCTCAATGCTGAGTTTGGTTGTCTGGTTACTGACAGGGTTGGTTGCTACACAGCTGTAGGTGTCACTGCTTTTTCCTTTAATTTCCAGAGGGAGAGACAGGTCGGCCTGATGGGGACTACTTGTATTGTTCAGTTTCTCCTCTCCTCTGTACCAGGACAAGGTTACCTCTTTCCCGTTCGCCACAGAACACACCACAGAACAGCTCCCACTGACCAACCGACTGTCTACTGAGGGATTATGTGGGGTGTTTCTGATGTTAGGAGTAGGCACTGAAGCTGGGACACCAGGAGAGACCAACAGTTACTACAGTGATTACAGGACATAACATTGACTAAAAGTCACATTTATCATGAACAATAGGAAAGGGAATTTGTGGATTTACCATGAACAATTAACTCTAAATACAGATATTGTTCGATGTTGATTGAAAACTGGTCTCTTGCTTTGATATAAAACACACTCACCGTAGACTGTGAAAATGAAATTGTGGTAGGTGACCTGTTCACTGATGACTTGAAGCTGATAAAGTCCAGCGTCGTTGATGGTGAGGTTTCTGATGGTGAGAGATCCAGTCTCTCTGTCCAGCTGTAGTCTGCCTTGGAATCTCCCTTTGTACTCAGTTATAATTTCTCCTCTGAAGACCTGACTCTCAACAATGAATATGTCTGGACTGTCTGGTCCAAATATCCATAATATCTTTGCGTCACTCTGTAGTTTGGCAAGTCCAGTGTGTAGAGTGGCAGTCTGCCCTTCTCTCCCTCTCAGTGGCTTCACTTCCGCCTTCAGATCTGAAACACACATTCGATAAGTCACCCACCTAGTCTAAGAAGAGTTCACACATCAGGGGCCTGAGTCCAGACCACACAGGAAGAACCAAGCTTACTCTTTGTGAACAAACAGGAAATTCTAACAGCTTTGACTACTACAATCGCCATTGCTCTGTCTAAAAAAGAAAAATGAATGTGGACATTTTCTTGATTCATCAATATAACACCATATTTTAAGTACACAATAGGAGAAATGCCACATCAATTAAAGTTGTATTCAGGTATTATATTATGTGCATCAGTAAAATAGGAAAACAAAGGACATATTAGATGATACAGGCTTATTCCCTCTTATTGCTACCTTTAGTATTGTATTTAACTGATATCTTTCAACCACTAATAAGCATAGTTTAAATACTTTGATTTAAATCAAATATCCTCGTCATAACAAAATAACAGAACATAGCTGTAAAAACCTGTTAAAAATTTTTTTATGCTACCTGCCACAACGAAAAGCCAGAAAGTAGGTATTAAATAGCGTACCATCTTCTTAGTCAGTCCAACATCTATCTGGTCGTAACTAAACTGATGAGACTTATTTCCAGTGGTCTTTGACTTCCTGTCTGTCCCCACAGGGGAGGTGGAGTCACCTCATCTACAACCTTAATCTCTCAGTTCATATATGACTACTATATTAGTTTCCACTGGGTGGCATAGATGATATGCAACAGGGGTGGCAGGTAGCCTAGTGGTTTGAGTGTTGGACTAGTAACCGAAAGGTAGCAAGATCGAATCCCCGAGCTGACGAGCTACAAATCTGTCATTCTGCGCCTGAGCAAGGCAGTTACCCCACTGTTCCTAGGCTGTCATTGAAAATAACAATTTGTTCTTAACTGACTTGCCTAGTTAAATAAAGGTAAAATATGGTACTCTGGCCTTCATAAGACATTGATGGGTGTGAAATAGGGGTATGCTTAAATGAATTTTTGGACACTATTACAAAAATGGGAGTTCATGGACACCTTGGTGGTCTTTGACCATCAGTACCACTGGCCTGTCTGTGCTCCATGAGGATGAGTCGATGCCGTTTCAACTGTAAGTCTTTGTTGCCTTTGTGATCTCAACAATAATATCCACTGGGTGGTAGCATTGTACAAAGTAAAGGAGTATTCAAGAGGTTATATCTGTGGTGGTTTCTCTGGCTACCAAAATAAAGGCCAATTTACACACACTATGTAAATATTGTCCATCATTATAATAAATATGTTCCACCCTGATTGAGTTTATGAAGAAAAGTTATTTTGCACCTTTACTACCTGAGGTGAATTCAGAGAATTTGTAAAGTGCTGACACATTCCAGATCATTGTTTTATTATAAATGATGTCGTTTACAGTAAGACAATGACAGGTCTGCATTGGATGAGTCTCACGCATAAGCAATGATGTTTGTGAATTAAGATCGTTAACAACACAGCAGAATTTTGGAAAAAGATGCGTCAATCTACATACAGTAGAGTGGCAAGAAAAAGCAAACCCTTTGTGAACCCTTTGGAAATACCTGGATTTCTGCATAAATTGGTCATAAAATTTGATCTGATCTTCATCTAGGTCACAACAATAAACAAACACAGTCTGCTTAAACTAATAACACACAAACAAGTATATGTTTTCATGTATTTATTGAACAAACCGTGTAAATATTCACAGTGCAGGGTGGGAAAAGCATGTGAACACTTGGATTTAATAACTGGTTGACCCTCATTTGGCAGCAATAACCTAAACCAAACTTTTTCTGTAGTTGTGGATTAGACCTGCACAACGGTCAGGAGGAATTTTGGACCATTCCTCTTTACAAAACTGTTTCAGTTCAGCAATATTCTTGGGATGTCTGGTGTGAACTGCTATCTTGAGGTCATGCCACAGCATCTGAATCGGGTTGAGGTCAGGACTCTGACTGGGCCATTCCAGAAGGCGTATTTTCTTCTGTTGTTGATTTACTTCTGTATGTTGGGTCGTTGTCCTGTTGCATCACTCAACTTCTGTTGAGCTTCAATTGGCGGACAGATAGCCTAACATTCTCCTTCAAAATGTCTCGATAAACTTGGAAATTCATTTTTCTGTCGTTGATAAACTGTCCAGGCCCTGAGGCAGCAAAGCAGCCCCAAACCATGATGCTCCCGCCACCATACTTTACAGTTGGGATGAGGTTTTGATGTTTGCGTGCTGTGCCTTTTGTTCTCCACACATAGTGTTGTGTGTTCCTTCCAAACAACTCAACTGTAGTTTCATCTGTCCACAGAATACTTTGCCAGTAGCGCTATGGAACATCCAGGTGCACTTTTGCAACATTCAGACGTGCAGCAATGTTTTTTTGGACAGCAGTGGCTTCTTCCGTGGTGTCCTCCCATGAACACCATTCTTGTTTAGTGTTTTACATATGTAGACTCGTCAACAGATCTTAGCATGTTCCAGAGATTTCTGTAAGTCTTTAGCTGACACTCTAGGATTCTTCTTAACCTCATTGAGCACAGTCATCTTTGCAGTACGGCCACTCCTAGGGAGAGTAGCAACAGTGCTGAACTTTCTCCATTTATAGACAATTTGTCTTACCATGGACTGACGAACATCAAGGCTTTTAGAGACACATTTGTAACCCTTTCCAGCATTATGCAAGCCAACAATTCTTAGGTCTTTTGAGATATCTTTTGTTCAAGACATGGTTCACATCAGGCAATGCTTCTTCTTAATAGTAAACTCAAATTTTGTGTGTTTTTTACATTTTAGTCATTTAGCAGATGCTCTTATCCAGAGCGACTTACAGTAGTGAATGCATACATTTCATGCATTTTTTTTTTTATACTGGCACCCCATGGGAATCGAACCCACAACCCTGGCATTGCACACACCATGCTGGCGTTGCAAACACCATGCTCTACCAACTGAGCCACAGAGTTGCTCAGTTTATAGGGCAAGGCAGCTCTAACCAACATCTCCAATCTCATCTCATTGACTGGACTCCAGCGTCGCTGACTCCTGACTCCAATTAGTCTAGGGGTTCACACACTTTTTCCAACCTACACTGTGATTGTTTAAACGATGTATTCAATATAGACAAGAAAAATACAATAATGTGTGTGTTATTAATTTAAGCACACTGTGTTTGTCTGTTGTCGTGACTTAGATGAAGATCAGATCAAAATTGATGACCAATTTATGCAGATATCCAGATAATTCCAAAGGGTTCACATACTTTTTCTTGCCGCTGTACATGTGTTATGTACAATGAAAGCAGTAACATAACATTGCATATTTACTTCAGAAGCAAAGGCTTTTAAAAAAAAAAGTATTCTGCATCCTGACAAAGAAAGCTGTGAGTTACTGAACCAAAAACACTTTGGGTGATCGAGAAGTCGGATAGAACAGAACAGAACAAACCAGAACAGAATGGTAGAATAGAATTGAATAGAATCATCCCAAGTAACATATTGTACAGTACTACACAGAAGTGTATTAGGGCATGTGATGAGGCAGTCAGGGCTGAGCCTGGGAGTGTCTTTTTTTGTCTGAAGTGATGAAACAGCAAAACAGTCATGGCCACACCCACAAGAGCAGACAGAAACAATCGCACCACCAACTCAGTCAGGCTGATGCGCCGGGCACAGGAATCTGAGAGACAGACAGACAGACAGACGGACAGAGAAAGAGAGAGGAGTTACTACAACTAGGGCAGACAAGTGTTCAAATAGCTGCTTCTTAAAATGAATATCCCATCATGGATTATTGTCATACCTACATACTGAGGACAGTGCTCCTCAATGTTGAGTTTGGTTGTCTGGTTGCTGACTGGGTTGGCAGCCACACAGCTGTAGATATCTTTGTCCTGTAGCTTTATCTCCAGAGGGAGAGACAGGTTGGCGGAGAGGTCGGGGAAGCTGGCCTTGGTCAGTCTCTCCTCTCTACCAGGACAGGGTCACCTCTCTCCGGTTGTCCACAGAACACACCACTGAACAGCTCTTACTTCGATGGACTGACTGGTAAACTGAGGTTCCTGATATGAGGACACCGGAACTGGGAAACCAGAATGAATAACATGTTATTTAGGTAAACACATTAAAAATACATTGGCATACAGGGCATACACTGGTAAAGACACACTCACTATAGACATTTAGATTGAAACTCTGGAATGAGATCTCTTCGCTGATGATGTAGCTTATAAAGTCCAGAGTCATTTATGATGAGGTTTCTGATGGTGAGCGATCCAGTCTGAGTATCCATCTGCAGTCTGTCTCTGAACTTCTCACTAAAGCCTGTTCTATTCACACCTATGCTCAGCTGAGCCATTCTTTTTTTCTGGACTGACTGGACCATATGTCCATAGTATGGGATCGCCTCTGTGTAGTTTGGTACGTCCAGTGTGTAGTGACTGTCTCTCGCACTCCTCATCTCACATCCTTCACCTCAGTCTGAGCAGAACTCTTCAGATCTGGGACACAGCGAAACAAGAGTTCCTCACCTAAAATGGGTCAAACCAGAGTTCTTGCATCAGGGGCCAGAGCCCAGACCACACAGGAAGAGCTAAGTCTACATAGAGCAGGGACAGGATGTGTTTTCTAAATGTTCATTCGATTTTGATGGGCTACTAAAAATCACTGCTACTTAAAGGGGAAGTTCATTATTTTTGAACTGCATGTTAGTTGGTTCCTGAAAGTAGTCTTTTCGACCAGGAGAAACTATAATCTATGGTTCAGTTTTCTTTAAACAACCACAGCTAGCTTTAGCCACCACTAGCTAAAAATCAATAATGTAGTAGTAGAGGCATGCAGCACATGTAAAAAAACAACACGTAACCAAATAATTGAGGTGATTTCAGTTTATTTAGGCCGAACATTTTTAACATGTGCTGCATACCCCTCCCATATAGACTTTTAGCTAGCGGTGACTAAAGTTAGCTCAAGTTTGTAGTGGCTGTTCAACATAAACTGAACAATGGATTAGAGTTTCTCTTGGCCTATAGACTACTTTCAGGGTGAGGAACCATCTAACGTTAAAATACTGTACTTACCCTTTAATTTAGTGAAACAATGTGAAAATATTAGCTTAGTGCAGCAATTCAAGGCTAAATGTATTTCAAATCTAAACAGGCATCAGTAATAATGCTCTTCTAAATAACAAGCACTTAACAACAGGTAGATTTTAGTTAAAAAGCTGGTCTATTATGTAGAATAGACCAATAGAAATACAAGGGAACATCCGTATCATGTGGCTTTAAAACTCAAATTCTCTCTTCCTGATTTCTACCGTTAATCTTTTCTTTAATTGATATTTTACAACACATTTTAAAGCATAATCAGAAATCAAATAACCCTAGAAACCAGAAAACAACAGAACATGTCGTGAGACACCTGTTCAAAAATCCCTTTTCAGTTTACCTGCCAGCAAGCAAAGCACGAGAATAAGTATCAAGTATCGTGCCATCTCCTCCGTCAGTCCAAAATCTATCTGGTCGTAACTAGACTTATTTCTGTTTTTGATTTTCGGTCACTTTGTCTGTCCCCACACACATAGCAGAGGCGGAGTCTATTCATCTCCAATCTCTCTGTTCATTAAGATGTAGGTCGAGTTCTTAAAGACGTTGCATTGCATCAACTAATTGTTGCGTGCCACTTTTCCTATTGTCAGAAACGTTGAACATGTAATATCCTATTATAGCCTTTATAATTCACTTAGTTGTGTGCATCACATTTTCCATTGTGTCATAACAAAACAGTGAATGATCTTCACACTCACTCTCCTCTCACCACCACATTACCCGTTACCACAAGGTCAAAGATCCCATTCGGGAATTAAACAGTGGTGGAAAAAGTACCCAATTGTCATACTTGAGTAAAAGTACAGATACCTTTAATAATAGGAAGTTACTCAAGTAAAAGTGAAAGTCACCCAGTAAAATACCACTTGAGTAAAAGTCTAAAAGTATTTGGTTCTAAATATACTAAACTATCAAAAGTAAATGTAATTCCTAAAATATACTTTATTGTCAAAATCATTCCAAATTCCTTGTATTAAGCAAAGCAGATGGCACCCTTTTCTGTGTTTTTTTTGTTGTAAAGACAGCCAGGGGCACACTCCAACACTAAGACATCAATTACAAACGATGCATTTGTGTTTCGTGAGTCAGCCAGAAGCAGAGGAGGCAGGGATGACCATGTGTTCTCTTGTTCAGTGCGTGAATTGGACTATTTTCCTGTCCTGCTAAGCATTCAACATGTAACGAGTCATTTTGGGTGTCAGGAAAAATGTATAGAGTAAAAAGTACATTATGTTCTTTAGGAATTAAGTAAAAGTAGTCAAAAATATAAATAGTAAAGTAAAGTACAGATACCCAAAAAAACTACTTAAGTAGTACTTTAAAGTATTTGTACTTAAGTACTTTACACCACTGAATTAAACCAATAATCTTTTTTAATCAAACCAATAATCTGCGGTCAGTTCACCCACTTATTTTCCCACCATCTTTTCACCTGGCTGATAAACAAAATTCAAATCATACACATTTTGCCTCTCTCTCTCTCTGATAGTATGTTTTATCACTGAACATTTTTTCTGATTTATCTCAACCATCTCTCACTCTCCTCTGCAGCGTCACACTCACACATGTCTGTCTCACTGTGTTTTACCTCCACCCACCTTCCTTCCTTCCCTCCCTGTTCTGTTCTTTTTTCTCTCTTTAACTGACTTTCGTACACATCTGCAAGAGCCCCCGCTCTTTCAATCTTTTCTCTCCGTCCCATTCATTCAGTTTTATTTCCCTGTCAACTTCGGAACCGATCAATCACATTGATCAGGTGAGTTGAACGCTTTGATTTCATGTCATGTTTATTCGTTTGATAAGTACTTTTCTTTGTCATGTTTGATGCTTTCTGCTCATTTAGACCGTCTTTCTCTGTGCCTTTGCCGTTGATCCTTTCCTCCAATCTCTCCATCCTCTCATTTTCTCTGGTGTCCATCTCTACATCTCCTCCCGATGTCCACCCCTCTCGACCCCACCACTTCAAAAGCATAAATAAAGGTTATATATATAGATTTTTAAACTAGGCAAGTCAGTTAAGAACAAATTCTCATTTACAATGACAGCCTACCGGGAAACAGTGGGTTAACTGCCTTGTTCAGGGGCCGAGCGAATTTTTACCTAACAGCTTGGGGATTTGATCCAGCAACCTTTCCACTAGGCTATCTGAACATGACAGTGTTTGGGGCGGCACATTATGTGACCACACTTGATTTCTTCTTTTCTCATCCTGTATTCCACTTCCTATTTAAGCAGGACTTAATATTTACATTGATGTTCTTGATTTCCGTTTTTTTCACCGTTGAGAATGGACCAAGCAAACTTAGCATCGTTTTGGTTGTGTTCAAGAAGGATTCAGACTCCTGAGGATGGACATAGTCATTCCAATCCAATCCAACTTTATTTGTTTTATCAGTTGGAAACATGCACGGACACAATCAGTTGTCTGTTTAAGAAATTCATGTTGGTTTGAGTGTTGGTGTCTAATAGTTCTCTGTGGGCTGGGCCTGGTTACCACAACTCAGCAATTGAAGCACTACAGCGATTATACTGACAGAACAGATGAGGTGATATAGTCTATAGTTCTGCTTTATTACTTGAATTGAGTGAAAGAGAGTAAATTGGCCATACAGTGGTTATTGACCTCTTCTGTGTGTGCTGTTGTTCAGGGATGTAGAGAAGGTCAAAGGCTTTGCAGTGGTCGAAATCTTAGGTTACTTAGTGTTTCTGCTTTCTTAAGGGAAAATTCAGCCATTTTGAATCTGCGATAGTAATGTGAACGTTTAGACCGGGTGTTCTATTTCTTTTTCCTCTCATGGACCTTCTTCTGCTCGTTGCGTGCATTGTCAAATGGTGGTTCAGTTTGCAAAACGAGGGAGGATGCAGGACAGGTGGCTCAGCCGCAAGCAGTCTTTAGTTCCTGTTAACAGCAGCTTCTGGAGCACACCGCCATTTCCTGTGTGTCGGTGCATGCGTGCGTGTGCATGCTAGCACACCTTTGTGTTTCCGATGCATGAAATAAATCTTAACAGAAATATTCACTTTAAGTCCCTTTTTATTGTACACTTCAAATGGCAAATAAGTTGTAACCTACTTTGGTGTTCGGTTTCTTGATCTCATTCTCCACCTCATATGAGTCATTTAGGCCTGTTACATTTTTCCTATCACCCACCATGTTAGGCTGACATAACCTTATCCTCCATTTCTCTCTGTCTCTCTCTCTCTCTCAGTCACAATGAAGGCCAATATCACCCTGGCTCTGAGCATGCTCTCTCTGGTCCTCTTGATCTTCATCCATGAAGCCACGCATGCCTCTAATGGAACATTCAACGATGACACACAAACTGAAAAGACGAGCGCGAGAGATGGACATTTAAATGATACCGGGAACTCCCCTGACCAATCCACACCTGAGAAGCATGACAGAGGAATGCATGGTAATCATTCTGGCATGACAATAGCCCCCCCGAATGGTACACCCACATCCACAGGGAGTCAGACATCTGCAACATCAGGAAGCACAACCCAGCAGACTGAAAAGACCACATCCCCCCCACTCACTAAACAGACAATCCCTACGTCTCTTCCCAAGACCTCCCCCACCACCTCAACCCCTCCATCCAGTACTAAACCCCAACCTGTTCTGTTAAATAAGGGGTTCATTGTGGTCCTGGTTGTGGTCATTATTCTTCTCGCACTGATTACCGTGCTGTGCTTCTACAAGTGGAACACCCGCCACTCAGGCCAGGACAGCTCCGCCCCTCGGCTGTTATTGGGCGTCAGGGAGCGCATGAGGGGCAGGGTTAGAAGCCTGGAGGATTGGCTGGGGCTCAGCCTCTGGCCCGGGAAGAGAGTGTTGGAGGGGGACGAGGAGGGAGAGGGGGGGGAGGAGGAGGAGGGGAAGAGTGGAGATGGAGAGGCTGCTGCAGGAGTGAGAGGGGGACAGGATGAAGGAGATTCCTCAGACTACTCCAGTTTAGATGGGATTGATCTCAGCAAGAGAGCCAAGAACCTAGAGGATGATGACAAAAAGGAGGAGGCTGTGAAGGGGAAGAGTGGGGGCGAGGGAGGCCAGGATAACATGAAAGGAGAGAGGACTGATGGAAGGAAGGAGGGTGGTGAAGAGCAAACAGGGGAAATCTCCGGTGAGGGAGATACTTGTGACCTCACAGCACTGTAAGGAGTGGGATTAAAATAAGATAATTTTTTAAGAAGTTAATTTTGTGACACAATTCACTCTTCCTATGGAGTATATTTTTCATTTAAGCGTGTTAATGTCAATTTCAGCCAAATATATATTTTTGGTAATCCCTGTTACATGTGTTTTAATAAACTAACGGACCCACTAATAGATTCCTGCTTCTAATTTATATTACACACGTTTGCACAATTCACTATTTCTGCTAAAATAAGTTGACGTTGAAAAAAAAACGGTGTTCACGTGTATTTGTTTGATTTACAACTGCACCTCCATTTATTTAAACGGATATTGAGAATTGTCACTTCAAAGTAAAAGATGTCCCGGACTAAATTATTCTGAATTATAATTCATTTGGTTGGAGGTAGGTGATTGATTGTATGTAATTTCTCTCACCTGTGGTAAGTCGCAGGTGCCTACAAGGTCAAAAAATATCCATTCAATCAGTTCAGTAAAGACAAAACAGAACATTCTGCTGCATTGACCTCCACTGAAAAAGTGCAAGGGCGCCAAAATACAGAGTACACAAAACATTAAGAACACCTGCTCTTTCCACGACAGACTGACCCGGTGAAAGCCATGATCCCATATTGATGTCACTTGTTAAATCCACTTCAAATCAGTGTCGATGAAAGGAGACAGATAAAATAAGCATCTTTTCCCTTGCAACTCAACATTAGGGTGTTCCTAACGTTTAGTATACTCAGTGTATTTGGCCGCAACCGTACGTGTGCAAGAGAAAGTTTTCAGCGATTGTTTAAATCACTAAATGTGTTTGAATTATTCAATTATTAGGTCAACAGCACACAGTTAGGGAACTATATCCTACATTACCTCTGGACTATGGAGGCTGTTGATCAATTCCTGTGACAGACAGATGGACAGACCAATGGACAGACCAGACAGATGGACTGACCAGAGAGAGCCAGACAGACATTGCATTAAACCTAAATTAATACCACAGAGTCCAGACATTCAATGTGTCTTTATTCTTCAGGATTCTGTAACCCTATCTTCCTCACGACCACACTAACCAGAGAAAATCAAATCAAAACATTCCACTTTGATCCAGAACATATCAGTCCATTAAATAATACTATATTTAAATGAAATATACATTTGTCAATATTATTTCCCTCCCCAGACCCAAATATATGACATATAGAGGTCTTGTGTCTTCCAAAACTAGTCCTCACAATAGTAAGACAGGATGGTTGATGAAAGACCCATGGATAAACAGAGTTCACCATGAATGTGAATGGGTGCCACGTTGGCAACAGACCTGGTTTCAAAATCAAATAGTATCCGTTTTCTTTGATCATTTGATTGAGCCTGTCTGGAGTGCCAGGTGGGCAGAGTTCCGACTTTTGGGACTATTTCATTGGTCCGATTTCGCCAGACAAGCTCAATCAAACGGAGCTAAAGCCGTTAGAAAAGAAATACTATTTGAACACAGGTCTGCCCACATATACAACAGTTTGCTAGAACTATGGTTATACGTGACATGAGTAAAGTAATGGTAGGTGTGCATGTTCAAAATAAAAGGCTAATTCAACATCGCTTCAGACACATAGGACTCATACATATGAGCCGGACTGCTTCACAGCTGTAATACGAGCTCATGTATAAATGCGGTCGTTTTCATGAATCAAAAATACTCTTCTTTTTAGTATTTTAAAGATTATCTTTAAGCTGAGTGTCTATTTTATACAGTGTTTTTGGAAATGTGCGCCATTCAATACTTTCATTCCTGCATTATGACAATGATCACTAGCCTAAAATGAACCATTTAGAGGTCGACTTTGGGAACGAAATACGGTCCAACTCTGCCTATTTCTCAACTTCCAAACAGAAAATGGGCTGTGCCTTTGGTGGTTCATTGCTGTGTTTTTCTTGTCATGCGTGCTGCGACCAACGTTGCTAGTTCGTTAGCGACGCTAGCCAATGTAGCTAGCCAGGAACTCTTCCAGTACACGTGGACGGCATTTCACATGATTTGTTTTTGGCCAGAAACTGTAGAGCTCAGGAAGAAATGCCACTTCTGTAGTGAAATGTCTTATTCATCAAATTTTTTTTTTTTTTTAAAGCATTAAATAACCTGGTATGATAGTGCATTGATCAGGTATACAGTTTAAAGCTGTTATTTCCTGCCCAAAGTTGACCTTTAACATTTTGATAACAGCAATGTCAAATGCTTTGGCAGTAGTTGGTGTTCTCTTTGCTTATGTGGCAAGTTGAGAAACATTCAAGTGTAGTGGCTGGATCCCAAACTGATAACTCAACCCGTTCCCTAAACTCTTGTTGACTTCCCTTAGTGGGTCTGTGACAGCTGGACATGTAAAAGCAGTGGCTGGCCCTCGTAGCGTAAGCAAGGTCGGGGTCAATTCCATTTCAAGTCAATTCAGGAACTAACATATATTGACCCCACCCCTGGTAGGTGGTTCTGACTAGAGGGAGTACAGCTACGACCGGAAGTGACTTTTATGCTGCAGGTTAGGATCATTAACGTGGCAGGTTAGGAGACCTAGGTTAAGAAAAGGGTTAGGGTTCACTAAAATGCTCTCGTAACCGGCTACGAAAAGTCACATCCGGTCGTAGTACTCCCTCTAGTCACAACCCTGGTAGGTGGAGGTGGGCACCAGCCCAGCACTAACACATCTGATTCTACTAGACTAATCATCAAGACCTGAATCAGGTGTGTTAGTGCTTGGCTGGAACAAAGAGCGACACACCCTGTAGATCTTCAAAATGACCACTAAGCTCACCCCCATTCAGACCTCAAAGGAATGAGTCAACGAGGGTATAAGGCGAAGGGAGCGAGTGCGCAGTATGGGGTTTGGGACCCAGCCTGTGAGAAACACAGGGCCTCCTGAGGACGGCCGCGTTCCAGACGGACTAGCAGTCGTCTGCCAGATGTCACAACGCCTGGATAGGTGTTAAACATATCAGCTAACCACATCGTATGATATAGCAACCAGCGCCCAACTGTCGATGACGTGGCAATTAGCCACTGGTGGATGCGCGCGGCACGACTGCAAAGTAGTCGGCCTGGAACGCGGCCAAAAGCGCCGACTCCGCCTATTCCAGTTCATCTCCGGTTACCCTTCTGCTTCTTGTTCCGGCCCGGCGTGCGGATTGGCTGCGTGGCGCCGTTGTCGGTGGGCGGGGCGGTTGGCGGGAGATGGAACGAGGTCTGGGAGAGAAGATCCGACTCGCTCTCTCCTCCCCCTGTGGACTTGGCAAATGACCCGGGGAGAGAGAACTTGAGAGGACTGAGGAGAGAGAATAAGAACAATAATAGAAAGAAGTGAGGAGAAACATTAGATAAGGGAAATGCATATCAATCATGAGGTGGGGTTGAGGTGTGTGTATGTATGTATGTATGTATGTATGTATGCATATATTTGGCGTGCATGTTTATGCATATACACTACCCTAAGTATTTATTTGGACAGTGAAGCTAAATCTTTTCATTTGGCTTTATACTGCAGCATTTTGGATTTGAGATCAAATGTTTCATATGAGGCGACAGTACAGAACGCCACCTTTCATTTTAAAGTATTTTCATACATATCTGTTTTACCGTTAAGAAATGAAAGCACTTTATGTTATCTAATCTCCCCCATTTGAAGGTCTCATATGTATTTGGACAAATTCACTTAGTGTATTAAAGTAGTCAAAAGTGTAGTATTTGGTCCCATAATCCTAGCACATTACATGTGTAAATCTAAAAACATGTTGGATGCATTTGTAGTTTGGTTTTGTTTCAGATTATATTGTGCCTTATAGAAATTTAATTTTAAATAACTGTCATTTGAGTCACTTATTGTAAACAAGAATAGAATATGTTTCTGAACACTTCTACATTAATATGTACGCCATCATGATTATGGATAATCACAAATTAAAATCGTGAATAATGATGACTGAGAAAGTTAGGCATAAATATACCCCCCCCCCCAAAAAAGTGTTACCCTCCCATGTTATTGGTAATGGTGAGAGGTTATCATGTTATGGGGGTACAATGCCTTCAGAAAAGTATTCACACACCCCTACAGCCCGAATTGAAAATGTATTGAGATTGTGTCACTGGCCTACAGACAATACCCCATAATGTCAAAGTGGAATTATTTTTTGACATTTTTAAAAATTAATTGAAAATGGAAAAGGCACTCAAGTAAAACTTCAAAAAATGTTGCAAAGAAATTAACTTTAAGTCCTGAATGCAAATGTTTGGGGCAAATCCAACACAACACATGACTGAGTACCACTCTCCATATTTTCAAGCATGGTGGTGGCTGCATCATGTTATGAGTATGTTCGTCATCTGCAAGGACTAGGTTTTTTTGAGGGGGGGGGGATAAAAAATAAAAATCCTAGGAGGAAAACCAGGTTCAGTTTGATTTTCAGACTGGGAGACAAATTCACCTTTCAACAGGACAATAACCTAAAACACAAGGACAAATATACACTGGTGTTGCTTACCAAGATGACATTGAATGTTCCCGAGTGGCTAGTTACAGTTTTGACTTATATCTACTTGAAAATCTATGGCAAGACTGGAAAATGGCTGTCAAGCAATGATCAACAACCAACTTGACAGTGCTTGAAGAATTTAAAGAATAATTGAATTCAGGCTGTAATAACAAAATGTGGAATAAGTTGAAGGGTACGAATACTTTCTGAAGGCACTGTATGATCTTTGTGCTAGAGATATGGGCCAAAACACTAAAATGTTGACTACTTTAACACACTAAGTGAATTTGTCCAAATACTTATGACACATTCAAATGGTGGGACTAAACCGTAAAACAGATGTGAAAATACCCTCAAAAAATAAAAAAGGTGGCGTTCTGTACTGTCGCCTCATATGAAACGTTTGATCTCAAATCCAAAATGCTGGAGTAGAGCCAAATTAAAATATTTAGCTTCAGTCAAAATAAATTTGTAGGTGAGTGTATGTCCGTGCATACGTGTGTGTGTGTGTCACCTGATGGGGGTGCGTGGACTGCTGTTGTGTCTGCGTACAGGACGTGTCCGTGGCTCAAAGGAGAAGCCCTCCTTCAGACTCTCCAACACAGAGGGAGCCACATAGGTAAAACCCTGACAGACAACATCCATTAATTAATTAATTATATAGGATGATTAGTCATTCCAGCAACACTTTCACTACTCTACGTTGGTTTGGGAAAGACCAGAATAAGGGGCATTTCGTTAAAGGTGAGAACAATAATACTCGCAACTGAAACCGTTTTAAAACGAAAAACAACCTTTTATTGGACTAGTCCCCATTTGTCAATTTTGTTCCGTTTAAGTGCCAAATGAACATGACCCATGTGTGAGGTTGAGAAGAAAGCGTGAACCCATGACAGAGAGAGGATGTGAAAGGAGGAGGAAAATGACTGAAGGAAAAGATGAAAGGAGCAAAAGGAGAGAGATGGAACGGTGAAAAAAGGAAGTAATCGTGGTCCCGTGTGGCTCAGTTGGTAGAGCGTGGCGCTTGCAATGCCAGGGTTCAAATCCCATGTGTGACCAGTACTGAAAATGTATGCACTCACTACTGTTAGATGCTCTTATCCAGAGTAACTGTTAAAGGACTAAAATGTAAAAAAGTCTCACAGCGAAGGCGTGTTCGTGCTGGTGGCTGATTGTGGAGTCGTCGGGACTGTCCACCGGAGTCTGCTTGGTGAACCTCGTGTCAAACTGACTCACGTCCTCATCCGACTGCTACAGGGGGTGAAGCGAGAGAGAGGAGAAAAAGAGAAGGGGAAGTGGTTGAAGAGTGAGAGAAATGGTGGGAGAAGATAAATGCGGGGATGAGAGTACGTTTACATGCACGCTAATAATTAGAGCTTCAACTGATTATGGCAGTAGGCCGAGCACGGCAAGAGTCACGTAAACACTTTACTCTGCTTATCTTAATCTGCGTAAGGTCAAAATCAAAGTAAGCATACGCCGATTAAAACACCTGGTTTTCTGAGCAATCGTTTGAATTATTAGGTCGTGTAAAACAGCTCAATTGGCGTTCCAGCAGCGCAAGCCTCCGTCTAATGTGCGAGTGAAGTGAGTTCGAAAAAACAAAAATGTGTGCCTCTTATAAAGTTTACGTGGAAACAATTTCTATGTCCCGAACTCAGAATCAAAAAGGCTTCCCAAAAATAACATGGTCGCTGTGGTAGAACGTTTATTTTGATTGCCGATTTTCTGCATTCATCAAAATGTCCAATCAGTCCCATTTCTGATTTCCATGTAAGCAGGATTATTAGGGAAATCGTTCTTGCAAAGCATGTAAACATTTTAAACCAACTATTATATTCACCTGACCATCCCCAATAATCATATTATTGTGTGCATGTAACCGTACTCAGAGGGATGGAGAAACTGTGCTCGGAGTGGTATGCCACAGTTTCAAACTTTACAGGTACCTCCTCAATTATATATAAAAATTTAAAAAAAAGACCCAGCACTGATTTGACATTTTAGCTATCGATAGCTAAAATCTTTTTCGATTTTAGCTATCGAATAAGAAGGGACTTGACAGTAGTATAGTGGTCGTACCAGGCATGGCTTGTAGGGCGGCTCACACCTCTTATTTAGCAGGTCGTCCCAGTTGATGTGTCTGAAGAAGGGATGCTTCTGTAAAACCAGCAGAAGAAAAACTTTTTTTAAAAACGCTGCACTTAGAATCTATCCCTGTACAACGCAGGTATAGGCTCATGAACTATTGGATTTTGTTCAATTGCTATCAGTATAAGCGCTGATCATAAAGCAGGGTTAGGGTACATTTCATTTCAGTCAATTAAAGGAGGTAGACATTTCTGTTCACTTCCTGAATTGACCCCAAGCCTATTACAAAAGGTTGATGATGTCAATAGAAAACAAAATCGGGAGACGTGTGTCTATCACCTGTATGTCTTTACAGTCTGCCGCACTAGAGCCTAGCCGCTGAAGAGGACTCTTCTTCAGCAGCTACACACAAAGACACAGAGACAAAAGAGATGGAGAGAGCGAGATGATTATATATTTCACTTGCTTTGGCAATGTAAACATATGTTCCCCTGCCAATGAAGCCCTTTGAATTAAATTGAACTGAGAGAGATGAAGAAAAAGAGATGTAGCGAGAGAGGAGAGAGAACAAGAGAGAGTAAAGAAGTGGGTGAGAGAGAAAGTGGTGGGCGTCTACCTTTTTGATCATATCTCGGGCGTCCAGTGTGAGGTAGGGCGGTAGGTGGAGTTTACACTTCAAGATCTTATCAATGGTCTTCTTCCTGTTCTCAGCAGTGAACGGAGGCTACGAGGGAGTGACAGGGACAGGCGGGAAGACCACAGAGGTTTGAGTCAAACGTCTTTCATATGGTATCCGATTGGTTTAGAATAGTGGCTTACTGTACTTCACACTCAGAATCATCAAAAATGTTCCCAATCATTTTTCTTTCATTCATGTAGGCGCTCTCCCTCCCCCTCTGTCTGTCTCTCACCGAGCCCGTCATCATGTCATACATCAGGGCTCCAAGACTCCACCAGTCCACCGCCCGGTTGTGTCCTGTACGCGTCAGAATCTCTGGAGCCCTGAGAGCGAGAGAGGTGGCGGGCGAGAAAATGTAAGAAAGAGGGAAAGAGTGAGGGGATAGAGAGCGCAGGGAAGAGACATACGCATTGGCTGTGATTCGATTCACAACCTTATCCTAGAAGTGTGAACTGTTCACTCCCCCTTCATGGATTGAAAGAGAATCCAGTATGCGACAGATTTTTATGCAAATATTCTAAAATCCAAATAAATCAAATCTGCACATTTTCCCTACCAGACTTGGTGCGGATAAAAAATAAATGTAAAAAAAAGTGTGTGATGACGTAGTGCACGCAAAAAGTTATTTTTTGCTTAAGTTTTCATGTATGAAACCTAAATCTAAAATTCTGTGTTTCGATAGCATTTTCAACTCTACCGACAGTTTTGTCACAAAAACTGTTGCGTTAAATAGAAAATGTGCCTACGCCGGTCTTGGCACGTGCGCTTAGATAGGCCTACAGCGCATGTAGGCTAGTCTACATGATGAGATTCTATTATGGATAAGAACATTTTTATTTGTCAAGCATCGATCATCATGTCACCAGAATCAGACTCCAGATTTATTGGAAAAGAGCATCAAGATCAATGTTACCTTTCACCCCCCTGTGAAGTTTATCATAAGTAATTTAATCTGTAGCCTAATAAATTGAATGGTTTCCCCAGTCGTAGTGGGACGACCACACACCATATCATCTCGTGACTCAAGTTTACTTCAATATGATGGTTATTATATCAATATGTGCGCATAAAGGAGTTTCCACCGTTAGTGTAAGGAAAATGGTGTAAATCTCACACTCGGCCATGCAGCCCATGGACAAATGTAACGTTTTTAAATCCACACTTGACTTCGGGGAGGAGGGGAAGAATTGTACTAGAACTAGTTAGGTGAACTAAGACCTATCTGAACTGTGACTACTACAGCGACCCGTAGTGCAGTCTCAGAGCGATAGCGCAGATAGAACAATGAGACAGATATTTCACTGGACTCATAAATATGAAGCATCCACGTGGCATTTCCACTCACTACCAAATATGGTAGTAAGAGGAAGCCCACTGGCGGGCAGTGGGAGAAGATGGAACGAGAAGGATTTTGGCCTACATTCTGCACATTTTCTCATCGATGAAACATTGGATCGCAATACAGTTCTGTTCCCAAAACTAGAATATGTTATGAACAGAGTGGATTAAGTTTTGTAGACCTTAGCCTTTGCCAAAGTTGAACAAATTGCGTTGTTTAGGAGTGCAAAGTTGAATTGAGTCATTGCACACGCACATTTCACAGAGTAGGTGTTCCCTAACAGAAATATGCAGATGTATGCTAGAACGGGCCAATAGGATCTCGCTAGCTCATGCTTAGCTCTGCCCACCTCCTTGCTTGTTCTACCCACTATGACTCATCTGTTCACATTGGAAACGACAGGCTGTGGTGTATCTTGGTTTAGCTATAAAAAATCTTTGGCGATAGCCGACTCAAGAGACCGCATCCTCATCAGCGTGGTGCTAGACTCACATGTACTCTATGGTCCCACAGAAGGTGTGCGTGACCGCTCCATCGTGAATAGACTCCTTACACAGGCCAAAGTCAGTCAGCTTGATGTGTCCTGGGAGACAGAAACACAATATCTGTGTCAATTCTAAATTCTAACAATAATCCAATCCATAGCAGATCAATTATCCCCCAAAAAAAGATACTATTTTAATCTCACTGACATTGATTTCCACGTAACAGACAGACACACCTTGGTGGTTCAGCATGATATTCTCTGGTTTGAGGTCTCGGTAGATGATTCCATTTGAGTGGAGGTGTCCCAAAGCAAGCACAATCTCTCCCAGATAAAAACTATTTGTCAAAGAGGGAAAAACATGTATTAACACTCCTCTTACGCATGCACAACACATACTGTCAAACGATTATCTCATCTTCTCCTCCTCTCTTCTACGAAATGTTCACATGGAAATTCACTGCTGTTTATGGCCTCAGCCTCACACTTGTATCCTTTCTCAATGATAACCTGAAGCTAAGCATCTCTCGCTTTTTACCAGGCTGTGTCCTCCATGAAGATTCCTTCTTTCTCCAGCTGCATGAACAGTTCTCCACCTGATAAACAAAAACAAGATTGAGATAGAAGTGTCGAAGTGGAAGTGCCAGGATTCAGAGATAGACATGGTTGTCCTACCCAGATCCCCTACCTCCCTCCAGGATGAGGTCAAAAGCATACAGCAGGTCCCTCTCCCTCCCTTCCCCCATCGCTCACCACTGAGACATTCCAGGATGAGGTAGAGTTTACCCCCAGTCTGGAAGGCGTACAGCAGGTCCACGATGAAGGGGTGCCGCACCGTCTCCAGAATCTCCCGCTCTGCACGCGTGTGGGCTGTGTCCTTGGCGTTACACACGATCTTCGCCTGTCAGGGGGAGAAAGAGCGGGGACGGGTGGAAGGAGAGAAAGAGCGGGACGGGTGGAAGGAGAGAAAGAGCGGGGACGGGTGGAAGGAGAGAAAGAGCGGGGACGGGTGGAAGGAGAGAAAGAGCGGGGACGGGTGGAAGGAGAGAAAGAGCGGGGACGGGTGGAAGGAGAGAAAGAGCGGGGACGGGTGGAAGGAGAGAAAGAGCGGGGACGGGTGTGAAGGAGAGAAAGAGCGGGGGACGGGTGGAAGGAGAGAAAGAGCGGGACGGGGTGGAAGGAGAGAAAGAGCGGGGACGGGTGGAAGGAGAGAAGAGCGGGACGGTGGAAGGAGAGAAAGAGCGGGACGGGTGGAAGGAGAGAAAGAGCGGGACGGGTGGACGGAGAGAAAGAGCGGGACGGGTGGAAGGAGAGAAAGAGCGGGACGGGTGGAAGGAGAGAAAGAGCGGGACGGGTGGAAGGAGAGAAAGAGCGGGACGGGTGGAAGGAGAGAAAGAGCGGGGACGGGTGGAAGGAGAGAAAGAGCGGACGGGACGGAGGAAGGTGGACGGTGAGAGAGAAAGAGCGGGGACGGGTGGAAGGAGAGAAAGAGCGGGAGGGTGGACGGGGTGGAAGGAGAGAAAGAGCGGGGACGGGTGGAAGGAGAGAAGAGCGGGGACGGGTGGAAGGAGAGAAAGAGCGGGGACGGGTGGAAGGAGAGAAAGAGCGGGGACGGGTGGAAGGAGAGAAAGAGCGGGACGGGTGGAAGGAGAGAAAGAGCGGGACGGGTGGAAGGAGAGAAAGAGCGGGACGGGTGGAAGGAGAGAAAGAGCGGGGACGGGTGGAAGGAGAGAAAGAGCGGGACGGGTGGAAGGAGAGAAAGAGCGGGGACGGGTGGAAGGAGAGAAAGAGCGGGACGGGTGGAAGGAGAGAAAGAGCGGGACGGGTGGAAGGAGAGAAAGAGCGGGACGGGTGGAAGGAGAGAAAGAGCGGGACGGGTGGAAGGAGAGAAAGAGCGGGACGGGTGGAAGGAGAGAAAGAGCGGGACGGGTGGAAGGAGAGAAAGAGCAGGGACGGGTGGAAGGAGAGAAAGAGCGGGACGGGTGGAAGGAGAGAAAGAGCGGGACGGGTGGAAGGAGAGAAAGAGCGGGGACGGGTGGAAGGAGAGAAAGAGCGGGACGGGTGGAAGGAGAGAAAGAGCGGGACGGGTGGAAGGAGAGAAAGAGCGGGACGGGTGGAAGGAGAGAAAGAGCGGGACGGGTGGAAGGAGAGAAAGAGCGGGACGGGTGAAAGGAGAGAAAGAGCGGGACGGGTGAAAGGAGAGAAAGAGCGGGACGGGTGGAAGGAGAGAATGAGGGGGGGTGGGGATAGGAGAAAGTCAGTTGTGTATTTAGAGATATTACATTTTGCCCTGGTACCGTAGCAATGTTTAGAGCATTCTTTTGGTTGAGAAAAATGATTAAGAGGAATCGTATGTACCTTCTTTAGAACCTTCATGGCGAATATCTTCCCTGTCTGTGCACCCTGCACTTTCCGTACCTGGAAAACCTGCAAGTAGAAATACAATTGTTAAATAGGTCAATGACAAACGGGATGAGTTTCTGATCAAGAGCATGGTGTATATCCAAGTACATTGTGAAGCTGAAACTCTTAGAGACGCAAACACGCACTGATTAACTGACTCGTGCGCGCACACACACACACACACACACACACACCTTGCCATAGCCCCCCTTGCCCAGCACACTTAGCAGCTCAAAGCTGTCTGGTCCGATCCTCTCACTGTCTCTGTTGACAATGGCACTGGTCAGCTCTATCTCTTCTGTCTGAACACTAAGTGAGAGGGGGATAAGAGAGAGTTAGGAAGAGGGGAATGAGTGCGGGTGAGTTTAAAGGATTCAGAGAAAGATCAAATCAAATCGTATTCGCCACATTCGCCGAATACAACAGGTGTACACCTTACAGTGAAATGCTGACTTACGAGCCACTAACCAACAATGCAGTTTTTAAAAAATGAGTAAGAATAAAAGTAACAAGTAATTAAAGAGCAGCAGTAAAATAACAATAGCGAGACAACACACAGGGGGGTACCGGTACAGAGTCAATGTGCGGGGGCACCGGTTAGTTGAGGTAATATGTACATGTTGGTAAAATTATTAAAGTGACTATGCATAGATGATAACAACAGAGAGTAACAGCAGTGTAAGAGGGAGGAAGGGGGGCAATACAAAAAGTCTGGGTAGCCATTTAATTAGATGTTCAGGAGTCTTATGGCTTGGGTGTAGAAGCTGTTTAGAAGCCTCTTGGACCTAGACTTGGCGCTCCGGTACCGCTTGCCGTGCGGTAGCAGAGAGAACAGTCTACGACTAGGGTGGCTGGAGTCTGACCATTTTTAGGGCCTTCCTCTGACACCGTCTGGTGTAGAGGTCCTGGATGGCCAGAAGCTTCTTTTAAGTCTCCTGAGGGGAATAGGTTTTGTCGTGCCCTCTTCACGACTGTCTTGGTGTGCTTGGACCATGTTAGTTTGTTGGTGATGTGGACACCAAGGACTCAACCTGCTCCACTACAGCCCTGTTGATGAGAATGGGGGCGTGCTCGGTCCTCTTTTTCCTGTAGTCCACAATCATTTCCTTTGTCTTGGTCACGTTGAGGGAGAGGTTGTTGTCCTGGCACCACACGGCCAGGTCTCTGACCTCCTCCCTATAGGCTGTCTCGTCGTTATAGGTGATCAGGCCTAGCACTGCTGTGTCATCTGCAAACTTAATGATGGTTTGGAGTCGTGCCTGGCTGTGCAGTCATGAGTGAACAGGGAGTACAGGAGGGGACTGAGCACACACCCGAGGGGCCCGTGTTGAGGATCAGTGTGGCAGATGTGTTGTTACCGACCCTTACCACCTGGGGGCGGCCGTCAGGAAGTCCAGGATCCAGTTGCAGAGGGAGGTGTTTAGTCCCAGGGTCCTTAGCTTATTGATGAGCTTTGAGGGCACTATGGTGTTGAATGCTGAGCTGTAGTCAATGAATAGCATTCTCACATAGGTGTTCCTTTTGTCCAGGTGGGAAAGGGCAGTGTGGAGTACAATAGAGATTGCATCATCTGTGGATCTGTTAGGGCGGTATGGAAATTGGAGTGGGTCTAGGGTTTCTGGGATAATGGTGTTGATGTGAGCCATGACCAGCCTTTCAAAGCACTTCATGGCTACAGACGGGAGTGCTACGGGTCGGTAGTCATTTAGGCAGGTAACCTTCGTGTTCTTGGGCACAGGGACTATGGTGGTCTTCTTAAAACATGTTGACTTTACAGACTGTCAGTGATGACACGTGCCAGTTGGTCAGCGCATGCTCGCAGTACACGTACTGGTAATCCGTCTGGCCCTGCGGCCTTGTGAATGTAAGACCTTTAAACAGGTCAGCATCGGCTGTGGACAGCGTGATCAGACAGTCTTCCGGAACAGCTGGTGCTCTCAAGCATGTTTCAGTGTTATTTGCCTCGAAGCAAACATAAGAAGTAGTTTAGCTCGTCTAGTAGGCTCGTGCCACTGGGCAGCTCCCGGCTGGCTTCCCTTTGTAGTATGTAATGGTTTGCAAGCCCTGCCACATCCGTCGAGCATCTGAGCCAGTGTTGTAAGATTCGATCTTCGTCCTGTCTTGACGCTTTGCCTGTTTGATGGTTCATCAGAGGGCATAGCGGGATTTCTTATAAGCTTCCGGGTTAGAGTCCCGCTCCTTGAAAGCGGCAGCTCTAGCCTGTAGCTCGACGTGGATATGGTCTGTAATCCATGGCTTTTGGTTGGGGTATGTACGTACAGTCACTGTGGGGATGACGTTGTCGATGCACTTATTGATGAAGCCAATGACTGATGTGGTGTACTCCTCAATGCCATCGGAGGAATCCCGGAACATATTCCAGTCTGTGCTAGCAAAACATTCCTGTAGCTTAGCATCTGCTTCATCTGACCACTTTTTTATTGATCGAGTCACTGGTGCTTCCTGCTTTAATTTTTGTTCGGTTCTATTTCTCAGAGTAAAAACACTCAATGGACATTATGAAAGCTTAACCAAGTTTATTCTGCCCAGAGGGTCAATACAGCTGCATTCAGACAAATACATGTTTCCACCACCACAAGTGTATATATACTTCAATTTAGGCACTCCTCCTCTCCAATCTTTTATGGTTCGACAGGAAGACACAATGGTTTATTACCTTAAGGG
Organism: Salmo trutta; assembly: GCF_901001165.1. Taxonomy (NCBI): domain Eukaryota; kingdom Metazoa; phylum Chordata; class Actinopteri; order Salmoniformes; family Salmonidae; genus Salmo; species Salmo trutta. The sequence goes on along the minus strand of NC_042960.1, from coordinate 17,913,023 downwards.
GATCTGACCTGACCTCAACCCCCTTGATGCCTAATCCAAAGATCTCCACCCGTATCCCCTCTAGCAATCCTGTGTCTTCCGTTAAAGGAAAAGAAGGATTCTGCCACTTCGTGGTGAGTAATCACAGTTCTGATGCCCAGATGTTATTTTCCATCATAAGAGACGTTAGCAGCAACATTACATACAAAATAAGTTACAAACAACACAAAGAAACTAACCAAAAACCACAATTGGTTAGGAATACGTAAAACATCAGCCTTGTTCTCCGGCGCCATCTTGTCAATATAGTCTCAAGCAAGAATGGTGAACAAGTGACTAAATTCAGAGTTCCACTTACGGGTCTGTCTCTGCTAAGGTGAAGTCACAAACGTCATCCTACAGAGTACAAGAGGGACAGAAGAGAGGGGGTCAAAGTTAATTCACTGCCGATAGACTGAAGACAGCATTATTTAATATCACAGAACATGCATAAATCTTTGTTTTGGGGAACAACTTTGTAGTTTATATGCTGTTTATTCTGGGCGTTTTCTTCACTACACTGAACACAACCCTGATCTGACACTCTGATAGCAAGTTAGTTAGGTACCCTAATTTTCTTCCATAAAAAAAGTGTCCACAAATCCCCAACAAAACAAGTGACAAATCCCCACCTCGGCATCGCTAAGGTCTTCTGACTCCAGGTCAATATCGAAAACACCAGCCATCCTGCGAAATAAAAGAGTTATAGCTTAGTTTAGCTAGGTGTGATATGTCAATACAAAAACAACTGCAGAGTTAGCAATGAAACACGCAGTTGTTGTTACTATCCAGCTAGCTATGCCTGACATGTGCAAATACTAAGCAGCTACACTGTCAAAGCTGGACAAGAAGCTGGCGTTATCTAACGTTAACCTAGATGGGATCTAGGCAGGCTAACCGGTCTTATGGGTGAAGTTTATGCATTAGAGAATATTTCTTACTGGGCCCGCGGGCAGGGAAGGCAATGCTAATGCTAGCTAGCTAATGCTGTTGAGCGTTGTCAACAGGCATAGTTGACAAACTCAACGATTTACGATGGAGTTGAGCGGTGACTAGTCTGGGGGGACAGGAGCTCCCGACGTTACAACGACGTTATCAAAAACGAACTACTGATTTCAGGACTCAAAAGCATAGCCCGCATGGTTGGGTGCTGAAATCAGTAGTTATTGATAAAAATGTCATTTATGTAATGTCGGAGTTCCTGTCCGCCCACTGCTACACTAGTCGCCTCCATCTTAAAATCGCATTATTTTGTTTAATCGGCTAGACTCAAGAGAACCAGAGTCAGAGAGCTAGCCAGCTCATGTGAAAGTTCAGACTGTGTTGGAATGTAGTAAGAAATTAGAGAACCAAGTTGCGTCACTTGAGCTAGTTAACAAAATTGTCTGTATCAAACATACATATTTATTTAGTGATCACATCAGTTTGAGAGCTGGTTTGACATCTACCGATAGCTAGTTACGTTAACTTATCACCTGTGAGTCGTCGTATGCAGTTAGCTAACCTAGCCTAGCATTTCACCTCGGCTCATACCTTCATTCGTCGTGACCACTGAGTCAGTGAGCTTATAAAGGAACCCAGGTTGGCTGATTCCACTTTCCTTGCTGTGTCGCTCGCAACAGTCTCGTTTGATCTAAACTGTAGTCATAAATAAGAATACGATTATCTTAAAAAGCTGTCTGTCACCTCGCTCTGGTCCTTGTTGCTGTTCTGATGTTTGTTTCTCTTGGCATGTGTGACTGAACTTTTACCTTTTTTTAGCTACGTCATCAGTAAAAGTCTTGCGATTGGCAGCTTTTTATTTTATAGCAGTACATCAGTTTATGGCACTGTTTTTATTTTATTTTATTATAAACAAAACAGAACAAACAAAACACAACAAACAATATACAATGTAAAATCACAAATACAGCAAGAGACGTACATGGAAAAAAGTTTATAGAAAGTGGACATGGGCATTTTGACAAGTGCAGACATGGGTCAAGAAAGGCAATTCCCCATTGGGGGAAAAAAATTGCATTCCAGCTCTACAGAAGCTGTTCAGGGGTCAGGGACATTGTGGTCTCTCCACCAACTGGCTTTATCCCAGTTTCAGTATCGAGGTTATGGACATTGTGTATGCGGCCTTGACACCCTATTGTAGAGCACCCCATAGGGCTCTGGTCAAAAGGAGCACACTATATAGGGAATAGAATGCCAAGTTTTTGTTATTATAAGGATGACAGTGATATTTTTATCTCTGGAGACAATTCAACTATTTTATCAAAATGATAAAAAAGTAACAAAACCTAATAAAAAAACCACTCCAATAGATGCGTTACCTAGCCTATTTGGAAGTAACAAGCAATCTTTGTTTTTGTTATTGTCTCTGGCTTTGCTTGTTTCAATCAAAGGCAGTTGCTCTTTTGGTGGTTTCGTTTCCAGGGTAAACAGAAGTGAGAGAGAGAAAGGCCACTTAGGCCTACAACCTAAACACCTTTGTGGGCGCAGCTTCCTGCAAGACCAGTCCATAACACACCAGCTCAGAAGTAACTGTTGTTTCACCTATGA